>NC_138663.1:189058827-189658827 GCF_964273445.1 Streptopelia decaocto | reverse complement strand
AATGACGGGCTCCACGCACAAAACCTTCCTCATGTCTGGCTTCGGCGTTTAAGCCTGTGCACCACAAAACAGAACACAATTACTCACGGCGTGAAAGGAAAACATCCGACCCGCCGGCCCGGCTGCTGACAGCCCCCACCTACCCGGGAGACGCACCAACGAGCCCCCCAGCGCACCTGCCCGCCGGCACCGGCAGCGCCCCCGCCCCGCAGAGGTCACGCACTGCCGGCGGTGCGCGACACCGAGGGGCGGGGACGACAGCGCGTCACTCAGCCCGCGGAGAGGAGGGGGGCGGGCGTGGCCATGTCGCTACGCCGCTGCGGGCCGAGCCTGGGCGGGCCGCCGGGCCGCGACAGGAACCCACGGCGTGGCGGGTCTCCCGATGGGGGGCGTTTGGCGGGACGGGGGGACGTTCGCCACTCCCCACCCGTCCGCGGCTGTTTGTACCATGCCAGGGGTCGCGCAGGGTTGCAGCTGGAAACACTGACACATCAGCAGTTTGGTGGTTTCAGCCCCGGGGAGCGGCTGTCGCTCAGTGTTTACAGAGAGGTTGTTTTGGCCAATTACGCAACGAGGCTGTCCCCTCAGCGCTGCCTCCGGCCTCGGTTCGCACCCGCGCACGGTCAGCGCTGCCCAGCGCGGCCCCGCGGGCTCAGCCTGCCCGGGGCGGCTGACGCGGTCGTTTCTGCTGCCTGCTGCCGTGTCTTCTGCTCTCAGCTGAGATTATTAAGAGGTTTTATTACAGCTGCTTCCCTTCCACATGCTCTGTTGGCTTGTTCAGTGGGTAAAAGTAAGGTTTGTTGGCCACCAGCTGGTCTCCAGTTAATACATCTCATGCTGAGTCTGACATAGCTGGTGCTTGGTGTTGGAGCAAAGGTGTGCTGGCCTGTGTCTCTGTTGGCACAGCTGCTGTGGCACATACTTCAGCTCTACAAGAAAGGTCGTGCTGGTGCAGCTCCGCAGTTGTGATGTTTAGATGTGACCTCTGCCCATCTTGGTGCGCACAATGGAGGGAGCACGCCCTGGCATCAGAGTTGTCAAACTGCAGAACATGTTTTCTTGTACAAACTGCAGAAGCCTTGACTGCTCACTGATGATGGCTGCTTGTGGGGTTATGGACACTGGTTTCTCTCTGCTTTGAGGTGGGGTGCTCCGGGATGGGCACCACAGTACCACCGCTCTCTTCTTTCTCTTTGGTGCGCTGTTATCTTAAGACACTGGTGATTCTGGCCTCCTTGCAGGTGTGGTACAACAAGGAGAAGTGACATAGTTGGGGAGTCCCAAAGGACCTCCTTTCAGTCTTAAATACTGTTTTTCAACTGCAAATGTTGAAAAAAAAAATTTGCTAAAAGCACATCAAAACTTCAAAGATTCCGTGATGTATTTTTTATCTTAAAACAAGAAGTGCAGTTTAATAACTTCATGAATATTCAGTTCCTTCATAAACTGATTTGAAGCCACATTAACTGTAACCTGGGTCATATGATCTCAGATAAAGCTTTGTTTCACTGGCATGTGACATGTCATTCAGTCCCAAATTTAGGAACAACACTGTCCTGTCATGTGTCTTTTAGCATAGGATCAACCCAATGTACAAGCTCAGTGGCCTGGATCATTTGCTTCAGTTGGTGAGCTGGTTTGGTCTGGCATACAGGCCTGCTCACAGAGATGAACAGCCAGCCAGTAATTAAAAAAAAATTGTGACTCTGGCCTGATATCAGTGGTAGACAATATTGTCCTTGTCCTCTACCTATCCAGGTCTAAAGTCTGATTCACCCTGTGACAGTGTTTTGTTTGTCACAAGGTAAAGCAAAGACAATCATGTGAGAGTGACACACAAATGGGCTGCTAGATGTGAGGGGCTGTTCAGTCCATTCAGCAGTTGATATTTTTTTTTGGATGTGGTGAAGAAGGGACTTTAAGCCAGTAGGAACTTTCTGTTGTTCCACAGAGGGAACAACAGAGCCCCATTAGGTTTCCTGCTGGGTCCAGCTGCACTGGAGAGCGTGTCACTCATGAACACAAGCGTCTGAGTGCAGCCAAGGTTGCTGGGCAAAACTCATTTTAGTTCGCAGTCCCTTCAGGCCAGCCTTCCCAGTGCCTAAGAGTGGAGCTCTGCCTCTGTGCTCTGGAGAAGTTCTCTGCTTCTGTCCTTCCCATCTCTGGTAACTGTGTTTAACTTTGGGTTTGGGTTTGCAGAGCCAAGTGGCTCCAGCAAGGTTGTGGCCTCACCAGTGCTGAAGGCAAGGCTGCAGCATGAGCTGGGCACCCAACGGCAGGCTCATAAGTGTCTTCTAGTGCTGCCAGGTAGCATATACCCTCCACACAGGTGCACTGGAACAGTCTTGGCCCTCCCTTGTTTCTAGGTCCACCTGCAAGGGGAACTAAAAGCAATAAATGTGATTGAACTTTTAAGATCAGACTTGGCTGGGTGATGCTTGTGCTTAAAAGCTGAGCATTTCCAAATAAGAGAATACATGGCAACTGTAATACCTTCCTTTCTCCTCTATTACCAATATTTGTGTTGACTCAAATTTGAGTGACATGCTGGTGAACAGACTTCACAAAGGTCACAGGCATGTGGTGGCTGCAGCTTTGTTGTTTGCACTGTTTGTTTGCTGACATCCTCAGTGTGTGAAGAACCACAGGAGCACATGTATTCATTATAAAGGTCAGGCTTTCTGGGAGCACTTGCTAAGCTTCCAATCAAAAAATTCAAAAAGCAAACAGATTACTGATCTTTGGAGGTGGTATGTTGCTTGTGTGTCAGGGCATGGAAAAAATGAGACATGTGATGAAGTTCAAAGTTCAGAGCAATAGGAGATTTTTGAGAGATCCCAACAGCACTGGTCAAAGGGCAAAAACATTATGTTTTTGTGACAGAAATCTTCAAACAAAGCCTCCTGCACTGCAAGGAATTATGCATGACTTATGTGGCAAGATCTTGGTATTCAGTGATAACTATGACTGCATTCTCAGACAACTTTGTTGCTGAAAAAAGAAGCCATTTTTAATTTTATATATATACACACACAAATCATTGATACTATAAACATTTCTTCTACCAAATTCTTTTGATGAAGTGGGAGATGTTTTGGAGATCTGGATAGTCACATTTCTTTGCTGAAAAAAAATAGTAATGCTTTAATAAATAGTATTGCTATGTAAAATATTATTTTAATTGCTGTCTAAGAAATTAAGTAGTTTTTTTAAATTGAGGTGACTTTAATTTTCCACATTAACAGTTTACTGAGGTCACAGAGAACCTTAGTCCTCTACAAATCATTTGTGGATTACAGAGTAACAGTAAGAAATACTGTATCTACTTATATTCAACTCACGCTTTCAATACGATCTTGATAACAATGGTTAACACAAATTTTGAAAAAGAAACCTAAAGAGGGAAGAGAGAAGCACAATTTCTGCAGAGAGTCAGTCCTGTATACAATGCAGTTCTGCAAAACCTTGCATACCCTGGTTCTTGCCCACAAGCATGGCAGATGAAGATACATGAGGCAAGTTCTCCAAATAGTACTGGTGGGAGAAAGGAGAGAATAAGCAGCAAAATTCTGCAGAGGCCTGCCAGGGTTTAGGTGTAACTGCTTGTTTTGTTTTCATTATAACTGAGTTGATTGAAGCTTGAATGCAAGCACTGACAACAGAGAGTAGATTTAACTATGAGACTCAAAGAAAACATGATTAAAGAAAATTTGTGCAACAAATCAAACCACACAGTTTTGAACACACAAGGAGAGACTGTCACCATCATGCAACCCAGAGAATACCTGTACAGGTTTCATATCACTGCTTTTCATTCAGTGCAGATCATCACTGATTTTCAGGGCCTCAAATGGCATTTCAGATCTTTGACTATTCGCACAGCTAAAGGCATCTGCCCCAGCAGGTGTTCGCTGACCTACACCCCAGTCGTGCAGAGAACGTCTCCTCCCACTGGCCCCATCCTTAATGATTTTGATCTGAGTCTCCTCTTGCCCCATGTGGTAGCTGAAAGCCACAGATAATCATAAATAATAACATTTTTGTCTTTTTGCAGTCCAGAATACCTGAAACAATGTAATGGAGTTAATGCAAGTGTGAAAGAAGGTGTTTGAAGGGTAACATGTATGGGGAAGGGCATCCCACTGGCCCTGTGTCGCTGAAAATGGGGTGTTGTTCTGCACCCCTCTGTCACAGCATGAGCCCTACCTCTCACTGTCATCTCCATGCCATATGGTACTTATTACTGTTCTTAAATATTGAAAATTTGTGCTTGTTTGAGTCCTTAGACACATGTAAGGCATCAGGATGCACTTATTTTCTCTGAGTTAGATTATCTTAACAGAACTGTCATTCTTTCTGGCCTCCCATTACACACACCAAATAACAGCGGCCATTTCCAAATGGTGTGGTTTTCAGTATTATTGCTTTTCAGTTACTCCTCTCTCATACTCAATATTTGCAAGTCCTCTGTGCTTATTTCTGATTATTTCATATCTCAGATTTAGATATTTCTATTCAAAGCCCTTAAATGTGGTGGCTTTTCACCTTAGATTTTATGCAGCTACTTCCTTTTGTTTGTGTGTGGTTTTTTTCTTCCTGTTTTGCTTTCCATTACATTTATGTATTAGACATTTGATAGTTCTTCACTGCAGATGGATGATAAAAGTTGTGTTATTCTGACAGTATTGCTTAACACAGAATTTACATTGAGCTGTTTTACACCTTCAGTTTAGCACCTTAGTCTTACTTTGCAAAAGCACTTTGAAAAATAATTTATGGTAATGCTGTCCGGCCTGTCACCCTTTGTCCCCTCCCTGAGAAACTGTTTATCAGTGGGGATGATCAGCAGCTTGCTGGAGATATTCCTGGTTACTGTGACTCAGCAAAGTGCTTCGCTCTTTGGTCTGTATTCTCCTTTATCCATTTGCAGAAGTGGACAAAGGCATCCTTCTGCATAAAATAATGTTTTAATCTGAAACACTGGGTTGCTTTCCTTTTTTTTTTTTTTTTTTTTATAAATTTAAGGTAAACAATTCCTTAGAATGAGGAATTGAAAGTAAGCAGCTGAGGCAGAGCTGGAGTGGCTGCATATAAGTCACATGCTGTTTGGTTGCATGTGGAGGCTGTTAAATTTTATCTGCTCTTAAAATTTTGCTAAGGCAAAGCGCTTTTTCAGTTTGCTAAAGAAAAGTGCCTTTTACTCCTGGTAAGCTGGTGGGACTGGCCAGCTGCATTCCCTTTTCAGAGATAAGGACTTATCATCTGCCATCACCCCCAAGAGAGGCAGCAGCGTTTTGGGGAGCTTCACCAGGACCAGTAAGCAGAATGCAGTGTATTCAGTATGCAAGTATTTAGGCTGAGTACCATCAGGAGGACTTCCTGGTGGTGATAGATGATGACCTGGTCTGGTCTTTCAGAGCCAGTGGGAGATTTGATGCTGTTCTTCCAGGGGACCATGCATCAGGCCTGAGGCTGGGCAGCCCTGCGAGGGCTCAGGGACAAGTGACAAAGGCTCCATCACTTGGAGGAGTTTGAATTAGGGTGAATGAGACTGTGCCAGTACCCCAGGGAGGGCATAGCTGATCTCATGTGCTCTTTCCAGTTTTGGATTCTCAGGAGAAAAAATAACTGGTCTCATAGGAGGAATCAGTGAGAGGTTTCAGTGGAAGCAAGATTCCACCTTGCCTTGCTTTGGTTTTGGTGCTAATGGCATTTTTTCCTAACCAGCTGACCACTAAAAGTGTTCTTTGCATTCAAAGCACTAGGGCACAAAATTATCAGTTCTTATTCCTATCCATCAGAAAATACTGAAATATAACATTTCCCTCATTTTCCAAACATCTCTCTGGGTCTGTTCAGAAGGATCTGCAAAGTGGTGTTCAGTGTGCCCTGTTACTTCCTCCACTGTAATATCTCCTTCCTTGGAACAGTTCTGCTGTCATTTTTGTGCAAACATCACAGGGTATTTATCCCAGTTATACTCCTTTTGTTTTAAAATAGTTGTGGGGACAGTAAGTTTTCTGGCTGTCTTCAGGTATCATTGAACAGCAGCAGGAAATTCTGTGGAATTCTTTAAATTATCATTAAATTATGCCTGGAATAGATTTCTCCTGCACTGTTTTCAGACAAGTTCCTACCAAGATTTCTTATACAGGAAGATGGGTTAATTTAGTTGAAAATAATATGGCACTTGGATCCAGCTTTAGCCATCATATGAAGTGAATTTCTTTTAGAATAGCACTGAATGCTATTTACTGCTCTCACAGGGAGAGTAAATAATAGAGCAGCTCAATTCCTTTGGAAATTGGGCCACTTATAAATAGGAGGTGTTCACTGTACCCAGTTCAATCATAAGTGTGAAGCCTCAGTTTAAGCAGCTAGTAAACATGTCCTTTGGGGACCTATTAAACCTGACAACCTAACCATGACAGATGCAGTTCCAAGTTCAAAAAGTTTCCAGACTGCTGATTCCTGGAAGCAGGTAAGGTATACTGAGAACAGTCAGCATACTTGCTTGTTCTTTATCTTTTTTTCCTAAGTATTTGCTATTTGCCACTGTCAGAGAGGGGAATATGAACTAGATGGGCTTTTATCTACTCAGTATGGTCATACTTAGAATCATAGAATAGTTTGGATTGGAAGGGTCTGCCAAAGGTCATCTAGTCCACTCCCCCTGCAAAGAGCAGGGACATCTTCAACTAGATCAGGTTGCTCAGAGCCCCATCCAGCCTGACCTTGAATGTCTCCAGGGATGGGGCATCTCCCACCTCTCTGGGCAACCTGTGCCAGTGTTTTACTTGTTTTAGTATGACTTTGATACTGCTAGAAGAATAGAGGTAGCTTCTGACCCCCAGCATGTCTGCAGCCTGGGAATACCTACTGGTTTTTGTGTGCCTTATTCCCCAGCACTGACACCTCAGAGAAGCAGCTGGGCTCCCTTCCATAACTGTTTCCAGCTGTTTGCAGATATGTCAGGTGAGTGAAGTCTGGAATCACAGAAAGGAGCGGGAAACCAAAAAGCTGAGGTGTCACCAGCAGGCCTAGCTGCTCTCCATGTAAACAGCCAGTGTCCTTAGCTGCACTTTTGTTTTTCACCAGTTTAACTCCCTGTCTGTCCTACTCCATGTGCACATATTTCAACACTGGCAACCCATTCTCTGTGTTGAAGTGGTTACACATTCTCATAGCTTTTCTTTTTAAACTTAAACAAACCCTGTTTATTCTGTTTTGAGAGAAAATCCCTTACAAGAATGACATTTTGAGCCTGGACTTGTATGCATTCTCCAGGACAACACAAGAAAAGTTTATTTTTCAAAACCCAACATTTATATTATTTTTAAAACAGAAAGGTGTTAATGAAGGTATTACTAAATATCTTCAATAATTCAAAGAGAATAATGAAATAAAACTACAGTCTCACATACTGTATTCAAATGTGAATAATGTTAACCTCAGAAAAAGCCAGCCATGTGAGACATCAGGTACATGAAATACCCTTTTTTTCCCCCCTCTTCCCTTGTTTAAGACTTTTTGAGGACTGGATTATCACATCACTAGACACAGTATTGTTGTTTTATAAAAAACCTGAAAATGCTTTAAGAGATAAATGGAGACACACTTATTCAGAAATATCACATCTTGAAGTTTGTGTTTTTTATTGCGTATGTCCTGACTGTGGCTTTTGTTTAGTCTTTAAAAGGTTGTGTAAGAACTGCCAGGGAGCTCCCCATTTTGTGCCTGGCTCTGCGTTTCTTGAGGCTTTGGCACTCACTCCTCTTGGGTGCCGGGAGAGCTCTGCCTGTGCAGGAGGAACCAGCCTTGCTCACTTTTACAGCCCACGTGTGAGCCTGGGTTAGCGTGAGAGCAACAGGGTGCTGTGTTTCTTTGGCTTGACTCTTTAGCGTGTTCAGAACGTGTCAACAATTAATATAATAATTTAAAAGATCTTTACTGATTTACTGTATGAATCAAGGAGAGATTAATTTATGATATCTCCACACTCAGCTATTTCTTTTTAATCTCTGATCAGGAGTAACACTTCTGATTGGCGCTGTTATTGTCCTCAGGCCTTGGGTTAATACAACAGGAAATCCAATTTTAGCATGCCTCATCCTGGATCCAAACCACTAATGCTACTTTACACTGATAAGATTTATCACAGATCAGATAGTGTCTGACCAGATCACTCCAATGCTTTGCCTATATGACAGCCACAGTCTGTCTTCTTTGCCATGTAAAACCAGTGTGAAAATATGAACCTAAGAAAACCCTGTTTTGAGTTAACTTAAGCATGACTTTAATGTCTACAGCTAATTTGGATGAAGTTTGTCCTGCAAGGTGATCTGGCAGTCTGTAACTCAGGGACTAGCAAAGGGTGAACAATGAAGCTGAGCTCAAGGCAACCCAGGCCAGACATGCTGCCTTCCTCTCCAGGGTGCCTGGAGCAGGGATCCAGCCCACAGCAATGGGCTCTTGCCACCACCATTCCCTCTCCACAGCTGGTGAGGAACAATTAAGTGCTGTTGGCTGCACACAAAGGCACCTCTTCTGCTTTCCCATATGAAATGGACCCACAGCTTTTTGGTGGCTGTGCTGAGCCAGGTCTCAGTTTTCCTTACTCTTTGGCTGTTTGCTTATCCATCGCTTGTCCTTTACAATTGCTTTTCTGGCCATACAGTAAACTGAAGTAATAATTCAGTTCAGTTAAATACTGTATTTTCATGGTGTGACAGCAAGTAACAGGCCGTGGCTAAAGATACCAAACTGTTCATTAAGCTGTTACACTGGGGTCCTCTCTGGAAATTGTTCCTTATTGCTGTGAGAAAATTCAACTTGCATTTGCAGGAGCCCTGACATGATTGCTTTTGCAATGTCATTTGCACTTGTCATTTCTTTGGGTCCTGAGCGAAGCACAGGTACTATAATACACTATATGGTGTTTGTTGACAGCTTGTCAGAGCCTGGATGAAGAGAGGTGAACGGTGTTTGAGATTGGGTGGAATTGTCTTCTGGAGTCTCCCATCCTTCTTCTTCCCATACGGTTACCTGAGTGTGGTGTAGATGAGATACCTAACTTCAAGATGGTTGAGGTGAGATTGGCTTCATCCTCATACTTGGTCTGTAAGTCGGGTTTGTGCCCAAAAAGGCTCTGGGGAGAAAACAGCACACACTTGTTTATAACAATTACAATCAAAGTCCAACCTGAAATCTCTGAAATATTTTTATTTGCTGTGAGAAATAGAATATGCTGTTGCCATGTCACAGCCTCCCAAAGGTTATGGGGACACAAAGACTGTCCAGAAGAGGCAGATGACAAATATCAGCTATTCCATAGCAGGCAGATAAATGCACCATAAGGAAAACAGGGCATTTGGATCTTGTAAGTATAAATCACATTTGTTAATGCATGCCCATTAGGCTGACAGTATTAATTGCAGCTGTAATCAGCACATCAGTATTCTGCATTTTCTGAAGAAAATTTGGTACTGATATTTTAACTAATTTGCACTACATTTGATTCTTCATTCTTAGTAAGATTGGTATTATTTACCTATCTTTGAAAAGCTGCTAAAATGAATGTAGCCTCAAGCCTACTTTAATGGAGAGGAGCAAAATACATTTTTTTAATAAGTAAACATCCTGAAATTACTGATTAAATACTGATTCAGTTTTCCATCCTAGTGCAATACTTCAGCCTAAGTCCAATACAATTTCACAGTTCATTCATGCTGAGCTCAGCATAAAATATTTTATACTGTTTTGTGAAATCACCTCAGACTCTTATAAACCCATTATACAAATTACCTTTTTAATGAGCACAACTGAAAGAAATGGGTGTACTTATAGGGTCCAGAGAACTCTATATGAAAGAAAGAACAATATTATTCTCAGCATTTCAATAGTGGATTTTTTTTTTCTAAGCTAGTAGAAAATTCAGCCCAATTTCAGAATCACATAGTGTGAAATCCCATAGTAAATGTTGGAAAATTATAGTAATAATAACAAATGAAAGAATCACATTCTCTACCATGCAGGAAAGTGAAATTCTATGAAAGTCTTCTTTGATTACATCTATTTCAGTGGCCAGATTTGTTGAAAGAAGTGGCTTTTAAGAGGATGCAGGGAGGGTCAGAACACTGAAGACAACTCTAGCAAAGTGAAGGGGAAGACTCAGAGATAGAGGTTCCTCTGCTACCATTTCTTTCAAGCTCTATGCTTTAAGATAGTGTCGAAGATTTACCAGTGTCATATTCCAGGGACACGTGCAAAGGCCACGTGCTTTTTTTTGATTCATGTTCAGCTGAAAGGCTGCAGCGGGCTCTAACCACCCGGGCTGGCTCTAACCAGAGTGGGCTCTCTGTTTTTTCCTTGGGAAAAACCAGAAGCAAAGCACATCCCCAGTGTCACTGCTTGCCATTCTCAGGGGCTGTTTTAGTGGACCCCAGTGCAGCCAGGCAAAACCCCACAGTCCCAGGGAGACCTGCCCTCCAGGCATCTCTGCTCAGTGACACAGTCAGCACTGATCCTATTTGCTTGTGTAGCTAAGCCCTGCCTGGAAGGATCTAGCGAAGGAAATCTGTTTTTGGCAAGAAGCAGCTCACCAGTAAAGCATGGCCCAGAGCCAGGGGATAAATTGGCACAGAAGACGAGAGGGGATGGTAGTGCAGCAACTCACCTGCTACTCTGCTGTGGTCCTGTATGATGAAGTAAGCTAAACTGAGGTAGAAGATACTGCATGAAAATAAATGAATGAATGATTGAATGAATGAGCAAAACCCCAGAGTAGATGCACATGGATTGGGACAATCAATGGAGTCTCTTGAAAACGGAGCTTATGAAGTGTCACTTATATATTTATTCTCTTAAGGATAAACAAGTCTTTGTCTACTCTCTAACAGAGGATGTAGCAGCGGGGAGGAGAGGCAGATCATGTTTGAAAGGGAAGCAGGGAGGAAATTTCTTCTCCTTCTCCTTCTCCTTCTCCTTCTCCTTCTCCTTCTCCTTCTCCTTCTCCTTCTCCTTCTTCTCCTTCTCCTTCTCCTTCTCCTTCTCCTTCTCCTTCTCCTTCTCCTTCTCCTTCTCCTTCTCCTTCTCCTTCTCCTTCTCCTTCTCCTTCTCCTTCTCCTTCTCCTCCTTCTCCTCCTTCTCCTCCTTCTCCTTCTCCTCCATGATGTCTTTTGATCATGGCCCCCACTTACCTTGTTAATGCAGGGATATGGTGTCAGGTACCAAGCCAGTGTTGCCAATCCTGCCTCTGCAGCAGCCACACCACAGCAACAACAGGAAAAAACAAACAAACAACACCACACCAACCCTCCACTGCAGGGGTGTCAAACTTTTGAAGTTTGATACCCCTCCTCTACCAAATGCTGAAAAATCACTGGGCTGTTGAGGAGTAATATTATTTTTGAGCAACTTATGGGAAAATTTTGTTAAAATGCTGTCAAGGTTTAAGGCAAGGCGGCAATAAACCGTGGCAGACGCTCCCTGTTATCCCCTCATTTCCTGCCACCCTTTTCCTTTAGATCGGAAAGATGATAAGAAAGATAAGGGGAAAGGAAGAGAGACTTAGACTTCAAGTTGGAGAGTTTTAAAGGGTTTTACTAATACTACTAATAAATAGAGAATATATACAAAATATACAAAACCAATCTTGAGTGCTCGATGTGGAGTTGGTGTCACTCCAGCAGCAGAGCTGGGTGTGCGGAGCTGGCGGCACATGGAAAGTCGTGGGCAGGACTTCACAGCAAACCGGAGCCTGGTTGCAGGGATGCAGGGTCTGAGGCCTGTAGATCACAGGCAGACAGACAGGGTCCTCTCTAGATGCCGGCCATGGTTGAAGAGAGCTTGACTCTCCTGATCACCCTCTTATATAGGGGGTATGATGATTATGGGATGGAATACTTCAGCTGGTCAGTTCTAGTCACCTGTTCCATCCACCCCTCCTCAAACACGTCCCTCTCACAATGGAATGTGGGAAAACTTATCAGTCTTTCTTAGCTACCATAGTCATAAATCTAAACCTGAGCTTCTTCAGCATTTTGTTGATCTCTTATCAGCACCGAGTACAGCATCCTAGGAAAAAATATGCAGGCTAAAACTCAGAAAAGTACAGGCACCTAGAAGAACTTAGCTGAAAGAAAAATCACTAAAAGAGAACCAGTCTTGTTTTTAACAAAACCAGGACAAATGCAATGAAAATTATCTTCAAAGATGAATTTTCAATAGAAAAAAAAATGTGAGCAAGGTGGGATTTGTAGTTCTATTGGTCTTATGCCAAAAGAAAAGAGACTGTGATATTTCATGGCTGTTGGCAATAATACCTGTGCAACAACCATATCATCACTGCACATAATGGAAGGAATGCAGTAGATGCAGATTAGGACATGAGTATAGCTATTATAATGCATTAGTGTGTTTTGTAGTGATAAAGGAATTTAGGAAGACCAAGTGAGTGGCTGTTTGCTTGGTGATGATATATTGTGCATTCCCCTTCGCTAATGGATATGATATAGAAATATCTCAGCAGGGTGATGAGGTTGCAGGTAGAAAACAATTGCAGTTCCTTCAGAGAGGTGAAAAGTAACAGATGCTTTAGCATCCCTCAGGAACGCATCTGATGGATGCAGCTGCAGCATTGTCATATTAATGATTTTGCTTTCCTTCTCACTGACTCTTGTGAGATGGCATCAGTTAGACAGTCCTCTGTATTTTAAGAAGTCATGAGAAAACAAGTCATCATCCTCAGGGTGTTATGACATTGCTGGCATTATCAGAGCAAGCCTGTCTCAATTACTGAGTCCCGCCAGATAGACAACAAAACTGAAATCAAGGTAATAATTATACCACCCAAAGCCATTTTTTCCCTGAACACTGACAATTTCTTCAGCTAGCAAAAACTGCCAGACAATGTTTATTTTCTGATTATACTTTGAATTTCTCATTTTGTAAAACACTGAATATAGATTTTTCCCTGCTGATGAAAATGTGTACAATGTTGAATGTGATCAAATTTGCTCCAGTTTGCATGAGAGCAATAGCTTTCAGCCATGACTATGCTCTACATTTCTGCACAATAAACCTTCCTCCCTCCCACCCTGTTTTTCATGCTGATGAACTTTCTCAAATGCTGTGCAACATCATACAGCCTGTAAAATGGCTATTAGGGAGCACTGGTTATCATTTCAGCCATGCATTATGTGGGACTGGGGCGGTGGTAGCTGGCAGTATTTGATTTTGCAGTTCTCATAGTATCTTATCTTGCCTATTCCCTTGAGACTATTATTGTTGTCTGGAGTCATCTGCAGACAGCCTGATACTGATTGCAAGTAGACAGCTCTGAGAATTTTTTGCCTCTTCATGCTTTGAAGATTTGGTTGAGGAAGCTCTGCTTTAATCCATTTTTTTTCCCTCAAAGCTGCTGTCAGCTGTCACTTTCAGTTCTTTGGCTTGATGGGACAGTGCAAAGGAATGCTCCAGCCTTATCTTCCCAAGGCTTGGACTGCAGTCCTAACAAGCTGGAAGCGATATATTCCCATAAGCATCTTATTGTATCCTCTTCCTTCTGGCTTTCCTGATGTTTAGCCACCAAGGCAGTGGTACCATGCAGGATTCCTCGCTGGATCGTGCCTGACTCTCTGCCCTGATCTTCAGCAGTTCTTCTGTGATAAATGCTATGAAGTGACACCCAGCTGCTGAGCACCTTAAACAGGGTGAGGTAGGTTGTGCCAAAATGTCTGTGTGCAAGAGAAAGACCTTCTTCATCTTTCTGATCCACACATCTTTTGTGCCCTCTGTGCATCTTCTGGATCCAGCTGCAGCATCTGCATGGGGGGTAGGTGATACAAAGGTAAAGAAACTCCAAACTAGTCCATTCAAGGTGCACAAAACAGGACACAAAGCCAGCATCTTGGGTACAGTGATAGTCATGGAAATGTCAGCACCTAGTCATTGAGTATTAGTTGGCTATCCCTGCCCTACTTCTGCCTGCGATTTACAGGAGCCACTGGCCTGTGTTCTTTTGTTGTAGGTGTACCAGGGAATGTATTCAGCAGCTGTCTGGGTATAGCAGTATGTACAGCTCACTAATGTCCCTAACAATGTGTTTCCCAAAAAATCTCTATCTGCTTTCAGAGGGAAAAACCTAGGTACAAATCAGAGCTGGCATCTTTGGATCATCTAAGATCTGCTGTAATCTTTGCCAAACTCATGCTGTTTAATAGTGGGGAAAACAGGTAGGCTATTACTTTATATTTGAATTTTAATATTTAATTATATTTATATCTACTATTTTCTGTTGTGGATGCCTGAAGTCAGATACATCTGAAAGTGACTGGTATGTATAAATCCTTTTGATGTGACAGGTGATGTCCGTCAATGCTGGGAATCTAGATGGTCTTACAATTTTTAATGTAGATATCAGAAGTTGCTGTAGATTGCATCCTTTCTATTTCAGGATTTCCACATGAATAACATGAACGTGTGATACTCTTCTGGTATGAGGAATATAATGCAAGTTTAACGTGTCCAGATGCTGTTCTGGGTTAATAACATAAAACTGCCAACAAAACTGATGGAGAATCTTGCAAGAGGACAATTACCTTCAATTCTTGTCAATTGGCACAAGATATTCAGCTGCCAAGTCATAAAGAGCAAAATATAGTCTCATCATTCTATGATTCTATGATTTCCTCTGTAATTGTTAGAGAATAATTTCCCCTGTTTTATAATATCTGTTGTATGAGTAGTTGTTTTATGTCTACCTACCAAGTCTCTTACTGTGGGCTTTATCTTCTTGTAAGGTGTTGTGTGGATTGCAGCCACAGTCTAGAAGTTTCCTTTTAAAGGAAACTATAATGTCCCAATCTACTGGTTTGGCTTTATATCATTTATAGACAAAATGAACCGGATCAAACTACAGCTTGAAGAATCGTGACATTTTTAGCAAAGGAAATGTTCTTGATGAAAACCTAGATTTTATTAGTGATACTACTATTAAATAAGCCATTATCAGCTTCCTACAGATCTTCTAAGAGCAGCTCTCTTTCAATCTGCAGCCCAAATTACGGAAGCAATCTTCATAAAGGCCACTTCCCCAGCTATAGTGCCTGCTGTGATATGATTCATGCCTTTTGTCTTCTGCTTGGAATTTGGGGATGTTTATGAAGGACTGTTATAAATACTGCCTCTAATTCCTCTTTTCACAAGATATTTTATTCACAAGAAAAAAAAATTGCATCACATATGTACGTCACATAATTTCCATTCCCATTGCTATCTGGCACTATTCTTGTTGCCTCCTTCATATACATTCTGAAAGGATGTGAGACCAGTGTCAGCAGACACTCTGGAGCACACGTTTTAGTACTACAGTGGGTGATTTAATGGTGCACAGGCACGTTTCTTACAACAAATCTGTGCAAATGTGTGTATGAGGACTGGAGGTGAAATAATACATGTTCAGAAGCAGGAAATGTAATGCATAAGAATCTCATTTTTCAAACAGTGCACTACTAGTGGTCTTACATAAAAATTGTGAAGGTGAACAGTAAAAATGTCTCAGCTCTTTTTTATAATGTTCAGATGTTCAGTTTCAATGGGGAAATGGCAGTATCATCTGTACTTGGAAAGTACCTGGCTGTTGATGTATCCTAAACTGTTGTCTAAAAATCATGGGTCTGATCTTTTTGGCATGGCAACCTCTTGGGACAATTAACACTGTGGTATGTCAGTGCACTGCTAATTGCAGTAGGATCCTTTCTTAAAGAAAAGAGAGTTTGCAAAGACTGAGAAAAAAATATAGATGATCGCTGCAGACCCACTGCTTTCATCACACATACTTCAGGTGAAGGTCGATGACAATGGTTGCATTCATATTCAAAGTCTATTTCTGTGAACCAACTGTGGTTGTGTGTAACTGGGGAAAGGGATGAATTTAGGAGTCAGGGATTTCATGTCTGAACAAAACACTTCCTTGAAAAACTAGAGAAATAATCTGGCTATGGTTTCAAACACAGAGCTGATCCTTTTATGAGGTATACCTACTAATAGGTTACACTCCTATCACCTCTTTTCTCTGTTCATCCTAGAATGAATGCCACCCTGAGTTTTAGCAGCTATGACAGAGCTGGACTTGCAGCAATGGTTGTCAGCAGACACATCCAGTGGTTCATGGTGTGTGTTGGCTGCCTTAGCTTCTGCCTCCTCACCTGGCCTAGTGCTCCACAGCATTGACTTAGGGAGGCAATTCAGCTATAGTTGGATGCACATGGGTGGCCAGGGCCTGGCAGGAGGTGTTTTGGAGACCAAATAACTCCCTCAACATATCTCAGGATTGCTGTGGAGCGCTCGCTGGTTGGTGTCTGCCTACTCCCAAGGAGTGAGGCTTGTTTAAACAAGAAAGATGAAACTGTAGCTCTAGAGCCTGCAGGTAAACAAGCCCCAGCAAACAGCTCTATGGATGGAGCATAAAACCAAAGCATTGTGTGGTGTTTTTTGTTTTGTTGTGATTTTTTTATCCTCCAGCTGAATAAAGGATTAGATGGATTAGTACACATCCTATTTTGTGGTCTGGCATTAAGTCATTAAAGTGATTTATTTTTGCAAAGAGCAATTTTTAATCAGCTGAGTACAAATTAAGCAGACTGCAAGAAACAAAACAATAACTTTTGTATTATTCATATTCAATGAGTCAAAGGCTGGATTCTCATCTTGGTAGCTCTATTTTCAGCCTGAAACCCTGAAGAAGAACATGAAATGCAAGCACACCTGACTGTGGCTCTGAGGTCTTTCTATCTGACACGACAGTCCTGACACACAAGACAGATACTTCAGGAGAAACAAAGGGTGAATAATTCCAGGAAAAAAAAAATATAGCAAATGTTTCATAATGAGCCACATGACCCTCATGTCCTTAAAGCAGCATGTGGGATTATCAGCTATAAATGAAAAATAAGTGGAATTAGTCAAACATCAGGAAGTGCTTCCGGAGAGTTTGCTGAGTTCAGCTCCTTCAGCTGCAGACTCCCAAGACGATAATGCCACATTTTGAGTGTCGCTCTGCCAGCAGTTGTGTGGGCATCTAACGACAGGGTCTGCTACCATGGAGAATGAAACCCTGTCTGAGAGCACCTGGCATGCACCACCAATCATCAAGGTGACACTGAAAACTGATTTACAGCAGAGTCCCATTTCCAGAGAGCTGGAGTTAGATTAATTCATTTCCCAACTGTAAAACAAACTTTCCATTCATCAACACTGATTTGATTAGAAGGAGGAGCAATAAGATCTGCCTAATCTAGAGCAAAGACATTTCCATTCCTGAAGCTGTCTGTCAGTAACAGTTTTCCATGAAGTGGATAACTTTATCTCTAGGCAAAAAACAATTCCTAAGCTCTCTTGATTCTGTAGGAATTATTTTAGAGCATTAAGGCACATTGTTTCAAATAGGGTAAGAAAACTGAAATCTCCCACTGGTAAAGACAGCGGAATATAGTTTCTTGCTCTGAATCTCTTTAAAGAGTGATACTTTCCCTTGATTTGTGAAGGGAAAACTGAGAGTGGCTTTCAGTGCTGGTGGTGCAACACCACCTCCTGCTGCTGCATCCTGCTCTTCTGAAGCCTCGGCCGCTGGTGCTTCACTGGGAAGGGAATGAGGCACGACAGATGAATGCCAGGAGGGAGCTGCCTCATTTTTTCCCCACACTGTTGATTTGACATGTTCATACAAGTATATCCAGGTCCCTGTCCTTGGCAGAAGTCTACAAGCTGCTGGCAATCTTCAGAGCACACACTTAAAATGCCAACTCCTCTTGTGGAGAGGGGATTTCAGGGAGGGATGACATCCAAATTAGAAGTCTCTCAGGTGCAGTACAGGATGGTGTTTCTTAATTTTTTCTAATCAAAGGGCCACTCAATGTCCTGGGAGATCATATGCATGGACCAGCCTCCACACTGCTGACAAGTGTTCACATATAAACAAAAACCTAATAGGTCACATATAGGATATTTGGTTTTCACCTTAAATAGGCAGTACTTTGTGTACTTCCATGCCTAAGAATGCAAACATATATTTTAAAATGTATCTTTGCCATCATTTCACTGACCAAACCCTGAGGCTGAGAGTAAACCAGAAGCTGAGAGGGGGGACTCTCCTGTACCAGCGGATTGCTGGAAGCACTTTCCTGTAGCAGCACGGTGGCTCATGGGGAGTTACTCGGTTTTCCTAATTGGAGTTTTTCTGGCCCCATGGCAGACTGCCTACCTGCCTACCACAGCAGGTTAAGATGTGTAACCACTTGCCACCACTTCCCAAGACAGGCTTTTCCTCCCCCACAGATCTTCCCAGAGATGGGAAGACACTGGATGTGCTTTTGACTCCAGCATTAGCCAGAGTCCATCTGAACAGGGATTTCTGTTCCCCAGTATGGGTTTGATTGAATGGATTGGGAGATATCCCACTCCAACATCTCACAGCTTTCTTCTGACCTAGCCAGGCTGCAACAAGCAAATCCCAAAATGTTCTGCTAAGTTTCTTAAACTCTCAGTTTTCGATATCTAAGGAGATCTTGAGTTTAAGATCACTGATTCAAGAATATTGACATAAGATTTCCTTTCAGTGACTGTGTTGCACCATGTATCAGCTCCTGCACTGTCCTGGTCTCTGGGTTCTGCTGCAGTGGAGAATGCGCTTCTGCTCTACTCTCTGAAAACCACCCAGCCTGTGGGCAGATGGCAGCAGATGAAGCCCTACAAAACCTGACCCTGGATTCTCTACTCGTTAATCACTCAAACAGGTTTAACTTGTTTTGTAAGATGAAGATTATTTGATTTTTTAAAAAGAAGCACCTGTGGTTACTTTAACTATTTCCTACCTTTCCTATGACAAAAATCAATGTTCTGTAGTCAAGCAGCTGCATATCAACTGGCAGCCTTTTCTAGCTGAAAATTGCAGTGCTTTTACATGGTTTGGGTTGGAGTCTGATATTTGAGGATACATCCCTTGTGAATCTCTGGTTTTCTTTTGATTTCATAGGTGGGTTTCCAGTGACATCCAAGATTTAATCCCTTGTGTCTGGTCTTTCTTTGATGAGGCAGCCTGTTGCTTTGATCCAGTAGGATGCTATCTTTTTCAAGGCAGTCAACAGTGTAACACTCATGAATCGGTTTTGAAACTATCCAGTGTCATCTCAGAGAGAGGGTTCGATAACCAAGAATTTGGAAAAAAATAAATTTATTACTTGCATTGTTTTTTCCAGCCTCTTCATAACACATCTATAGAAATTCTGCCTTTTTCTGCCTCCACCCACCATAAGGCACAGCAAAATGGAACATGCAGCTGATTTATATTTTTCACACAACTTGGGGGTGCACAGCTCTGAGTCGGTACTTTCTTTTGGGGCTGAGCTGCTGAAAATCTCTGTGGCATCTTGCAGCTGTAGACTCGTGACTTGCCCTTGAGCTGCGTGCAAGCACTGCGGGGAAGCAAGCAGAGGAAATCCTTCCTCCGCTCTCCGGGTACGTGTGGAGCAGCGCACAGCTGTGGCCATGCTGGTGTGCTGGCAGCGCCGTGGCCCGCGTGCCTGCCCGCAGGCACGGCCCCTGCTCTGCAGGCGGCGTGCAGGTATCCCCACTGCGCTGCAGGCCCTGCGCATGCTGCTTCTTATCTGCAAGAATAGACACCTTACGTACATGGAGGAGAGGATTTCATTTCCTCCAGGCATTTGGGGGCTGGACCCGTGCGTCCGTGTTTCCCAGCACGACATTCTGGCAAACCATGTGAGTGCCTGCATGGCTCCATGTGACAAATTAATGCACAGGGAGACATTATTTCTGGGTGCCAAGTAATACTAGCCGGTAACACTGATCTAAGAGAGCAACCTGTGGAATATCTATCCAGCTGCAACAATATGCATCCCTCCCACTCTACTGCAAATGTTGGTATCATTTTGCAGCAGACTGCCCTGCCCTGGGAGGCAGGCACATGTAGCAAACCCAAAGACTACCACAGGGTTTGCATCAATTCTTGCAGTCAGAGCGAGCAGACGGGTAACAGCTAAAGCAACAGATTCTATATTTGTGCTTTTTCCCATTCCAAAAATGGAAAAGTCTGTTCAAGGATCCTTAGTGGCTGATTGTGTATAATGAAGAGAAGGAAAAAAAAAAAGTAACGAGTGGTTGTTTGGTGAGAACCCATATGAAAAATGCAAATTGGGTCATAAAGACCTGAAGGGGGAACAGCAGCTACCTCTGGTGTGCCAGATGCTGGAGGCACTTCCAGGCCCTTACCATGGAGCAGCATGCTGCTAAATTAGAAAGCCCATCATCTTTTGACAGCACAGGCACACTCAATTCCATAGCAACTGCACTAGGTCTGATATGCTGGAACAGCAGAATTCATGGCAAGAAAAGAAAAGCTGAGCATGGCTTGGAAACCTGAAAGTGCTGCTTCAACTATGGGAATGAGATCAGAACAGATGCCATTAGAATAAGATGTAGGATGCTGTGTCACAAGATTGGAAACGAGACGATTGATCATGAGGCTTTTCCTTTCTAGGATGGGGAATAAAGATGGAATGATTTTTTTAGTCTCTGATTTTCTTTACTTTCATTTGACTTCTGATTTCTGATTGTCATCAGTTTATTTTATAGGTATATAATACATATTGCACATCTCTGCTGTATCACGAGAAAGCAGATAGGTGGCTGCAAGAGTGTTGTAATTTAGTAATCTTCTGTTATAGTTGATATTTTAACACAGTTCACAGTCATTCCCTGGAATACAGAAATGGAAAGTTCAGCTCCCTCTCAAGAGGTGGAGTAGGACTGTAAAATGTTCAGAGCAGGGTGACAAAAGTGGGCAAAGGAATGAAATTTCTTCCTTACAAGAAATAAAAAGTACAGTTCTTCTAGCTGGAGAAGAGGTGACAGGAGAGATGAAGGCAGCCTCTGAGTGCCAGGGTGACGGAGAATGGGGAATGGTTTTCACGATCTCTTCCAGTGCAAGTATGTGAAGGAAAACAGATAGCAGGAGGTTTCAGGGCAAAAACCAGGGTGGCTCTTCAAACACCATGTACAGGCTCTGTGCAAGTCCTTGCCATGGGAGGTGGAGGGTGATAAAGTCTCTGAGAGTTTCAAGAGTCACCAGAGAAATTGATGGAGAGCCAGTGAGCACAAACACAGCCTGTATGGTCCAGGTGGTCTCTGCCCTGCAGCTGGCAGGATGTTCTGGGCAGTTTCTCTACAGGTATTTCCTTGCCTTAAACGTTTCTGGAGGTATCATCTACTTCTGGTCATTGCCAGAAGAGCATAAATGGCATTTGATCCAAGCTGATACAGTTTTCATATTCTTGGAGACTTGGCATACAAGCAATGACCATTTTTTAAAAAGGGCCAGAAATGTCAAGTGGATGCCTCTGTCCCACCACTTTTCCTGTCTGTTATTTCCACCTGAGTTGTGGCTCTGCTGAGCATCCTCACTGCATACGTGTCTGCTCCCACCTGAGCCCTAGTCTGACATGAAGTCCCCGCTTCATGGGGGAAAACCCAGGTGCAGAGTGCAAGTGAGACCCTCCATACCACCTGCCCCTCAGGTGCCAGGGTACCGTGTAGGTGTAAGGCATGTTGTGCTGAATCGTGCACCCTCAGGATCTGGTCCAATGTTTGTACCATTGCCATCAAGAGTGACCATTGCTTTCTTACAACTTTATTTTTAAAGCCACGCTAGGTTTCCCGTTTGTTTAGCTCTCCAGCTTAGAGTTAGCCCCATTTTCCTGTACTGAACTCACATTTAAAATGTATGTAGCTAGCTCACAGGTTTTGCCATAGTTAGTTGCTACCTGGTTATTGCATAGAAATTCCGAGTTATTCTACTGGGACCTTGACAACTGTGTTTGGTTTACTTATTTTGTGTTCTTTCATTCGCTTATCAGCTGTATTTGGAGAAAAGAGGTTTTGATTACATAAAATGTCTCATCCTTGGCTGCAGGAGGTTGAAACCTGATCCTGCTCACGTTAGCAGAGGGAGATGTGGGCCTGGGTTACACCTCTGCCAAGAGCCTGGGCAGCTTTGCCGTGTTTTTGTGCTTCTGTTGCCCTCTGCTGACCGGTGACAGGTTGGAAGATCCCCAGGGTTCTTACAGATCAGCTCAGGTGCCTGCAGGCGTCTGACAGGTCATAGAGGGCTGTGTTTTGACCTAGGATATTAACCGTGCTCTCCTTCTATCCACAGTTAGCTGTGTAGCCATAGTTATGAATTCCCCAATAACTCAACAAATAGAAGAATACCCCCCTGCATTAGCATTTTCAGTTTATTAAAGGTTTGACTCTAATTAGCAAATAAACTTAAATTAGTAAGGCTTTAATACAGACACTTTGTCACCCGTGAACAGTGTCTAATGTCTCTCGTCATGGTTTAAGAAAAGCACAAGATGACACATGGTATGAAGGGAGGTTAAAATTTGACACTAGTTCACACAAGAGCTAGTTTTCAAACACAGGAAAAGGCAATTATTTGAAAATAGATGCAAGTCTGTGCAAAGAGAGAAATCCAGCAGGAAATGTGAAGCCAGAGATGAATTTGTAGTCAGGGCATGAACCACTCCAGACTCATCTTCAGAATTGAAAGAAAACTCTATTACTTGGTAAAAATACATGCTCTCCTGCACTCCCTAAGAAAGCAGTTGTCTTGGACCTTGATCCTTTCTCAGAAGGTGACTGAGGAGTGACGTTTATTAAAACATTAATGGAGAGATTTGTGTCAGATGCAGAAAGACAAGCTTGCTCTTTGACATGGCAGGTTCCTATCTTAAACACAGTGTCTGTCACATAAAAATGCTTTGAATAGCTCTACCAAGATTTCAGCAAACTCTTGTTGATAATGCTTACCTCCTATTTGTTGTCAGCTTTGACATCTGCAATTGAAAAAGCAGAGCCTAAGCTGGAGGCAATATTTGCTCTATCCACAAGGACTCAATGTAGAAAGTAAAGCGAGACTGAATGATGCTGGTAGACAATGTAACAGCCAGTAACAATAATGCAGGCACAGATGCCCTAGATCTGACTTGCAATTTCATCCTGGATTATAGTCCCTTTTAAATCATTCAGGCTCAGGACAGGCTGATAAGAGGATGTAAGATCGGTTTAGCTAGAGAGCTAACATCTCAAACACACTAAAAAAACCCGAAATCCTTGCAGAAACAACTATTAGCTCAGAGAGTGATATTCACTCTGTCAATTTAATAAATCTGTGCAGGAAAGTCCTGCATTTACAGATTTAGGCAGTTGGGTTTGTGCTCTCACTTGGTTATGAGATAGCTTCTTGCTAATAAGCACCATATTTTGAAAACTAAAAGCAAGTGCAGCTGCACAGTCATTTGGTAGCAGAGTTGCTCCATTCTAGATATGCTATAAAATTCCATCTTAACAGCAATATTATTTTTTCGCACATAATTCCATCTTTTTATGTGTAATCTCTTTTTGAAAAGGAGAAACAAGGCTGAATGTAGATCTGTATCATTGCATGCAATGATGGATGTTGTATCATCCTCGGACAGGTAACAGCTGATCAATGCAGGCTCGTATCTGTCCCTACTCACATCAGGCTCAGAAGTGCTACAGTGTTTTTAAGTGTGAATTCTTTCTCTGTGAGCACCCAAACCACATGGGTGAGCCCATGTATAATGACACCTGCAAGCCTGCAAAAAAAAAAAATCAAACTTGGTTCAATTCTACAAGTGTTTAATAGAGAAAGAAGAGAGAACTTCAGATAACTGCTTTTACCTGTGATGACAGAAGAAGAAATGTACTTTCAGAAATGCAAACCAGCTTCTGTGTCAGTTTAATTAAGGAAACTCATTTAAATACGATGCAAAGATTCTTACACTCTAGATGAATATACTTATGGTAGATTTACTTCTTATTTGAAATGTGATTATCACTAATTGCCTACACATATTGGAATGACTTATGACTGATTATGCCAATAATGTCAATAGTGTTTTTGGGAAGAGACATTTTTGATTCTCACTCATTAGTGACAAAACAGATGTCACTGTACTTGGGAGCTACAAATACTGCTCATTTTTAAGAACAGCAAGATAAGCAGGTTTGTTTGTTTACTTCAAATCTTATTTCTAGCTTGGAGCCCACTTACAAGGTAAGAACTGCTGCCAGGTGTCCTCTCATCTCCTGCCCCGAGAATTTTTTTTTTTTATAAATATGAAAGCTCTCCTTGGTGGAAATGAAATGAACAGCAAGCAGTTAATCCTTGGGAAGGAATTCCTGAACACCACTTACAGCTTTTATACTGGCATCAGCACTGTAGTGTCTAATAGAATAATGGAAGGAGGTTGCAAGTAAAACTGCATCAGATTAATACTGAATTTATTTTACCTCATCCTGCACTTTCCTTGTAATTCCTAGACTCTTTCACGACCTGGTTCTTAACACTCTTTCATTCTTTTTTTTTTTTTCTTCTTTTTTTCCCCATACGTATTATATTCACCCACACTGTTCCTATACCAACGTATTCTCCTACTATGGCTCTCCTCCACCTTCTTTCTCTCTGGGAAGGGCTGCCATGAGCTCCATCAGGTACCACCAACCTTTCCAGGCACCTGAGCATGGTCAGAGGGCTGGGCAGTATCCTAAAAAGGAGATGTTGGTTAGTGGGGAGGATGCCCATGAAGAGCTGTGATAATGCTTCTACCCATACTTTTGTGTGTAAAGGATGAGACAGGACTCAGTGTGGCAAAAGATCAAGACCACAGGCAAGATGGAGTAAAGGAAATACAGTAAATTTGTGCTGAGGCTTGCTTACACTTTCAAATAGACGCTAATAAGATTTGTGTTTTGAATCTCTTGGATTCCTAGTTCCTTTTGGCTAGTTCCAGCCGAGTTTGATATGGAAATAAAAATCTTGCGTATCTCAAGTAGCTGCCTGTGTCATGAAGGCAGTAGCCAAGTGCCCAAAGTGCTCCTCCTGCAAACACAGGTGAGCTGACTTGTGTTATTAGACACCAGAGAAGCCACACGGGCTCAGGATGCTCTCAGCAGCCTAGCTCAGCTCCATGCAGCCCACACAGGAGTCATTTTTACAGCTGCCTTGACTGCAGGAGAAGCTTTTGTTGGTTGCCTCCCCTTATTAAACAGGTAATCCAAGCAGGCAGTGCTAAATCTACGGAAAAACAGTCTCCAGCAACTCTGTGACTGGTGGAGGCTTGTGATGTTCCTTGAAAGTCTCACCAGGGTGCACCAGAGGGAAAACAAGGGGGTTCTCCATACACAGGCTGTGAGGTATTCCAGCTGGACAGCAGCTGGGCCATTGCCCCCCTTTGAGGAACAAAACTCCAGTGTGGAGATCCACATCTGCCTCAGCATTTGCAGGGGTCAGGAGCTGGTAATTCTCTGCTTGCCATGGTAATCCTTTTTTCTTAAACATGAACTCTAGAAACAGTGAAGCTGACATTTCCTACAGCATTTTTAAGAAATTCATACAGAGACAGTAATCCCCTTATTCTGAGGGGCTTAGAGCTGAGTTTGGTTAAATACAATACCCAGGATAATAGGTCAAGTTCCTGAAATGAGAACGTGTTCATCTCTGAGGTCAGCACAGGAAAGTTTAGCGAAACAAGTGTGTGCTGAGGAGGGAAGAAGATAAAGAAACAGGAGAAGAAGAAAATCCCATTTCTGACACCCAGCCCTGTCTGTAGGACTTAATAATTGATGTGTTCTTCACAGAAGAGCAAACACATCTTAGTTTTTAAATGGTTTTTTTTTCAATTGCTTCGCAGTCCATGTACCCTCATTACAAAGCAACGACAAATGCAAAAGGCAATATCTGAAGGGAAATGTCCATCAAGAAAGAGGCTGCCAAGTGGCCTGCCCTGGGGAAGGCTGTAAAGTAAGGGATTGCAAGGAGCCCCTGAGCAATCTTTTTCTCTGGCTCCTGGGGAAGCCAGAAGAGGGCCCTTATCTCTCAGCTCTCAACTGCATACAAACCCTGCAGAGGCTGGATGGTACTGCAAAGGCAGAGAAGCTGACAGAGAGGATGGCACATAAGACGGCACAGGTTTTAATATAAGCACTGTGTAAATAATGGTCCTCATAAGATTTTCAGTTGTCTGCAGCAGGCAGGAATGTCTGTCAGGGCTGAGCTCTGTTCCCACCACTCCTTCTCTCTGTGCCTGCTGGACTGAGCTGCCCTCAGGAGCGGAGCTGCAGCCAGCATGTCAGTGCTGCTGGCCGGCCTGCTGAGGCGCTTGCTGAAGCAGTCTCCTGCCTTGGAGTCTGTCAGTCACTGTTATAATTTTTTCTTCTTCCACTTCATTTGCAATATCATTTTCTGGAAGAGAGTCCCTGCCATTCAGGGCTTCTGCTAAGCCACACAGTCAGTCGTATCTCCACAAACATCATTATTCTGCATTCATATGAGCGTCAGTTCCCTTTGCTTTCCTGGCTGTGACTGTATGGCTGTTGTTTTCCTCCCATTCCTCATTTGTGGATATGTTTTGCCCCCTCACATACTTATACGCAATTAGTTTTCCCTGAAAATTACCTGCTGCAGCTCTACCAGCAGTTCAAAGCCACAGGTAACGGCAGCTCTACTGTAAACCAGCTGTTATTTTCTTTAGTGCTATTATCTAAACGTTCTCCAAGGAAATCTAGCTGATACCGTGATAAAGCTGAGATAGTCCTGTTTTCAATTTATCCTTGATTTTGACAGTTTCCAGCTCTTACAGGAGGAGATGCAGAGAAAAGCATTTGCATACCTGTAGATCTACCATTGCTTCAGCAGTGCTAGCTGGACTCAGCTAGGACTTGACTCTATTCTGTATTTTCTGGTCACCGTTAGGGTGCATACTAAGATGTGAGACTTCAAAAGAAGCAATCCTAACAGAAACTAACCTTATCTTAAGAAATTAGTCTGTTCTTCTCCTCTGTGAATACAATATGTCTGATTTATCACAGGTCCAAATGGTGACAGCTGGAGGAGGGAATTTGGTGTATTTTCCTACTGCTGACTTGCAACATCCTGGTGAAAATCAGACAAGTAGGCAGCTGAGAAGATGACCTGCCTAAGCCCCTATCCTGGTTTCTGCTGGATTAGAGCTAATTTTCTTTCTAGCATAATAGCTGGTGTGGTGCTGTGGTTTTGATTTAGTATGAGAAGTATGTTGATAATACACTGTCATTGTGTTTTGGCTGTTGCCTGGTAGTCAAGAACTTTCTGGCTTCCCATGCTCTACCAGGTGCACAAGGAGCTGAGAGGGAGCAAAGCCAGGACAGCTGACCCAACCTGGCCAAAGGGGTATTCTTTACCATATGATGTCATGCTCAGTATAGAAACTGGAGTTGGCCAGGGGCAAATACCTCTACTCGGGAATGAACAGGCTCTTGGTGTCACGAGTGGTGAGCAATTGCATTGTGCATCACTTGTTTTGTAAATATATATATATATATAAAATTTTAATTTTTTATTTATTTTTATAATATTATCTTCATTTGCTGCCCTGTTAAACTGTTCTTATCTCAACCCACAAGGGTTTTTTTTCCCTTTCCAATTCTCTCCTCCATCCCACTGTGGGGCAGAGAAAGAATGAGTGAGAATCTGTGTCTGGCATTAAACCACCACAGCCCTCACAACCAGCCTGCCTCTCCAACAGTGTAAGCATCTTCAAATACAAAGCTCCAGTTGCAGGTGCCTTTGGGTTTTCCTGTTCACCCCGCAGCAATGTTCAGTGCCTCAGGAAGTAAAATCATGGGCCTAGAAGAGCTGTGAAGCACCTACATTCCTTACTTTGGCTAGTGTGAAGAAAACACACATAGCCCTACCGCTGCTTCCCACTGAAAATGTGTTCCTGAGGAGCGTGAGGTTTAGCCATACAATGGATAACAAAGCAGTTTTCCCTATCAAAATTAATGAGCAGATCGCTATATGAAATGATCTTAGCTGCTTTGTCTGAGAGACTGAGCACCCAAGCATTATTCTCTATTTCTGTCCTTCACACTTGATTGACTTTACTGATCTTGATTCATCTGAGGAAGATGATGCTGAATATGGCTGTTCAGAAAAAGATGTCAAAAACACTCACAGTAAAAGATTTGTGCTGGGTGTTCATTCTCATGGATAAAACCGCCAAGACAGTGGACTGCCTGTGTCCCCTCCAGGTGATGATCTGGACAATCCTCCTCCTGCTTTTTCATCCTCTACATAATTTTACAGTGTTCTTGTGTATGTAAGCTGTATCTCTTAAGTACCTCACACATCCTCCTCTGCTTCATTAATTCTAAAGGAAAACTGCTTCACTACCCAGTGAATTCAGTCACTTTACCAGTGAGGCTGAATGTTTGATGTAAAATTTCTGAGAGTATTCTTGGCTGCTCCTTTTTAATAGTCACATCTTCCTCTTTCTCTCCCTCCTCCTCAGATGAATCAAGAGTCAATCAAGGTGAAGGATAGAGAATGCAATAGTGAGGATGGTTGGTGGAGCAGGGGCTTGAACAATCTGTGGTGGATCTCCAAAGTGATGGACAGGGACATGATGGACAAAGCGATGCTGCTGGGCTGCTGGAGGAGAGCAGTGTGCATTCATAACCCTAACTTAACTTTAACATGCTGTTAAATCCAAGTCCAGGTCCTTGCATTTCTGCACAGGTAGTTCCCTTTTCCCTCCGCTGCTCATACTGCACAACTCTGCTACTCATGTCCTTTCTACTGTTTGTTTCTGTGTGTGCTTGGGTGGCGGGAGAGGCAACGTGGCTGGCGTGCAATGCTACCTTATGCAAGAGCTGCTGGACTCCACAGTCTGCAACTGCTTCTGCTGCTTCTGCTCCCTTATTTGTGGAAGTGCAATGGCTTGTTACATTGCACAGGGGCGGTTTTTCTAAAATCGTTTTCTTGAAGTGTTAAAAATTGCATCACAGTTCCCTAAGCCAGCCTACATCATGGGCCGTGAGTTTTAGCACTAAGGCTGTTGTTTCACAACCAATGTTAGGTGAAGCAGCAGCTCCCACTGGCCATCCTTCCCCCTGCCCACTCCTTCCCACTGTGTTCCTCATGCAGCCCTCCAGCCATGCACACATGGAGGAGGGGGACCTGGCCTGGCTGTTGGGTAGAGAAGGTTTTCTGGGCAACCAGCTGCCTTTCAGTGAGCAAAGCTGCATGACACAGCTGAGCAAATCTAAACAGCTGTGTCAAAAGTTGAAGTCCTTCTCCTCTTCACTGCATGCCCCTTTTTCCCGTTCCTGCTCTCCCCACCCCATGTACCAATGCTGGCACTGACTGAGACCCTTCATGGGGCAGTTCAGTTTAACACCCTGACAGAAAATGAACCCCTATATAAAGCCCTGTCTGTGATGCCAAAGCAGTGCTCAGCCCATTCAGCTGCTGGCTCTGGGTGTCTTGCCTCCTGCCTTGCATCCCCCATGGTACGCCACAGCCTTGTTGCTCATGCAGCTCAACATGCTAACTCGGGAGAAGGTGAATCATTTGGCTATTGTTCTGTTAGTTTTTTTGCAATGCTGGAGTGGCTCAGAGCAGCTCAAACAAGTGCTGAAGCCCCTCTGAGGGGAACAGGACTGTGGTCCTGCTGTGCAATGGCAGCTGAAGCGCTTTGAGCAGCATTAGTGAAGTGAATGTCTTCAGGCACAGGTTCAACAAGCAGCGGGGCTGGGGAAAGTGAGGGAGCAGGCTGGCTGCTGGGGTTGGTGGTGTGGGGAAAGGACTGGAGGATCAGACCTCCCCACCCCACCTGGAGTCAGCAAGGTGCGATTTGGGCACAGCATGTCAGTCACCTGATGGCACCCCAGTCTGGGCAAGCAGCCACCAAAAGGCTTAACAGGCTTAACATCAGAGCTTTTTGTTTTCCTGTTCTGAGCACTGCTGGTCTCTAAGTCCCACCTTGTGGGAGAAGAGTTGGAGGAAAATGGTTCCCCTGGGGTGTGACCATCCTGTCTTAGACACTGTTTGAGTGGGAATTGTCTAAGGACCCCCCATTTTCTGTGGCTCAAAAGACATTAGATGCAAGCCTGCAAGCAGATTGATGGCTACATATATGCAGTTGCATATAAATATATGTATGCATATATGTATGCAACTACATAAAACCATAAGAATTAATAAAATGCTGTCACACTGCTCATACTATCATGACAGTTGTTTTCCTCAACTATAATGTTTCCTCAAAACAAACTGGGAAAAAAATTAAAGAACTGTATATATGTTACTTAAATTGTGCAATCCTTATTCATGATGATTAGAAATTATTCACATCAAAAACCCCCTTCATCCAAGCAAATATACTCAATTTTATTCATTCAGATAGGAAGTTGATGTGTTGAGCAAGCTGCCATTTTTATTTGACCTCAATTACTCATCTTCATGGTTGGCATTCCTCAGGTCCCATGGGACAGATTTCTTCCATGGTGTCATTCACAAGAGCTCACATCAAAATGCTTTATCATCTGTCTGCAGTGTTTCACTGCTGTTATCAAGCAGTAACACAGCTCAGAGAGGCAACTGTTGTGATCCCAGAAGACCTTGCCTTTATGGCTTAAAATAATCCAAGCCATTTGAAAAGAGTATTTGAAGTCATCCTCACCACTTGGTTGTAGTCTACACAAAAATAGGCAAGTTATTGCTGTTAGCGTGCCTAATGCAATATGTTTTTGCAGGATTTTCAGCCACTAGCAATTTGGGTGTACAAGATAGCCCTCGTAATTTGAATGAAAGAGCAATCGACTTGATAGATTAAGGTGATATGTCTCTGGCAAGACTGTTTGCTTTACATGACAGATTTGCTCGGGCTACAGCCTTTTATTTCTCATTAAATTAGCCAGCCAGCAATCACAGATGAGGGAATCAGCTGCTTTAGCTCTAATTTATAGAGAGCTCTGCCTCATCTACACAGCACAGGTTTATTTGGGGGGTTGTGACAAGCCAGCCTGTCCCCTGGTGAGAAGAGCAGCAGTCACAGCCAAAGCCAGCACCTCAGTGTTTAGCGAGACACAAGGGTTGTCCGACTTTAATTACACTGATAACAGTTTAAGTGACACAATCACCCCTCGTGTTGATGCAATAGAAAAGAGCTTATGTTGGTACATCTATTCAAGACCAGAAGATATCCAAGTTGGTATGAGACAGCTTGGTGCTGGGATGATTATGCCAGTGCTTCAGTTTTAGCTGGTGTAACTAAAGATTAAGATGTCTCTTAAATAAAAATACCTGCTAGAACTACAGTAATTATCTAAATTAAAAAAAAAAAAAAAAGTTGTTTGGGTTTTTTTTAATCATAGTTTTAGCTGCAATCATTTTGCTGGGAAAATGTGTGTGGGCCAGACCTGGAAGGCAAAGGAAAATTTCCCTTTGGAGACAATAGCTTAAGCATTTTACACATCCAGAGCCGGGTACTGGGCTGCAGGCAGGCTGTCAGCTCTGGGCATCTGCATGTCTGTGCCCCCAGGCAGCTGCCTGGCAGCAGTCGGTCTCCCTGCCCGCATCAGGCTCTGCCTGTTACCTTCCCAATGGCTTCCCAGGGGCAGCCAGGCAGCCCTCAGCTTTTCCGTGTGCCCTCAGCAGTGTTCGCATTCCTGGTGATGCAGCCCAGGAGCTGCCCTGTGACCCTCCCTCTTGCAGATCCAAGCTGCATCATCCCTGGTACAAACACCTTTTAAAAGTGTTCTGGAGCTAATAGCCTTAATACGATGTTGCAGCTCAATCTAAGCATGGGGCAGGGGGCTGCTGGTGCTGGTTTGTGGTTTTTTTTTTTCGTTTTTTTTTTTCCGACTCTCTTTGTTCCCAGGTAATCTTCAAAGCTGAACACTGATTGCGATTCTTGCTTATTTCTGCTGGGAAATATGCCTTGTGCAGTCTTCTGGCATCACTGGCTTTGTATTTACCACTAAGTAAACAGCCAGGAACTGCTCTCTGATCCCAAGGCCAAGTGACACAGACTGGCTGTATCCATGTTGCATAGTGCTTGATCCTGCTATCCCATCTGGTGCCCCTGGAGCCCTAAGACATTGGTATTAATGTGTAGATGATTCCCTTTTCTTTTTTCTTTTTTAAATTTATACTGTCTGAACTAATGTAATAACTGTGCTGCAGCCCACAAGACAAGTGATTTATTGCATGAAACAGGGACTGTAGTGCATGAACTGGGATGGGACAAGAAGGAAGTTTGTGGCTGCAAAGTCTCCTGAGGCAGAGCTGGAAGATCATGTAGGGTGACATGGGAAGCCGTGCAGTCCCAACTCTGCTGTTTGCTGGGAACAGTCCCCCCTGCATGGCAGGCCCTGGGCTGGGCCCCGGCACCGTCTGGCCATACTGGGCTATGTGGCAGTGACCAAGACTGTGCCCCAGAGTACCCTAACAAGCAGCATGGGTGATCACCAATCCGACTTGTTCCCTGATCCCACCATGTTCCTCAATGCAAACACAGCCACTAAGATGTCCTGATGCTCATTTCAATGCAATGGATAAATCCTGGATGTACACCAAAGGGCATCTCCACTGTGCCAACCATGCATGCCCTTATGACAGGGAGGGAAGACCTGAGTCTCGGTGGGTCAGCCATGGCCAAGGCATGTGGTTGCTCTGTTCCTCAGTTCCATCGAGGCCATAGTCCTGCGTACTCATGGGCAGGCTGTCCCTGCTTTGGGCCATGAGTTCCTCACTGCCTTAAATTTCCAGGTCTATGTGTGAGGCTATTCTGCCACCTCTCTGTAGCTGTAACAGCTTGTTCCTAAACACATCAACAACATGGTTTCGGCTTGAAACTGCTCTGCCTACATCTATAAAAGCCAACTACTGCTTCAGTTTCTCATCTTTTTTTCTAGTTTAAGCAACTGTTTTTTTGTTATCCTTTCTGTTTGTTGGAGTCACATAACTACTTCATTATACATTTGTACAGGCTACAAATCTCTCTGCCAAACGTTGAAGAAAAACAAATTTATGTGGATTATCTACAGCAGATAATTTCACTTCTGCACAAAATCTAAAAATAAAGTGAAGCCCACATTCTACAGCTAAGTAGCTTTTAATTAGGTGTGATAATAGTATGAATTATCTTTTAGAGTGCAATAGCTCTGCGATCAGAAGTCAAGTGCTGGGACTGATGATTGTTTGCAAAAATGTTCTGTTGACAGAAGAAACTCCATGCTGACAGGTACTTTTTTATATAATAGGTCTTGGCAGGCTGATTAACATTTTGCATGAATTTGGGCTTGCTCAGTTATTGTCCCTGTTTTAATACAGCCAATGGATCCTTTCAAGTGTTAACATAAAAAGAGGGCAGTGAAAGCCTGCCTCCTCTGTAAGTCCCCATCAACACTTTCATGGTGATGCCTTTGGACACAACAAATGGTACTGCTACTTTCTGAAAATGAATGGCTGAGGAGGTGCCGGATGGTTTTGTTCACTTCCTCAAGCTCCTCTCCCCTTATTTTAACCATCGATAAGCTCTGATTATGAACATAAATAATATTTTGAATTGTGAACCAAGGTGAAGCCATGTCTCCTGTTCTGCCTGATCTGCTGGGGGCTGGAAAGCTCTGACAGAGCTGGAGGGGGAGCCTTACACCATAAACCTGCCAGTGCCTGTCTCATCAGGGTCCTCCTTTGTGCCAGCCAGAGAGATGCTCTTAGTGACTTTACCAGCTAAGATGCTTTATCTTCATTGTCTTTGTAACTGAAGTGTAGCATTTAGTCCAGCTTGGTGGGGCTAGGGGTGGGGAACACAGCTTTGTTCAGCAGGGAAGGCAAACCTTAAAGGAAGGTCTTTTAAGGATAAGAGACTCACAGTGCCACAAGGATCATACTTGGCACTTCCAACTGCAGACAGATGCGAGCACAGTGTGCTTGAGCACAGGCAGAAATAAGGAAGCTATTGCATTGCTGGGAAATAAGGATATATCCTAGGACAGTGACTGTCCTGCTGTGTGAGGGTGTAACATCAGCCTCATCAGATGGGCACTGGGTAAGGGAAGACTTTCTAGGATGCTATGCTGGATCCCAGCTGACAAAGGGCCAGGCTGGAGCTGGGATGCAAACCATGGACATTTCTTCCCAGGTCTGCCCAGACTCCCAGACACTTGCTCTCTTGTGCCTCTGTGTGTGTAGGTCCTGGATCTTCTGGTGCCTTCAAGCATCATTGTGGGGGCTCCGAGGCAGGTGGATGTTGTGTAGTATCTGTCTGGCCTCGCGAACCAGGAACCCCTTTACCATCCCCCTTCATGCATTTGCCCAGAGGACTTAGTAAAATTTAATTGAGTTGCCCAGCATTAGACATAGATCATAAAACTCCCATCTGATCTCATGCCTGCTGCTGATTTTAACAGCTGATTGAAACAATGAGCGCTGGCTCACTGGGAATATAACAACACTGACAGAGATAGTTGTAACACAGACTGTATGTGTAGATAAGGCTTTAAACATACAACAAAGAGACTCTGCCTATATCACAAGGCTTGCTTCCCTAACGGGAGTAAAACCCCTGGGCAAGAGTTTAAACATAACAAAAGTGATGGAGATTACAGTCTGAGTTATAAGTTTTGCCAAAATGCAAATGTATGTGTCTGCTTATTTATTTATTTTCATGATAATTTTAAAGTGAAAGAGAAATGAACTTGGACAAAGGGAGAGCTAGAGTGGTCAGTCAAGGAACAGAAAGCCTTGCCACAAAAAAGTCCCATTTCAGTCTGATGCCATTTGAGGTACCCTTCTGCCTTCTCCAAGAGATATTGACCCATATCTATATTCCCAGGAAAATCCTCATTCAGTCATAGAATCACAGAGTCATAGAATCATTTCAGTTGGAAGAGACCTTCAGGACCATGGAGTCCCACCATAACCTAACTCTAGCACTAAACCACCACTTCCCTGGGCAGCCTGTTCTAGTGCTTCACAACCCTTTTCATGAAGAAGTTTTTCCTAATATCCAAACTAAACCCCCACGGTGCAACTTGAGGCCATTTCCTCTTGTCCTATCACTTGTTACTTGGGAGAACAGACCAACACCCTCCATGCTATAATCTCCTTTCAGGTAGTTGTAGACAGTGATAAGGTCTCAGCCTTCTTTTCTCCCGGCTGAACAGTCCCAGTTCCCTCAGCCGCTCCTCATCAGACTTGAGCTCCAGGCCACTCATCAGCTTCGTTGCCTCCTCTGCACTCTCTCCAGCACCTCAACGTCTTTCTTATATGAGGGGCCCAAAACTGAACACAGGATTTGAGGTGCAGCCTCACCAGTGCTGAGTACAGTGGCACAATCACTTCCCTGGTCCTGCTGGCCACACTGTTCCTGATACAAGCCAGGATGCTGTCGGCCTTTTTGGCCACCTGGGCACACTGCTGGCTCACGTTCAGCTGGTTGTCAGTCAACACCCCCACACCCTTTTCTGCTAGGCAGCTTTGCAGCCACTCTTCCTCGAGCCTGTGGCATTGCATGGGGTTGTTGTGACCCAAGTGCAGGACCTGGCTCTTGACCTTATTGAACCTCATACAATTGGCCTCAGCCCTACAATCCAGCCTGTCCAGATCCCTCTGTATGGCCATCCTACCCTCCAGCAGATCAACATTCCCACCCAGCTTGGTGTCATCTGCAAACTTACTGAGGGTGCACTCTACTACTCCTCTACTATAAACCACATATTAGCCTACCGGGTGTTTTTTTGCATGCGTAATCATAGCAGTTCCCAGGAAAACTGGGCAGAAGTAGAAGCGTCCCCCCAAATGCAGTCACAAGAACTCTCTGCTATCTATATCGTCACCTCTGTCGTGATGCTCGTGTTTTCCCTGGCAGGTGCCCTTGGGGCATGGGGCTGCGGGTGACCCGCGGGGGGCGGGGTGCCCCGCCCGGGGCGGCGGCGCAGGGTGCGGCGCGGTCCCGCAGGGGGCGCTGCGGCCCGGCTCGGTGCGGCGGCGGGCGCGGGCGGCGGCGGGCGCTGCTGGGCGGTTGCGCCCCGCCGCTATATAAACCCGGCCCGCGCCCGCCGCCCGGCTTGCCGGCGGGAGGAGGCGGCAGCAGCACCGGCGGCACCGGCGCGGAGGCAGGTGAGCGCCGCTCATCCCCACCGCCCGCGCATCCCCTGTCCCGGCGTGGGCAGCGCGGGCTCCGCTCCCGTCCGCGGGGCGGCACGGGTGGGTGTTGCGTGGGGGTGCTCCCGTCCTGCCCCGAAGCGCCACAGCAACTTGGCAGCCACAATGCCGCCCCTCCGGGCTGGCGGGTGTCCTGGGGGTCGCCCTGTGCTCCCCCTGCCCGGCCAGTCCGCGGGGTCTCGGCTGCGCCGCCGGAGTGCCGTGGCCGGGGGACGGGACACGGGCAAAAAGCGCTCCGAGATGGGGAATGGTTTTTGCGCGGGGGGAAACGCGGATGCCGGAACGCGGCAGGTCTGTGGGCTCCTCCTCTCGCGTACCTGTGGTAAAGGGGCACGTTTGGGTGGTGAGACAGCGAAGCGAGCCCAGCTTATTATGTGTTATCAGATCTATTCAGCCAAAAGTTTTGAGGATGCTAATAAATGGACTGGCTCAAGTGGGCATTGCTCTCTGTGTGGCACCTGGGAAAGAGCAAAAATACCCGTTTTATGGCAGGAGAGTGTCAACGGCGTGGCAGTGCCACGGGGAGCAGGGTCCCGGAGTGGGGTTGGGATCGCCGGTCAGGGCCGAGCGCTCAGCCCGGGCGAGCAGAGAGTTCCGGGCAAGTGCCGAGTTGCAGCAGCCCCAGCGGCTCACGGTGCTGCAGCTGCAATTACACCCTGACCCTTCCGAGGGGTTAAGCGGCGTCTCATTATTTTTCTGAAAAATGATGAAAGATAAAGCAGCTACTGTGAATTATAAGCCAGTGTTTTGGTATGAAAGGAAAGATAACAGATCTGTGCAAGATAGGACAGTGGGTCCAGATCTCCCTACTCATATAGAACATCTCCACTTGAAGAACTGTTTATCCAGGTTGGTCGTTTTCAACTCTCTTTAGGTGAGTCTGGGTACCTTTTCCTCCTCCTTGCTTCATCTCTCTTGCCACCTTTGCCTCTGCTTTTTTCTCCCTGGCCCCTGTCGTGTCCCGAAGGTAACAGCAGCGCTGAGCTCTGTGCTTGTGCACTGTGCTTCAGCCTTGGCACCAGCCTGTGCTCCCTATAGGCACCTCTGTTAGGGAGCCAGTGATCCCTGATCACTCTAAACATGAAATGAGCAAGCCAGCCGGATCCTTGATGTGTATACTTGCATTAAAAGCCTGTAAGATCAAAAAAAAAAAAATATTTCTCAGTGGGTCAAGAATTAGAAATATTTACTGATATTAAGGCATCGGTAGCAAAATAATTAAATGTCAAGTGTTTGCATAGAGGTTAACTTTGCAACGGATGACTGCATTAAGGAGACACTTGGCAGCAATTGAGCTGGGTATAATGTGATGCATAACTGCCTTGTTTTGGTCTGTGTGATTTGATTTCATACAGGAATTGGTTTATGCTCTCTAAATTCAGTGTCATGTTTGTGGGTTTTATTGTTTCTCACTCCCAATTTCAAGCAGAGGTGTGGGCTTTTCTATATGTCTTGCTGCATAAACTCTTAACCAGTCTGCCCTCTTCCAATGCAATTAAATATACTCGGCTACTTGTCTTCTGTCTCTGCAATTTGTTGTGGAGAGCAGTACAGCCTGTGCTGCAGGAGAGTGGTAGCAGTGAGCTACATGTATGGAAATAATGTTAAACTTCTCATTTTGCTTTATTTATCATCACCTTAATTTCTGCAGAATAACGTCCTATTTTAAGGAGCAAAAGGGGGTTTCTGATGTGAACCTTTGAGCAATGCACTATGAATCTGGAAATCAGTGCCTGAGATGGGGGGACGTTGAGCAAAATCTTTGCAAGTCTGTGTCCATGTGGTTCATTTGAAGTAGCTTTTGATACAGTACCATGTCTTTCCTTATGTTCATCTCTTTAAGGACAGAGGCAGGTATTTGCCTGCCTATCTAACAAATGCCAGGTATAGGTTTGGGTCAGATAAGTAGTTTTTTCATTTCTTTACAGCAAAGTTTCTTGTATGGTAAAGTTTTCTAGGGTGTTGTCTGTTGTGTTAGTGATAGTGACTGTAATAAAAAAGAAAGAAGCTTAAAACTCCTGGCCTAAGTTTCTGGAATGTGTATTTCTATGCAAAGCACATTTATGGACTAGTAAGCAATGCTAGATATTTAGGAAGATAATGGGGAGATAAGAGCTAGCAGCACACCTAATACAGAAGCGCAATTCTCCACATCTGTAAAGCACAACAGCACATCAGAGGCCTGTGCAGGGAACTCAGTAACCAATGAGAAATAGTCCTCCCTCATCATAAGTTACAAAACCCAAGACTTTCAGCTTCCAGTGTGCATTCTCTGTTTCTTAAGTTCATGAAAAAAGCAGCAGAAATCAGCATAGGACAGAGAATTGCAGCCAGAATTGCGGGCTCCAGTGAAATGTGCTCTCTCTGGAGAGCCATACAATGGTAAATGAAGCAAAGCACAATACAGTAGAGACTCATACACAGTGGTTGGTTTAATATTTGATTGAACATTTTGGAGTATAAAAGATCTAGGCATAATAACGGACATCTGAGTAAAAATATTTGCCAAAATGCCAGCAACAAGCAGTGCAAGATCATCTCTTCCCCTCCACCCCTGGCTGGATGCTGAGGTTTGCTAAAAAGACTACCGTAGCACAGCTGATTTAGCAAATGCTTTCTCTACACAAGTATTGCATTTTATCACAAGTTATTTATAATTATACTGGCGTTGTTTAAATGCAACTTTTACTGAAAACTGCATGCAGTCAGTTTTGTTAAAGAAGTCATTAAGTAGCTGACATCGGAAAGTAGCGAAGAGCAGCAAAGCTGAAGTGCATGATGGTTTGTACCTGAGCTGGCTATTGCAAACTCAAACCTGTTGAAATAGTCTTCCTTCAGGAAAATAATTCTGATGGATTTTTGTGTAACTTATTCTGGCACTATCCTAATGTAAATAGCATCCTCATGAGCCTGGGAACACTGTCACTTTCTGTTGCTGGGTATGCATTTGACATTTTGCTCTCCAAAAATCTCACTTGTTTATGCTGTCCATTGCCATTATACAGTATAATCTTGCTGTTCTGGATTTTCCAGTGGGGAACTGGAAGGAGGATAAGGTACAACACTTCAACCAAGGTCACCAGAAAGATCTCCAGAGTTTGGCCAAGTGTTGTAACCACCTAACTGTCTCGTGTCATTGGTTTAATGAGAAAGACCTACTTAGAGAGGGCTTGTAGGGTGAGAAGCAAGAGGGGAAATTATTAGCTGTTAGAAATTGCTGTAACTTCACAACCAAGTGATTTATACCAATTAAAACTCTGTCCCATGTTACTATGTTATGGTACAGAACCAGGTTAACATTTTGCAGCCAAAAGGCATAGCTGTAAAACATTCAAAATATCAAAAAAATAGGTCTTCAATACAGGAAAGAGCTGTTTAAACGACATTATTTAAGCAGCCACCTTAGAAATTACTAGAAATTTAAGGAATTCTATTTTATTTTTTCAATTAAGTGGCTACAAAGTTGGCAGTCAGGCAAAAAGGTTCAAAGATACTGGCATAGTGACTCTTCATGCTTCAGGGCAGGAACTGTTTTCTGCTCAAGGAAAAGTTATTGCTGCTGTTGTGGTGTAGTGTGGCACAGCATGAAGTGCTGCAAAGAAAGTGGCATCAGTGGTGCCCTGGCTGGAAGTTAAGGACATCCAAGTTATGTTCCCATATAATTGTAGTAAAGTTGGTTTAAGACTGTGCCTTGGCTTCCTCTCCAAAACCGGGGAGGGATATACTGTCCCACTCTTGCAGGGTGTTTGGGGAATGTGAATGGAGAAGTCCATTTTGTTCCAGCAGAGGCATCCACATCAAAAGTCTCTGCAAATGACTTAATCCTCAGAAGCATCTGGTATAGCAGCAGTTCCCAGGCTTTTGCTGTTAGTGACATCACTTACAGATCAGTGATTTTATGCAATCCTCAAAACCAGCAAAAGCATCAGCTGAAAAAATTCCTTGGATTCCCCTTCCAGCCTGCAATCATAACTCTTAATTTAGATGATGGCGTATTACAGGTTGTTGTTCCTTATATGAGCCTGAGCGCTATTCTGCTCAGAGATAAACTTCACTGAAACAAATATTGCATGGAGTGCGGAGCTGGAAGAAAAGTCTAACTTGTTCTTCTTTGCACAACTGTGTTTCATGGGCATAATCACTCAACACTTGCAGGAGAACGACTTCCCTTTGAAATCATAGTTAAAAAATAAACAAACATCTAAAACACATGCTGGGCTAATTAGTTCCTCTATTAGGTTTTACTTTTTGGATTGTAACTATTTGCTAGTTTATCGTAAATTAGTTGGCTTCTGTATTTGTTATCCCCACAGGGTGCTCTAAGCTGTGGCAAAATGCTAAGGCTGCCAAAGGGCCAGTCCGTCAGGCAGGCATAGCGTGAAGAACAGAGATGCTTCAATAGTGAGTTCACCCTCTGGCATGTGTTTTCTCTGCCAAATTTTGCATGGGGCATGTGGAACAGCAGCCCTCTACGCCACCTGAGATGTTTTCAGTCCAAGGTGATCCTCATGATAAATCTCAATTTCATACTGCCAGAAAAATTCAGAGGGACCAGATAACTCCCAAGTGCTATATTTTTGTGCTACAGGGTATGTTAGTGTTACCGAGCAAGAATTAGATTGTGATGGGAGGAAAAATAAAGCTTTGTATTAAACATTTCCAAGCTCAATGTAAGCTCATGCCAGAATGCTGGTAGGAATTGTAGAATCGTTTAGGTTGGAAAAGACCTTTAAGATCATCAGGTCCAATTGTTAACCTAACACTGTCAAGTCCACCACTAAACCTTGTCCCTAAGTGCTGCATCTGCACATCTTTTAAACACCTCCAGGGACAGTGACTCAACTGCTTTCCTGGGCAGCCTGTTCCAGTGTTTGACAACCCTTCCAGTAAATACATTTTTCCTAATATCCAAGTCTAAACATCCCCATGCACAACTTGAGGCCATTTCCTCTTGTCCTATCACTTGTCACTTGGGAGAAGAGACCAACACCCTCCTTGCCACAACCTCATTTCAGGTAGTAGAATCACGATGTGTTATGCACAGGGCAAGCTGAGAGGCTGTTTGGCACAGATGAGACATTCGTAAGTAAATTGTACTTGAGTGTGCTTGGCAGAGCCCTACACTCAGAACGAATGCATTCCTTCTGGTCTACCAGACCATTGGGATTTTAGGTACTTCTCTTGCTGTTACATTGAAAGGTTGTTTACCTGTTGGTTGGGTATAATAGTGAGACTTTAAAATGGGAGGAAAGGTAAAACAATCTCTGGAAATGGTCTGTATGAGCCTTGGTGAAATCAAACAGCTGCATGGACAAGACTAGAAATGCTACAGAGATCAGGAGCAAGTGCTTAGGACAGGGCTGCTATATCACAATCTGGATACATTGGGGTTTAATGCTATGAGGATCAAGACAAGTATTCAGCGTGGGCACTAAAATTGGGCTGTAAACTGGAAAGGAAGGAGTAAGTTTCTAAAACAAACCAGACTGCGCAAAGTGCTAATCTTGATACGACAGCAGCTTGGTCAAATTACCATCTAAGAGTCCATGAAATATCTGTATCTACCCATCCTTGATATTGCTGGAGCATGCCCCAAATACATGAGTTAAGTGGTTTACAGCTGGGTCAAACAGTGGATTTTGTTGTTAATATGCATATTTTCTTAAATAGCACGATGTGGATGCATAGATGTATAGTGTAAAATTCTGCACATTACTATAAGAATTATTTACAGTAATAATTTAAGAAGGTTCTGGAGACTCTGCCAAATGAGCTTGCTTTTTTTCACTGATGAAAGCCCAAGTGTCAGGGGCTCACAGCCACCATCCAGTCATGAAGCAAAGTTCAGGGCCAGGTCGACAGTTCTTATTCATGTGGGTAATCCTTTCATGCCAGCAGAGCCAGCAAGATACTGATACTGAAGAAATGAAAGCCCTTGGGCTCACTTCAGAAGGTACAAGCTTTGCCCTCCACAAAAGATCCAGTGAGAAGGTGGACAAATGTTGCTTTATTTCACCTTTCCAGGTGTCAAGACCTCAGGCGAAGTGAGAGCTGAGTCACTGTTCTGTAAGCTACAGCAGCTCTAAGATTAAACTGATTAGAGTGGAAAACATAACACTGAGTCTGACAGACACATAATGTTCATTTTTAGCTGTTCAGCACTTTTAAAAAAAAATCAAATAATGATAAAGCTGCACTGTTTGATTGTTCCTATTACATAATAGCAATGTCTCTGGGATTTGAGGGAAGCCACAAGCAACATGTCCTTTACATAACTGATCCAAGTTGCTCTAATCCCTCTGCGCTGTCACTGACCCTGGGCAGCCAGGAATAGCCCGGGAGCGGTGCTGAGCTCCCTGCGCTCTCCTCTGGGGCTGCGGGGTAGCGATGGAGCAGAGGTCCTTTGCTCTGAGGGGTTTTCTGCCAGTCATTCTTGCTGGATTTGTAGTCTTTCTCTGCTAATAGAGTGCAAAGAGGGGCTGAAGCAGAAATCCTGCCCTTAAAAATGTCCTGTCTTGCTCTTTATGGGCAGAGCTGATCCTCCTCACTTCCTTTTTCTTTTCTGAAATATCAGCCTTTATCCCCCATTTCCACCTGGAAACAGGTCACCTCATGATCTCAGTACCTTTGCTTCTGTGCTTGTTTAAAAAAATGGACTAAAGGCCAGGTCAGACCCTTGGAGCTGGTCCTCCTGAGACTTTCTCCTGTCTTTCAGGACAGTGCTGTGGCCTGATGTCTGGAGGATGCGTTTGGCTTGCCAGGGTGGGTGCTTTGAGGGAAGAGCTGCAGCCAGGCACCATCCTGAATTCAGGGGCCTCCTGTGTCCGTCTGGCTTTGGTGGGGCCTTGTTCCTGCCCTGTGATTTCATGTGCTGGATGTGGAGGTGGTGGACCGGCATGGGGGTTTGTGAAGCAGGAAGGAGGCTGCTGGGAGAAGTCAGCTCCATGTGCTTGGGGTTTGGTGTCTATGGAGAGGGTCTGACCCTTCACTTTAGTCTGTTGTGTTGACGGGTTGTCTTGATTAAAGAGAGTAAAACAGTGTGGAGAAGCATCTAAACCCTTAGCCCTGCCCAAGGGGTCCGTGTGCCTTGCCAGCTGCAGATCTTGCCCTGCCTTCTCCATGGGAGAGCACCGCTCTGCCCTGATCGCCTTGGCTGCCTCCAGTGTAATTAGGAGCATTTGAAGAATGATAACATAAAAAAAGCAAAATCGAGGGATTGTTTAGGGGGAAGGATTGAGGTAGCTGTGCACAAAGAGACCTATCTAATTAAAACTGCAGGGAAATGGAGATGGTGGCTAATGAGGCTGAACATACAACTTAATTTAACTGAGTTATTTGAAAAGGAGCAACCTGCCTTGCTGGGGAAAGGAAGGTGGGTGGAAAAATAGAAATTACCTCAAATTTCCTATTAAAACATAAACGTCATTGTAATTAGTGCGTGTTTTGCAGTGAGTTACTTTGGTTTTGGGATTTGACACACTTATGTGAAATTTCTCATGACCATCAGTTGCATGTCATTAAAACATTTTCAAAGACTATTTGATTAAATGTCTTGCATAAAATTAAAATCCCATTTGTATCTTCCATCTTCTAATATCTGAGATTTTTATCTAACTTTTCTCCACTTGATCTTTACCAGAAGGGAAAAAATTAGAGTCATATGACTTCCCCCTTTCCCCTCAGCTGTCCTACCTTTTTTTTTTTTTCTCTGATTCTGCCTTTTCATCTGTTGTATTCTCAGGGCTCTTCTGATCTCCACCTGCTTTGCTTGTCCCACAGTCACATCCTTTTTCTTGGTTTTCCTTGCACTCGTTGTTAAATCTATCTCCTGTCTCTTTTCCTTCATAACATGGATAAATACACATCACTGACACGATATTAAAAACAAACAAGCACCACCCCCCCCAACAACCACAAGCACCACCCCCCCCAACAACCACAAGCACCACCCCCCCCGACAACCACGAACACCACCACCCCCCGACAACAACAAACACCACCACCCCCCGACAACAACAAACACCACCCCCCCCCGACAACAACAAACACCACCCCCCCCCAACAACAACAAACACTCCCCCAACAACAAACACCCCCCCCAACAACAACAAACACCCCCACAACAACAACACACAACCCCCCCCAAACAACAACAAACAAACACAACAAAACCCTCCCAAAAAAACCAAAAAAAACCAACCAAATACTTTTCCAGCTTTTCTGTCATCTTATGATCTGGTTAGTCCTACTTGGGAAAACCTCTTCTGGTTTCATCTTTGATTCTCAGCAGTTTGTCTTTGGACCCTTTTACCAGTGTTAAAAAAATACATCTCATGACCCCTTATACGATCTCAGGACTGGCTTTCTTTCTCTGCCTTGACCTGTTTTTTTTTGAAATCATAACTTGTGTTCTCTCATTCACGATGTTTATTTCTTGTGGTTGCAATCTTTTTTTGACGTATGGGAGAAGCTCCTTCTGTGTGTCTTCTGGATGATTTTTCTTGCCCTTTCTTTTTTCTTCTCTTTCCGTTCATACTTCTGGGTGACCTCATCACAAGCAATACCAGCTAAATCTTCCTGAATAGCGATACAGCACCCTTACCCCATCAAAATGTGGCATAGGAACAAGGTGTCAAATAGCACAGAGCCCCTTAAAAACAGTGATCTCTATATGAAAACCTGTCTAGGTTTAATCCATGATTCCTCCTTAGTTTGTGTACCTAAATTTGACTTGAGTGTTGACTTAGTCTAAAGATACTTCAGAGGAAGAGGAACAGAAAATGAGGAGTTTTTGTTTCGCAAAGTTTTTGTATCCTCTTCCTCTCTTGAGACTAGGTGCATTGCTTCATTTCACTCACTCCTAACATGGAACAGCTTATTTGTGAGTTAATGCCAGGAAATTTGGACAGGATCATAATCAGAAGAGCAGGATGTTTAATCTTGAGCACTGTGTTTACAAAAGACTTGATGCTGTCTGCCCTTGTTACCTACTCTAATTCTAATGAGTCTTTTATTTGTTTCTTTAAAGGTTTCCACCCAGGGAGTGTCTTCTGGGGCACTAATGGAAGTGAAATTTGTTTTTCAAGCATTCTGGGTAAGTTCGTCTTCCATATTATTATCTGATTTGGTCTTTTAAATGTATTTGCCACCAAATAACTCTTCTGCAAGTTGTCTTTGATTTTCATATTAGTGCTCGTATATCCAATGAAGACTCTCTCTACCAACTTTATAAACAAACAATGGTGATAAAGGTGACTTCAGAACAGACCATGAGACTCTTACTGGGGGGGAATTATCAAACAAATATAGGTGTTTGTTTTCCTAATGTTTTTTATTTCTGTCTGGTAGGCATATTATAAACTGAAAATATAAATATCTAAACAAATGTATTATATATCTAAATTAAATCTGTCTACTTTTTGAGATAATATGATAATATTTGAAGGTAGTTTTTCATACTTGGGAAGACATAACTTTGTAGGCTGGGAAATGACTGTGACATGGATCCTGGTAAAGTTGTGTTGTGGTGGCATGAGGTTCTGTTCAGTTATGAGCAATAACAATGCATGCTGAAGCTTCTGGGAGGTCAGCAATGATATTTTACCTGGGGTGATGTTTCAGTGGTAAGCAGACTAAGGGCAGAAAGCAGATGGGATCAAAGAGAAAGCAAACTCAGGTCATTGGCAAATACATTCCCTCCATTCTGATTCTCAACGTAGGAAATCCCTTACCATGTCTGTCTCCCTCTCCAACTCAGGCTGCCTGGCCGATAGATAGGGACTGGCAAGGCTGGAAAGGTGAAGCAGACACAAGCATAGCATGATCCCAGCTTTCAAGGAATTCTTCATACATGGAGATGCCTTTGGGGACAGTGCTTTGTGATAGGAACTGGTATGGTCAGAGGAGCCTGGGGAAAAATATCCCATCCATTATCCAGTCAAAAGCTGTTTTTCTGGCAGCAGTCATGCTCAGTCACAGATGATGTAGTTTTGGCTGTAAAATGGGCGAGCTGGTGTGTTACTGTCTTCTGGGTGGCACCTTCATCTGGTTACAGTCTTGCAGCAGTCAGGTGGCTAAACCAAATGAGAGAAATCCCATGTTTATGGGCTTGCAGGTGGCATGTGATTCTCCAGCACTGTTGCCCCACACGAAAGAAGGGAAGGTGTAGTGCAATGCACATCTCCCATTTGAGAACATTTGCAGGACACTGCCTTGAGCGATGTGAAGGACGTACAAAAATGCCTTTTGTGCATTTCCCATATACAAATGACTTCTGGTTTATAAGCAGTTATAACTGTTTCTGTCTCTAATTACTGGGTTGTAAGTCTTGTAACTGAGCCAGTGAGGCTAAAGCTGTATGACTCTTTGGGAGGGAGTTGCTGTTTGGACCCTCACAAAGAGTGTTCCTGTGTACAGCTTTCTCACTGTTGCCAATGGGGCAAGATCAAAGGCTGGATGCTGGATTTGGAACTTGGCTACAGAGTTGGAAGAGAATGAGCTGAAGTGATAAATACAGATGAATCTTGCTGAGTATTCTTAATTTTCTATATATGCCTGTGGATTTCCCAGTTTGGTTGAGGACTCTAGTGCTTGAATGGTGGTTATGAAAAGAACTATGTCAATATTTAAAAAATGGCATTGTAAAATGTTCCAGCATTCTGTAATAACATTTAAATGAGATTAAAAAAAAAAAAAGGCAGAGGAAGTAATTTCTTAGTAGTTTTCTCCAAAACATCATATTAAAGCCTGCCCTTCCATAAGGTATGTTGTTTCACTGCTAACAGGTATTGAGTACTTGTCTGCTCAGAAAGGAAGAGAACATGTCAATGGTATTCAAAGTAAGGCCTGTGAGAAGCAGCTTGAAGTTTTTGATTCCTTATGGCCAGAGGAATTGAAAATTGAAGGCCATCATCTGGAACAAAGCTTTGTGAATCTTTGAAATGAGTTTGCTGTGATAAGTGTTAGAGATGCTCAGCTTCTGAAGGGGAAAATTGTGCCAGAAGTAGGTGTCAAATAGAGCAAGAAACATAGAAGGCTATTTTGGAGTTTGAGCACTTGTTGCAAACCCAAGAGAATAAAGTTTTCTGGCCTGTTCCAGAGTTGTCTGCGAGAATGGCATTTTCAAACCCCTGTGTTTTGTTTCAAATAGACAGGACAAAATAATGTCTGTTTTGTGGAGATAATGTGACTTTTATGTTTCTTGTACTGATCTTGGAGTACTGTGTGGGAAGATGATGGGTATACAAGAGCATCACCCTGTTTAAGAGAGATTTGTGTGAAGTTACAGTGCATTACAGTCACAGTTGTACCTGGTGGGAGGCATTCTGACACACCATGCAAATACTGTTCTGATAGGAAATATGTGTGATTTTTTGTGTGTGTGTGTGTGGGGGGGGGGGTTTGTGTGTGTGGTTTTTAAGTAATGCTAAGGAATAGGTCGAAGTGGTCTACATGGGAATTTGTGGGTCAAGAGTTTGATACAATACTTCCGTATTTCTGCAAATAGCTAGTGAAATGGTTTTTTTTTCTGCTTTCAGCCAAAAATCAGGAATTCAGGGAAGTGACTTGATAATAATTTTACAGTCATCCAGTAATTTAACACTGGATCACAGTTGAAAACCCATAGAAACACTCAAGACACTTCATATTGTATCAGATGGATTAAGCGTGATTCACTTAGTTCATTAAATTCCAGAGGAATTAATAATGTCTGGATCATTGTTTCCTAGGCTTATAAATTTAAAGACCAGAGGGGACCACAAGAATATCTATTCTTACTGTCTGCTAAGTTCACATCAGAAAAATTGAGGCTATATCAGTAATAGTCCTTTAATTTTTCTTTATTTAGCATATCTTCCTGAAACAGATCAAGGTTCTGATTTAAAGGGTACCAGTAGTAATGTATCTACTCACAGGTAAACTGTTCCAGTAAATAATAAACCTTGCTTTTCAGGGCAGTCTGTAGATCTTTTTGGCTTCTAAATTTTGTACCTATTTTTTTTCCTGCCGTACTGACAAGGAATCTGTTATCTGGATGCTGATTTTCCAATTAGTTGTCCATGTAGTTAGCAGGTTTTGAAATTCATTTAGTATGAGCCATGTTGTAGTATGATGAATCTTTTAATTCAGGATTTTATGTATAGCATGACTTTAAATTGCTGCATAGTGTGAAATTAGGACTAGAAATATGTCCTGTCAGCACACTACCATTATAAAATGATGTAACTGCATACAAATGATCAGATTTACATGACCAGGTCTATTTTCCGTACAGCTGTGTTGATTGGTGTTAATTATACTACTGTCTTTCAGTGCCTTATTGATTGTGTCCCATGGTAACCTTTCCCTGCTGTTGCTTACTACTGATGTCAGTGCAACTGTTCGATAGGTGCTTAGGTTATTCCGCTTAACCCTTTTAAATACCGCTTTGGTATTAACTCTTTCTGGTGACCAGGAAGTTCTAGTGTTCCTGTGTTTCTTAAAAGCAGTCACTGAATCAAAAGTTATTAGTTCATCTGCTCTCAACTCTTGAACACAGGGTTTTAACTGAGGGAGTATTTAAAACTCTCTCCAGTTACTGATGGCATGGGAGGTATGTCACTGTCACTATAAGATGTGAATACAGCATCTTGCATCTTTCTGAACACGAAGTAGAAGTAGTTGTCAAATATGTCTTTTTCTGAATCATTTGATAGTTTTTATCTGGAATGACTTACTGAAGTCATTGCTTGGCATTCACTTATTCTTTTTCCATTTAGGGAGGAACTCCTATTGTCATAAACTCCACCATAGCTTTTAACTTTTTTTTTTTTTTTTTTTGCTTCCATAGCTTGCTTGTATTTCTGCAATGTTAATTTGTATTCATTGATATCAGTGCCTTGTTTTCCCCATCTGTTATGTACTGTGGGTTTGTTTTACAGGTTCCTCTGCTGCTTCTGTCACTCTACTTAGCCAGGATTCTTCAAACAAAAAAAGCTTCCTTTCATGGCAATGATTTTTTTTTTTTTTTTACATGTAACAAAGCATCCTTTAGCAGGTCCTCTTTATATTTTTGTGTGACCGTTTCCCCCTACTCAGGTTTGCTCATTATTTCTTTTTGGGGTTGAGAAATTGTAATTCCAAAATATACAAACAAGATTAGACATTGTTTTCCAATTGCAAAAGAAATTGGAGCATTGCCCTTTGCCTGGAGTGAGTCACAATTTTCTAGTCAAATGGTTCACCTGTATCCAGCAGGAGTCCAATATAACATTAGCTAGAGTTGGCTTCACTATTTTCTTGTATTAAGCCATGAACTAGAACTTGCAGGCTTTCCCCAATTCTTACTAGTAAAGTGGTTCTTTGAGAAGAGATTCTCTGCTACAATAAAATTCAATGTGACAATATTTTCATAGCTTCAAGGATATACACTTGAGGAGTGCCTCACTCTATTCCCTTACCTCATTTGGTGGATTTCTAGCAGACTTAGCTTCTCTCTCAGCTTGTCATTTGCCAGTACTCCAGATTCTGTTTTTCTCTTTGCACATGCTGTATCCATGGCTTTATCTTCTGCACACCCTGTTTCTCTTAAATAAGTACAGTGGTTTTTAGTGTTGATTTTTATCTTGTGTTTTTGTCTGTTACCTTCTTAACCTTTAATAGAGTTGAGCTTCCTTTTGAAAAAGGCCATTCTAATTTCTATTGAAATTGAGCACAGTCATTGCTGTTGTAAGCAAGCTTTCAGTGGAACGAATTGTTTGCCCTTTTTAAAAAAGAAGCTATTCAAATATCACCAGCACAGGGGAAGTATTGCTTTCTATTTCTAGCTCTGTAATACATGAATCACGGTTCTTTTGACAATTCATGTTGACATGGGGAGGCTCTTACTTGTCAGTCAGACCTCCAGTCAGCAGCTCCCAGTCCACATGGCCTTTTGCAATCCTGTGGTCACTGCCAGGCTGCTCTGCAATGGTAGCAGAGGGCAGAGAAGGTAAACTTCATGAGACAGAGTTCATGCTATGGTTGGCTTTGGGGCTGGCTCTGGAGAGCAGCTGAGGCAGAGGGAAAGGACAGGAGCTGAGGTCAAAAGTTGATACATTTTCTTCTCTTATGCTTTGTGAAAGTCAGATATACTCTTAACAAATGGTTGTTGCTCAGGTTACTAAAATTTACCTGGTTAAAACAGCATGTATGTGGAAATTGGCTTCATACTATTTGGAGCAACTTGCTTCTCAACACATGGTCTTGCTCCGTCACCAGAACTGACTTGCACATATACCCTGGGTGAGGGTTTGTAAGGAGCTGTATGCGCATAGGATGGTTTGTGTGAGATGGTCAAACCCAAATGCCTGAGACCTGCATCTCCCATTACTATATAGTGCTTAGCACAAAAGTATGTGGGCAGCTGATTATCCTGGGTAGAAAATCTGCACAATTATTTACTGGATGTATTCAGGTGCCTTATGGAAGTTGTACTCAGCACTGGTGAGGCCACACCTTGAACACTGTGTCTGGTTTCTGGCCTGTCCCTACAAGAAAGACATTGATGTGTCGAATATGCCCAAATAAAAGAACAAAGCTGGTGAAGGGTCTGGAACACAAGTCTTGTGAGGAGCGGTTGAGGGAACTGGGGCTGCTTAGCCTGGAGAAAAGGGCTGAGGCTGTCTACAACTACCTGAAATGAAGTTGTAGCATGGAGGGTGTTGGTCTCTTCTCCTGAGTAGCAAGTGATTGGACAAGAGGAAATAGCCTCAAGTTGCATCCAGGGAGGTTTAGATTGGATATTAAGAAAAATTTCTTCATGGAAAGGGTTGTCAGGCATTGGAACAGGCTGCCCAGGGAAGTGTTGGAGTCACTGTCCCTGAAGGTTTTAAAAAGATGTGTAGATGCGACACTTAGGGACATGGTTTAGTGGACTTGGCAGTGTTAGGTTTATGCTTGGACTTGATGATCTTAAGGGACTTTTCCAACCTGAAGGGTTCTATGACTCTAAGTAACTGGTTTTCCATGTGTAACCACACTATTACTGATTTTTATTTTTTTTTTAAGTAGCAGCATCCTAGCTGGAATTGAGTCCACAGGGGAAGAATCAGCTTGTAGATGCTTTGGGAAAAAAACACCGTTTTCATTCAGTGTTGTGTGGCTTTGTATGAGGGATGCTACTCCAAGCATTTTTCCAGTACAAAGGTTGAGTAAAATAAAATGGAAGTATAAAAAAGGGCTAAAAAATTATCTGTCTGCAATGATAGAATAGCAACAACTTCATAAACTCCTGGTTTAGCCTGCTTAAATAAAGTTACTTGCAAAGAATCTTCTGATATGTTAATTATATTATTTATACTGTTTTTTTCTGAATTTCAAAACAAAGTGTGACCTTGATTTCAAAGTAAAACTGCATGAAAGCACGCTGTGCTTATTTTTCATAATTAATCATGTATAAGCCAATTTTATGGCAAAACAGATAAGATGTCAGAATATTTGTAAAATACTTTGCTTCAAGATGTTAGTGCAGTTTGGGTCTTAGCTTTAACAAAATGCAGTAGTTCTTTCAGTTTCACTGTAGGATGAATGCAAAGCATGAAATATATATTCCAGTTAAGCCCTAAATGTGCATACCGTAACTGGAGTATACATTTTGTCGTAGCAGTGTGTGTGCTAGAACATAAAAAAATCCCCCCAAAAAACCTTCCTTCTTCTTCCTTTCTGTAGTGGCCTAGGGAGTTGCTACTCATCCCTAGCATCCTTATCTATCACTCATATGCAGCTCAGCTTGCATGAGACACTAACTTGGTAAGCATCAATAGTTTGGGGGCTGCAGTGAAGCAAATACCCAAAGGCTTGTTCAAAGGTGGCTGCTGCTGAAACCAAAAAATGCCAACAACCTCTCATCTGAATGCTGGGGGCTTCTGAGCCTGCTTTGGAGGCTGAAGCCAGCACTTTTCCAGAGGTGACTCAGAAGATGGGATTTTCCTCCCTTCGGAAGACAAGTTTATGCAACTCTTTATCTCCAAAGGACAGAGGGTGAATTCCCCACCCCCTGGTGGGGCTGCTTCCAGGATGGGTGGATGGACACAGGAGGACGCTGATGTGGTGACCAGGTGGGCAGCCTTTGCTGTGTTTTGGCAGTGCACAGTTATGGCGATGCTGTGGGGTGAGCTCAGGGGTGCAGGAGAGCCACCACCAGTGGGGTGGGTTTGTACACCCAGTGGGCCTTGGGCTCCCACCCAGCTAGGGGTTTGGTTACAGGAACCTCTACCAGGACAACCAGAAAACTACACCGAAACTAAATGGGTAGAGCCATTTGACTAGTAACAAATGCCCATGAACATCATGTATGGGTAATTTTGCATAATGAAGTTAACAGCTGATGATGTGTGTATTATAACTGCTTTTAGAATCATAGAATGTCCTGAGTTGGAAGGGACCCACAGGGGTCATTGAGTCCAACTCCTGTCCCTGAGTATGACAACCCCACAGTTCACACCATGTATCTGAGGGTGTTGTCCAGTCTCTTCTTGAACACTGCCAGGCTTGGATAGGGTTTACTGAATTCTACTGTAGTTTCACAGTATTATTTTATAGCTCACTTCAGTTGTCTCTCTAGCTCTGACAAGTCCTGGCATTTAGTATTCGTTACATATGCAGTATAATAGGTTCTGGCATTAGGCTGCATTTAGTGCATAAGCTAGTATTAGTTTGAGTCTTATAGCTCTTCCTCCTAAGCTGCCAAGTGGCACAGGATATAGCTCAGATGAGAGAAAACAATTTAAACTTTCTCAGTGAACCAGTTTTGAGAAGAGTTTTTTCTCAAATGCAGAGTTCCACACTGAAGCAGTGTGATTAAAAGCCTGTGGGGGAATCAAGCATAGGGATGGCTTTAAGGAAGATCAAGGGACCCAATGCAATTTTTCTGCAAATGATAATTAAAGAAACAGTATCCTCATTAGCATAATACACTAAATGATAAAAAGAATTGGACAGATGCCTAATCTTGAAATGCTTCTTAATTTACAAGTACATATTTTAAAAAGAAGGCAATTGGGGTCTGTTCTGTCTAGCTGCCTGAATCATCAAAACGGCTGCTTATATAACTTACTGTCTCAAACAGGAAAAGGATACACAAAGAAGTAAAGCTGTGTACTCCAGGACATCATCATAGACCAATGCCTGATGCACAGGTACAGATATTCGAGCATCCACAATACTCAAGGTTTTCTGAGATTGGATGCCTACCAGACAAAATTGCATGTTTGAGCAGATATTCTTATCTGGAGCCATATGTGGCCCAAAGTTTTCCAAAGGTAGATACCACAAAAATGAAACACTCATTTCCGCTGATTCTTGGCTCTATTTATCAAGAAGGTGACTACTGAGTTTCTTGTGGTCATATTGGTCCACAGAGAAATGTATGTGAGAGCTCTATCAAGTTTAGTTTTTCTGAAGAAATTCTCAATTCCTGGTAAGGGCAAAAATGACTTTCTGGTTTTAATCAAATTGTGAACTGAATGTGGCAAGGAGAAATAGGTGGCATTTATATTGATGCCTCTATAACCTACCTGTATTCTGCTCTTGTCCAATATAAGCTGCAATGTTGCAGTTTGTTTCACTTCAAATATCATCCTAGGTATGTTCTTTTACCATCACATTTATAGGGTCCCAAATGGTTTTGAAGTGAAGCAAAATCTTGTGAAGTCTCAGAGTTATGTTACCTGTGGGACAGCTCATCAGATCTCGTTAGACCATGTCTACACCACTGAATGAGAGATGGGTACATGGCAGGGAGTGACTTGTGCTGCTTGGTGCGCTGTGCTGGGAGTTGTTCTGCTCTTTGCAGCACTCTGTCCAGTGTCTTTTCTGGACCCTGTGCAGTGCATTCAGTGCATTGTAAAACATCATCATTACTCTGTGTGCCTTTTTTTTTTCATTCAAAACTCATGAACTATAGTGAGCACCAGAGCACTTTTTATAGAGTAAAAATGAGGGTATGTGCTGTGGGCACACCGGCTCAGCAAGGAGGAGTGTTAGGAGTGCAAATCTGGTGATGGGAAACTGGGGGGAGTGTGCGGGAGCCAAACCTGATTTGATCTTGTCCATGCTGCTACCGAGTGTGGTCCCTAGTGTGAATGGTCCCCCAGACCACACTGGAGTGTTGCCAGACTGTTTAAAGAAAACTTACCTTAATTAAATGACAGTCCTTTCTTTGTCTAGTAGTGCTAGAGTGTTCACCTCTGGAAGACGTGTGGGAATTACACTTTTAATAAGCTTAAGTGGATAGAGGAGGATTTTTTTTTTTCAGTAGTGAAAATGATTTCTCAGCGGGAACTGACTTTTGAATTATTCAACCAATGCAAGGTAGAGACTGGCTGCAAGTGGCTGTCAGACTCTTTCAGCTGGAAGTAGCCCTCCTTTTCTCAAATCCTACAGCTTCTTTTCAGATGAAGAGCTGGTAACCACCACTTTGTGAAGGGGCTGTGGCAGCCAGAGACAAGAGAGGTATGCTGGAGTAGGCAGTCTCTACCAAAGCAGTATCCTCCCCCTTTGAAGCTTACGTATTTTCATAAATATAAATCCCAATTTAATGTTAGATAACGAATAGGGGAAAAAACCCCACAACTTCAGCTGATAAGTAACTGGACAAGGACACTCCAGAAAGTCAGAAGACCTTTCAGCCCTCTGCTGGTGACTGCTACACCAGTGATGGTGTGACTCTGTTGCTGGCTGGGTTTGTGTTTGGCATCAAGGCTGTTAAAAAACAAGGTGAATGATCTAATGCTTTAGCGTAAATATCAGTACTGCTCGGAGGATGCTATGGCAGTTGACTTGTTTGGTTTCTGTTAACCGCTGAAGTAATTTGGAGTCAAAGACACTCCTGTTTGATTTTTTTTTTTTTTCCTAGTGGCTTAACACATCAAGCTGAACCAGATCTCTTTATATCCTCATAATCTTTCATATGCTGAAGTAGTAACTGTGGAGCTGGAGAGTTCTGATATATGAAAGGCAGCACTATTGATCTTGGTGATACACATATTTCCACATAGGGCTTTGAACTTGTGATAGTTCTGGAGAATGAATAAATCAAGTGGTACGTGCTAGGGTGTGCATTTTTGAGGCAATGTTGTATCTTGTTCAGATCTGTAGTTGCCATCACTGAGCTACTTACAGTAGGACGGGAGACTCCTTTCTGTTAGCCGGTCTGAATGCTGGTAGCACTTCAGATATTCAGAATTCAGCACTGCAGTCTGTAGAGCTCTGCAGACTTTCCTGGAGTTTTCTCTGCGTGCATCCCTGTTCTCCACTTACTGTGCCCATGTCTGCTGAGCTGGGCATGGGGTGCAGGATGGAGGGTGACCCTTCCTCCTCCATCTCAAGGACTTTGGGATCCACTGGGGCCCTGTGCTGACATTTCATCTGAATTTCTTAACTAGATGGGAAAGATGAGGACAGAGCAGCATGGAGCTGTTGCTCTGCTGGGGGGGGATGTAGTGGGAGGGCAGCCCCAGGTCTGGGGATTCTGTTCTTCCCGAAATAGCTTGTTTTCATCTTTTCACCTAGCTAGTGTTCATGGAGAGATTGCTATGGCTTGTGTATGCTATAAGGACCAAATTTGAAAGAGTCTTTCTCAGTTTCTGTTTCACTAGTAGATTTTAGTGATATGCATTGCAATCCTACTATTTTTTTCCTGTGAGTGTCCAGATATTTTATGAATTTTTTTTTAGTGCCTGATTTGCACATGTTATTTATGTATACGTGTATTAGCTTTTTTTAATCCTTACAGTCTGATGGGAAAAAAGATAGAAAAAAAAAAATGCAACTTCCCTCCAAGGCTGAACTAACACTTGAAAGATTTAATAAATAAATAAATGTATCATGTATTTTTATTTATTTTTAATGATGAGGTTTTTGGAGGAATGACTCAATTTTTGAATTAGAGTGTTTTTCAAAGTTAGATTTGTTCTACTCACATTTGTTTTAATGACTTTTACAAGTAAATAAATGTAGACTCTGTTTTTTTTTTTTTTTTTTTTTCCCTGCTGGAAGTAAATGGGATTGTAGTCTGGCATTTATATTTTTTTTCTAACATTCAAATAATTCTTGTCAGATCTCATCTATTTACATTTGAGCTGCACTTATGGAATTGTCTGTGCTCCTCTGTTGGGATTAATCATTACAGTGCCTAAGAAGTTTCCCAGAAAAAAACCTCAGCAATGATCCTCTTCTTGCCTCTCAAGGGTTTTAATTTTTTTCCCTTTAATATCTTCATTCATATTATATCACTGAATACTGGGATACAATTCTTCATAATAATTTTTACTTTCTGAAAAAGAAAAACTCGCCAGATTTAACTCTATTGTGAACCTTTTGTTCATCCAAATATTACTTCTGGTGTGAACAGTTATCACATATAAAGATGTCTCTAAAGGAAAGATTCAGGCTGCTTCTTGCTTAAGTTAATTTAACTATTAAGGTAGGCAAAGAAGGTCTTCACTGCAAGAATAAACTATTAAAAAGATAACTGTAGGACTCTTGGAGCATGTCCTCCATTTTCTGACTTGCAAGAGCATTCTTGTTTTTCTGTCTGCCCCTGCTGCTCCTTAAGAATTGGTTCCTGTAAATTTCAGAGGTTTATTAATTTGATTTATACATAAAATGCTGTTTCTATGGAGTTGCAAGTGTGCTTTGCATGCTGGTTCCATAGAAAGTAGAAGAAAAGTAAATAGTATTTCCACTTCTCAATATGTGAAAGATCAAGAGTACATTAAGAGCTTTTCTTTAAAGAAAGAGAGTCTGTCTCTCAAATTCTCCTGAAGAATATATTTGGATATTTGCCTCTTCAGACTTTTTTCAATGGGCGAAGCCTGAGTATAGGTGTTTAGTTAGCTTTAGAATGTATATATTTCTCAGTTTTAACTCATAAGGGTAATATAAATATTTCATATACTTAAAGGTCTGTGCTACTTCTAGATTAGAATAGGGTATAGGAAATAATGAACCTGCTACAGTTTTAAAATAAACCTACATTATTCTATTGTTTCTGTGAATACGTGTTCCACTTGTACTAAATTTCAAAGACTACTTTGCTAAAATTTTCTGGGCAAGTACCTTGGCATCTGTTAATTTAATTCCCATATAGAACTGTAATAGGGTATAAATGAGAACTCTGGGGACTACTGATAATGTTCAGTGAAGATGGAACTTTGAAGGATATGAAAGGGTTTGCTTTGCTCATATTGCAAGTGGTGACAGGGGTAGAATGAAGTTTGGGGCAGTAGGTGAAGGACACAAAGATTTTTTTCCCACATCAAACTTGACCCCAAATGTGAAGAATTTCTTTGCACAAAATTTTCTCCCTGTGTCATACAAATGATTGAAAATGATGTGATAATGAGCTGACTGTCACCATCTTCTGCACCCTGAAAATCAGGAACCAGGTTTTTCTTTTGTGAGTCTCTCTCCTGATCTCCCTAAATTAATTTACCCATTCCCTTGGTCTAATTCCTGGCCTGACTGCTTTGCCCTTCTCAGTTGCTTTACTCTCAGTAAAAATCTTCTGGATCTGGGGTTTTTTTTTGTTTGTTTGTGTTTTTGTTGTTGTTGTTTTTCACTCCTTCACCTGGGCAAAAAGGAAGACTATGGTGAGGGTTAGGAAATGTCATGTTGCCAAAAGGCTTATCTCCTAATTAGAAGAGAACAAGACACAAACTATAATGGAGCGTGTATAGATTCATACTGAGGTGCCTTGAAAATAATGTTTTGGTTCAGTTAGGACCTGAAATGGTGTCAGGTGGTATCATAGCCACGCAAGTCTGGATACAGGCAAGAGGGAGAGGGAAAACTTACCTTTTGGTAAAGGAAGAAGGAAATAGCTTTCAGATTTTTTTTTTTTACTACTATTAATGGGTGTCTTCAGACACTGCCATACCTACCACATTTTCTTCCTCAACTTTTGCAGCTTTTTTGCTTGATGAAATCAAATGTTCTCAAATTTAAGTTCCTACTGTTGACACTGCACTTCACATGAAATCCATTTTATTTGGAAACATGCTGCAGTTTTTGCCCAGCTATAGCTTATAAATCCATCCTCTCTTCTTCATCCTTGGGATGGGGTTTTCATTTTATTTTCTGGCTGGGACTGACCTGGTTTGACCACCTTTCACAGTTGCAGTTACCACTGCTAGGTCAGCTCTTTCCAAGAGAACCTTGTTAATCCTGGCCTGCCTGATCTCCTGCTGTGCCATTGTGCACCTCAGCCCATCTCTGGTTCCTCTCTGAGAATGGCTGATCAGTATTCAAGGCATGTACCTAAAATAGATGTTTTAACTCCTTTTCTATACACATTTCTCTGTGTGGAGGGCACAGCTGACTACTTGCTACCCACTCTCACAGCAGGGAATTCCCTGCACATCATCCTACTTCAAATCCTCTCATTCTTCCTGTAGTGTTCCTTAGCTCGTCAGTGGCCCAGTTCTGATGTAACTGCTTCCCTGTCACAGCTGTGTGCGCTGCTCTCCTGGCTGGTCTTGCCTGCTGCACCACCTGCCATGGACCCTCCTCTGCTGCCTCTGCTCTGTGGCAGAGACAGCAGAAAGTGCTTATCCTCAGTCCTGAAACCCTTCACATCTTCACCGGATCCTTGGCCAGGTTAATGCCTTGCTCATCAACCATTTGTATGTGCCGCCCACAGCACGTTTATTTTTGTTACACTTCACTGCTTGTATCTCTAGAGATTGTCAGCTGGTGAAGCTGAGTAAAAATGCTGGTAAAATAGTTTTGCTGTGTAAGAAGTTTTGTGCTTGATCAACAGTGGTGGGTCAGTTCTAAGTTTTTTCTTTTTCTAATTCTACAAAAAATCACTAGCAAGGAAGTTAGAAAATATGGTTTTCTGTCCTTTGACACAAGCCTTTCCTGGTAATAACTAATCTCTTATCTAAGATGAATGACCTATTAAATGAATCGTATGGATTGACTTCAGCATTTTGGACTTTCAGGATTAAGTATATCACAACAGAATATTGGTCATGAATAAGCGAGAAAGCTGCTTGGGGCTTGATGTCTTGTCACACTTTGCACTGAGGCAGCTCCAGCAACTTACTGTGATGTTATACCTGAGTTATCACATTCAGGTATGGACACCTGTTTTACCAGGGCAAGGTCTTTTATTTGAGACTTTGAAGTCCCTTGGAGTTGGTGCTGCTCTTTTCAGAATATGTGGTTGCTTACACATGATTCGAGAATGTTATAAGGAGGTTCCTTTTCCCGAACACCTCCTGAAAGTGTGCCACGGTCATCCTTTGGAGCTGACATGTTGCTTTTAATGCAGGAGAGTGACTACAACCCTGTGAGACAACAGAGTGAGGCAGAGCTTCCTCTCTGCTTTTAATTGACTAAAACTATAAATAGCTGCTCATCACTAGAGAAGTCAGTTAGTATCCATTCCTAGTGCAAAAGCTGAGCCTTGTGTATTAGTCTGCAAACACAAACCCTCTTCCAGACACCATTTCCTTTATTTGGTCCCATAGTCAATAATGGAACAGCCTGTCTTCTGTAGACCAATAAAGTGTATGCATTTCGTCATCAAAGTAAGGTGGAAGAGTTTATGCAATCTTTATGTTGTTGCTGTAATAAGAATATGCACTCTATGAAATATCTTTAGAGGTCAGAAGTGGTCTTTTTCTCTGCTGAGAAGTCACCTTTCCACAGATCTAGCAAAACTCTGCAATCTCTGCTGCTTATTAACTTTCATATTCTAAGAGTTCATCTCGAGTGCTCACTTTTGCAAGGCCAGAGAAAATTGCTTGAGACATGCAGAAGAGTGAATATGAAAACATCCCTGATTACATGCAATGTGTAATCCTCTTATTTGATATCAGTGATAAGCAGAACCTTGATCTGTGTATGCTCTGGTCCTTTTTGTAGTCAGGATATGCTGTTAGCGTAGTGACTAATGCCTCCTGTCCCAGCTACATGAATGCTTCTTATTTGCACAACTTCAACTCTTCATTCTCGCTCTTAACTGATCGTTTAGCAGACTGGCTGCTGGCATGTCCCAGCTCTGCAGATTGCACGAGGGTGCTGTGAATGACATGCATCATTACACAGGCTCTGCCCTTGGCTGCTGGGAATTATGTAGAAATAACATTAAAAAATATCTGGCTCACCAAGTCTGAAACTGAACAATTTGCACTGGTTAACTATTAGTGTCAGAGTGTCTTTGGGCATGACGCTAAGCCACAGTAGGTATAGTGAGTAAAATGAAATCTATTAGCAAGGTCTGTTATAGCTAATTTAGCCTAATTGTGCAAGAGAATCCTTGGAAGCTTCAACTGTGTCTTAGAATGGTATTTATCACTTGTTTTGATACACAATTTAATGAAACAATCAGTACAGTATAATCGCAAGCATGGTTTGAATTTAAGTGGAAATATAGAAGCGAAGGTATGAAACTGAGGTTAGAGAAAACAGACCAAGGATAATAATTAGATTAGAAGATTGGAAGGAGACTAAGGAATGGGAAGAAGTAAAATCTGGGAACCAACAGAAGCTTTCAAAGAGGAAGGTGGAATGGTCTGCAGTACATTAGAGATACTGACCAACATAGGCTTTATCTCAATGGTGTATGTTGTAAAATCAGAAGTGGAGAGCAGGAAATAATCTCAAGACATCATCTTCTATACTTCTTTTCCCCAGGGCAGGATCATGTGCACACTTCAAAATGTTGCTGACCCATTTTCATGTGCGCTGAAAAGAATGCATGGCACTCATTAATTGCATGGGTACTCTTTTAGACTGGCTCTGCTCAGGCATCTGGAAATATTTAATTGATACCAAGCATTACTGGAGGTTGAATCCAGGTACTACTAGATTAGTTCCTTCAATACAAGTAACATGTACTAGTATTAGAACTGGAAAACCAGTCCTTCAGGGGAAAATCTCTCTATGCTGCTGGGAGTAATTTTAGCTTCAATGACAGTATAAGTGAACTGAAGTTGTTTTTGTTGCAGGACACTTTGGATTTTAGCATCCACAGAACTGGCAATGGGAGGTAGCTAGAGAGGAGGACATTAGTAACTAGAGCATCTCTCTGTGTGTTTGGAAGTTTTGGGTCTCACCAGAGATCTGCTACTGGTGTGATTCACCACCATTTGTGAGGATGGTGGACATCCCCATGCTCCTGTTTCTTCACTTGTGCCATGTTTGAGTTATTGGTCCTTAAAGCTGGAGCTAGAACAAGAAGTTCCATGCTTCTAAATGCAGGAAACTATACAGCATGTCCAAATAAGAGTATCAGCAAAGATAAGGGTGGGAAGACTAAGCTGTTTCTGAACTAACTGGAATGCTTCCTACTGTGTTCAGTCAATTTTAGAGAACTTGTTTAAGAGCACTGGGAGCTCTACTTCTCCCTGCTTTCTAACACAAAAACAATGGGACATTCTCTGAAATTCAAAGTTGGCAAATCCACACTGATTCAGGAAAAAAAAATCCCTTTAAAAGAGCAGATGAAACTGTAGCATTCATCAACTGTACCATGTACATGAAGCAATGTACATTAAAAATCTGTAGAATTAAAACCAGATTATAATTTTATGCATTTCAAGACTTCAGAATTATGCTAATGATCACAAATCTTGCAGAATAACTAATGGAAAACTTGGTTTCTGCTGGGCTTGTGTCTCATAACTCAGCTAAAAAGTGAACTAGTCATACTACACCCTTATGCATCAGATGAGCCACATGTGGCAGAGCTCTTAGTGATACTGTAAATGCTGGGGAAACATCAGTACAGCTGCACCTTATTGGATGACATGCAGATTCCATGCATGGGAGAGAAATCTTTGGAGTCTCATAAAATACTTTTTGAGTTGCAGCCTTCCTGTCATTAAGGAAAATCTCTTTCCCATGAAGACTTTATTGTCACATGAAGTTAAATTTTACTTTACAGCCTTTTCTCAGTCTTTCCTTACAGAGCTTTCACTCCTCTCCCTGGTCATTGACCGTCACAAAACTTGTGGGAATTCAGCTCTTCTGTCAAAGTTGCTTCTGTAGTGGCAATTATATATATAGATATTAGAGGAAAACTGATTCTGATAGTGGTCTTACCTTGTTGCATGTGTGGTCTGTGGTATACAATAACTGTATTATTTGGATGCTTTCATATTAGACAAAAAAGGGTTATCTATGCAGGTTTATTGAGATAAAAGATGGTTATTTCTGAAGCAAATCAGCAATGTTTTTCTAGAAGCTGTGATTAAAAACAGCACCCTTTAAAATGTAGATCTTGGTGACAGAGAAGTTCTTGTTAGATGAAGGAAGCATTTTAGATTTTTATTTCTAGTACTGTTGCTTCTGTTCTGGTGAGCTGGTCAGGTTCATGGTGTTCCTGTTGTGTCTGATTTCATACTTAAATGGTTCTTGGGAATATCCCTTTTTTGGTGTGGTCAAGACAGGTTTTTATTTGTTGTTGTTATTGGTGGCTTGACTGATAAGGAGCCAGTATTTGTTTCCTAGAGGAAAACTGGGTGTCCTCTCTTTTGCTGACTCGGTGGTCTTTGTGCAAGACTAAAGTTGGTGACAGTTCAGGTGGAAGTGTCCCTTGCATTAAAACTATACTGGCAAATAAGTTGTATGTGTATTGTTGCCTCCAAGAAAATTCCCAGTTAGTTATCAAAAGTGTTTATTCCTGGTAGAATAAAAAGCTTCAGACTGTTTTTTAACTTGGAGTGATGGTGAGGATGATTATAGATGTCCAAGGCAGGATTTTAGATGTTAAAGTAGTCAGGAACCAATTCCTAGTAAAAAAATAAAAAATATTTAAGAATTATTTGCAAATAAAATAATTCTTCAAACAATTTTGCAAAACAAAAACAGGAGTGTAAACTGTACCAAACATATGTGTTAAAAGTTGGACTCCAGCTTACCTTTATTTCAAAAAATTCAGATGTTGAATCTTACCTAAAGTATTATGTAGCAGGGAGGCCTACTGTGTTTGCTTTTTGGTGTTTCTAACCAAAACCAGCTCATAATAATGGAAATTCAATTTAAAAAGTCCATCTGCTACTGTTCTTGTTTTCTTACCCATCATTTACATGGTAAACATCAAACCATAAATGCTGCAACTGTGTACCTCCCTTTGACAAAAAAAAATGTGATAACTGTTCACCTTATTGTGAAAGCAGTGCAAAACACACACAAAGATAGGTCTGAAATAATCATCTGCTTTATGCAAAATAATTATTTTCAATGGACTGCCAAAAATTCCTCACTTAGCTTCTGGTCACACATTTACCTGCTTTTCAAACTTACTTCTTCATTGACTTGAAAGGAGGTAACCATAGCTGATATGGATATTTTTAAAAGGGGCAGTTTACACCGTATAAGTTTTTCAAACACATTTTTATTTTAATGGTCTGCATATACTTCCCGTTTAATGAGTTTGGGAAGCTTTAATCTAAACTACAGTGAGTTGCCTTAGTGCTACCACCTAAGCACTTTCATGCAACATTGGTTCTTGTCTAACAGGACAACGTAATCAGAAAAATGAGCAGTAATTTTTAGAAAAAAATAATTTATGTCCTGAAAAACAGCCAGTAAATCTATCTGAAGACTGTTTCTGGGCACAAATTGTTTAAACCTAGCCATTGGTATTGCAGTTGTTTGCATCAAGTTTAAGTTTCCCTTTATATCTCTGCTGTTTTATCTTTCTGAACCTAAGGTTTCTATTTTTCAGACCTATTTCAAAAGCCATTTATTTTATGTTGTTGAGTTTTCCTACAATGGCAAACATGCTATTTTTACTGATTTTTCCAGAGTAGCTGGGACAAATGAAGGGGGATGAAAAGATAGTAGGTTTTGCCTGAACAACCACAGTATTATGGTGAACTACAGGTATGTCTCTGTTAGCAAAAAGCACTGCCAGGCCCTGGGGAGAGGCTGCCTGCCTGCATGGGGGGAACCGCTGGAGCGATCCCTGGCCTGAATTTGGCCCCTACTAGCCAGCTGTCTCTTGGTAGATTTCCAGGCCTGTTTTGGGAGTTAGTCACATTAGGCAGTTGGCATGAAGTCACCCACTTCATTCCTGTCATGGAAGGTGGCCTCATCCCTGCGAAACTACCTGGGCATGATTAAATTAATAGGATGGATCTGGCTTATGAGGTTTCCTCCAGCAACCTAAGCTAGCAGTGCTGGCAGCTGGTGGTTAAGGGAGCAGCTCTCCTATACTACAGGTATTTGACCCCAAGTCTGTAGCTGCCTCTCCACCAGGTCAGTTGTAGTGGTGATGTTGGAGTGGGGCAGTGGCCTGACTCTCTGCTGGTGGCCTCTTGTCCCCTTGCTCTCAGGAATGTCCCTCACCTCATCCTGGCCACGTAAGCATGGCTCAATGGGTGAAGTAATGTACCACAGGAGCAGCTCTGCTGCAGTTACAGGGAGCAAACAGAGAAGGAATTGGGACATATCAGAACATGAGTTTTCAGTCTTGGGATATTAATAAAGTTATTTACAATAGGGTTGGTTTGTGATTTTATTTTTCCTCATTTTGTTCACAGTGTTTTTCTGAGGGCTGAGCTTTCATTTGTGCCTCAGATCATTCTTCTCCTTCATTTTCTCATGATGACTCTTTCTTCCCATGCCTGTTCCTTCCTTCTGTTGTGTTCCCACATCCCTGGTTGCCTGTTCCTCTCTTGAATTCTGCTTTATCACTTAATTTCTCTTGTCTGTGCCCCAGTCCTGGCCTTCTGTGGTCTCCCTCTTCTCCAGTGCACACCTCGCCATGCCCTCACCACCCTTGCCCCCACCCAGTGAAACCACAGCAGTGATGCTCCTCTCCTGCCTTTCCCCTTTCTTCCCTCCATCTTTTTTTTTTTTTTTTTTTTCCTCCTTTTTCTTCTACTTTTTTCTCAGGTTTGTGTAGGATTGCTTCCCTTCCCAGACTGCCACTGCAAGCTAAGTTCAGAGGGTACGTGCCCATCTCAACTCCATCTAAGCTGTGGGGTTTCTCAGGATCACCCCATTGTATGGACAGCCGCAGACCTGGGGATTGATACTGCACAGAGTAGAGGAGGCATTGGCTAATCGTTCCTGCTCAAGCAGCTTTAAAAAGCATGATTTTTAATCCTCATTTCCCAGTGCAAGTACAGTTAGGTGAGACTGTTTTCCAGTTCTAGAAAAAAATGAGACTTTGTTGCCCTACAGAGGGGGAACAAGGGTTTATTAAATGGTGGCAGCTGGGCAAAATACTCACATTTAGCTATTTTGTGTTTTTGCGGCTAAGTTACATAAGTGACAGGTGACAGCTCTGCTTGTCTCCTTGGGAGCTGGTAAGTGCAGAGGAGAAAACTGTGTGAGGCTGCAGGTGGGGGAGAGGCGAGGTGGCTGCCCAGATACCCCTGGTCAGTCCTTCAGCAGTATTTTCTGAGCCGTAATTGCTGGATTTCTCCACTGGTGCAGGGTTATCCGTGAGCAAGCGGCTTCCTGGCAGGATTCTGGGAACGACACCAAAACCCATGACAGGCAGTGAGCAGGCTCTGTGCTCTGAGTCAGAAGTAGGCTGAGAAGATGCGGTCCTCAAAGCACCCACCCAAGCTGGCGAAGGGGATCTGTGCAAGGAGGATATTTCCAGCGTGATGTTCAGAGCTTGGGGAGACATTCTCCTGCAAGCCTGCTCGGTGAGTCTGCAGGTTAGGTGCTGGTTTTGGTGAAAACGCAGGAGAAGGGAGATTGCTGCCTTTCACCACCACCACCCTGAGCCAGCTCATCCTTCTAGCTATTTCTGTCTGTGCTTATCTATAGCATCATCTCCCTTGTGCCTGTGTACCTGCTAAGCATTCAAAACAGGCACTGCTGTGGCAGCTTCCTTCTTTCTCTCCAGCCTGGAGGATAAATGACAGGATTGCTTTTTTTTTAATTGTTTCTCTGCATCAAGAATTTACGGTGGGAAAGCTAAGCTGGAGGAATGCTTTCAGGAGCAGGTGGCTGTGTCAGCAGGTCCCCACTTGTTCTCAGCCCCTAGGGAGGTCCTGCAGCCTGGCCCTTGCTGGGCTCACTCACTGCCCTGTGCATCGGTGCTCTCTGTGAAAGTGATGGTTTCCTGGAGTGAGATGTGGCTTCAGGTAACGACAGCCAGAGTTTGGAGGCAAGAGAGAAGACCTGGATCTGACTTGCTTGCGAGGGGACCCGGAACAGAAAGCTGAGTGCTTGGGTGAGTTCACAGCAGCTGGCTTGTCCAATGCAGGACTCTACTCTTTATTATAGACAGAGTTATTAGATGTAAAAAATAATGGTATCAGAACTGCTAGCATCTATACACAATATACTGACTGTATGCCGCATGTGTTGTTTCATTTAGTTTGGGCTGTGATGTAAACTGTGCTCTGTGTTTAGTACAGGTCACTGTGGTTTGTGACTTTGTTCCCAGCTGGGAATATCAGAGTTTGCATGTGGAGTCCTGCAAACACAGGCAGACCTGGAAAACTTACACTCTGCTTTTGACTCTCTGTTATAGCACTGGTTTGAGCCAGAAAATTTCAGTCAGATTGGAAAATTAGAATTAAAGCACGCTGTCTGCTGCTTCAGTGTAAGACTTCAGAGGCACTGAAATATAGATAATGTGTATTTGTAACATACTGCTTCCAATCCTTAAAATACAAGGTGCAGACATAATGGGGTACAGTTTCAAAGCACCTTCCCTGCAGTTAATTTATTGGAGAGGTGTGAAAAGAGATTGAATGACCAGGATTTTCTTCTTTTAAATAATCAGGTTCTAAAGATGGAATTTGGTTTTTAACTTAATAGTCAAATTCTATTTCGATGTAGGGATGTCAGGGCTCCCCAGATACCTTCTATCCCTCCACTGACTGAAACTGTCACTGTAGCATTTGAAATAAGACTTGGATTCAGACATCCTGTATCAATATTTGTGTTTGTCAAATCTGTAATTTACATATGGATACTTATGGCAATACCTACGGTTTGAAATTTTGATGAGCAAGAAACATTGCAGTATGTGGAGTGTCTAAATAACTAAACTAATATATTGGTTTTTTCAGTGTTTGTAAAATACCTCTATTGATTTACAAAATTTAACTTTAAAACATTAATAGTTTTTTGCACTTCCACAATGATATAAAGGTATTTGTAGTTGGCTTCTGCCCAAATGGAGCATTTGGGCTGAGACTGCTTTACCCTGCCAGCTATAGTCTTGGATGATGCTTCTGGCCAGAAGCAGAGTCCTCAGCTTTTTGGCTTAGTTTCCTTCTGGGCTATGAAGATAAACCTGGCAGGTCTAAGGAAGAGTGTGTTTTACCCTAATTGTTGGACATTATCCACCTTCACTTGGGATGAGGCTGGCAGGTTTCTATGCATTTTAAGGGGTTTTCAAATCTGTAAGTAACAAAGTTCTATTATACTCTCAATCCATAAGTACTGGTTCTTAAACAGCCTTTGTCATGATTTGGTGAGAAAATCCTTTACAAATGGGATTGCTGCCACTACTGTCATTGCACACATTCAGGAATGATGGCACAGGAGGTAGGAGTTTTTGTCTCATTTTTGCCATCTAAAAGTTGAACTGGTCACTCGGACTCCTGCCACATCAAAAGGAGACGTGCCCAGTCCATCCCACTCTGGACAATTTTTGTCCCCTTTGAGTATGTGATGCCCATGCAGTTAAATCGCTTAATTCTCCTACTCAGTCCCAGGTCCTGGTCCCCAGGATCAGATAGGCTGTGTGTCTTTGCTTAAAATGCTTGTGTTTTGGAGACAACTAATTATTTCCCACTGAGACAAAACCCTTGTTAGTTTTGAGGACAGATTACTGAAGAGGCTGATGCTGGAGGAGTTAAAGGTGACATCACACCAGGTCCCCGTGTTGTATATGGGCCTCCAGTGCTGTCCCAGCAGAAGGGTTACCAAAAGTATGCACATGCCTATACCTTGCTCCAAGACATGCAATACAACCTTCATGCAGTTAAATGCTACTCTGGTGAGCTGCAACACAGACCTCACATTATATCACAGTTTTAAATGGAGAAAAAAATTAATTGCCATGTGACAGTTTGAGGTGTGGGTGAAGCACTTAATGTAAGGATGTGACCAGGTGGGTATAGACAGGGCTAGCTGTGTGGATGCCTTTGGGACAAGAGATCTGTCTGTGGGGTGGGTGTCCTTGGCAGGGTAGATGCCGTTTCTGTTGGCCAGGGAAGTGCTTACCTGCTCAGTGTGACTGGATGCATTTCAGGCAGCTGACAGGTGGAGCAGATCTCACCTGTTGTGACTTGCACAAGGTCACTCAGCAGTTGAGTGCCAAAGCTAGATGCAAAAGCTAGGCTGGTGTGTTGCTCCCTAGGATATACCACCTCCCCAGCACCTAAGCAAATCTGCTTTGTTTGTGCTTTCCTCATTCTCATGTGGTTTGTGAAAAACCTGGTTAAACACCAGTGTCTTCATGCCCCACTGCCCACTGGCTGGGCAGTGCTTGGCACTGTGGCTATGTCAGGTTGTGAAACCAGCCATGCCTGCAGGATGAGAGGAGAAAACCAAGGGAAAAATGGTTCTTTTCCTAGATTTTGCAAAACATAGCTAGGATCCTGTTGTGCAGCAAAGGCAGCAGGTGCCTGGCACTATCAGAGTAGTCATGGTGGCCTTAACTGATCCTTTACAAGCCACTTAAACCATGCAACATTTGTGAACACTGCTGCAGTGTGCTCCTTTGCATTCCAGTTCCTATGGAAACATGCTGTAAGAATGTCTAAAATAAGTACAGTGCTTTGAAAGTATTATTTTGATCTTTCCCCCAAAAATCTACTTTATCACCTTTCTGGCTGAATTTTTAATACATTTAAAGGTTGTTGTCATCTGGTAACAGTGTGCTACCTAGGTTACCCAGGTTTCTGCATCCTGGAATCTGATGGATCCCAGGTTCTGATATGGAGAGCTATTCTCCCATCTTCCCTGTTCAATGGGGTGGCAGGTTGTGGGTGTGTCAAACATACATATATATTTGTGTGTTTCTGTGTGTATATACACACACTGAAGGAGGCTTGGCTCCAGCTCCCTTTCTTCCCTATGTAGTGGATGAGACAGTGGTGTTTGCCACAACAGGTGAAGGCACAAGCTTATTCCCAGCTCCTTTTGGGATCATGGCGCAGTGTTGTCTGGGAGGGAGTTCAGGAGGCCACCTAGTCCAGCTGCCCCATTGAAGCAGAGCCCTGTTCACTGGTGGTGCAGGAGATGGTTATGAGCCAGATGGAGACATCCTGCAGGTGCCCTGTTCCCTGCAGAAGCATCAGTGCTGGAGCAGGCCATGGGCTGTTTGGTACAACTCTTGCAAAGGAAATTGCTTGTTCTCCCCAAAAGGATGCTCACGTTGGTAACTTCAAACAGGGCTGTGTCTTTAAAGTGCCTTTTTCCAGTGCTCCCATGGTTTCCTTGTAAAGCTATTGTCTCCCTTTGAGCAGTGTCCCTGACTTAGCTAATGTCTGAGATTTTCAAAGTAGCCATGTCCCATTTCAAAAGCCACTTCTGATGGGAAAGCTTTAGGCCTAAATCCAGTAAAGGGCCAAAAAGCCTTATTTAAAACTAGGTGCTAATCTCTGCTCATTTTTAAGCTTCTGGTGTCTTGCAGTACCATGCCCTGGAACCCAGTGTTTCATGCCGGGAGAAGAGCTGGAGATGCATCTTTTGCATTTGAGGGGGGAGCAGGCACTTGAATTCCTGAATTGCTTTTCCGGATTTTTGGGCAGTGCCAGAACCCATAATAACTCTGTGTGCTGGATAGGTATTTCCCTCAGCATCTGCATTCTTCAAGAGTCTTCTGGGCTGGGGAGCCACACACCTGCCATTTCTGTAGAGCACTGCCAGATCCCAGAAGCAGATGTAACAGCAAAATGAGATTTGAAATAAAAGGGGATTGACACTGAAGCAGTGTTTTTTCATGACTGCATATCCTAGACAAAAGATATTACGAAGAGTCAAGATAGTATGGACGTAGCTGATGTTGTGCTTTAATATTAAACCATGCCTCAGCCACCTGAGAAATGTGGGCATCTGAATTCTATTCCAAACCATCAGGCCAAGTTCTGCCCACAGGGTTATATCTGCAGAGCCAGCACACAGCTTGCTGTGTAATTGTGCACTGTGCTTTACATTGCTGCATGTTTAGTCTTTGCATGACATTTTACATGCTTTTGGTAAGCATAGTGGCAACATTGGGTCTGCTTTATTTTAGTGTGACACCAAAGATGCGTAGAAGAAACATGAATTTAATCTTATGGACAGAAGAAAGCTTTATAGACTGATTTCTGGGTTGCTGTCATAGTGGAGTTAAACTACTCATTAACCAAGATGGCAATTTAAAATAAAAATGCTGGTCCAAAAAGAAAAAGTATTGTGAAACTTGCCATTTACATTTTATATCTGTGAAGATCCTTCCTTACTTGAATAAAAAGTGTTGGCTCCAGCACCAAAGTGAATACCAACAGAGATGAGAATTGTGAACTCCGGAGCAGTTGCAGATTATAAAGAGGAATTGCTCTGTTTTAACTAACATGGAAATGCAAGGCTGAGATTTTGATTGCAAGGCCTCTTCTCAAACTGCTTTGAGGCTGGGCCACTGTAGATGTAGCCTTTCTAACCCAATTGATAAGTTCATGCATTTGCACAGTATGTAGGTCATTCACATTTATCTTGAGCAGCCCAGAAATGAATGAAGTAAGACTTCAAAAGGGCCTTTTGACCCTTTCATTGTAGCAGATTTCTCTCTCCCACTCCTTCTTGTTCCTCTATGCATTTTATGCTGAAAAAAAATCCCTAACAAGGTATCACCTGATATGCACAGGTAACTGACAAATGAAATGCTGAATAAACAGCTACACTGAGAGTAAGGAGCAGCTGAAGGGGCATATAATTGCAAGCATGAGGAATATGTACTCTGAAGTAGGAAATTATTTACACCTTTACTAAATCATTGCACATTTGTTTAGCAGTCATGGGAATTTTGGAAATACGTTAAATTTGAGAAGGGAAATATTGCAATGATAATATAATTATTGAGGCATATGCCATTAGATAATATTAAATCCTGACCATAGTCAAATAATTGTTGAATGATTGTAAGAGAAAAATTATAAGTTATCTTGAAAGTAAAGGACTTCAATAGAGGAAAATAATAGAATATTAAAATGATAAGTTATTTTTAAAGGTGACATGTACAGTATTATTGATTTTGTCCTTGTATTGAAATATTTCATAGTCTCCTAGTCTTGCCTGCCACACTAAATAAATTTTCTTGGTCTCCAGTGATGTCAGACATACTGGACATGGCATGAATGGTAATGGCAGATGGTCATACATCGAATTGAGATGTTGTGTCTACTGGTTTCCACAGGAATTCACATTAAGTTTGGTTGTAACTAATGACCTGTGAATACAAAAATCAGTTGAATTTGGTGGTAGTACTGGACTGGCAGGTATTGCAAGCTCTGCTGATGACAGAGAGAAGTATATAGCTGGGGAGCTAGAAATACTTGATTTCCTATCTGTAAGGCTCAATACAAATATAAACAGAAATATATGTGGAGAATGATCTGAAAATACATAAGCAGTAACTCTAGGAAAGAAAAGAGGTTCAAATCATAAGCCTGTAGTGCAATCTCTTAATACTGGAAAAGGATTAAATCCTTGACTGTGCCAAACACTGGCAAACAGCACTATTCGTTCAAGGTATCTGTGAACAGAGCAGCCAAACCTTGTGTCCCTCCTGGCACGAGTGTCCTGAGATCCCTGCCAGCACTGAGGGTTCAGTGAGGGGCAGTGACTGGCCCGTCACTGCAGTGAGCTGCCACACATATCTCTGTCTGCAGCAACTTGCCTCATTCTGCATCTTACACTCATCCGTGTGGTCAGTCTTAGCCCCTGATGGTGTTCAACAGAGATAAAAATGGAATTAATTAATGAGGAAGAAATTTTTTACAATGAGGGTGGTAAAACACTGGTACTGGTTGCCCAGAGAAGTGGTAGATACCCTAGCCCTGGAAACTTTCAAGGCCAGGCTGAACAGGGCTCTGATAAACCTGATCTAGTTGGAGATGTCCCTGCTCATTGCGGGGAGGTTGGACTAGATGAGCTTTGAAGATCCCTTCCAACTCAAGCTATTCTATAATTCTACGAATTAAGTATATGCAGACCAGGCAGACAACCACGGTATGTGTGGGCTGAAGATGAACAGAGACATTCAACTCGGCAAAACAGGTCCTAGCCAGTTTTACAGTAGGTATCTGGGGCAGTGGGTTGAGTTGCTCTCTCTACATATCACAGAATCACAGGATGTTAGGGATTGGAAGGGACCTCAAAAGATCATCTAGTCCAATCCCCCTGCCAGAGCAGGAACACCTAGATGAGGTTACACAAGAATGTGTCCAGGTGGGTTTTGAATGTCTCCAGAGAAGAAGGCTCCACAACCTCCCTGGTGTCACAGTCTGTTCGGCGATGGACTCGTGATGGTTCTTTTACCTTGATCTCAGAGCACAAAATGCCAAGGGGTTATAATTCAATCAAGCAGTGTTACTTTATTAATTTGCCCGTAAAGTGGCATGCGATAGAGAGAGAGAGTAAGAAAAAGAAAAGTGAAAAGAAACAGGGAAAAGTAAAGGTAAAGATGAGAAATGAGGTTGCATTTATCACCAGCCCAGTTCCAGAAAGCGTCCCTCTGGTCTCCGGTCCCGTGGAGTCCTGCTGGTCCTCCGTCATGGTTCGGGATCCTCTGGCGGGAAGATCTTCAATGGTGTCCATTCTGGAGTCACCTTTTATGCTTCTTCACCCCCCCTTGCTCCCATTGTTTTAGGCCAGTCTCCGCCTTGATTTTGCAACCCAGGCTTGTACTGCGCAGGCTTGAGAGATTCACGCTTTCTTTTGCCAACGCTTACGTGTCCAGCATTCAAGGGTCTTTCTCTGGTCCATTGAGTGACCTCAGGACCCTTGGTGAGCTTCTGGGCATGCTCCTTTTTGTTGGCCATTGTTTGAGGGAACAGGTGAGGGACACGTGTAACTGAGGCAGCAGGTGAGAACACATTCTTCTGGACAGCGGCTATTGTTTCTGGGTTGAAGAGACCCTCATAACAATAGCCTTCAGGAGGCAGGGGCTGGTTTGGCTGGAGAAGCAGGCAAAGTCCACACAACAGCCATTGTAAGCAGGAGCCCCCCCCATATCAGAGAAACAGTGCAACACAATGCTTCTCCTCGGGCCTATCTCCAAATTATTGTCCATGGGTTCTTTTGGTCTCAGCTTCAGTTCTCTAAGTTCTTGATGGCAATGTTCGGGCAAATACTGCTCCATCTTCGGACCGACTCTCACACCTGGGCAGCCTGTTCCAGTGTTCTGTTACCCTCACTGAGAAGAAATTTCTTCTCAAATTTAAGTGGAACCTCTTGTGTTCCAATTTGAACCCATTACCCCTTGTCCTACCACTGGTTGTCACCAAGAAGAGCCTGGCTCCATCCTCGTGACACTCACCCTTTATATATTTATAAACATTAATAAGGTCACCCCTCAGTCTCCTCCAAACCAAAGAGAGCCAGCTCCCTCAGCCTTTCCTCATAAAGGAGATGTTCCACTCCCTTAATCATCTTTGTTGCCCTGTGCTGGACTCTCTCCAGCAGTTCCCTGTCCTTCTGGAACTGAGGGGCCCAGAACTGGACACAATATTCCAGGTGTGGTCTCACCAGGGCAGAGTAAAGGGGGAGGAGAACCTCTCTTCACCTACTAACCACCCCCCTTCTAATACACCCCAGGATGCCATTGGCCTTCCTGGCCACAAGGGCACAGTGCTGGCTCATGGTCATCCTGCTGTCCATCAGGACCCCCAGGTCCCTTTCCCCTACACTGCTCTCTAATTGGTCATTCCCCAACTTATACCTGGGGCTGTTGCTGCCCAGATGCAAGACTCTACACTTTCCCTTGTTATATTTCATTAAATTTTTCCCTGCCCAACTCTCCAGCCTGTCCAGGTCTCGCTGGATGGCAGCACAGCCTTCTGGCATGTCAGCCACTCCTCCCAGCTTGGTGTCAATCAGCAAACCTGCTGACAGTGCACTCTATTCCCTCATCCAAGACATGGATGAATATGTTGAATAATACTGGTCCCAGTACCAGCCCTTGAGGGACTCCACTAGATAGAGGCCTCCAATTAGACTCTGCCCCCCTGACCACAACTCTCTGGCTTCTTCCCTTCAGCCAGTTCCCAGTCCACCTCACTACCCGATCGTCCAGACCGCACTCCCTCAGTTTAGCTGTAAGGATGCTGTGGGACACTGTGTCAAAAGCCTGCAGTTCTCTGTTTGTGGTAGACCTAAGACCCCTGTAGAACTAAAATCTCTGGATAAAACTGAGTGTTTAACTTTTAGGTGGCAAAGGCTGATTCTAACATGGATATGCCTTAGGGAAATAGGAAGAACATGCCAAATTTTCCATGTGGCGTGGGATTCCTGAAAAGTCTGGTGGCCATTCACAAGGTCTGAACTTTCTTCAAAATAGTTCACTGTAGTAATGTATTTCTGGCATGTTTTAAGATGTAGACAACTACATTCGTGCTTTTCCAAAATGCCATAGATTTTTTTTATAAACAATCCTTTTCTTTGTGCAGTGTTGCAGTGCAAAGAAAGGGCAGAGCACAGGAGAAGTGTGAGCAGAAGGGTGCCACCATGGAGTCCTGGAGTCCTGTTAAGATAGATGGGAAGGAAACAACAGGAAAGGAAAAGTGAACACTGAAACATGAGTCACTTAGGTCACGTTAGTTCAACCAGGCAAGCAGAAGGACAGCAGTCAATACAGATTTTGATGTTGGAATTAATTTTACTGATCCATACGCTTTGCCAAATCAAATAACTATATGCCTTCAAAGATTAACACTTCTGTACTTAATTTGTCTGTCCCTGATAAGGATCAGAGTGATGATAGATTGTAATTTCCACTTTAACTTCAAATCTGTGTTTTCTCAGTTAAAACATGACTTACTTTTTGTTGCTTCAGAAAATGCTTTTAGGCATACATAATGCGTGTGAATTCTCCCTCTCCTTTCCCAGCCACGAAGAGCAGGGGTTTGCGTAGATGCCCCAGGGAATCACATTTTAGCGCATCATTGTGTTTGAAATTCCAGATTTCTTAAAGTGAACACACAGCCTATTCTCTCTTTAACAATGTAAGATTTTTTTTTTTTTTTTATAGTAGAAGGATGGGTGCTTATAAGAAAGGAAGGGTTTTCAGTAAGCAAAGCACTAAACTGAACATCAGTAGGCCATTAGCACTTCCCTCATTCTGTTATTTATCTGTCTGGTGACCTGGGATGAAGCATTTCACTGCTCTGTTTCTTCCACATGACTTTGGGTTTTCCCTGCCCTTTGTTTTATCTTGTCCTAAGATAAACTCCTTGAGGTAGTGTCCGTTTCTTAATGTGTGTTTGTATAAAGCCTACAACACTTGACTGTCTACCTGAGAATGTGGGCATATTTGGCAACAAAAAAGAGTAGAAGATGAATGTCTCAAGGGGTTAAACATAAGCAGTTGGGATGAATTTTTTTTTTTTTGTTTGACCTAAAATGCCTGGCTTATTTTCTAGAAGAAAGCTTTGTTTTCTAGTAGCAGGAGTACCTTGGATATAATCCACAAGAATTCAGCCGGAGAGGAAGAGAGTTGCTAAGAAATACCTGTTTTGCTGAGCTGAGGTTCTTTGTGTTAATGTAATCTCTAATTTCCCATTGATCCCTCAGAAATAGCGGTTTTCTAATAGGCATATTTAGTGTGTGTTGCTTTACATGTCTACAGGTATCAAATGTAATTTTGGACTTGCACTGTCTGGGCTTTGTCCCCCGGCAGGCCCATGTCCCCGAGCTGGTACCAGGACACACCTTCGGGAAATCTCCCCCCATCCCTCTTCTCTGTGGCGTGGCTGAGAGCAGTTACAGAGAGCAGAGATTTGAGGACTGCAAGAACAAGACGGGGCCACCTCTGCATCTGGACTGGAGAGGCTGTAAGGGACCACAGTGACAATTTTTTACCTTCTTTTGTTTCTCTCTGCCTCTGGAAAGTGCATATCAGGATTTTTTTGATTGTGCTATGTTTTTTTCAGAGCCCTGCAAACACTTTTGTAAGCATTAGTACAGCATTCTTGCATGAGGGGAGAACCAACCTGTGGTATAGGCCAGTTCACAAGAGTATCTTGCTTCAATCAAATCTCAGTGATTTCCTTAAATCCAGTTGATAAAGCAACACCCAAACTACCCTTAGATCTCCAAAGCACCCATCAGCTTCTCTGATTATGCCTGGTCCAAGCACCACAAAGACTTAAAAACAAAAACCAAACAATAAATTAATTCCTCTGGCCTGCTTTCTTCTCCAAGGTATTTCATTATAGGATAGGTAGAAAGCAAGGTAGGGATTAGCAAGTTTTTGTAATTTGGGTCACATGCATATTTGGATCAAATTGTTGTAGCATTTTTTGTGAGATCTGCAAATTGCTTTTTAAAAGTAAATTTAATCCCTTTGAACAAATTGTGCTCTTTATAGCTTTTAAATGATGTTTAAGCTCGAAGTTCTGTCACTGTTAATGGAAAACAGGTTGTCTTCATTTGTAAAATCATGAGAATCTTTTAAGCTCACTGGCTCTTTTTGCAATCAATGGGATATTTTTGCTTTGGAATCCAGCTGGAAGGGGATCAGCTCTCCTGCCACTGGGAAATGTACCTTTAAATTGTCCTGCATCCTACTTCATTAATTGATGCATTCTACACTAAGCTGTGACATTTTCATTTGCTAAGCTGTTTATTAATTCCAACACTGAATAATTAAAAAGAAAAAAAAGCACAGGGAAAATGTATCATTGAAGACCATCACAGAAGCTGTATATACAATAAAGCATGCAGATCATGGGGTGAACTGCAAAGATAAATGAAGAGCTCCATAAAAGCCAACATAATCCAGAAGCTGTATCCCAAATTATGCATGTATAGTGGTTTTTGATGAGTGCTGCAATACCCTCATCAAGTGCTTGTTTTGTACTTTTAACTACAGAATTTAGTGTGGAGAAACAGGCTGACATAGCAAAGCAGCATTGTTAACCTGCTTTCCACTGTAAGATGGGATGAATGTGGGACAGCGTGTTCTCTTAAAATGATTGTTTTTTAAAATGCCATCTATACAGATACATCATGCAGTGGTATCCCACTGTATTTCTGCAGGGAAATTAAATAATAACAAAAGCAAAGGAAAAAAGTGCATTCTGAGGGGCTGCAAGGAAGCAGAAATTTGTGGGCTAGTTGCCAAGAGCCATCACTCCGTGTTTTTGGAGAACAGCAAGCGTTTTACTCTATTTTCTTCCCTAGTGTTTCACTTTTCATAAAAATACAAAGCCACAGCAATACATTTTAATCTTTTGCTTCTCTGTATTGCACCTTATATTTTCCTCCTAGGTTTGCAGAGAAAACAGGATTCACAAACTTTGATAGTGGAACAGATCAGATAAATCTGTGCAAGTTTTCTTCTGATTTGTAATGAAATGACATGATGTGCTATGGCAAAAACACAGAGTAAAATTAAGACTACACAGCCCTCAGGAAGTATTAAGATTTAATAACAAGACTGAAACCTGATGTGCCATTCCCAGCCCAGTTGAGCTTTACAGCATGGCATTTGGATGCTATTGTACATGTGCCTCAAAATGAGTCTCTGCTTGGTTATGCAAATTATTCTTTTATCAAGGAACCACTATGTGCTACAAAATTAAAACTGGGAGGAAAAACAACCACTGTGGGGTAATATACAATAAATCCACTGAAGCTGCTGGCTCTGGTGAGGTAATGTCTTGTCCCGCTATGGGTGGAACATTTCTCTATTGAATCATTACCGTTTTTGCTCACAAACATCCTACTGCTTGAACCGCCATGGGAAGAAGAGTAATGTCAAGCAGATATCAGGTTTTCCCAGTAGGAGCATCCTGCTGGGAAATGGGGTGCACTGGCGTGATGGTCTGAAAAGCTCAGCTGCGGCAGCTCTCTGTGATTACTATTCCCTTCTGATTTCTCTGCTGAATGCACAAAACTGCTTCTAACAAACAGATCTGAGAACAAAATCTTCTACTTGTCACCAGTGTAATACTCTGCATGCTAAGCTGAGGTTTGTGACTAGTTAGCCTTTGTTTCTTGTGACCAGTATTTTATACAGAGTCTCTCATCTCCTGTTATGATTCCAAAGCCTGACAATGAGAGCAAATGCTTCTGTTTTAATTGATGATGTTTAATTTTTCATGATCAGTGCAGTTTAGTGCCTCCCCAGGTAGGAGGCTCGGACGCTAATTAGCAAGGAAATGTTTTCTGCCTTCACAGGACACACGTGCTCTCTGCATTTCAGTTCTGTTAAAGAGCTGAGCTGACTGGGGTCAGTGATGGCTACTGCTGGCTGCACTGAGCAGCCTTTGACTCCTATTGCTGCTTGAAGAAAATACTGCTCAGTTTTCTCTCCTGCCCCACACAGCTGCAACAGAAAGTTGGTGGTTTTGTGTTTGTGGTGTTTTGAAGGAGACTCGTAGTCCTGCTTGGAAGCTGGTAAGATTCACATCCCAGAGAAGGGTGCTGTGTTTGTGTGGTGTGAACAAAGGGCAGGCTGGGTTTGGTTCTTGTGTGTATTTTTCAGTGGTGAGGAGTTTGGTCCTTTTAATATTAGATGGCAATTGGCTATAGCTCTACAGCAAAAACCATATTAGATGCTCTGTGATGTATTTAAAGTTTTTTTTGTTGTTTTTGTTTTGTGGGTTTTTTGTTTGTTTGTTTTGTTGTTGTTGTTTGTTTTTTATATAGTTTTAAATGACTGCCACTTAAGATTTATTTTCTGTGACTGTGTTGGTAAGGTTTATCTTACTGACATTTTCTTGGTGAGCTTGTATCAAGGCAACTAGATAGCACAACAGTTATTATATCCCACTTAAAGACTGTTATATGGAGTATGCAGGGCATTGCTTATAGGAGGTTGTTTTGAATGTATACTTACTCTTTGCATAATTTCCTGAGCTGTTCTTTAAACTCACCATTTGTTCCTGAACAAGAAGTCACACAGAATTCTGTTCTTCTCTTTGATCCTGTATTGTTTGCCAGGAGGATTTTCAGCAGCAGTGTTTTTCAGTGTACTGTACACAGAGAGTAGAACATTAATAAAGAAGTGTAAGTTAAGGAATTAGAAGTATCAATTCATTACTTTATTTTTTTGTCTCTTTGTGCTGAAGAGAGGTGGCTGAGATATATTAACACAGCAAAACCTCCTCTATGATAAAGTAGAAGGAAAAGTGGGATGTTATGCATACCATACCCTTTAATAACATAGACAGAAGAGGCTGCTGCAGAGCTTGAACCTGCCCAGGCTACTCCAGTGCTTTCCACCGAAGGAAATTCCAGTTTCGGAGAAGGGGGTTCAGCAAATGGAAGCAGCCCTGGCAGAAACTGGGCACAGATCTTGCTTTCCAGGGTATGCAGCAAGGTGCTCTAATATACTTATTCCCACTGCTGGAAAAGGGATGGGTCCTGTGCCAGCAGAGGCTCCTGTGGCCTTGGTGCCTGTGAGGCATGGGGTGTAGGTTTGACATATCCCACACCTCAGGGAAGCAAGGAGGAGATCTTCAGCAGTGACCTGGCTGGGATGGATGAGCCCTATGAGGATGGTTTGACCTGGGGAGGACTGCAGGGTTCCTTTTTTCTGAGTGCTGCAGAGCAGATCCCATGAAAACATTAGGGTGTACATGCCTTCCCACAGAGGGTGGAAGGTTTTCAGAGATGCTCTAATCAAGTTTGAGTGATTCTTATTTTGGAAAACGGGAGTTTAACCTCAGGGCTTGAGCCTAGGGCTGGGATTGCTCACAGTAGAGATCCCTAAAACCATAGCAAATCCTAAAGCTGTGCCTTAAGCACAGTTAGGAATTTTAGGTTCTGAGCAAAAATAGCAAATCAGACCCTTAGGACTTAGATGAGGCCCTAAAGGGTATAGAGAGCTGTGAGGTTTGTGTCCCTGCTGGCCTCATGTGGCAGGTCAGTATATATTGGATAGCCCAGTTTCTCAGCACTCAAGAGAACAGGGTTATGAGCACTCAAGAAAACGTTTACCAAAACATGTGTTGCATGGGGTGCTGTTGATTGGGTTGGTCAGGGCTTCTTGGATCACTATCGTCTTGAATATTGGTGCTAAATTTCACTTACTACGCGTTCAGGTGCCTGTTCATGCTCTTACAGGTCTTACCATGGGTTTCTAAATAAAGTAAACTGATCTAAAAATGTCTCATCTTTCTCTGCAAAATTACGGAGAGCTTGTTAAAGTCTTGCAATATTTCAGATTCTTTTACCAGCATGGGAAACTTGAACAAAAATTACTTTTTTTTGGCCATGCTTTTATTAAAAATAATTGGAGTGGCTCAATATATTTGGCTTTCTGAAGTACTACTGTTCACTTATTTTAGTGTGAAGTTGGGGATAGTAATTGCATGCTGTCAAATCAAGGTGCTGTGTGTGTATTTGAACAGGACAATACAAATCCTGGCTAAAGAGAAACTTGGCTCTACATGTGGTGAGATTTTAGCATTTCCTTTCAGATTTTGGATGGGTATACAGGTTGGATGAGCTAAAGAAACAGTCAACCCTTTTTTGCCTTTCACAATTTTTGTGTTAATTCTCTTTCTTAAAATCAATGAGAAAAGTCAGCTAAGAGCTCACCTGTGTCAGTGAATGGCTATGGACTGTCACTTTGAGCAGATCTTGAATTTTTCTGCAAGTCCTGCAGCATTTGGTGCAGTCTCTCCTGCAGCCAGACTTGCATATGAAGCTCCCAGCTTCTGCTGTTGACAGAAACCAAGAGTCTAGTCTTCCTGGTAAAGAAATTGAAAGTATAATTCATAGGCACCCAAAGAGAGAGTGGTTAAAAAAAGGCTTATAGTGTGGTATGAAAAATGAGTAAAATCTCATTTTTAAGCTAGGTTGCGATAGTAGCACTTTGTTGGTAGGAGGGTGACATGCTAAAACAAGAAGCTCTGGGGAGCTTTTCTGTGCAGTTCCGGAGGCTGAAAACTTCTTTCTTTAAAGTGAAAGCTTATTTAATCTCATGCTTCCTAGAGCAAAGTTCTTTAAGAAAAACATTAACACAAAGTTCAGCAATTTGTTGCCGCTCATCAGGCTGTTTTATTTTTTGGCAAAATTGGTCTTGCCCATTCCCTTTGTGTTCAAAGTTAGCAAGCCACACTTGCCATGGCAAATCAACAGGATTTGCTGAGACCCTGACTCCAACTTTGGAGTCAATAGAGTACTGAGTCCTTATTTGGGCTATATACCTTTCTATAGTCAAATTACAGAGTGGAAAGGTTGTTTTTCCGTGAGCATGTAATGAGTTTTTGTTCCAGTGAGCTGCAAACATTTCTTTCAGAAGACGGCGGAGCAGCCCCACGGAGCTGTGTGAGGTGTGTAGCTCCCGGCCAGAGCCAGGAACTGAAACATTTTGGTTTGTACAAGTACATCTTATTATTGAGCTGTACTGTATGCAACACGTATTTCAGCAGAGCTAAACCTCTTGTGTGCTAGGGAACCACTTCCAGCAATAAACCTGAGCAGAATAAATTCCTGTTTCCTGTAGCTGGGGAATATCCATGTGTTACTGATGAATTCTGCCAGCTCATGTGTTGAAGTTAGAGATTTAATTTCTGAAGGGATTTACTAAATCAGTGCCATTATAGATGGGGAAGCACGTAAGTAAACGTAGATTAATTGATTTACGAGAACTGAGCTCCTTGCTCAGGAGATGAGTGTCAGAGTGGGACCCTGTAATGGATGTCTGGGTGTCAGCCTAAAATATTGATGATTGGTTCTATGTTTCAGGTCACTGGAGTGGATGAAATTATGCCTTACAGAAGAAAACTGTTTTGCATTCATTAATATTTGGGATACACAAGTAAGAGTGGTGTTTATCAGAAGACACAACTCTTTATCTCTTAGCTGTTTACCGTAATATTTTGTAATTTTTTGTAATATTTCTACAGTATTTTACCTGGGAACTTCTAGAGATCTCATAATTTGCTTTCATAAATGCACAAGAATGAGCAAACAGGAAAAAACCCAAAACAAACAACCAAAAAACCAACCCTTATCTAGCACCTAGTTTAAAGTGGCAAACCACCAGGAATTCAGAGTTAATAACACTTTGCATCTAATACAAAGTTGTTAAAGATTTGTGATTTTAGAGCAACCTACTGCATTATGTTGCGATGAACTGGAATTTCAATGTTAACTTGTAAACAATTCCAATTTTTCAGTCGATACATCTCTAGTTTTTGAGGTAAGGAGGGCAAAAAATTGAGGGTCTTTTAATATGAATGCACAGAAAAGTAGTTAGGTTTATTTCCTCTTTAAAGCATTTGATATCTCATGCCTCTTACCAGCCCAGCTAGGAATCTTTGAAAGCACCTCTTTACAAAAGCTGACGAAGATTTTTTTGGACTAGGGTTGGGTGGTGTTTTGTTTTGTTTTGTTTTTCTCTTTTATCTCAGAAAATGCAGATGTATCAAACTCAAAACTGTTACATTTAGATGAATTTTTCATTTTATACAATATTTAAAAATGTTTTGAAATTGGAACAGGACACCTCTACATTTTCAAAAGAAATTAATTGGATATTGTTTATAATTTTGGGGGGTTTAAAATAAAGTAGTTGTTATACCAAAAATAAAAGGTAAAATAAAGCAGTATCATGGTGCTATTAATATATTTTATTCTCCCAAGTACTACATATATCACTGTTCTTTTCTGAACATTTTAGGGTCATATTAATTTGCTACTTAACTCATGAAAAAAAATAATAAATTCTGTCCCCAGAATTAGAAAGAACAAAGGCTCAGTCCATTGGGACTCCAGTTTTGCCATTGATTTTTGTGTGACAGACAGACTGGGACCTCTGTGAGGAGTGGCCTCATGAAGCTGGTGACAGTTATAATAAGTATGTGATAATGATAGATGAATATGGAAACATACAGATGGCAGCTGGTGATCCATGAAAGATGCAGGGAGCCACATCCAATTTGTTGTATTGTTTAAGACAGGTTTATTGTCCATCAACATACTGTGTGGGGTGTATTGCAAGTGTCTGGTTGCTGTGTGTTCCTTCCCTGAATAATTCTTGGACTTAACTCTGCTAGTGACAGCTTATTTTTTAAATACATATCTTATTGGCTATGCATTTCTATAATTAAGTTTTAGGCCATGTCACGTTTCCTCCACTGAATAATGGAACTTTCTTCCCAGCCTTTTTTCTCCTTTTCTTGAAAACAACCATAACTGTTGGTCAGGGGTTTAAACCTACCCAGGTACTGCATATTTTCTGGTTTTCCACAGTTTTGGCAGTGTGATCAGCAGGAGGAGATGCTGTCCTGGAAACATGCTGTGTGGGTCTCTGTGGCACAGGGACAGCAGGTGCATACCTGTCCTGACATGGTGATTGTGAGTGGTCTTGAGAGTACAGATTGGAAAACTTCATGTGAGATTCAGCTTAATGAAAATTATTGAGTGGGCAGTAATGGAAACCAGATCCCTTTCTCTTCACCAGCTGGTTCATGTTGGCTTCCTGTGATGCCAGTGCCCCTCAGCATCAATCCTGCAGTCCTGCTTTTGAATACAAAGGATGTTTTGGGGCCAGTGGTTTTCCCATTGTACCCTCAGTATTTGCTGGAGAACCTCAGCTCTGCCATTTTGCCACCAGTGACTCATTTCAGATACAGCACCTGCTATTGATTAGAATTGATTAACATTTCTATAGTGTTTTTTATTACTGTAGAGCTGGGTATCATTAGGTCTGCTTGACAGTTGGTAATTTGCAGCCTGAAAGGTTGAAAGGTCTCATCCCCAGTAATCGAAGAGGTGACAGTGGGTTGTTCTGCTAAGGTGTCTTGGTAGTACCTAGGAGTCCGAAGGAGGGGCCTGAAAAGCGCAGAGTCCAGTGCCCCTGCCCCGAGGGTCTTGGGAGACCTGCAAGACAGACAGAGGGAATGGAGGCACATCTCCACCCTTGGAATGCTTGTGTCTTTCTGCTGCATCAGAGCACCTTCTTACCTTGTGTGGGACAGCCCCAGGAGGAGCTGGAGGCTCTGCACCCTGATCAGAGTCCTGTAAAGCTGGCTCATACAGTGAAGTCATCAGTACAGGAACTGAAAGATAGCACTTTCACTTGCTTTTGCCTCAGCATGATTATTCAGGATCATTTGAAATATTTTTTTTTTTGAGCAATTTCTTGATCCAAAAATATTGGAAATGCCCTGTCTTTTTTTTTTTTTTCCCACTTTGGGATCTTTGAGGACTTGGATGTGAATAGCTAGGGTTTTTTTCTTCCTTAATTGAAAGCCTGGAAAGTTTTGATCCTTAATAAGTATATATTTTCTTCCAGCTATTTATATGGTGTCCATACAAAAAAGATTTTAACATTGCAGAAAAACAGTTTTAACCATTTGATCACAGTGATTTCCTCAAGCAGAGATCACTGTCATGGTGTCATAGTTTTCCTTGTTCCCCACTCATTAAGAGGGTCTTTCAAGAGTTAAGTACTAGATTTCCTCTAGTACTCCATGTGTCTTGATCTCTCCAAGCATGTCAGCTGCTCATTTGGTGTTCAGGACACCTCGATGCTCACAATGAGTCTTATGTGGCCTCAGGATGTTGCCACCCCAGGTCCCAGAAGTGGCTGCGGCATGTGCTGCGGGACACATGGGAGTGTTTGCCCATCCTGGACTTCTGGGTGGCTGTGGGAAGACCTTTATTTCATCCCGTAACCATCAGTTCAGATTCTGCGAGTATCACCATTAGTCAAAATTTATCAAATGCCCATTCTCCTGGCTCTAACTAATCTGTTTCCAGGGGCTGTGAGCCCTGGCAGGACATGCTTGCATCTCAGCTCTGTCCCATCCCTTCCCGGGGTAGCCCCTCTATCTCAGTGCTCTGTGCTGCTATTGCAGCCTCCTTAGGCAAGTCCTTAGCTGCACACTTATCCGAGTCACCCAGATGCTTGAGATGGTAATGATCTTACTACTGATTGCTACTTCTGAACCACAATGCTGTGTGCCTTAATATGGGAAAAAAAATTTGAAAAGTACTTTACACTTAGATGACATGTAAGTTTTGCTGTAGGTAGCTGGTATCGTGTGTCAGTTTGGGATGAATTATGGCATATTATATTTGGCTCTTCAGATAGGGTGTTGTAGGGCTGTTAAAAACATTTGCAAACACTATCTGCTGTTTGACTGGGCAGTAATCGAAGTGCTGTAATGGGCCTGAACTGGTTGGCAAGCAGGGAATCATCAAATGATGCTCATATTAAATTCATCTGGGAAGCATTTTTGCAGAGGAATGAACTAGCTGCACATTCAGTGAAATTTGCCTTGGATTTGGGGATGCATAGATGTTGTGGTAAGATTCAAATGCATTTCCATCAGTCATTCAGTATGTAATAGTTTTCAATACCACATATTCTGCTAAGTACTGCCCTTAGCAAACAGAGAGGGAAAAATTAGCCTGAGGTGATGCCCACATTTTCTTAACGTTGGACCACTCATTTTGCAAAGGTGTCAGTGTGTTTTGTGTAATCCATCACTTGCAAAGCCAGTCAGCTATTATTCTCTGGAAAAGGCAGAAGCTAAGATCTGCTATGGTGTTATGCCACGCTGCTTCTTTTTTGCCTGACTGACTACTATCTAGGCTAACAGATTTTTACATTCCCATGTATTATAAATGCCTATTATAAAGGATATAGAAGGCAACAACTATACACAAGATTCCTAAATAGTTTTCATTACACAGTTTCCTGGATTTAGACGGCCAGAACTTTGTGAAAGATCTGCCTTTCTGGGAGAGATATCCCAAACATGGCTTATGTCCAAAGATGACAACCTGATTTTAGAAGTTTTGCAGATCCATTTAAGAATATTTTTGAGAGAGAGGAAAGTGGAAAAGAAAATGTATTTAAATAAATTTTTGAAATGCTTTCTTGGGAAGGTGGGGATCCTAGGAAACTTTAAACCTGATGGACTGGTTGTGCTTGTACAGCAAGGATTCACTGAACTGCAGAATTCGGGAAAGTTGTATTAATGGTCATTTAAAAACAAGCTGATATATGTACACAGCACAAACCCCATGTCACCAGCTGTCAATCTTCATATGAATCAGGTATGCATGTAAACTCAGTGAGTTTTATAATGAGCCACCTGATCCAGTGAACTGCTCTGAGCTGTCTCAGAAACCTTTCCAAGTGTTTCAGGGAATGCAAGGTCATGGCAAACAGACCTTCTTCTTGTAGCAGCACAGGCCCTTCTGCGCCCTCTTGGCTGGAGGGGATCCATGTCATTCAGTATGTAAAAATAAACTTGGCAACGTACAGGGAATTCAGAGGAGCCTTTGGAGACTGGAGTCCCATCATCTCAGTAGGGGTGTCAGAGCCCCAGCTTTTCTCTGTCCCCCCAGCCTGCTGATGCTGCAGGTGCTTCCATGGGTCCGTGTAGCTTCACTGCAGGGTAACTCTATTAAAGTTACATAGTGGAGCACTCAAAGCCAAATATGTGTCAAGAATAAGGTTAAAGGCCCAGTTTTACTCTCCCCATTCCCTTTCCACCCTGCATTTATTGTGTTCATCTGCAGTTGCCTCACTGCAGCTTTTTTCTCTTCCTGGGAAAGCACAACTAGGTTGGAGAAAGAGTGTCCAGGGGAAGCAGAGAGGCTGCTCATGCAAGTAGGTGCCATGCAAGAAGCTGTTCTGTCCCCAGGGACTCCCCTGGGGATGGGTGGAGGGCAGTGCTATTGCTTATCGAGTAGCTAGTGTAGCAGGGGAGATGAGTGCTCTGGGCTGTGTTCAAGGAGGAGGGAGCAGGCAGAGCTGCTACATCTTCCAGTGAGGGCAAAGGTCTGCTGGTGTGTGAGCATACCCTGGCTGGCTGCTGGTCTTGTGGGAACAGAGGCTGAGAGGAGGTCTGTGTGGACACTCGAGGGCTGGCGGCACTACCAGAAACAAAACCAAAGGAGACGTGCAGCAGCAGGGCTCAATTAAAAATGATTTATTGCTGGGAAGACACAGCATACGCTGCTTTGCTGGGAGAGGTTACTCAAAATTGATTGGTGTGTGAGTTGGGGGTGCCCTTACCTGTGCTGGAAGAGTTTAATCTCTCTAAGTCTGAGAACCAGAGGCTGTGGTGTGGGATGGGTGCAGGTGTGGCTGGAGCACGGCCAGTGCGTCACCTCTTGAGCAGATGCAGCCTTGTTGTCTCTGCTCCAGAGGTGATGTGTGTGTCCTGTGCCAGGGGACAGTGTGTGCACAGCATGGTTGTTCTGCAGGCTATAAAGATTACTTTAAATATGTCTCAGAGGACTCTCTGGGCTCAGTGTATCAGTGACCACTGGGAAGAGAAAAGTTGCTGGCTCCGATTCCACTCACACGGGTGGAAACCTTTGGAGAGCTCAGTGCAGATTTTGCGCCGGCTTGGCCCAGACATTGGGTGGTGTTTGCTTCCTTCAGAGACAGGTTTTCCTGTCACTTACTTGCCCGGGACACTTGTTTCCTGCAAGACCTATGAGAGGGATGGGCCTTTCCTTAGCTATTGCCACAGATCTGCTGGCGTGTGCCAACTACAGCAAGTCCCGCAGGTAGCAGAGCTGCATTAGCAGGGCACTGCACTAGAAAGGAGTAAGCTAATAAGTAATAAGCTACTAAATCCCTCAGGAGATTTCAGAAGTAGCTTATGAACAGTTAACCTGAAGATCTGTGCATCACACCTTGTGCATTTTAAGCCTACCTTCTGTCTGTTCCAGCACTTGGGGCACCAGTTCACCAGCCGTCTCTCTCCCCAACCATTTATCATTAGGCAGCAAACTACAGGGAGCTGTGTGCGACCCGAGGGCTTGCTCCAGGAGCAGCAGCTAGAGTAATGCAGGTCATGTCATCTTTGTTTCTTCCCTTTGCACAGCGTGTGTGCTGCCTTTCTGAGCCAAATGAGGGATTTTCTACGGGGAAGCGCCCTGGTGCAGGTGGCTGCTAACGCTACTGAACTCTTTAGGCAGTGCCTGCTTTTTGCACTGATGCAAACAGTCGTATTGCTAAAAATAATAGGAAGTTAAACTCTGCAGACGTCTTTTCAGGGGCTGTTTCATATCATACAGATACTATTCCTATATGAGGTACTCAATTCCGGCTCCAGTAGAACTTACCTTCCGAGTTAGATTACACAGTGTTTCCTTTAGGAAGCCCTAGACGGATGCAGACCTATGACTTGCTTTTAGTGAGGGTAGTTAGCCTGAAGCAATCCACCTGGCTGCAGAAACAAGTTCTACATAATGCTGCTTTTGCTTCCTCCAAGTATTTAATGTAAAGCTGAAGCATCCAGTGAGGCAACAGCCAAAAGCTGATTGCAGTCTTTGGGTATATAAACCAGAGGGTAGCAAGAATGGATGCTTTTTGCCTTTGAAGAGTTTGCATGCTTGTTTTAAAAATAACACTGAAATTTGAAGAAAGTGCAGGAAGGAAACACAGAAATAAGGGAAGAAAATCCAGTGACAAGCATTGAACACCTCAAAGAAAGCCTGAGAGGTGACCTGATGTCATACATAAACTTGACTGTAAAGGGATAGGGACGGTAAAGGACTAGCAAGAAAAGGATTGTCAAGGACTAATAGTTGAAAGCTGATACCATTGAAATTCCAATGGGAAGTCACTACTCCTACAGCTCAATAAAGGGGCTAATGAATGAAATTTAATAACTAGTGATATACAGAGGTCAGACCAGATAATTGGTTCATTCCTCTGGGCTTAAGCTCTTTGAATCCAAGAACTGATGTACCTTTTGCAGTTTCATCAAGGAAAAAAATATGTACTAACTAGCAGCCACAGCTCCTCAGCTCTGAACCAATTTGAAAATGCTTTCTACAATCTAGAATGCAGTTTCAGAGTGTTAGAAGTTCAGAGGCATTATTTTATTCACTTTTTTTTTTTTTGGTAAAGTTCTGAGATCAATTTTCTCTGAATCTCTGTGTGCAGTTCTGCAAGTATGTGTGGTTTTAAATAGATCTAAGGACATCTTTGGAAAATAATATGGATGAAGAACCCATTAAAAACCTAATGTTTCTGAACTGGAAAGTATTTTATCTCCTTTGGGAAATTAAAAAAAAATATTTTGCTTTCAGACTAGTATAAATTAGGAGTAATTAAATTGAAGCCAACCAAGTGACATTTGTCACATTGGATGTAAGTAAGTTTATATTGCAGTCCAAGGACAAGGAACCTTGCAAAATGTGCCCCTTCTGGGTTTTCTGGTTTCAGCTGTTTATTAGGGCTGCTTGAATTATTCATGGTGTATAAATTATCTGATAAAGCTGAATCTTTTTTTCTGTGGGTGAAAAATTTGCAGACTGCCTTTGAATACTGGAAATGAAGTATTTTCAGCCGCTGGGTGTTTCTGGAGTTCACTTTGGCAATCTGCCAGTGGGTCATGTTCATCTTGTGTTACGGTCCCAGCTTGGCTGAGGCACTGACATATTTCAAACAGGGTGCACGACACATACAGCAAATGGAAATCCTTTCAGGAAGCGAGAGGGAGTCAGGTCCTCCATGTCAGTGCGTGCAAGACCTGTAGGGTCAGCCCTGTCTCTGCCCCTGCAGTCAGATGGTTCCCGGACTGAACAAGGGCCTCCCACCTGTCCTCTGTCCCCTCCATCACCAGCAGAGCCAGCTTTATACCCTCTGGAGCCTTTACCCCATAGTATCCAGCACATGGAGTCAGGGCCAAACTTGGGGCATGAGTCCTGCTGCTTGTCCTCTGCCCTGCGACCTGCTCATTCCTCAGCGCCTGAGCTTGTGCATGGAGCGTCACACCATGGGAAAGGAAAACACATGGGTCTTTTTGTGAATAGCCTTTTTCTTGTGTGCATATACGAATATATATACATATGCACACGTATGTATTCCTAAGGAGCAATAAGTAACCAAAGTCTGGGGAGGAGAAGACTCTTCTGCATGGCTCTCCTCTTCATGAATTTTCCTTCTGTGTGAGGTGGAGAAGAGGTGTGGGAAGAGCATGCAATCAGTATGTACTTAAGGAATTAGCATTGCCTGGTGTGTTTGAAATAGTATATTGATAAAAATGTGGCTTTAATGGTTTGGAATGGTTACACTGAAGTACCGCTCTTTGTGCTTCCCTTGCATTTAGCCTCTGTCAGGCTTAGAATAGCCTCAGACTTGGAATGTCTGAATTTAATTACTGTTAATACTAGAGATATTTATCCCCATTTGAGGGAGGAAAAAACTAGAAACTTTCGGGAGCAGAGATTGCTTTTAAAGATAGGAGCATTGAGAAGTTTGTTAGCTGGTCTGTAGTAATTAAGCTTATTTCCATAGCAACACTATCAGTTTGGCTCCAGAATTCTGTGATTTTTTGTGCCCAGTAATTAGAAATAATAGCCTAATTTTAGCAGAGATATCACATTTGTATTTGGTGAGAGTCTTGTAACTAAGCACACTGACTGGAGAGTGAAAGAATGTTCCTTGATTTCTCTTTCTTAGATCACTTCACACTGATTAACTAGCTAAAAACAAATCACTGCAGTCTGCTTTCTCAGTACTTAAGACTGGTTTTACCCGTTGAGAGAATAGATGCATATATGTATATGTGTATATATATATATAATTTACTTATTTATAAATATGAAAACTTGCCTATCTGTGCAATCCTTGGCAAAACACAAATGCAGAGACAAAATACATCAATTCAGAATACCAATATGGTCCTCACCTAAATTGCTGCAATTTAACACAGCGATGGCCTCTCTCCCTGATGAGAGATTTGTGTGGGATACTGCTGATCCTAGGAGGGGAGGGTATCCGTCTTGCTCACATGCAATCCGTGAGGTTGCGCAGTTGGGATGTGCAGGGAAGGGAGTTCCCCATCTCGTCTTGGTCTTGCACCCCACCTGTGCTTCTGGGCTTCCCTGGGACTTCCCATGAACCTCCCTGGAGGCCAGTCTGCCCTTTGCAGGAGCCATTTTTCTGAGCTTCCCCATGAATAAACACCTGAGATGCACAGCAAATAGGGAGAGTTTGGCAGCACACAAGGGGATATTTGTGAGCTCTGCACAAGTCCCGAGGTGCTGGCAGGTAGCAACAAGGTGTTGGGGAGGAAGGCTGCCTGCCCCTCATCTACCTCCTGCTATTTTCGAGGGCTGAGGACTGTGATCTTTTCCAGGACAGGCCAACAGCCACCTTTTTAATAAAAAAAAAAAAAACCAGAAAGACCATGGGAAAGCTGTAGCACCAGACTGCCATATTTCCACTGAGTTCAGTGCAGGGAGTCTGGCTTATATCATTTAGCCCCATATGACCAGATTCTGCCTATTTCTTATAACCAGCCTCGCAGTATCTACTCATTCATACATATGTTTGCACTCCAAATTAAAACATTAAATTTTCTTCTCACTGATGTTGTTTATGAAAAGAGTTATGAAAAGTCCAGCAGCCTCAGTACGAGAACTTGGGTTTATGTGAACTTGTATCCTCCATCCCCTAATCCCTCTTGGTTCTGGCAGCAGTCCGTGCTTGATCTGGGTTCCTAGTCTGGGCAAATATCAGTCCAGGATGCAGCTCATTTGAGTCAGGTGTGCAGGGACAGCCAGCAGGCTGCTGCCTCCCAGGACAGGCAAAATATTCCTCTATGTTCTGTACTCAGCCTCTAATTTTCACGAAACTTGTGACCTTTATCTTCCCCATCTCCAGCCGTCAAATTTGCTTATAACTAGCCAACAGATTCAAATGTTATTAAGGAATTATTGACAAATAAATATATATACAATGTGTTAATGTAAGCCTCAATTTCCTTAGAAGTCAGGCTAAAAGAAGTCTGCAGTATTTTGACAATAAAACCCTGTCTAGGCAGAGTTCACAGATGATCTAATCCATCTTTATCTACTGGGTCAACATGTTTTGGGTTTTTCTTTTAAAGACTTCCCCCTCCCCCCATTAAACTTGGTTTGTTTTCAGTTCACACTTAAAATAAGACTAATGTTGAAAATACACACTTTTGAGTGGCACAGCAAGTTCAGCACATGCAATGGATATATGTGGAAAATAGCATCCGAAGACTTGTTCCTGTTGCTAATGAGTTCTGAAGGTAAGAGAACAGTTAATGTATTCATAACAGACTTATACTCAAAGATTCGTAAATAATTTATGGCTTTCCATGAGCGGGAAGCCAAGTTCCATAAAGCTTGGACCCAAACAGAAAACAATTTTGTAGCAGTAAAGGACTATGGATTTTGCTGATAGAGCAATTCAGCTGTAATCCCCCTGGCAGGAAAAAAAAAGTTGTTTAGTGGATTTACCATAGAATATTTGGGGACTTAAAATTAGTCTTTGTGGCCTCCTGGGGTTCTATCACAATTTGGCATCTACTTCCCCCTAAGGAAAATTAAACTCTTTGTGGTATGACCAGTATTTTTCTAACTTGTGTTTATCTCCACGAATTCTATTATGAATTTAAATTAAAGACAGTAGAGAAATATACTGTTGGCTTATGAACCCCCTGTTGGTGATGGATTTGTGTGTAAATTGGCAGAAAGTAACTGTTCTTAGGAAATACTAGTGAAATAGGCAGACATACTTTGCCTGTGAATCACGGTGGCCTTTGGGAGTCTGGAACACTGATTTGTTTTACCATGGATTTAAATGGCTGAATTACTGTTTGAACATGAAAAAATCTGTGCAAATGTTTTTTTTTTTTTTTGTAAGATTGCAAGTAGAAACCACAATGACTGTTCAACAATAGGCAATGGCAAAAGGGACAGCTTATAGACTGGATCCAGAAGAATTGCCTTTGTTCCCAGGTGAGCAATGCACTGTGGTAACCAAGACCTATTCCAAAGTTCAGTTACTGACCACAGCCTTTCTAGTTATGATGAAGCAGCATTGCTTATGGTCATCAAGAACAGAAGGACTGGAATCTTCATCGTTTGCTTCGGTTTAAACTGGGCAATTTTAGTTCCAAGAAGGGAAGTGGATAGAGGAAAGTCATTGCTGTGACAGGCAAGAAGTGTTGGTTGCCTCATCCATTGTTAGTAAGCTGCTGTGTGGACACATCAGCTCTCCGGTCAATTCAACCAAACTGTCTTCACTTGGAAGTTTACCTGCCTGCTGGGAGCCATGCTCTTGAAGGAGGCAAAGGGTTTGAAGCCCCTTGATAATAGCCAAGCTACGATCTTTTTTCTTAACACTTATTTTGGGCTTTTGCATGCATATTTTGGACACATATCCTGCTGAGTATTGCATTAAGTTACAGCTCCTGTGAAAGTGGAGAATGTTATTCAACCTCTTTATTTGTAGGAGAAGTTAAGCATTTTCCTTTTCCTCATAATTGTTCTCAATTTTAGTAGGTAGTAGAGAGGCCTTTTATTTTTTATTCTAGGTTTTTTTTTTTTTTAATTATTATAATTCTTTGGTTTTTGAGGACATTGGTTGAGTTAATAGTTGGATGTACATTTTCATAAGATACAATTCAATGTCCCTTGGCCCCAGGAAGGGGTTCAATATGGAGGACAAAGAGATCTCTTTCCACTGACCTCACATTTTTGATAATGGCATTATATAGGGGGGTATGGTAGAATAAGAAGATTAATCCTACAGATTTGTTTGGTCCTCTCTTCTGTGAAAACTTGAGATCTAGAAGAGGTGTCTATCACTGCCCATAAGCACAATTTGTAACTGTCAATTTCAGAAAGATTTTATGAACCATTTATGGGCATTTTCTGATTCACAGCAAACAAGACTGCTGTTTTAAAATTTGTACTTTCCTAGGAAACTGTATCCAAAGAACCATTTTTCAAGCCGTAGTGCCCCTAGCAGCAATAGATACTTGCTGAAATGAAGGAAGAGCTGAAATATATGTATTTATAGTTTCAGATATTACAAAATAAGTGGGTCAAAATGTGCTATTTTACCCATGAAACATAGTATCTTTTTACCTCATGATTAAAATAAATCACTTAGGTTATCTGTCTGTGATAACTAAATTGTATTAAGATTGACATTTAGATACAAACTAGTGGGAATCTGGTCTGCTGCATACAGATGAAGAGGTGCTAATGCATGGGTGTCTTTGCCTTCTCTTCATGTACTTCTTGTATCTGATGCATGAAAAAGACAGTTGTGGAAGGTTTTTTAAAGGCTGCAGTATGTTGTGAGATTTATTGCAAGGAGTAACAGTTAGAACTGGAAAGCCAAAGACATGCCCTATCATATGTTGTCTGATAAAGGGTTTTGTGCAGCCTTCTGCTGCAAAAGATAGGACAAGTGGGGTAGTGTTTCTGACTTAATGGATAGCATGTAGTCTTAAGTATGAAAAAGAAGAGACAGCAGCGTACAGTGTCTTTATTTTAGCCCCCCCCACCCATTGAAACTTTTTTCCTTTAAACTTTATATGTAGGACATCATAATCTATAGTGCAAAATCAAACAAGGTCTCCTCCCAATAAATTTTCTTATTAACTGGTAGAGAATGTGTGGACTACTTTTGCTAAATATGTTTAGAAGGCCTTTTTTTTTTTTTTTGGCAGCTGACAGAAAGATCTATAGAAATGAAAACACATATTTAAGAAAGTACACTTCTCTTTTACGAGTTGTGTGGAGTGGGTCATGGGCTTTCTAGATTGCATTTTCTTTCTGCTTGCTTTAATTGCACAACTGGAACTTATCCCTGTTGACAGACTCCTCCTCTTTGATTCAATAAAGATATTTGCTTTCAACTAATTTGTGAAGACAAATGCATTTACAGATTTTTTTTTTTTAAGTTTACCTTTTCAGACTTACATCACAGTACTGTTTAGATTAATAGCATACCCGCATTCCAGAATTTACATCTTTTCCAATAAAAATACATGAAGTCATATTGACAATGTGAGGTGCAAGAGTATTCTGTGAAACTGTATTCCACAGAAGAAATTATAAAGTAGGGATTTTTTTTTTCTAGTTTGCTGTGTTGTCTACTGCATTTTTTTTCTGTTTTGTTAGATAGGTGGGTTTTGTGGGGGCTGACCCTGGCATGGGAAGGGATGTGTAAAGGGAGGCAGAGCAACAAGTCGCCTTTGGAAGTTAGACTATGAAAGTGTCATGAGTTTCAGATGTTTTCAAACTTCAACCATGTGCTGAAAGAGGGAGGGAAAATGAAAATAGATTAATGTTATCAGACTTGCCATTAGGTGCAGAGAAATCATATTGAATTAATTTGAAGCCTGTGCACTGATCAGTCCTCGGTTTGGATGACTGGCATTGTGTTGTAAATAGCAGTAGAAAGTGCTGAGCCAATTGTCTAACCTTTCCTTGTAATGGCAGCATCAATCACTCTGTGATTAATGTGCTCACAGGCACTTTTTTCATCTTCTGCCATAGTATCACTTCCAGTAAAATAATAGATGAACAGTTGAGCACTCGAGGAAAAGGAGTCTTGTCTGACGGAAACTATATGGAAGTCCACAGAAAAGTATAATCTATCATGTGTCGTTTGGAATAATGAAGCGCAGAGAGATACCCTCTTAATCCTGCAGAATCAATAGTTTTTTAAATATAAATGGAAATGTATAACTGAGAAAGAGGATCATTTTTCCATTGAATACCTGTAAGCAAATTATAGAGTAACTTTGATTTATAAATGCTTTTTTTTTTTTTTTTCTGGATGGGAAGAGATCAGTCTAATCACATTACACATTTTTCATTTTCACAGCCAAAATCTCATTCTTCCAGGATATCAGTCAGGCGCTTGACTCTTTTCACCCATACCCTGAGTATGAATAGTTCTCTAGGAAGATTCAGGAACAGTATGTAGCAAAGGAATCCAACTGCAAATAGTAAGATAAAACAAAGAGAGAAAAAAGCTTTACCTGCATACTAAAATAAAACTTTAAGTTTGCAGAACACCCTCTTGAAGAAGTAAGTTTACATCACTGCTTGTACTCTAAATGAGTGAGTAAAGAATAGTGTACACAATACATAGCAGTATAAGAAGTGGGTTTTTACTGGGCAGTGTTATTTACTTACATTGTCTCCAGCACACAGCACTTCAGCTGGCAACACGTCGCTGTCCCAAAGATTGCATACTTTAGGGTTTCGGAGTTATTAAATTTCTGAGCTGAAAACTTCATTTTCTTTGACTTCTAAGACCCAGGACATCATCCTGCCATAAAAAAGTGCTGCATCCACATTTGAAAGTTGTTCACAGTGTGTTCAGTTTCTGTAGCACTGCACAGGCTCAAAGTTTGAGCTGAGTTGCAAGCAGCAACTTGGGCGATAAAATGAATGGAAAATCTTTGGTAAGCTATTTCAAAAGTAATGTAGACTGGTGCTTGTGTGAAAAAAAAAAATGAACTGACATTTTAATAAATATTCTATAACTTGAAAAACTTCCCTATTAACCTGGAGTGAATTATTTTTTTTCCCCATTTTGATATAATCTCAAGACTTCTGATGTACAGAGAACAAGAGCCTTCCCAAAGGAGCATCTTCAGCAGAAACCAGATAGTAAGTAGTACAGTAGGCATGCAAGGCACACCTTGCAGACAGCTACTTGATTCTGCATAATCTGATACCTCCAGAAATTATACTCACTTGTAACTGGAAAGTAGCATGTGATACCCAATTTATGTACACCTCCATGCTCTGTTCTTAGACTTGCATTTGTGGGCCAGTAATCCATATTTCACAGCTACCTTTCTGTGTCCTCTGCTCTTTGTCAGATGTACAAACTGGAGACTGCAAAATTTTCTAAACAGCTGATCTAAGTGTCCTTTTTCCCCTTCAATCAGCCTGGTTTTAGGTGCTTCGTATCAGTCACTTTGTAAGAAACAAGCAGCTGCATTGAAACTGAAACAAGGTGCCTAATACAAAACTAGGTTTAATCCCATCCCTTGTTTCCCAAGAGGAAAGCCTGATCTTTCTGGAAGTCCACATGCTGAATCTTAATGGTGAATCAGGATTTCTGAGAATGTTAGAGAAAGAGACTTCGGTAAAATTGTGAAAGTTCACCTCATTTCAGAGTCAAAAGGTCTCAGTTTGTCATCCCTGTTCTACAAGAGCTGGACTAGACACTTAACGTGAGTTTGCTTCACATGTCTTTGGGGATTTCCTTTGGGTTGTGAATGTTTTGTAGAAAAAACCAGGTCACTTGCAGAGATGTACAACAGACTCATCACCTAAAATGCAGAAGGGAAGTGATTAATTAGATTTTTTTTTGAAACTTGACTGTAAAGGTTTGTCCTACTTTGTGACTGACATTTTATGCCAATTATTTAGAACACTTGTGTATTAATTAGAAGATGTATATATTATCATATTAATTACCTTCTTGAAGATACATATTCTGAGGAATATAAAAAGAGTGGAATCTTAGAAAATTGTCTGTGTACTGAAAGTTGGCAGTGTCACTGGGGAATTTCAGAGTTGTTGGTAGGTGTTTGAAGTGTCCAGGTTCTTATGGGAAAGGGGTGTCCTCATTGATAAAACATGCTAAAACTCATGGTATGGGTGAGAAGGACATGGTAGGCACAAAGCCTGTTTCCTGGTAGGAGTAAGGGTTGTGGTTTACTGAGGTGCATCTTCTCAATTTTCCTGCCTGGCTGCTGGTTTCCAGCCATGATCTGACATGAAGACAGGTAAACAGATGATGTGTGGCTCATCAGCAACCACAGCAGGTGTCTGTCATCTTCTAGCTCAGCTGCCTGTTCAAAAGTTCAGTTTGAGGGTGGCTATAATACAGCAAACCTGTTTAGTATAGCTCGATGCATCATAATCCTTGTATTCCACTTGAGATACGTTCTAGATGGGTAGACAACTACAAGGGTGAAAAACTGGCTGGTTTGTTGGTCCCACAGACTGGTAATTGGTGGATCTCACTCTACCTCCAGGCCAGTTGTGAGCTGAATTCTCCACAGATCTGTGTGGGGACATATCCTGTTTAATACTTTTACCAGTGACCTGGAGAAGGAGACATGATGACCACCCATTGAGTCAGTATATGACATTAAGCTGGACTGGGAGCCAGGTGATATGCTGGAAGGCAGGGCTCTCATCCAGAGGGACCTGGACAAGCTGGAGGACTGGGTCAACAGAAATCTCATGAAATTTAATGAGGACAAATGCAAGCTCTAGTGCTGGTGATGGACAAATCTTCTACATCAGGTTTGGTGGGCAGTGAATTAAGTATGAGCTAGCAGTGTGCCCTGGCAGCAAAGATGGGCAACAGCATCCTGGGCTCTGTTATGAGGAGCAAAGCCAGTAGATAGAGGGAAAAGCTTATCCCCTCTACTCAGCACTTGGTAGACTGGATCTAGTTATACTTCATTCCAGTTTTGGGCCTTCTGATACAGCAAAGACAACGAATTTTTCATGTTTTAGGGAGTTAATCAAAGGCCACTGAGATGGTGAGCGCTAGAGCATTTCCCACGTGAGGAGGGGCTGACAGAACTGAGTTTTTCAGCTTGGAGCACAGACAGCTTTGTGGAGAGACCTGACAGCAGCCTCCAGTGCTCACAGGTGCATTGAGGAGGCAGAGCTGGGCTCCTTGTGGTGGTCCATAGCAGGTGGAGGAGAGACAGTGAGCATAAGATGAAACAGCAAAGGTTCAGACTGGATATAAGAACAGAACTGTCCCATTAGAACAGTGAAGCTTGTGCAGTCTCTCTGTCCTTGGAGGTTTTCAGGACAAAGCTCTGAGCAGCCAGGTCCTGAACTGAGTGTTGACTCCGGACTAGAGACTTCCTGAGATCCCCTCCAGCCTGAAAAGGTCAGTAATTCTATGACAGTGGGCCTTTAAATGAGCCCAAAAGGCGCTAAAGGTTAGATCCTTGCAGGAAAGGGAGAGAGGATACAAGAAAGCAAGAAGTTTTTTATGCCTGCCGCTATTATATTTGTTTGCTTATTTTTGTTTTATTTGGTTTTTTTTTTAATTATTTTTCTTGGGGTTTTTTGTGTAATTCAAATTGAGATGAGGCTTTGCACATTTAGGAGTTGATTGCTTTCAAGTTTTGATAATTACTTTATATACCAATTCTTCCAGTCGTTAAACATAAATTGCAGTACTTTGCAAACAGAAGATCTGATTTATTGTCTGACCTGACTAGTAATGAAGCATTTTGACAGTATCTGGGCTAATTCCCTGCTGTGTAAGCATATGTAGCTGCTTTGAAGTGAATGGCATTACATGCAACTCTACCAGTGGCAGGTTTGGCCCATTTTTAATAAAATACAACAAATAGTTTTTGTGCTTGTAAATTATTTAAGTGTTCAGACAAGGCCTTGCTGATGAGCAATTATAAGAAAATCTTTCCTCTGACACAAGAAATGTCAGATATTGCCAAGAAAACCAAATGAATTTGATCCTCAAATCTAAAAATGTTGAACTGAACGACCATGTATTCAATAGGTACAACAGCCAAATTGATTCACGATGCCACATCAACACCAGTGCTGTTAAAACACAAAAAACTTTAAGAAGCCTTTTGCAATCTGTGTTCCAAAACTTGTAAGCATCAATATCATAAATCAATTTTTGAGTGACACCATAGATCGGGATAGAAACACTTTATATGTTATAGTCCTTAGGACATTCTGTGTTCTGACACTTTCTTTGGATATTCCTTCCCACTTTAATTACCCATGTAAAAATGTTTTCATGACAGATTCACTTTTAAACCAAAAATGTTTGGATCTCAGAGCTGTGTATGAGGAGAAGACAATGCAGCCTAAAGGCTGTGCTAGTGTTTTCCTTTTCTTGGGAAGTGCCTTAATGAAAAACTCATCTTTAGGGTCAGATTTGAACTTATTTGGTAAGCAGATTGCTTTGTGGGCTGAGAAACTTGTTAATCTGTGTTTTTATGCACAAAAATAGCAGTCTTGTTCTGATTTTTGAGTTTTACATGACATTCTGGAGGGTGAAATCTGACTTTCATATTGTTAATGATTGTGGTTTAAAATCAGTCAGTTTTGTATATGTCATTTTTATATTCTTCATTTATGGTGATTTGCGTATCACAAGCAAAACACCTACAGAACTTGCTTTCACATCTGTGAAAGCATTCATGTCACTGTCTTTAGCTAATCATATCCACGTCACACCTCTATGAGTGCAGAGAAGAGGAATATCTCTCTGAATTACTGCCGAGCCCTGTTTACAGTTACAGCAGTGAGACTAATTGTTGAAACGTGCAGAACACAAAGATTATACTAGTAAATTGAACAATGCCACAGAAAATTCCCAGGCACTGGCACTCAGTCACCTGTGGTGACACACTGCTGAGACAGTCCTTGCGCTGATGTGCCATAGGCCAGACATTTTAGGGTGCAGTTTAGGAGTGAATCTGCAGCAGGGGTGCCCTATTTCAGAAGTCCTCAGTATTTAAGTGCAGATGACGACTGGTACCATGTCCATTGTCCTCCGTGTTGGAAAATAGTTGTAGATATAGTGATGTGTATTGAAGCTAGGATGAACACACTGAATATGGCCTTTTATTTTCTATAACATTTATAATGTCACCCACTAGTGACTGTTTCTTTTACCATGTCAGAGAGTTATGGCATGACCATAGCACAAAGCCTTTGAAAAGGTAGTTTGAAGAGGCTGTAGTTCCAGAGTGCTTCTGAACTCAGTGCACTAGTAATCATTTTCTAATTGATAGCTGGGCATATAGGTTGGTGTAATACCTTATGATTTCAGATTTTCCAGAATAAACCTCTGAAAGATATCCAGCCAACAGTTTATGATCATAGAATATGATAAAATCCATAGCAGATCTATTACAAATGCTATTGTTTGTGTCTGTGTTGCTAGAGGTATCAGGACTATCTGTGACTAACAAATGGCACAGATAAGCTAATGTCCTCTTGAGCACATGTTTATCTCAGATGGAGCTAGTGGGAGCAATGCAATCATTGCCAGGGAGTAAACTAATGATCAAGAGGAGTGGGCCATTGGGCTGGGTGCTTGTACTCAAGCCCTGGTCTGCTCCTATTTATCAGAATAGAGACAGCCTTTATTCCCAACAGCTGGGCTGTTGTGCCTCACTGCATTTCATAGTCAAGCAATTGAGTGTCAATCCCTGAAGTGTTTCAACATCAATTTTTAAGTTTGTGTTCAGGTTTCCTTCAATAGGAGTGAAAGCATTGTTTTACAGACAAGTATTCACCTCCCTTTAAACATCTAAAAGTTTTGTGTCTCCTCTGAGCCCATCATCTAGACTTTGGGATAGCTGAGGGAAAGAGCATTCTGCATTTTTTCTCTATATTCATTGTCCCAATGTACATGTTATTTCCTTTAACTTAACCATGATCTCTGATGCTGGAGTGGTAAATGGGATTCTACAATACTCCTGCTCTACTCCATTTGCTGAAACATTGAATTTCTTAAAGCATTTCTGTACTGAAAAAAAAAATCAATAAGGCTATATACAAGGCAGAGGCAATAACATAAAGGCAACTTGCTAAGTTAGAACGAAAGAGCTGATAGGCAGAGTTGAACATCATTCAGTGAAAGGGAAACCTCTGGTTTCTAGTTGAAGGCAAATGATAGCATGATTCTCTGACAGCCTGCCTTATACAGCTGCTCCTCAAGGGTAGGTGCAGCCCAACAAGCTGCAAAAAGAGCAAGCTCTGGAGAAAATAAGGGACTGTCACCTGTAAGTTGTTTGTCATCATGTTTTTTTCAGGCTGTAGTGAACATGCAGGATCATTTTTTTTTATATTAACACAAATGTGGACTTCTGCTGAAATCAGTAGAAATTTGCAGGCATTTTCAGTGGAGGTTGATTTTTGTGTAAGGTCCTTCTCTCCCTACAGGAGGGAAGGACATGCTAATATTTCATTTGGTTTGTGTAACAGCCACTGAGTTTTGAGTGTTTCACTTGGAAAACTTATTTTGACAGAATGTGTCATTTTTCCAGATGAAACTTCATCATTACAAAACTTCCAGAAATAGCCAGCTGGATGGAGGGAAGAGTCCTCATTTGTGCTACCTGAGCCCTGAGGAGGGAGAATTCAGCAGCAGAATTGTAACCAGCATGTGAAGCAGAGAGTGCAAGGGGAATGCCCCAGTCTCAAATAAAAAATCAGCTGAAGTTGACCTCCTATCATTGTATCTCCAAAACCCTAGGAAAGAAGCCCACTGGATCTGGCGGCACAAGCCTCTCTGCTTGCTGTGGTGTCAGCTTATGTCTGTGGAAGACCCATTCAGTTTGTGAACTTGGACTATGGCGTTGCTAATGCAGTAAGTGTCCCTGGGGCACTGAAGCCAGTTGGTGTGGAGCTTCCCTGTGCCATGAAGCTCTTTGTACCTGGCTGTGGCAGTGCAGTGCAGGCAGCCTGAGGCAGAGGGACCACCTGGCATCCCAGCTGCGAGGTTGGGCAGCCATGGCCTGGTGGTCTCTCTCCCCCCACAGGCCCCAACACATGGCCATGGTGTCCTGTATTCTGTCCCAGCATGTTTGAACATCCCAGGAATGGCAAGGGACTGGGCCAGGTGACTCAAACAGGTCCTCCCTGCCCTGTGCTTTTGTGTCTCCTGCCTGGTGTCCCTCAGTGTGGCTGCTCTGTGGAGCGGGAGGGCCTCTGCTCCTCTCAGGATTTCAGCATCATATATGGCCTCCTGACAGCCTCTGGCTGATGCTGGGTGTGTGTCCCCATCACAGCCTTCAACAGGGGCTGCTCAGCTCCTCAGGGAGGAGCTTTTGAACCCTCACAAATGGCATATTGGGGATGAGGTGAAATGGAAACCAGGGCTGCCACTTCCACAGCCTGGGCAGTGGCCCTGCGATGTCTCTGCGGTGAAACCCAGTGGTCAGCGCCTGGGATGTGCCTCCTCTGCTGGGCCCTGAATGCACCCGCTGGAATAACTCAATAAATTTCACTATACTGAAGTGAAAGTGAAATCTTTGCCTATCTGAATGTATGAGTTTTTCCAGGAACACTGGAAGCCTACTCTTTGAAATTTGTCTTTAGTAACAGTACCTTCAAAAGCTGCAAAATAATCTGGCATCTTCTAATTGTCTTCATGTTGTATGCTGTCCTCAGTCTGAATGAGAAAGCAAACCCAGCAATAATTTTGATCAGTGATTCCACTGCCAATGTCAAAACACATTATGAACCAACAGCCAAACATTTCACACATGTTATGCAATATGACCCAAGCTTCAAGGCCAGAAATATTTAAGTGCAAAGATAACTAATGCTTGCAGAGATACCTTAAAAATTTGTCTCCCAGTGCACGTAATGTGATTTTTCCATCTGTTTGCTGAATAGCTGAGGAATGCAAAAGCTAGCTTATAGTAAGATTATAATCAGATTAATTTCTTTTTTGATTAGTGCTGGCTATATTTTATTTCTGAGGCTGGGACAAGATCCAGTGTTTTTAGCCTGAATGTGGATAATATGGTTTACGATCTATTCCTTGAAATATGGGGCTGCTTATTTTTACTATGATGTTTGCCATTATATAATCACAGATATTGTAATTATAGGTATTAATTCTTTGTGGTGAAATGTGACTAGTGTTAAGAGCATTCTTTAAATGGCTATCTCTGTTTCAGTGAGAAATAAACATTTGGCAGTACCCCATTCTGCCACTTAGTTAACTTGAGTCATTAAATACGTGAGCTGGGAGGAGAATAAAAATTCTTGAACATCATGGTGTAATCCTAGTGTTAGTGCAAGTGTTTTCAATGCTGTATTAGAGAAGCTGTAGCAACATAGGAGGAAATCCAATGAGGAATAAGTTGTCACCATGAGGGGAGGTATTATAATGTAGGCAATAACGCCAGCTCCCTACCAGTCATCTTGAGGAGTGTGACTGAGCCCTGGTTGTGGCAAACCAGTGGTAGGAGCTAAAAGATGTATTTGCTGCTGGATTTCTCTTCCCACAAAGGTGCATCAACAGAGATCTCTGGAACTGAAACAAAAACCTTTCTTATTTTCCAAGTTGTCTTTCAAAGTGAGGATAGAGAAAAGGTACAATTGCTGGGTTTGGATTTCCTTGTTGGGAAGAGTTCTTTTGTCAATTTATAAGCCAGATTTTTTTTATGATTTATGCAAAAGTGTGGATGCTTGTGAACACCATAATGTAAACAAGATATCAGGTTTCACTTTTACTACCTGCAGTTCACTGTATTAATATTCTTTTTTGCTTAAATCTTGAACACCTGAGAAGGTGGGTTATAGAGACTTGCCTACTTGTAACATGTGTTCTGTTTGCCAGTCTTGAATCTATTTCATCTATATCTAAACCCAGAAACTGGGTGTGGAAGGGCTAGTCAGCAGTGTTAAGCAGTGCAACATCCTAAGGGAGTCTAGGTGAGCTCTGTGTCAGGTAGGCTTTTCTGTATGCTTCCTTCACAGGTAAGGATGCTTTGCTCCAGAAAATGTTAAATTGTTAATTTCACTGCTGCAGTGTCCTGTGATATACTAGAGGATCCACATTTTGATTTAGACAGATACTCCAAGCCATATTCTGTGGAAGATTGTCTGTGAATAGTGTAAGAAGGGTCAAGCAAAGGACATCTTATGCAAAAGTGATATGAAGCGTCTAGAATAAAATTGGGGGAGCTGGGATGTGGGTGATTTGATAGCATAGGATTTTGCTTCTGCTAAATGTTTTCTACATAGGCTTCATAAGCTGATACTGTGAAGTACATTGTAATCTCCTTTATCCACATATGCTTGCTACATGTTGTTTTCATTTTACCCTGGGATAAGACCTCAAGACCACTACTGGAGGGAGAAGCTTTTCCTAAAGGCTTGGTAGCTCAAGGCTTAGGCAGATACATCACTCCTGTAATAAGCCAGGCAGAAGTGAGAAGGGGTGGTCGGTTTGAGGAGCTAATGTTGTTGTTGGACCTCCTGATGGTGCCCCTGGGATCTCCCAGTGATGTTCCCTAGAGCCTGACTCAGCCAAGAAAACAGTGGCACTTCTGGGAACAGGGAGTCCCTGCTATTTGTTGGGATATTCCCACAATATCAGGGAGACTTCCACAGCCAGAGCAGCCATCCTGCCCTCTGCACTAACATGCTTTCTCTCTTCTAGCAAAGCTCAGTAACCACTCCATGCCCTTAGGAGGTCTCAGCACTGGACTCTGTGTTGCTTCTCTTACATTGATGCAGTTGTCTTAGCAACGGCAAGAAGTTTAGGGTAGGGGTGGGCTGTGATCACTGTCCGGCACAGTGCAGAATTCACATGGCTATACAAATGTCTTATGATAATAATTTCCCTTCCCTCAGAGTGTTATCCTGCTTTTCTTTCACCAGCTGAATCTCATTTTTTCATTTGATACCCATTAGGACTGCTTCTGGGAAGGACTGACAAAACCACTACTGGAATTGAAAGTTATAGAGGGTGTTCAAAGTACCTGCTGTTTTGTTGAAATGTGCAGTTCAGTAGTTTTTCTAGCCTTACATAGATTGTGGGATGCTACGCTAGCAACAGCAGCAGGCGACAACATAAGCACCACTGCTTGTACCAAAAGTAATCATCAGTGTGGCATCAGAAATGAAAACCAACTGAGAAAATGTTATCTAGTGGTAGGAAAGTGCTCTGCTAACAACGAAGCACAAGTACAGGCAGAGAGCAGGACATTATTCCTGAGAGAACTGGCAGAGTGGAGATGTAAGCTGCCTCTTTGGAAGACAGAAATCTTGCTGAGAAATAGGTCACGTGTGCTTGTTTAGTGGAGAGAAAGAAATGAAGAAGAGACCCAGCATAAATACACAGGCAGCAGAATTACTTTAGGGCTGTTGCTGACTTTTTCATGGCAAATTTTACCCACAGCATCCCACACCTTCCCTTGCACCTCCTAAATCATTGGACAGATCCGATAAAACGAGTTTAAAGGGCTGCTATTGCACCTTGCTAATGGGATGTAATTAGTCAGTTGGGAGCCATGGGTCTGGAGAAAATTTATCTGTTTTTACAGAAGCAGTATTTCTTCCTGAGGGTTTTCATTCTTCTGTTATTCTGTGAAGACAGGGCCTGTGATGTTTAATCAGCAGCAGGAGTTGTGGAGGGACAGAGCACAGTCAGAGAAGATTAAATCTTCACGGTTTCCAGTTGCTATAATCGCTTTTTTAGCTACTAATATCTTGACTGAACTGTGATTTTTTTTTCTATTTTTTTAAAGACGCTCATAAACTGGACATATTTTGACTCCAGAAGGACAAAAATTACATGCAAGACACAAGCCACTCTCTGCCAAACTGTGAGCTGCAGTCAATAAAGACACTAAAACTTGTAACAGAAGGTGTCACACAGGTGTCTCTTAGTGTTCATTTTCCTTAGGTTGATGCCTAGAAATGCTTACCCTGTTTCAGTTCATATTTCCTAGAAAGATTCTGCCTGAAGGAGGCACCTACTGCAGAGGAATTCAGCTTCAGCAGTCAAAGGGGCCAGGCACATGCTCAGGGCAGGACCAAAGCTGGGGTGTTCGGTCGTGCCATGGGGTGCACATCTGGACAACACGGGTGCTTCCTGCAGTGTGGCCAGAGGGGCACTCACCTGGTGTTTGGGGAAGAGGTTGAGGCTGGCAGCCATCCACCTTTAAGAGCAGTATTGGGACTTGCCTCATCTGAGTCCTTGAATGCTTCTGGCTTTAACCTATCTAGCACAGCAGACCTGCTTCTTACAGGTCTTCCCAGTGCAAGAGCTGAATAATTTTGAATTTGCTGTTCAGGTGGTTTTTCTTTCGGGACCTCAGTCAGCATGGAGAAGGAAAATTGACTAATCAGTTTTGCTTTTGTTTACAGTCAGTTACTCCCTCTCAAGTGGTACCAGACCTCTCCAAGGTGTGAATTATAAACACTGAGGGACCAGGTTTATTTGTTTAGAGAAAGCCGCGACTCAAATATAATTAAAATAGTATAAACATTTTTATTGCTTTTATAGAGTGTAAATTTAGACAAAATTTTCCATGAGAGGATGTTTTCTATCCACAGCATCTGTCAGTTTTTGGAGTTATGAATGTATGCTTAAATGGGTAGATAAATATGTGTTATTTACCTTTACTTATGATACTCAGTAGATGACAAAAATAAACTAGAAACAAAAAAGAAAAATAAATTAATAGAAGATAGAGAAGGTGGGCTGGCAGGTATCTTACTGGTAAGCAGACAAAATTAGGAGACAGGCTGGCAAGCGAGGACATGCTGCTTGCTTTTTTCCGTACAATCATTATTTCTACAGGGCATCTGTGCTGTGAGGATCCTTTGCAGCAGCTCACTGGCAATGGTGAACAACCCCAGATTACCTCAGCTTCAATGCATATTATAGCTCATCCACATTTCATTTGATGCTGGGTCCTTCTGCTTTCAAATTTAAATACAATTTTAGGGCCACTGGATGAAACTCCCTCTTCTCTGTGGATAGGAGGTGCCATAAAGCCAATGGGATGTTTGTGCCTGAAGTGGCCAGGACATACAAATCTGCTTGGCACACCTTCAACACCACATAGGTCATTCAGCCAGGTGGTGCAGCAGCTTTTTTCCACAGCACAAAGGGGATACTGGAGGCCAGACTGTATCCAGAAGTAATTAACACAGCCTGTAGCTATGTATACAAGGAAGGTAACCTTATTAAAAAAACACTGCTAACACTTATGAATGGCATCCTATAACACCAGCTTCTTCCCTTTTGAATTATGAGAGTTCAGTAAGACAGACAGGGGCTATTGCAGGGCAGCTGGCTTCAGTGCCAGAGAACAGTCTCAGGCATGTCTAATTTGCTTTTAGATAAATACTGATGTGATTTTACCACTACATAGATGCAGCCTCAGTGGGTTACTTGTAGGATGGCATAAAACAGCACCAAGGGTCATTCTCTTAGACCTAAGCTTTGGGAGCTGATGGTCAGTCATCCACAGTGTGCAGGGCTGGTGCTCCCAGTAATGGACCAGTGAGGAAGAGTCATAGAATCATAGCATCATTTCAGTTGGAAGAGATCCTTAACATCATTGGGTCCAGCCATAACCTAACTCTGGCACTAAACCCTGTCCTTAAGAACATAATCTAAATGCCTTTTAAACACCTCTAGGGACAGTGACTTCCTTGGGCAGCCTGTTCCAATGCCTGACAACCCTTTCCAGGAAGAATTTTTTTCCTAATATCCAATCTAAACCTCCCCTGGCACAATCTGAGGCCATTTCCTCTTCTCCTATCACTTGCTACTTGGGAGAAGAGACCAACACCCTCCATGCTACAACCTCCTTCCAGGTAGTTGTAGACAGCGATAAGGTCTCCCCTCAGCCTCCTTTTCTTCAGGCTAAACAGCCTCAGTTCCCTCAGCCGCTCCTCATCAGACTTGTGCTCCAGACCCCTCACCAGCTTCGTTGCCCTTCTCTGAACAGTCTCCAGCACCTCAATGTCTTTCTTATATGAGGAGCCCAAAACTGAACACAGGATTCAAGGTGGGTCACTGTTAGAACAGGCTGAAATAGAAGCAAACCAGAAGTTAATCTGCATAGTTAGGTTTGAGGATTTATTTCCATTAACTACAAATATGTGTAATATAGACATGTGTACAAGAGTTGGTTACCCTGAATGGTTTCCCCTCCACCTATAGTCAATAAGGAAAAATAAGCAATTTGGGGGCTACATTCATCTATGACTTTAGTTAGGCTGAGGTTAATCCCACTTTACTGAAGTTACTGTTTTTCCCAGTGTGGACAGAGGGAGTTTAGCCAACTACCTGGTACATATTTAGCTGCATTGTAAATGAACCCTGCCCTGAAATATCTGTTCATGTGTGGCGTCTAGCTCGGGAGTTCCTGAAGAGCTGTCCAAACCTTGCTTTCACTCCTGTATACCTCAATATCTGTGGAAAAATTCAGCCCATTATATTCAGATGTTTACTTATGGAGGCACAAAGGGCCTGGCATGCTGAGCGTGTTAAAGGTTTTCTTACCACCAGAGAAGTTCATAAAAGAAATTTCTTTTATTTGCTGTGTGAACTGTTATTTATATGAAGGCACTCCCTAAAATCCATGTAATATAAATGTATGTAGCAGTGAAAACACCAAATACAGTCTTTGATATCTTCAAGGGGGTGAAACAATTACCATTAACCACTCAAAGATATGGAAATGACTTATCCAAGCAAAAAAGAAAAGCCACTTCCCAATCAAAGATACAATACTTGACTTTCCTTTTAGTTACACTGGTGCAAATTGAGAGTTGCTGGTGTCAAGTACATTTTGTCTGGATTTTCACTGGCTTAGCAGAGATAACAATTAGACCCCCTGGCTTCTAATCAAGTCTGATATTACCCTGGTGAGTTGTTATAATCCCTTAAATGGCACCATGTTGTAAGAAATCAATTGTGTTATGAAAATTACTCAGCTTTTCAGTTGTGCTAGTGTAGTCTGGTCTAATTCTCTAATTTTACCTGCTAAATAAAGAAAATATTGAGTTCTCTACTGTATCACAACTCCAGTGGACATCCATATTTGTAATTATCAGCGTAAAAAGCAAAGACAAATACTTTCTCTCAAGGAAGAGTTTTGACTATGCAACACAGAATAACTAGTTACTAGTAAGTACATCAACTTAACAAAAACCTTGTAGTTAAATTAAATTAGCATAAATAGTCTTTGTTTGCAAATATCTATATAGCGTTATATAAGGACAGAAGTACACCAGATACTGTATCAGTGAAATAACAGAGACAATTTATATAGCTGGTGTAAAAACTATACCTTTGTTATGCTTTATTGTACTGCTATGCCTTGCCATTGTCTTTGCATTTTGGTAATCACTTTAAGTTGGGACTCCAGCTACTGTGAGCATTGCTAGCATTATGGGTCTTTTGGGATACACAAAAATAGAAATAGTAAGTATATAACAAATATTTGCTCTTATACTGGATAGAGGCAAGTTGCATTCCCTTCCATAAGCTGTTCTTGAAAGCTACATTAAAAATGCAAAGGTGTGGTTAAGCTTAGAGTGGTATTCTGGGGTATTTGGCCATGGCCAGTGGTATTCTGGGGTATTTGGTGAAGTTTCACTTTTGCCTTGATTGTATTCTTCAGTAAATCTCAAAACAATTAGTAAAGTCTAGAATTAATCTTTTCAGAAGTTTAGTGAAAATAAGAAAGAAAATTAAGAGTTCAGAAATATTTCTACCTTATTCTATCAGACTGTTCCCAATGAACAGAACCAAGCTCAGAGTTTTTGAGTTCCGTACCTTGAAATAATTGATAGAATCACAGAATCATTTAAGCTGGAAAATACCTTCAAGATCATCAAATCCAACTGTAAACCTCACACTGCCAAGTCTACCGCTAAACCATGTCCCCAGGCAGCACATCTATGTGTCTTTTAAACACTTCTGCGGTGGTGACTCAACCACTTCATTGGGCAGCCTGTTCCAATGCCCAACAACCCTTTTGGTGAATAACTTTTTCCTAATATCCCAGTATAACCCTCCCCTGGTCCAACTTGAGGCCATTTCCTCTTGTCCTATCTCTTGTTACTTGGGAGGAGGGACCAACAGCCTCCTCACTACAATCTCCTTTCAGTTCATGAAATGAGCTGCTTATTAATCAGTTTATGAACTGGTAAAATGATCCCATGATATCACTGAATAATGATACTTGGAGCACGATTGGTTGAAAAGAGTAGAAATAGAAGTTATTCATTTTTCACCTGTAAATATATACACAGTCTAGTTCTACTTTACCTCTGAGTACAGAGGTAGCTTGGAAGAAATCCTGTTTTTGCCCTCTGCTATATTTTGTGCACAAGTACTTGGGCATGGGTATTTTTGAAAGCCACCTCTTGCCAGTGTAGATAGCGCAGGTTATTTCCGCTGTTGCATGTCTGTCTGTGTGAGAGAGCAATAGTCCTACAAGTTCTGCTATGCAGAAATGGTGTGTACACACTTGTCAGGAACAAATGCATCCGGAACACAGTTTTGAATATTATAAATTTGATGCTGGAAGAAAACAACAAAAATAAGTACTCTCACATACATATTCAGTAGCAACTGTTCATTGTTAGAGTTACCCAGCTGCAAATTTCTCTCATTTTGAAATATTTTGTGCCTTGTAATTGCTTTGACTGTGGCTCTAAAAGCAAAACAGTAGATTAAGTTGACTCAGGTGATTGCTTGGTCATCCTATAGGTGAATAGATACAGTTTTGTTTATTTTCTGAAGAAATACAAATATGAATCACTGAACATGTACTTTGTGCTTGGAGTACTCTGCTGTGCAGATATGCCTCAGAGCACCAAGGCTGGCTCGCTTACACAAGCCGTGAAAGGTGACTGTGGCATTTAGAGGAACTATGAAGCAAGAAACTTGGAAGAGCTTGGTTTCTAGAAAGCCACGTTACACTACAAATGACCTGTCATGCTTTTCACTCTGCTAATGTATCCCAAAACACCGTCATTCTGCAACACTAAACTGCTATAACATGTATTGATTAACTGTGCTGTAGGGGATGTTTGGTCTGGTTGCAGGACATGTGGTGTGGTTGAGAACAAGGTGAGCAGCAGATAAACAAAACCTAAAATTCTTTTGTGGTCATGTGTGTAATAAAAAACCTCAGAATTGTTGCAGTGGGGAAACCCTCACATTCAGATCTGGATGTGCACGTTTTCCAAAGCAATCAGCATTATTTGCATTGCAGACTGTTTGCTCTTCTGGATAAGCTCATGCTTCATGAAACCTGTCAACATGTAACATCAAAACAGTGACACTTCATGGACTTTGCATAACATTTTAGGATTTCTTACATCCTCCAAGGCACAATCTCTTCACAGAACTAGACCTGATAGTGGAGTATTAGAAGGAGTAGCAACTGCTAATGTTCATTCCTAGTACACTTCTCACACATTTATCAGTTTATTATCTGCTGTGTTGTAATTTTTTTTTTACTTTGTTTCCTTCCTTTTTTTTTTTCCCCAAGAGAAAAATGTGACATGTGGAAAGGAGGCATTAATAGCACTTCAGGATCATAAATTTATTATAATTGCTTTATTATGGGAGGAATAAAGACAACAAAAGAGGGAAGGTGTTTCATGTAAAGTGACAGGTGATTTTCCTCTGCTTGCCTGTAAAATGCCCCTTTATCCCAAACTTCTCTAAATACCACACTTTATTTTCCAGAGAGATAATTCTAAGCTTGGGGCACATTTCATTAAATCTTTGCAAACCACTCATGCCCAGAATCTGTTCTGCTTAGCATAATCACATTAATTCCAGTTTTCACAGATATATGTGTTCCACCCTCCACATCTCTTAAACGCTAATCCTGCCTCCATGAAGAGCTTTTTGGGAGAGCCATGCCATAAAAAATGAAATTAAATTGTTTTGGGGCTAGTTTCTCAATGTTGCATGGAAGCTTTTACTCTTGGCAACACTGTCATTGGCTTGTCTTTCCTTCAGATGAAAAGTCTAGACATGAGGAAAAAAGGCATGCTCATTTGAAGCCTGATATGTTGAAAACACAGGGACTAGGCACTTTCTGAGCACCATTTCATCCTAATCACTGCTGGAAAATCTGAACATGATTGTTGCTCTGGGTGGAGGAGATCTCGCAGGCAGCTCATGGGTTCAGTCCTGGACAGGGGTTTTCCCTCATGCCAAACAGCCACACTGCATTGACTGAGGCTGGAGAGAGTCACATATTTTTAAAATACTGTTATCTATTTATATTCATACCTGTCAATCCTAAGCTTTCCCTTTATTATTGCTTTCTGAGAGGGAATAAAAAATGTACGGGCATGGGTGAGGAAGAAAAAGAGAGGAACAAATAAAATACTGGGTAACGAAGCTGAGACTGTTAAAAATGAGCAAATAATAGTAAATAAATAATCATATATAATAATGGGAGGCATTGTGGAAGTCAAGTCTGGAAAAGGCTTTCAGTATGGATTATTTCAGTGGCAGCTAGCTTCTCTGGTTTCTTAGGATTTTGGCCCCAGGTAAAAGATTAATAAAATATTAACCTGACACTAGCTATGTCTCCTGGATGCAATTCCTCATTATCTGAAATAATATTCTGAAAAACTTAATAAAAAAGAAAATATCATTATTAAAATTGTCTTCCTGAAATGATTTGCACATGGAAGAATCATCTAAGGATCATTTAATCTTGATTGTGTGCCATGCTGTGTATCAAATTACATCAGATTTATGCTGCAAGCAGCCGTTCTTCAAAAGCATCTGGCTGGCAAAAGCTTATTCTAGCCAAGGGGCAATGCAATTGTATAAATCATCCTGTTTCATAGATACAATGCTTCAATCAATCAATCAAAAGAAGGGGAGTAAAAGTTCTGAATGTGTTGATCGTAACACATCTGTCTAACCTCAGATATTTTCCTTTGCATGATGGTGACACTTGAAGTTGTATGGGGCAACTTGTTTATCTGCGCAGAGCCAGATCCTGCCAGCAGTGCATTCAATAACACAATATGCTATAAATAAATGTAATGGGGCTACTTGAAAAATGCTTAGACTGAAAAAAAAAAGTTACAGCCTGTCCCTGAAAGAGTTGAACCTCAGTTAGAAGAAATGGATATGAGGTAAAATGAACAATATTCTTCCCCTTTCTGGTTTCTGAAAACTTTTAGTAACTTGCAGTTCATGGCTAATGTTTCCAGAAAAATTAGATGCCTGCTCCCATTCCCTGCTCATACATACTGTGGCAACAGATTTTGTATGGAAGTGGAGGGAATTGTTAAAGGTCTTCCATTCCATGTAAAATGTTAATTACTGTAATTTTCTTCATGCAGTTTTTCACTTTCTACTATAATACTGATGACAAAGATAAGTAGTAATACGATAATACAATAGTAAAAAGGGATTATAACAAGAAATGGAAATTAAAAAACCCTGAAGTTTCTGTGTCAGCAATATAGCTATTAAAGGTATTAAGAAAAAAATCTTAGTCTGAGAGGGAGAAGCAATTTCTCAGATACTAAAGCTTTAATCTAAATTGTGTTGAAGAAGACAGGGATTTCCCCACAGATTATGATGAAGCTTTTACAGTTTCAAAAACCAGTACTTGTCTTCAGAACAAGACCTATTTGTCTGGTGTCAGTAACTTCCCTTTCCAACTTCTGTACGTACAGCTTCCAAAGACTGTTTGCCTCACAGAAGAGTCTTGAGTGGTCCACCTGGGTTAGAACTGATATTTGATTATTTTGCCTTATACCACCTACTGGCACCACCAGTGTACCTGAGTGTAAGCCATGTGGCCAACATCTACGCCATCCACTCACTTGTCTCTTTTGCCTGGTATGTTTGCCTTCCTTTCTGAAATTGTGTCTCTTACTCTTGCTCCATTATCTCAATTGTTTCTCTTCTTGACACAACCCTGATTTTACATCAAGAAGTCTTTGAACCAGTCTTTACTGAACTTGACTAAGGCCTATAATGTAGAAAGCAGAGGGCTGTTATCTCTTAATCAATTTGAGCATTTATTTAATTTCTTTCTTAAATTAAAACAAAACCCCTAACTGTTCTAGAGCACATCTTTCAGATCCTTCTGGTAAATGGTGACCCAGACTGGATGTTTCCCTGTGCTGTGTCATTCTGGTGTATCCAGGTGGGTTCAGGAATAAGTAGTTTGTTACACCATGGCACTTCCACACTAAGCCTTACCTTGAGAAATTAATAGAGAAATCTCTACCAAGAACCTCTAAGAGACTATAATCCAGGTACACTGGACTGGATTTCCCTGCACAAGTACCTCCAGTCCATGCCTTCCCAAAACTTCTGGTAGTACCATAAGACTGCAGGTCAGCAGCCACTGGGCAGAGATCCTCAGTGGTCAGAAAGTTTAGTACTGTGTATTAACAGGTTCCAAATAGCATTTCTCACTCATTTCAAGTGGAGCTAAAAGCAGACTGTACAGTCTCATCCAAAAAATTTGGAATCCTTATATTTTGGGGAATGCCTAGGTGCTATTTCAGGTTTTGAAACAGAGTTTTTAAAATCCGTGTTTGTTGCATAGAAAGAATTAGGACTTCATACAATAATGTGTAGCTATGCCTTGTTTCAAAGGTAAAGTACAAAAACCATGAGGAAATGAACAGGATTTTTATCATCAGTTACCCAGTACAGATCTGAGAAGTTAATTTTTTGTGTAACTGCTTTGTGCAATTTTGCTCTGAACTGGCATGTAAGATTCTCAGACATACTATGAGCTGGAATCAGAGGGAAGTTAATATACTTTTTTTAATGCAAAGTGTTTTCTAGAGAGGTCTTTATGGGACCAGTATGGGACCACCCAGATACAAGGACTCCTCCAAAACCTGCTAACCTCTTTCTTGCCTACATGCTGTTTATCTGGGAGGGACAGATGATGCATGCCCTCGGCTCTCTGCAGATGTTCTGAGATGATGGCATGCAACATTAATCACCCTGCTGCATCCTCTGAGCTGTCATGAAGGCTTCATGCATCCTAGAGTACTGTGAAATCCCTTCCCCGGGGCATCCAGACCTCCTTACTTTCCTGGGACAGCAGAAGCTCTTGTGTGGTTGAGGATGTGAGCTGCAGACAGACATTTACCAAAGGGAGTCACTGGCCAGCTTAGTCATTCAGGGAAACAAATGCCCCTACCTTCCTCACAGATGCCATCTCTTCATCAGAAGAGAAGATCCCAGTCGAAAAGACTAGTGTAAAGGGATGACTGGCTTCTAGCTTCTCTTCTTCAAGGAGTTCAGAAGCAGAGGGCGGTAGGACTAATTTTAGTCTACCATCTCTAGTTAGAGGGTTGCTGGAAACCCAAATGCACCTCAAAGCTGGGGAGGTTAGGACAATGAGAAACGCTTCTTTCATTACTTCGTTCTTTTGTGTCTGAGTTGCCAGTGTTGATCAAAGTCATTTTTGTATCATCTCTTGGCAGATTTTCCCAGTGCACTGCGGTTGGTAATTTAGAGCAGAACACTCTTAGCAATAACTATAAGTGACATCTGAAAGTGGTTTATACTAATTTAAAAGCTTGGGCAATGTAATTGTTAGGCAAGGTTTGCAGGAGAGGTAATATTGCATATTATAATAGCTGATGTAGCTGAAAAAGCATGGGCACATTTCTAAACATCCAAGACCTTCTCAGGATTGCTGCAGAAACTATAGAGAAACAAAAATACAGCACCTCCCTTTCAAATGAGGCATTTCTAAAATGCCTCCCAGTGCTGCAAATCAGTACAAGTTTACAATAAGTCTGATTTATAGCTATAGCACATGTTGTGAGTCTGGAAACTCAATAACATTTTATTACCTACTAAAGGAGTTGTTTATTTAAGTGATTACTTCTCGTGGCACATACCAGAAGATAAACAGTGCACAGATGGGTAAACTGTGTGACTGAATGCTTTGTGACTAGCCTCTTCCATTCATTTTATGCCATTCATATCTGAATTTATTTCACAATAAATACTACTGTTACAGGGTCCAGAAAAAAAAAGTCTTTTCAGATGAAGGAATCAGTGTACCTTACAAGAACCAAACCTTTATCAGATTTTCATTTTGATAGTCAGTTGCATTTGAAATTAAGTGCCTATTTTCAGACTGAAAAAGGAATGATAATTCATATGATAATTCTTACAGATAAAAAAAAGGAGGTATGGTATCTCACTTAGCACTAGTCCCTGTTGGTCCTCTACCCAAAGGAGTAGTTAAGGACAGAATGTGTCCTGTGGCCCTGATCTCACCGCACTGAGAATGGGGTTTCTGCCTACTCAGTGTCATGGGGAATGTTAATGGCTCATGTAGCCAAAAGACTGTGTTTTACCTGATGACCTGGGAAGGTTTTCTTTAATCAGGGAAATTGTGTCTGGTGGAGCTGAATCTTTCTCTTTCCATCTCCCTTTGCCTCTCTCCCCGACACCCTTTTTTGCTGACTTTTTGCTGCCTGCAGAGGATGAATTGAGACTATTTTGATGTTACCCTAATAATTTCTTGTCCTATCTTCCATCTCCCTGACTGCTCAGTTTCAGTCAGTGGCTCACAGTTAGCAACTTGGTGCTCTGCTCATTGCTCAGTCAGACTTTGCAGCTCTTTTGCTGTGGTGGGGGAGATAAGCAAGATCTGACACTGGTATGGATGTTAGCTCTTGATGACTAGGCATGGCGGGATGATGCACATGTTTAGTTCCCTACAATTCTGTTACAAGTGAGGCTGGCTAATAAAACCCATCACATCCCAGCTGACATTTCTCATGCCTAATTGCGGGCACACATTAAGGTTCATGTTGGAAGTAGCTGCTTAGATTTCCATTCAGTCAGTGCACAGATATTGGTATTTCTAAAGTAGGATTCATGAGACTTATTTTAGACTTTTACAGTGATTATTTCTGCCTGCAGCCTGTGACAAAAGTGTAAATGCTAATCTTAAATATCCAAAAGCCAAAAGTTTAGGTGTAGTGTCTATGGTGTAGGCATGCAAAATTAGGTCAGATCGATCCCTCTGCTGATGCATTTTTCACTCATCTCCCTTCTGTAGGTAAAGTGGATAAATGTCAGCTGCTCCAGCAGACACTGTCTCTAGCAATGAAACTAAACTGGAAGGAAAAACACTTTGCCGGTGACTTCTGTCTGCTCCAGACCCTCACGCCCATTGGTGTACACCCATACACGGCCTCATGGACACAGATCAACTGGACGTTGATCAATGGGCAGGTTCTCATTTCTGTGGCCATTCTCAACTCTTAACATGAACAATGGAACCTACTAGAATTATTTTAATTGACTTTTACAACCCAAACTATTTCCAGAAGATAAGGGGGTGGGGTGGAGGGAAGGACATGGGGACTGTTCTTAAAAACATTCTTCCTGTATCTTTGCTCAAGGCACTTGCAACATAAGCCTCTAATTCAGCTTGAACTGGAACAGTATGGCAAGCTCTAAAAGGATCTTTGGAAATCATAGCCCTGTTAACTATCACTTCAACATAGATAATTGCTTACTGCCCTCACTCTACTGCATGTTTCTGATGTGCAGTATAGCTTTATAACTGCATTGCGAAATACCACCAGGGTATTACTTTTGCTTTCTTAGTCATTAATCATTGGGAAATTTGATGTTGTTTGACAATTTAGCCACTGTCAAATATAATCTAAATCTTTGCTGAGAGCAATGCTGAGTGTATGGCAGGAGAACAACAACAGTGTCTGAATTGCAGGTTTCTAAAGAAATCAATTCTGATTTTACAATTAGCCTGTTAAAGTTTCTTCATGTTGTAGAAAACAGCACAAGTCAGATTAATGTACTAACAGATTTTTGTCTTGGGCAGAATGTGTGTAAAATGCAGCGGAGCTGTCATTACTTTTTAAACAATCTTAGAACATACTCACTGTTTTCTACTACACATCTTAATATTTTAGTGCTTCTCACATCTCTGTATCTTCAGAAAAAAACTTACATTGGAGTGCTGACATTTTCCCTAAATAAGAAACTCCAAACATTAAACTTCATTTTCACAAAATAAATTATTCAACAAGTCTTTTTCCAATTATCTCCTCTTTGACTGCTTTGTTGCGTGAGTTGTTCATTGCTCTTGCAGAGAAAATGAACCCCTGGATTTCCCTAATGGTATTATAGATGTCAGCCAGAATGTGCAGACCCTTCAAAGGATCTCAGTGGTCCCCAAAGCTCACCAGTGTTACATTTTAGTGGTGATTCTAAGGTAGTGGGGAGTGCTTGTTGCTAGTTTTTATTATTCACTGAAAAAGCTATGTACCATTGAAAAATGCAAGCTGCATACTGGTTAATGTGCCAAAGACAATTAAGGTCATGGTTACATATAAAGTGGGAAACTTGCCACATATTGATAATATAATTGAATGGGATGGAGGAGTGAATGAATCATACATAACATGTTAGCCACTTAATGGGCCATGGGAAGGTGCTTGGGTGCTGTTAGGAGGAAGCTGATACAAGGAGCTGCATAGGAGAGGTAATACTTAGCTTTCGTCCTGCACCATGTGCCTTTTTGTTTTTTTGCCAGTTTTTATAGGTAAGTAGTGTGGTTATGTTGTGTCTTGAAGGCTTCTGCATCTCTGACCTGCAAACTGACTGGAGGCAGTAGCTTGTAAAAGCCTGACTGCTTTGTTTCCTGCTCCTGATGGAGCATTTCAGTTTGGGCTAATCCTGCATGATTGAAGCACCATGTTGAGCAGTGTGGGATTTTGAGAGAACAACCTGGCATTTCAGCATCTTCTGTATTTGTACTGTAGGCTAGCTAGCTGAAACCTCTGTGAAGACTTGCCTTTCCCTAGAAAGCCATCCTGCGTTTGGATGTTACCAGCCAGGGCTGGATTTATTGGTCCATCAGTCACTGACTAACCAGACTGTCGCTTAGGCCAAACTCTGGCAACGTATCAAACCATTGAGGCCAACTTCTGTTCCCTAATGCTCTGGCTGAGACTAGTGCCGTTGTTTTCTATACCATGACTGTCAACACTTTATCTGCAAAGTCAAAGTTCTTTTTTCATGTTCAGACCTGAGGTGACTTTCTACTGAAAACAAACACATCTAAAGAGCCATCTCGGCTTTTGTAATCGCTGTCTTTGCAGGAGCTTGGAGCTGCGCTATGCTGTTGACATCTGGTGAAAGCCAAGCAGACAAGGATTTCTCCTTCCCACAGCTTCCCCAAAAAGAACAGCAAATTTTTTTCATAAATGTATTTGTATCAACAATAGTATATTTTTTCCTTTCCCTTTTTTTTTTAGCAATTGATTCAGTCTTTCATTCCTAAATGTGACAGGTGAACTCTTTGGGCCAAGTTTTAACTTGCAGCTTGTATTTATAAGGGAGAAGTAGGCCATGGCAAACCAGGCTTTGAAATGGAAATTCTGCCTCAGCTACAGCCACAGTAGTGCTGCTCAGTGCCCTATTTTGTTTTCTTTTTCCCGTCGTCAGCCAAATCAGGCTCACCGCTCCCTGTTCAAAGGAGAAGTGTTAACTTTCCAGAATTCCCTGTGCTGCTGCTTACGAGTCTTATAGACGCTGTCAAATGCTGTATCCAGTATTACGTGTCTTTGAGCAGGTCTGAGTTTCTAGGAAAAGGCTGTTCTACTCTGATTTCCAGACCCTTGGAGCTAGCTCTAGGATATAGGAAACCCCAAGAAAATAGAAGGTATGTTTTCATATTCCAGTGCTTGCATGTTATTTCTAGGCCAGTATCTGCATTTCTGCTGGATAACCCTAGCCCAGATGTTTGCTTCTGCTGTACCAGGCTTCCATTAAAATCAGTAGCTGATCATAACAGTCTGTGTAGAGTAAAACCATATTGGATGTCTATGGGAACAGTCAATATGTCACTGAAGAGTTCCTTGAATGTTTGGCCAATAACGAAGTGAAGTGGGGTAAAGTGAAAGTTAATTGAACATAAAGCTGGAGCTGGACAGCCATTGTAATTTTGAGCTATTAATAAGATATTTCTCTTTTTAAACAAGCATGCTGTCTCTTTTGGAGTTCCTTTTGCTCCAAATATATGAATTCTGATCTCATTCTGTTTGGAGAAGGCCTGTGTTTTGGCAGATGGCAAAACTTTCTGCAGAGTGGCTTACAAATGTCGGGGTGTGGTGATGCTTGAAAAATGATCTGAAATGATCTGATGTGATTTGTGAAGCATGCTGTACTGGTATGCAGTACCTGGCAGACTGAAGCCACGAGCACAGTGTAGCATGCCCAGATCTTGCACAGGGTAGCATAAAGCATAACTCCTTGCCATTTTCTCCCATGCTGAAACAGCAGGATTTTAGCTGACAATCTTCCCTGACCATCTGGTGAAAGAGTGCGAAAGTTCTTTACAGGGACTAATTATTTCCTAGATTAATATTGCTGACAAGTACTCCATGAGGCAGTGTGTATGTTTGCGGGGTGTTATGCTACTAGAAATGCCATTAATTATTTCGCCTGCGATTCACCAAATACTGTGATTCTGTATGCTGGCATTCTGCCTCAACATCACCATCTGTGTATATCACAGGCTATACCATAGTATTTATGTCAGATCTTTTGGGATATTTTTCCATTTTCAGATTTGTGAGCCCAGATTAAGTAATTTATAACACAAGGCATTGACACAACCTTACTTTTCAACTCAGTTTTCCTCTCAAAACTTGTCAAAGTCTGCTCACTAACAGCATGCTCGGTGAGATTTACTCTCAGTCTAACTGCTCTCAGGCACTGCAATCTAAATTACGTTTAGATCTTATGCATTGATTAACTTCTCCATCATTTGGGGTTTTTTTCAAAGAATGTCACTGTGACATAGCTCATATTTAAAAAAAACTTTTCTTTTTTATACCTTGTAACTAAGGTATAATATTTAATTATGTTGTAATGTAAATATGAAAAGTACCACATTGCCTATCCATATTAAATACTTGTGCTGCACAGAGAAACATGTCAATAATTTGATCAAAGATATCAGCATAATCAATGTAACCATTTTAAATTTTAAAACAATGATAGAAATATTCCTGGTTTCAAAATACTAGAAATATTTTGAAGGAGTTTAAATGAGTTTTGCTTTCATGGCTTCACTGGATTCTGTTTGACGATGATCTTCTTTCCAGCACAGAAATCTGATGCAATTCCATATCTATCTAAAGGATTGTTGCCTTTTCATTTATTTGTCTGTAGGGCTCATATTAAGAATAATTTCACCTTAAAATGCCCATATGTTCTTTTTGACCTCTGTGTTACTTACTGTGGCTTCAAGTTCTTTTAACACTTAAGGTGTACAAAACTGGTCCGGTCTGACAAAGTCATGCAGGTTTTGTCTGTTGTTAAAACAGATGTCCTGCCTTATTTACTGTAAAATGGAACAATCACCCAGTGGAGCAACACATATGGTCTAAATTCACTGACCTATATTTATTGGTAAAAAGAAAATCTCTGGTGAAACCTCAGGGAGGGAAGAAACATCATGTTATACCTACAGAGAGAGAAAAAGAAGGAATCAAAGAGTTTATAGAACACTGGTGAGTTTATATAAAAGAAAAATATTTTCAGGGTGGATGACTATATGGAAAAATAAAAGGAATTTAGACTCTTACAGTAGAAACAGAGGAAAGTGGTGGAATTTGTGCATGGACAGCTGGGATAAGATAAGGTGGAAAAGGCAAAACATGATGGAGAAGCAAGAAGCACCTTGTTAATGGAGCAGGAATGCAGTCCTCAGGGAGAAGGGTGCTCTTGCACAGGAGAAATCTCTGGGCTTTGCAAACTATGTTCAGAAATATCCACCTCCCCTTAGCCCCAGAGCAGGTACATGAACCTTTCAGGGGAAAAAAAAAAAATCACAAAAATCACAGCTGATTATTGAGAAGGGAACGGGCAGGATCAGACTATGCAACTCAATATCTTAGATTATTGGACTGCTTCAGGGTTACACTATCTGTTTCTTGTCACTAGGATTGCTGCAGTCAACCTAGAAACCTCTTACAAATACCCAAATAAAATCTTTATCCTTTCTGTTTGATTACTTTTGCATTTGGCAAAGGTTTTCCTTATTTGTATGAACCTCTTAGAGCTGTAGCACAGCGTAACACAAGAGTTTGCTCTTAATACAGGGACCGCCTAACCCTGACTCTGGCTGAAGAGGTGATTTACACTCCAGCAGAGAGACCTGTGGCTTAAAGCCAGAATGCTGCCAGCATGACTATTCGTAATGACCCAGAGAAGTTGCTTTGTTCCTATGCAGTAACTGTCTGCTCCCAATGTGGCATTTCGCAATGAGTCTGTGTTCTTATGTGTGGTTTTAACTCCAGAGTAGGTAACATAAAGAAGCTGAGTCACTGCTGGAACAGAAGGCAAACTCTTGAACAGCATGAAGACAAGTGTTTTTACAAAACAGGCTATATGATTGCACTTTACTTTCAGCTACCAGAAGCCAAGGTGGTGGTTTTCCTTGAAGGAGTCAAACCTGTTTTTCAAAGGCTTTTCTAGAGCCCTGCCCATAGAATTCAGCACACTAACTGTAGGAAATATTATTGCAAAGCAGGGAGCCAAGAATTACCTGACTTAAACCATATGAAAGAGTCAGAATGATTCAGGCCACAAGTCTAACTTGAATTTCCATCAAGAAGGGCCTTTTTTTCTCAGCAGGTTGTGGAGTAAGCCTGCATGACTTGCCTGCATTCAACATTTACCTCCTAGGAGGCTAAAGTTTGTTGAAAAGAAACCCTTCTCTGCAGAGATGAAGTGATTTGCCCACCACTAAAACTAGTTGGAGCCTAGAGACCAAAGTTCAGACCTCCAAGGCTGAGATTCTGGCCAGATGTGGAGATTACATTGTAGGTGTCTGTATCTGAACCACCCATTGGGCAGCATTCAGGTCAGCAGAGAAAATTGTCTCATCTCAATCTGAGCTAGGTACACAGAATGAGTCAGATGAATCATGTCCTGAAAATGCCTTATTTTCTCTATTGTTTGTAAAACGAACTTGAGGTGACTAGTTCAGCTGTAGATGCTTGCAGAAGTTGAGATGAGTCCAACTTCTTGTTGTAGCCCTTAGTGTACAAATGCTGGCTTTTAATAATAACAGTAGACTGCAGCAAATTGTAGCATCTGTTGGATTTGTGCACTGGTATAGGGAATAGACTGGACTGTTGGGAGATTGTGAATTGGGAGTTCAGCCTTAATGCCAGCTAAGAAGGTCTGCTGCTGCTGCTGTGTTGTGAGCGATGAATAACTAGTAAATCAAATCCTAAATCTTGATTCTAGTCACTTTTGCAGATTAAAAAGCCAAGGATGTGTTGTCACATGTTGTTACAGATATGGCATGAAGCAGTAAGAAACAGCTTTAGTTACAAGGGTTGTTTAAATTTAAGGTCCCCACCCCCATGGTTTTCAGCAGTTTATGCTATCATCTCACTTTGTCTTGCTCAGTGCTCTGGAGATCCCTTTTTTCACACAAACATCTGCCTACTGTGCTTTCTCTGGATTACAGGACTGTGGCTCTTTCTCCCATATGTCCCTTGCTTCTGATTATCCAAGGTTTTTTCCTTTCAATACAGGACCAGCCTGTTGTCACAGCAACTTCATTTGGCTTATGCAACATGCAAGGGGAGAAAAATTGAAATAAAGCAGAACTGTATAGTCTGAACTGTCTTCCCACTGAAGAACTGAATGACAGAATGTTAGACAGGATAAACCTCAGTATCGCAGATGATATAAATCTGTTGCTCCATCCCAGTGTGATGGTGCTCTGTGTGCTTGACCTATGTCTGTACAAGGGGAGTAGGCTGGATGTGAGTTCTGAATGCTCAGTCTTAACTTTCCAGCTGCTGTTTATACCACATTGCCTCATAGAGCATCCAACTGGGAACAGGACTTTGCTGTGGGAAGTACAAGGAGTTTTGTACAGTCTTTGACAAGAGACCATGGTCTTGTAGTGAGTCTTGAACAGTTTTTGAGTAAAGAAACGCATGCAAGCTAAACATACAGGCCAAGTGAGGAGCAAAAGGGAGAGACAAGTCTGTGGGTAACTCACCATGAATCAAAGAAGTGGAGTATACATCTATGCTGTTTTTTTAAAATTTTAGCTTATGTTTTGGTCAGCTTTTTCTTGGATGACTTCAGTGGCCCATGCGTGTGAAAGACACCTGTATCATGTGAATCGAACCCAAACAATGAATTCAAAAGTGCTACAGCAATAAAGGATCTGATCTTATAAATTACTTAGCACACTTTCAAGTTAACCCTTTTAACAAAGACTAAAGTGGAGCCAAGAATGAGCAAGACCAGTGTCATTAAAGATTAAGTGAATCTCTCTCTGTGTCCCCAAACCCTAGCTTTGTATTGCAACGTTTCAAACCTTCTCACTGGATTATACTTCTCAATGGAATATCTGTAATGTATTTCATTATATTCTTCTGTCCTAGATGGGTTGTGTCATAGCTGATCTCTGAGGTCTCTTCAGGTTAACGGGATTAGGCAGGATTAGTTCCCAAACAGATTCATTCACACCAAGATCCCTGCTCCCATCAGGAGCTGCAGGTGCAGTTTGGTGCTTGCTGAGGGGAAAGAACCCTCAATATGAGGGTCAAATTATCTGCTCTTTTTCTTAGTGGAGCATCACAGTGACATTTTTTATCTAGAGGGCACCTTTTGGTCCATGAGTCCTGCTCCGCTTGCCACAAGCTTCACATCATATAATCCTTTAAGAAGTTTCCCATCTCCCATTTTAGAAGTACCTGGGTAGCAAAAGCTCTCTGCTGTAAAGGCCAGGAATTGTCTTCTACTTTCTGCCTGGATATATTGACTGCTAGGTTGTACTCACCTGAATTTTTTAGGCACCATTCTTACAGCGTATGTTCTTAGATTAACTCCCTTGTGCTCCCCTAGAGAGAGACATCACTCTGTCTCAGCTTTTGTTTGACTAGGCTAAATAAGTCACATTTTCTTTTATCCTCTTCCAAAACAGGTTTTCATCTCCCTGAATTAGGTGCCATTACCTGCGTTATCATGTTGAATGTGGCTTGCCAGCTGGATTGCTTGATATTTCATCAATACTTTATACAGAGACACTTGTATTTGTGAATCTATGTTGGAAATGCCTCTGTAAGATTGTATTTGCCTTTATTTTAGCTGTGTCATGTCAGAAACCCACAGCTGCTTTATGAGCAGTTAGTTCAAGAAGACACATTTCCAGCTGATCAGTGTTCAGGTTGTAGGCAATACTTCTGTTACTAATCCGTAAGGGCAAGACAGAAAAGTTACAGGCTTACTGACTGCCACAGAAAGGAAGTGCTGGAAGGAGAACAGACCTGGACATGGCCTGATCCCACCAGAGCCAGATGTGACATCAGACTTACTTGCAAAACTTTCTGGTTTTAAGCAAGATAACGTTGATAATGTGAAAGTCATGAAAATAGATTATTTTTATTATTGTCCTTGTCTCCAAGATAACATCCCCGATTTGTGTAACAGCACAGAATAAGGTGAAATCACATTCAAAACAGTTACTTTGCTTATCAGAAGGAAGCAGTATTATTTCTGTAGGGCACAGCCATGGCTAATCACTTTTGTTTCTCAAAAAATTTCCTACAGTATATGACAAGGATAATGGCTTCATGCCACAATTTCTCACCCCACGATCCCTTTCCCAAGGCCAATGACAGGAGAGCTTTGGACCCTTTGCTTGGGTGGTGTCTGTAGAAGGTGTGTGTGCTGCCGATGATTATCAGGTAATTACAACAGGAAGGCAGAAGCCAGTCTGAATGCTCACATGCTGTATTCAGATAGGAAAGCTCTTAGCATAATCTTCCGCTGATCAAACAGGGCTTGGGCTAAGCCAGGACTTGGCTGACCGTCATATTCCTCCTGCCAGAGAGGTCAGGGCTAGGCCAGGCTGGCTGGGAGCTGGTGGAGCAAACCACCAAGGTTGTTTATTTATGTGGCAGGGCAGGCAGAGGTTCCTCAGCCTGCCAGAGGACTTCCCCAAGCTGAGCAGCTCTCTCCTTAGGTTTCCCGGTAGGTGCAAGGGGCAGAGTCTGCACCTCATTGCAGAGAAAATGGATTAAAGCAAGACAAGTCAGTGAGACAGTGAAGAAAGGGAGGAATTTTTCAGTATCTAGTTCAGAGGAGAAAGGGTTATGGTCACCCCAAGTGTCCTTTTTAGCAAAATACTAGGAAACAAGATGTAACAGGGAGTTAAGTAGCCTGACTCCGTTCTTACTTCTTCACTCTTGATTGCATACCTTGTGCTTTCCTCTAGTTTCTTCAACTTTTCTAAAATCCGAAGTGTTTCCTGGGAGTGGCAGTTCTGTCTGAGAAAGGCCAGAGCTGTTTTTTTGCAAGTGGGTGCAATTTCCTCCTCTTCTATTATTATATTTCTCTGCTGTCTTCCTGTTTTCCAGATGATTCCAGCTTCTTTTACTACTGATTTTATTTTCCATTTCATTACAAATAACTGAGTTCTCAACGGTTTGGGTTTTGTTTTTTTTGGTGTGTGGTGGTGGTGTTGTTTTTGTTTGTTTGTTGTTTTGTTTTTTATTTTTTACAATAATCCTGTTATCCATTAAGATTGATTAACTGTTTCCTGCCTTCCTGCATTCCCTTAGCTTTCCTTCTGCTGTCCATGCAAATATTCTTCAGCACTCTGATATTTGTCCTCATGTCCGCTGTGGGATGAGGCTAATTAATACAGGCTTGGCACTACGTTTGTAGGTCATGGTATGACTTCATGCCAGCTGACTCAGACCCTTTTGTCCTGAAATGGCAAATAAAAACAGTGGGTCAAAAAGTTTTTGCCATATTAAGTGAAAAATGTTAAGAAATATATATATACATACATATATTTGGAATTTTTTAATCTATTATTGGAAGTAGTTTTTCAGAATTAGTTTTTTAAAAAATATACTTACTTTCGACCAAAAAAAAATTAACCCCCTTCAGGGGTGAAAGCCTGTTCTCTTCAAGGCAGCAGATGTTTTGCTGTGAACATTTCTTGCCAGGAACTTATGCAAGGTTCAGGTGCATCTGGAGGATGAAAGCTTGTGCTGTGTGGGGCTCTAGGCAGTTAGGTAGAAAAAGGCATTTTAATCCAGGAGGTGATGGGGTGCTCGAGTCTCTGCATCCCCTCCCCACAGGGTTTGGCTCTGGCTTTGGTACCATGCGAGAAGTGGGCAGAACACACACAACTGCACTCTAGGGGATTCCACTGACAATATATGTTTTTTAAAACCTGAAGCCATGAATACCACATTAATGTATTTACTGGAGTATTTCTTACATCAAATGTTTTCCAGAGTGAAGAGGTTGGAAGATAGAGAAGAAATTTTTCTGATTCAGTAGGAGCAGGCTCTGAAGAAGACAATAGCCATTACTATTCAGTGGTTGATTCCTACCTTTTGGGCTTATTTCATTTGGGTTAGTAGCCCAGGAGTACAGTGAAGCTTTCCACAGGATTTCATAAAGTTACGGTTTTATTTGCTACATTTTTTTCTATAACCCCTGACCACGTCTATGCGTGTCAACTAAATGGGGAGCCGTCCTGCGCACTCACACTTGATCTCTACCTGGTTAAACCATTAGAGCAGTGGCTGGCCTATCTTTAGCCTATGATGGTTGACACTATCCCAAACATTTCCTTAGAGTATTTTCAACATTTGAACATTCAAGGATGAAGTTGGCAAAAACCCACCCTGTTTGGGGGGATAGGAATGTTTGGGAGGATAAAGATGGGACATTCTGGGCCAGCTGGCCCCAGTGCCCAGGAGTGTTTCTAGCCATGTTTATTTCATTAACCTAGATGTAGGCTGGAAGTGTTACCATACCATTTTCTTCTATTTACTGTTTTAAAGGCTTAATATTCTTTTTGATTAGAAGTATGGAATTTCACCAAGAGAGCTGTTCTATAAGAAAAAGAAATGACTGTATTTTATGAAAAATTAGGTGTCAAGGGGCATTTTTGTTGTTTGGAAAAATTCTGGGCAACATAACTTATAAAACAATAGATCTAAAACAAGTGGGTGGAAAACGTTTGCACAAACAGCAGTAATTGCAACTGAAAGGTGTAATTGTAATATCTTTATCTGACATGATGAATTTAAAATACCATTCATTATAAAAAAAATGAAATGGCACATTTTGTGTAAACAAAGTAAGACAGTTCACATAGGATAATTTTCACAGATAATTTCATTTTATGTGCAAAACCTGATCCAAAGATACAGTTTTTGGTGGTAAGAGCTATTGTATAGAAGAACTCACTTATGCTTCCCATAGAAACACAGAGTAGTTTTTCAGCTAAAACAGGACAGTTTATGTTTAACAAGTAAGCTGCTTAATAAATGTAGGCATTTTCTCTCCAATGTACTTCTGAAGAGGCTTTACTTTGTATGAATTCATCTGTCTCTTGAAACTATTTCAGTGCTTGATTTGGATGCATTTTTTTTCTACAGATCCTTACTGGACTATTCATTAAATTCTCTTCAGTACACAGGGTTTGAACAGGGCAGATTTGAATTTCATGTGAGCCCTGTCTTATTTACCCAGGGCTTCTAGCTGCTGTGTTTATGTCGACACTGCTCACACATGGCTTCTTCCACCATCCCTGCTGCAATATTCAAAGTCAGAGCAAGGTAAAATTAGATAATTCCAGGTGATCTCTGAGCACAAAGATGTCTAGTCATTCTCAAGTAGCAATGCACAAATACAGAAGTATAATAGCTTAGAATTTAAAATTCCTTGCTATTATTATACAGGACTTCTGCCAATAGGCTTAATTGATCTGGTGGTATTTTTCCTCTAACATGCAATTTATCAAATGCTTTCTGGTTTTAGTTGTATTTGATGAGGGTAGTGAGGGAGGAACGCAGGCTTGCTTTAATTTGTGGGTTTTTTGTATTTTGTAAATAATCAGGGATGAAACACTGGTGGAGATGGGACACAAGTAAGAGAGACAAGAGGTACAAGCAATCTTAATTCTTACTTACTTGGCTGGTGAGTTTTTGTGTAGATGCTTAACTTCCAAATCCTGACCAGATTTTAGACTGGGAAGAAATGAGCAAAATCAGATCAACAAAGACCAGAGAATTCATCATTTTTTCACTGCATCAGGGAGCACTATTGCCTGCCAGTGGCATTGCCTATGCAGGCAGCATGTCAACTGCCTGCTGTGCATGGACCTCAGGCATTCTTATACCTTAACCTTACATCTTTGCCTGGTTTGTTAGGGACTGAAATGCTTTAATCTATCCACATTATTGGTGTCAACACATAATGTCTTTGTACAGATCAAATTGGACTGTATGATCAAATACTGTGGGCTCTGTGATCTAATATTCCCTTTATCCTTAAAATCAATTCACAGAATCCAAATCAAGTATGCCCTAACACACATAACCTGTCATTTCTGAAATCTGTACCTTGTGGTCTGTCATTTTTTTTGCAAGCTTATTTAAACTGATCTTTGTGTTTTAACAGAAAAAGTTCTTGCTAAGTTGTATAATCATAGAAAACATCCTAAAAAATGTAAGTATGTGCAGTGGAACAATAGCACAGAGAATTTGATTGCATTTCAGTTGTTGTCAACGCGGTTGTATAGTCTTTGCTTTCATATCTATGATAGGGGCATGGGCTTCATATCACATAACAGAGATAAGATCAGAGGCACCACCTGATTTCTTATACACTCCCACCACTAGATTTTTGCCCACTCCTGCAAAATATGACACTGGATGGTATTTCTCACTTATTAAAGAGGAGAGATGCTGAAGGGACTTCCTTACCTCTGGTTGATGCTTTGCACTTTCCTCAAGGATAAGATAAAAGAATTTTCTGCTTTCTTGTGCTTAAGCAGAACGTTAGATGTCAAGACTATGGGAGAGGAAGGAGAGAAAATGGAATGTGAAACATGATTAGGTATATATGTATTACAGAGGAAGCAATTAAGGCCTTGGATAGATTTTGCAAGGATTTAAGATCTGCAGAGGTATCCTCACAGCTGCTGCTGTACAGGGAAGGGTCTATCTCTGTCTGCCTTTAAAAAAAAAAACTTCTGTAAATGGTTTGTATTAATTAATTAGAAAAAATAACTCTAAGCTGAAATTTATCATGTAGTGTGCCATTCCTGAAGAAGTAATTTAAATATAACATTATGTGCAGACAAGGGAAGATTTTTCACATGGCTATTCCCTGCTTCTGAAATTACCATGTCTATAGCAATTCACATGCAAAAATTTCTACATAAGCGATCCCTTATTAAAGCGCTGCCCATAGCGTAAGATGAAACTTTTTAGTGCAATGAAGGCAAATGAGGGAAAAGGTTTTTCAAAATGGTAGCATGGTTAATGATTGTGTGCGGTGACTTCTGTCAGCAAGCTTTGCAAGATTTTTCACTAGGAAGATGTCATCTACATATATGTTGCTTGCACTAAATGAATTTCAGGAAAATACCTCCACAGCAGCTATACTGTCATAGCATGTCTTATCAACTGTATATGTGTTTGTGTAATATACAGTAGATTCCACCTTATAATCAGTTGTTTTTTTTTTTTAATATGTATTTGCAGTACAGGTTTAATGTCTCTATAGATCAGATATGGTTACAAAAAGATTGCCAAATTATTCTGGCGTATGGTTTTTGGCAACAGTGTTCCTTCCTTAGAAGAATAAAAAAATAATACACTAAACACAGAGAAACTATTTATAAATACATCTTCTTGATGTTTTTTCAAGCCCAGCAATAATACATTAGCTGATCAAGTTCTTGTGAGATAGTTTAATATAATGCCATAATGGTGTTTAGACAGTTTGCCAAATAAAAGAAGACAAGCCACAGAGTTATTAAAAACGTACTCTTGCAGTTTTTGCATTGTATTTACTGCCATCATTGTCAGTTTACCAGGGGAAATCTTCTCGAAAAGTAACTCATTTTGAGAAGGGTGGCATATCTAAGAGGCACCCTTCTTCTTCAGATTGTTACTTCTGGCAAGGTGGTATTTTCTTTCATTGTGCTTTTGGACATTTACATTCCCTTTGTGCCTCATAGAAGTTACTGTAAGTAAACAATGAGACTAAATGAACAAGCCACTAATTTTTCCATATATAATCCATTCTGTAGCATGAAGGCAATAGTTTCCTAAAGTTTATTTTTCAGTACTCTCTTTTAATAATTTTTTTTATTATTAAAGCAATAGGCCTGGTCCTGCTCCATCCAAGGCAGTAAAAAATGCCCCTCGTAATGCTCATGGTGCAGAACTGAGCCACAACAGCAGCAGCAATGTTCATTTAACTCTAATTTTCATTTTCTCATTTTCATTCTGTTACTACTAATATTGCGACTTTGGGAGTATTGTCTGTTAGATAGATGGATTTAACTGCTATTTATTTTTTTCAGATTCAATCCTCGACACAATTACATAAAAGTTCTTAAAGTGGTTATCAGACAAAATGCATATTAGTCCAGTAGAAACAAACCAGGTGTGACTTAACAGTCTTTATTGTTCTATATGTGTAAGCATTTCAACAAGATCCCTGGCACACTGTCATCACGTGTACTATCTTTACTTTGGCGAGAGAGATGACATCTCTCAGGGATCCCATCCTGGGAAACAACCACTCAAAAAAGTCTGTAAACAGTTGGATTTACACCACCACATTATCACATTAACTCACTATTTGTTAACTACATACATATTTTCTGTAATATTTAATAAGGATACCTCATTTTGCTTTGAGACTGACCACATCAAGGTCCATTTAGAGATCATGGTAGGAGTGTGCCAGAATCCTAAAATATTTGGTGTCAAGACATCCTGACTTCACCAGTGGGAGCTTCTGACTCTAAATCATCCTTACTATTTCATCTCCATACACCGCAAGTGAACGTACAAAGGCATTAGAAAGCTTACTGATTTGTTGCCCCATGACTTTTTCTATGCCCAAAGTCCTACCAATGTTTCTTGTACAAGCTACCAAAGCTCTTCACTAGCCAGGCTTTTCCAGACATTAATTATTTTGATTTGCAGCTTCTCGTACAGGCAGCATAGAAGTGTGAACAGTCGTCTTTCCTCATGCTGTACAGAAGTGAGAGTAATTGCACTCATAGTGCAAACACTTTGGCATGCACATAATTTTACTGTTCTGAGTCATCCCTTGACATCTGTAAGATGACTTAAGATAATAAAGTTCAGCATGTATGGAAGCATTTGCTGGCCAGGAGCTTATAGTTCCCATAGTAATTATTTATCCATGTTGTATGTATTAGTTTCTTTTATTGTTTTTTTTTTTCCTGAAGTTTTGTAGATGAGTTAGGACATAATATGGGGAGGGAGGTCACATCATCCATTCCTCTCCTTCAAGGCAATATAAACTGGAATTGCATAATTTCTCGGGGGATTGTCTAAAGTGTTCTTAAAAACATCCAATGATAGTTCCATGTAATCTTATAAAATCTAAGTACAGTGCTTGATTAAGTACCTTAGTGGTATGCAGTGGTTAAGTATGGGACGTTACTACTCTGTTAAGCATTTTTCTTTCTTTTTTCTTGATGTCCTCCAATTTCATATTGAGCTTCCAAAACATAGCATGCTCAGAGCTGTATGTGAGGTGCAGATCCCTCCAGTTTCAAGCAAAAGTAATCCTTAGTTTTCCTGTTAGTGTAACATTTCTACTAACAAGAGTTGTATTACAGTCTGCTTAACACTCCAAACAACTTCTATGCATATTAAATATATTCTATGCATATTCAAAATATATTAAAATGTGGTCAATACAACATATCATATAGTCCATATCCATTCCTACTGTGGTTCTCTGGGAGCACATAGGTAAGTTGTTGTCTCCTGTTTTCCAGTGCCATATCTTTCTATGACTGTTTCCAAACGTCTACAGTATCTTTCCAGTATCTGCTAGTTTTATCTGAGCTACTGTAACTCACTGGTAAATGTTACATTCCATGTCACTGCCACATCCTTGCTGGTTCCAGCATTATCACTGCTCCTAACCCAAGAACAGGGCTCTTAACTGCAAAGTTGCTTTACATTGTGGGTGATCGTTGCTTCATCCCTGGAGTGATGAGCAAATGATGACTGATACAGTTTCTGGGTTCTGTTTTGGGCAAAATGCACTGTGTCTTGTTCAGAGGAGTTTCCAGCAGTATGTAATGAAATTATCCTTGGTTCCTCTTCCTGTGAATCTGTCATTATTAGCGTCATGGAATAATTTGGTGGCAAAGGCCTTCTGGAGGACCCCTAGTCCAGGCCCTGCTCACAGCTGGACCAACTTCCCCATTAGGTCGAATTACTCATAGGTTTTTTAAGTGACATTTTTAAAAACTTCCAGGATGGAGATCATGTAACCCCTCTGGGTGACCTATACCAGTGCTTTACCCTGTCATTATGATTTTTTTCCCTTTACGTTCGGCTAAAATGTTCCTTATTGCAACTTGTTCTTTACTTTTTCCTTCTCTTCCTTTAGCTGGGCACTTATAAGTCTAACTCTATCTTCTCTATTAAATATTCCCCTTTTTAGATAGTTGAGGACAGCAATTAGATCCCCTCCACACTCCTCTCTTCCAGGCTGAACCAAACCATATCCCTCAACCTCTCTTTGCACATCATGTGCTCCAGATATGTAAGCATCTTGGTGGCCCTTACTGGATCCTCTCCAGTATAAGCATACTGAGGCCCCACACCTGGATGCAGGTTCCAGATGCCTCATGCGTGCAAAGCAGAGGGAAGGATCACTTGCTTGATCTGCCAGCTACTCTCTTGTTGATGCGCGGTCAGCCTTCACTGCTACAAGGACACACTGCTGACTCATATTCAGCTTGCCCCCCACTGGCACTTGTCCTCCAACCAGCTCCAACAGCAAAGCTGGAAAGTCTTGAGCGGCCCCTTGGGAGGCTACATCTTTCTCCCTCGAGTCTGCAGACACAGTGAAACTGGAGAAAGAAGGAAGGAAGGAAACTTGCATGTGCTTCCTTTGCAATACCCCATTCTTTGGAACTAATTTCCATATTTTGCCAGGAAGCCTGGCTGGTCTTCAGTACATGCTGGAAAGCCTGAACCTCTTCCCAGCTTCAAAAGGAGGGGAAAAAGTTGTATGGCTGGGATAAGTAGAGAGTGGGACTACTGCAAGTTGAGGCATGATACTTGAAAGAAACGCTTGTTTCTCCTTGGGCTGAGGGAGTGAGTGCTTGCTGGGTGTTATTCATTTGATCTGTACCTGATACATAGTAAAAATTCCTGATGCACAACTGTGGGTGCTAATCAACAACATAAAAAATAAATATGAGCATAAAACTCTTATATCCTATCATTTTATTGTATATAAATTTGCTGTTGAAAAATACAGTAGGAAAAAAAAATCCCTAAAGCTCACAAATAAAGTATTTCTTATTTTATTTGTACACGTAAGGAGTGCATGGTAAATAGAAAGGTGATAGAGTGCTAAAGCTGAATCCAATTTCTGATAATTTATGAAAACAGGGATGCAATCTTTTGACAGACAAGATGCTGCAAATGTTTTTGGTTTTGTTTTTTCTAAGCAGAAAAAAAATTAATTATTTACAGAGCAGCATTTACTGTGCAGTACTCAGAGTACACTTTCAGGATCAGTAGCAGCAGGCAGGTAATGCATTAGTTGTGCTTGACCTTTCTGAATAGTAAGATTTTATGTTCTGCCTTCTGTGCTCTTAAATGAGAGCTTCCTTGCCAATTCGCCCTTGGTGAGCCCCCAGCTACCACAGACACATGGTGCATGGTGGGCAGCATGGCATTACTGCTTCTGCACTTCTAGCTTCTAGGTCAGTCAGAGTGGCTTGAATGGAGTAATTATATGTGTTCCTTCTGCTTTCCTAACAGCTGGAGTCACACCTGGAAATCTACTTCATGTGCTTTACAGAGACTGGTAGGAAAGTACGACTATGAATAAAAACACGCTAAGCTTTATGTCCTTCCCTAGGTCCGTGTAACTGGAGTCCTCTAGTCCAAAGTCCAGTCTGGATTTTACCAGAGTTTTCATCTTTCCACTGTTTTTAAAACAAGTTGACAGTGTTTTTGTTCCCCTTAGGTATCAAGTCACAAGGAAAAATATTTTGGTAATGTAGGTCAAATTATGGAAGATGATTTTTACCGGAGTTAAAGAAAATGAGCAGAATTTCTGATAATGTTTTACATTTGCATTGCATTTTACTGATGGGTTGCCTCTGTATGTTTTTGAAAGTTTGACAGCATTACAAAACTGGTGGTGGTTCAAACTGAAATGTGTAAACCTAGCAAACTAAAATTAGGGTCCCAAATTAATATTTAGATGTTCAGTTAAGAACTGACACATTTATTTGCCATTGAATTCGGTAGAATTCAGAAAATTATGTGGAAAGACAGTTTATCCTTGGTTATGATTGAAATTAAACTGAGTTCAGCACCAGTTCTAACTGCTTTATCAGCAGTGGGTAAATTTGCTGGAGTAGACAAAGCTTCTGTCTGTTTTTTTGCTCAACAGGAAGCAAATTTATGAACTTTTTTCATGTTTGAGTATTATAACTAAATATGTTTTGCTCTGTCTCCCAGATGTTTTTTGGAAGGCAGGAAAAATTTAGCAGTCTTAGCAAAAAAAAACAACGATCATTTTGGAAATGTTTCACAATCTCCTTTCTGTGTCAAGATTTCGTGCAGTATAGAAATAAATTAAGCAGTGTTTTGGGGCCCAACACATCCACTGTCCAGCTGTTGCAGATTTTATGATAAACTGTAGTTCATGTTTTTGGATAGAGAGGGACATAGTAAGTTGCTGGCTCGGCTGCGCAGGGTGAAGGTCCCCAGAATGGATGGACAGGATCCCTTTGCTGCTCCCTCCCGTCTGACAGGGGAGAACAACATGAGCTAATGGTGCATCTGCAACCTTCCCTACTGTCTCCTATTTACATTAGTGGCACTGTGCCCAAGAGTGCCAGGTGCTGAAGCTGTACAGGCATGGTGGCCCTGCTGGCATCCAGAGGCAGACGGAACAGTGCAAAGGGCTGTCCCCACGCCTTGTGTTTGGGGTCAGCCCTGGGGTAACGTGGCCATATGTAACAGGTGGGATGAGCTATGGCAGCATGGCCTTGGCTTGATGTGTTGTTTTTCTTCTGTTTGTCTCCACTTGTTTGGGAAGAATCAGTTTTTGCCTTGACTAGGCTTGCTTCCAAGAAAACTTCTCTGCTGCATTCTTTCTTGCCATTTCATTTACTCTCTGGTGCTTTGGGGTGATCAGTGATAAACTTGTCTCCTTTTGCCCTTTGATTCAAAGATTTCTTGTACTGCGTGTGTTCTGCTCATGGCTGTGGCATTATAGGTCTATGGGTCTATAGGTCTATAGCTCTGGGATGAGGTCTTGCCATGCTTGGTGTACCAGGTCTTACTACTCAAACAGCCAGGTTGCCCTCATCTAATATAATCTCTGTACACAGTGTCTTTTGCTGAGGTTCTGCTGTTTGTTTTCCTTTGAAGTCCTGAACTCAATAGCATTGTACCTTAGAAAGTATGAGCTGTTCCTATACCTTTAACCAGTTGTGCTTGTTTGGAATTGCAATAAAACCAGACATTTGTTCAAGATAAGTTGCTGTGGTTATCAAATCAGCTTCCTGGTTGCCATTGCTGAGACGATCAGAGACTTCTGCCTTATGAGGGGGGATCTGATTAATAGGATTGCTTATGTCAGAGTATGTTGTCTTATGCTACAGTGATTATTTGAAAGCAAATGGAAATGTTAAAAAAAGAGGTCTTGAAAAACAAATATTAAGGCTTATGCCTTGTGGAGACTTGATTGATGTTAATAATTAAAATAATTTATCAGTTTTGATAATGAGAATCTTTAATCCCAAATCCCCTACTCCTTTGAAATTATAGTAAGCAAGATCCTTTCCACGTAATGTGCTTTGGGAATTCATTCCTCACAGGTAATAAATTATTAGGGTAGCTCTTCAGATTTGTGTTACAAAATGGAGTTTTGAGAAAACAAAACAAAACAAAGACCCCAAACTCACACATTTACAAGATTCTTATGAAAAGGAAGTATTAATAATTTGTATATATTATCTGGGAAGGGTTTTTTTATCTGTTTGCATTGAAGGTATATTGATCCCCACAGGATAACTGGAAGTCAATTAAGTAGCTGTACAAAGATTTCTGCTCTTTGCATGGCAGAAAAGGTTCTGTGTCTGTTCCTCAGAGAGACCAAGCAGCCGCAGGTTGCTTTGGCCAAGCAGTTGCACTGTTTCCCATCCGCATAGGGCCTGTGAGATAAAACACTCCGGTGCTGAAAACCGGTATTCAGCCAAAGGAAAAACAGTGTAATCTCTTTGCTCTCCCTGCTGGCCTGATGTTGTCCCGTTGCCATACATAGGCAATTAAGGATATATATAAATGCTTCTAACATGGAACATCTTTTATTCAGAAATGAAAGCTGCACTTGCAAACCAGTTATACATTGTGATACTGCCAGGAGCTGCAGTGATTTCCAGGGCTGGGGTTTCATGCTGGCACCTGATTTTTCAGTCCTGTTTCTTCAGGTTGAGGAGAGACATGCTGCCACCTTCCTTCCCCTGGGAAAACCAAGAGCCAACCTTGCTTTAGCACCTTTACCTTTGACTGTGCTTTTGGTAGTGATGCAGGTGGCCATGATTTCCAGCAGAGAGTTATGCTGCTTCCCAGGGATCTCTCAGTGATGTTGTATAAGCAAATTGCGTTATATTACTGCATACTTGAGCCCAAAATCCCTGAGGAAAGAGAGCGAAGAGTGAAAACACACAGGACCTAGAGAATGAGGCCATACTCCAATTTTTCGCTTTCCGGTTGATTCTGATGGTAGGCAGGACCTGGGCTGAATCATTCTCAGCAGCCCTCCTCCAGCTATGTTGCCATCTTGTTCATCATGGGCTCAGTTTTCAGGAGCTCAGGAGCCTGGTGAGTGGCCATGTGGGTATGTGGCCATACCTGGCACATTTGGTGTGTGTGATGTCTTTTGTGTGACATGACAGCTGGAAGTAAAGAGGAAACACTGACTCAAGTCAAAAAAAGAAGACGACACATCTCCTCATGGGCCTAGTGAAAGGGTGAACCAGAGTTGTCCACAGGGCTCATTATCACCCTGTTATTTAGGAAAAATAAATACTAATTTGGGTAGAGGAGGTAACATTTCTGTGTCACCCGACTTGCCATTTAGAAAGCTTTAAAAAGGTAAACATTAAATAAATTTTATCTTGACATATTACTTGCAACTGTAAAGCAAAAAAGTTGAATTTAGAAAATTTTGAAGGCAAATTTTGTGGCAATTATTTAAAATCTGTTTTCTTCATAATAATTTTGATAAAAGTAATTTGATAAAACAGCATAATTTCATTAATAATTTTGATGAACTAAAACATGCCTTAGCAGTGAGTAAAAAGTTAAATATAACTGAAAAAATTTGTTTTGGCATATGAAACCTGTAATTCCTTACCATTAGCTATTCTATATCCAGTTTTTATATCTATATTTATATAGATATAAAATAGGTAATCATGTAAGTAATGAAAAGATTACAATTGATTGACTATAAAGGCATTAAAACCACTAAACCACAGAAATTCTGGAAATGCTACAGAATCACACTCTACAAAAGCCTCTAATATTCTCAGTTTTACAAGTGAATAAGAACTGCCTTCTTATCATTTTCCAGTGTGTAGAAATTTAACATTTGCTTCACCATTTCTCTTCTCTGCCTATGTCTCAATGGCTCATCAGGCAGAAAGTTGCCTATCTGAAGTACTGTCCTCTTCATGATATACAGCAACGTTTCCATAGAATCTGCCAACGATGAGATTATGCTGCAATTTGCCCAAACAGCTGGATCTGCTTCATTATGAATAGAAACCATCGGGCAGTGTATCCAAATTTTAGTTCTCAGCCTTCCAAATCACATTAACAGAATTGTCACATGCCTGGGTGAGTGCTTCTACACCACTTCTAATTAATTCCGATTGTATGTTACTCACTCCAAGAGGTTTATTGTTGTGTTTTTTGGTTTTGTGTTTGTTTTTTTTTTTTTTTTCTTTTTAATGTCCCTTTCAACTTCCATTGCCTTTGGAAGTTGTTTGTTATGATTTGGGCTTCTCAAGAAGAAACTCCCACCTCCTTTCCTTCCAGTGCTATTTCATGCATGGGGCTCAGTTCTTGGCAGTAGCTGAGGTGGTATCTCTCCTCACTCAGGCTGTGGCTGGTTTGCCAGCCCTCCCCAGTGGCATTTCTAGGGACAGCTGCATATCAGGAGGCTGCTCTTCATGCCAGTTTTCTGTAGTAACTGTAAGAACTGCATGTTTCCTGTCTCATACAAATATATTCCTCATGTTCTTTTCATCCATCTTCCTCCATTGCTGCATTGGTCAGACAATGGGAGCATCTTCCCTGTGGGATGAGATTTTTTTCTTGGGGACCATTTCTGCAGCAGTTTATCTATGAGTGCAGTAACACAGTCAAATATCCTAGTCATGGCTGTCTTCTGGGAGGATAAACACCCCGTCACACCTCTTGGCCTCCTCTGAGTCACAACAGAGTGGGCTGATGTGCAGCTGGAAGCATGATCCTCGCCCCCCAGCAGCACAACCCACAGGAGCTGATCTGTACCTCACCATCTGCAGGCACTGGCTCAAGCCCTTCCATTTAAAAACCCATTGCCTCTTTCTTATGTTAGTAGCAAGAGGCAGATGGTTAATAAGGTGTGGTGGGTTGACCCTGGCTGGACACTAGGTGCCCACCAAAGCTGCTCTATCACTCCCCCTCCTCAACTGGACAGTGGAGAGAAAATATAACAAAAGTCTCCTAGGCTGAGATAAGGACAGTGAGAGATCACTGAGCAATCACTGTCATGGGCAAAACAGACTAGACCTGGGGAAATTAGTTTAATTTTTATTACCAATCAAAACCAGAGTAGGATAATGAGAAATAAAAACTAACTCTTGAAACAGCTTTCCCCCACCCCTACCTTCTTCCCGGGCTCAACTTCACTCCTGAATTCTCTTAACTCCTCCCTCTGAGTCGTGCTGGGGGACAGGATCAGTTCATTGCACGTTGTCTCTACTGCTCCTTCCTTGTCAGAGGAAGAATACCTGACTACTCTTCCCCTGCTCCAGTGTGGGGTCCCTCCCACAGGAGACAGTCCATGCTCCAGCATGGGTCCTTTCCACAGTGTGCAGTCTTTCAGGAATAGACTGCTCCAGCCTGGGTCCTTCATGAGGTCGTAAGTCCTGACAGCAAGCCTGCTTCAGCTTGGGCTCTTGTCTCCATGGGGCCATGGGTCCTGCCAGGAGCCTGCTCCAGCTTGGGCTTCCCACAGGGTCACAGCCTCCTTCAGGCATCCATCTGCTCCAGCATGTGGTTCTCCACAGGCTGCAGGTGGATCTCTGCTCCACCATGGACCTCAGAGGGACAGCCAGCCTCACCATGGTCTGCACAACAGGTTGCAGGGGAATCTCTGCTCAGTGCCTGGAGCACCTCCTGCCCCTCTTCTTCACCAACCTGGGTATCTGCAGAGCTGTTTCTCTTACATATGCTCACTCTTCTTTTTGGCTGCAGTTGTGCAGGTTTTTTTTCCCCCTTTTTAAATAAGTTATCCCAGAGGCGCTGCCACCGTCACCCTTGGCCAGTGGCAGGTCCATCTTGGAGCCGGCCGGTGTTGGTTCTGTTAGACATGAGGAAAACTTCTAGCACTTTCTCACAGAAACCACCCCTGTAAGCCCCCAGCTACCAAAACCTTGTCAAGCAAACTCGATACATAAGCTATTCAGGTGCTTATCATACACTATATACTGAAAGAGCTATCAGCCTAAGCTGTGCATGGTGTTAATAGTACAACCAGATGGTTTTGGTGTATCTTACCGTAAATATTCTGGTTTAGACTTTCAGTACTGGGATGGGTAAGCAGCTGTGACAGCCTGCTTTAGGAAACGTTTATACAGGAGTCAAACTTCTCAACACATTTCAGGTTGTTTTTCTTTATCTCTACTTTTATTTTGCTGTGTGTTTTGATAATTCTTTTGCATATCTCATAATTATTACTGTTCTATTTTTGTTGCAAATTGAAAACAAAACATACTGCCAATAATGTGGTAATGTTTTACCATTTTTCTTTTATTTGGTGTCTACTGAGGATAACAATATTTCCATGCTGCTTGTTTAACCAAAGGAAAAAAAAAAAAGCTGCTGTTACTATTTAGAAGCAAGCTGCTGCTTTCTTTTCTCCATTCAGCTGATTTTACAAATTTGAGCTCTGCTGATACAGTCCATGCTGTATGTCATGGTACAGAAATCATCCAGCTCAGCTTCGCCTTCTCCCTGGTGTCTCCAGAGCGTGGGGTGGGACCTGACGGCTAAATACAGCTTAGGATGGAGCAGAGCGTCGGGGTGGAACTGCATTAGCAGACAGGAAGGAACTCTTGTAGGCTTCTTCCCTAGATCATCATTAAATGATGTTTTATAATAAAGGCTCTTAAGAGATTGACATCTCAGAAGGAAAGTGATACTGCTCAAGTCAAACAAAAATATTTAATTACGTTTTTGGCTCCTTGAACTTTTCTCGTCCCTGTGGCATTCTTAGCTAACTGTAGTCTGGTGGGTATCATTTTATTTTACATACTGCCTAGCATGTTCACTTCACTTTGTAAACTTTTTTCATGAAGATAGTTATTGTATCTTTCCAAGATGCTGTGAAATGGAAAGCTATGAGTTCACTCAGCAGTTCAGAGGAGACACTTTTACACTATACAGTATCAAGAAATGTTTACTTATATCAGGGTTTACATATACCAAGTCCAGTCTTTAAGACTTGCAGTCATGTTTCTTGTCCAGGGTCCCCAGTGAAATGCTGCTAAGTGATGAGGTGGTGTCATTGCTGGGATGGAGTCCCCTCGTACCCCCTGCACCTGCACTAAAGAGGGCATCTGAAGAGTTAGGAGGTTCACATCTCTGTCATCTCAGAGCCTCTGCACAGCAGAGAGTGACTTTTGGTGTGTGGATGTCAGGCAACACCAGTCTAGAAAGGCAATCAATAAAAAATAGAAGAAGAGCCAGCAGAACCCAGGCACAGCTGAGTCTTTTCATCTCACTGACTCCAAAGAGCATGGTGAAGTTGAGCTGAGACAGTGCCATGTAAAATAAACTATCCTGCAGAAAATAGAAGACAAGACTTCTTAAATAGAAACTGTCTATAGAAAAACAAATCTTCCAAGGTCCCAAATGGAGCATAAACCCAGACATATTACTCTCAAATATGCCTGTCACAATATATAAGTCTTTATTACATTGACTGAACTGAAACCAAAAGCTTGTGTTCCTCAACAGGGTAAACTGGATTAATAAGGTGTTAATTGACATCGATATGTGATTATATTTTTATATTAGTTTAGCAGCAGTCCTGAGCTGTTGGTATGTTCTATAGTAGAATGCCATCTTGTATTATTTTCAAACACAGAATAATTGTTCTGTATATTCATTGTGACAGCCACTGTAAAAAAAAATTACAAAGTTAAACAGGCAATACTTTGGAGAAGAAAATATTTTTAGGTAATTGTATGCATGCTAATTGTAAGGATGTATTGGCTTCTTCAAGTCTGTGACATCCTTAATATGAAACTGCATGTCACCAGAAGAGATGGACTTGGAAGGCTGGATGCGTACGGTCCATCCTGGAAGGTGTTAGCACAGGATGAACCACCTTTCCAAGGTTTCCATCTGACTCTGGAAGAAGCATAGGAGCAATGCTGACACTGCCTGAGATAAATCTCTGCCTAGACAGTATTTTGTTGTCCCTTCTCTTAAAGACAGTGTAATTATACATACATTTGAAGTCCGTGTGTTTGGCCAGGATTGACTGCTTTAAGGGGTTATCTCAACTGGCAGTATACTCAGGTTGTGCAATGCCCTGTGTCTGAGAGGGGACAGATCTTTCCTGACCCTCATGTTGATCAGTTTGTGACAGCAATAGTAAATCAAATTATTTGGTCTGGTGTCTGAAGCATATCGGCATAGCCTGTCTCAGGTGCTGTGTGTGAAGGTGTTTTGAATGAATATAGATATTTTCATGATGTTTTTTTTCAAAACTATCCTCACTTGTAGTGTTACTAATCATATTGGGGGCAGCATAGACAAGAAGAACCAATGACATCCTAGCATCATGTTCATAATCTTACATACCTTAATTAACTTTGTTCTAAACCCCTGCAAGCAATTTAGAGAAGAAACTAAGTGGGAAATTAATGTATTGCTCTAGTTGTACATTTGAAACGTGGGCAGCCTGATATGATACTTAGGGTTCAATGTACATCATTATCATAATTTCCCAGTTTATTTATATATACTGCCATAGCACCTGAAGGCTCAGTGTCTCTGGGAGCACAAGGCAGAAAAGGAGCAACTGGTGGGACTTAGGAGCTCTGAGTCGAGGAGTGAAGTTGAGTCTGGGAAAAAAAAAGGAGTGAGGGTGAGGGAAGGTATTTTAGTCTTTGCTCCTCACCATCTAACTCTATTTTAATTGGCAATAAATTAAATTAATTTTCCCCAAGTCAAGTCTGTTTTGCCTGTGATGATATTCGGTAAGTTATCTTCCTGTCTTTATCTTGACAAATGAGCTTTTTCATCTTGTTTTCTCCCTGTGTCATGTTGAAAGAAGAGTGAGAGAGAGGCTGGGTGGCCATCTGGCAGCTCAACCACCATGGTCTGTTAAAGCTACCACCACAATCTGTTGAAGTTTGGGCCATTGGATGAGGATGAGTTCCCTCCATCTTTTTCTCAGCTCCCCAAAGCTTTCCTCACTGCACATTCTATTAAATTTGCCTTTCTTCATAGGAGAGTTCTTCCAGCCTCTGATCATTTTCACGGCACTCACTTTTGGTACCACAGAGTGTTACCTTTTGCCAGCTGAGGGAGAAACATGAGCTGACCAGCCTCGGCTCCCTCTGGCACCCATTAATGCCCCTTCCTAGCTAAACAAACAAATAACAGACATGCTTTACCCTGTGAAGAACATTTAGAGTTTACCTTTCAGGTTGAATATGTAAATTCTGGTATTGTCATTTCTTTGGGGGAAAAAAAAAAAGAACAACAAGAAGTGGACCAAAACACTCCATAATGCATGTATTTAATTTAATAAGTATTAAATTCTTTTTTCTCTGGGAATAAGAACAGAACACAGAATTAGTTTAGAAGTCTTGCTTTACAATGCTTTGCACATGAGATCTTTATTAACACAGTTCTGTGGTGTTGAAGTGAAATTCTTAATACTGTGTTCTGTTTCATGAATTAATTGAATTAGTTATTGTTTACTGAAGAGCTGGAACTATGCCAGGAGACTGAATCCAGACTCAAACAACATGTGTGTGCACCGTATAAAGAAACTGGACTGAGCTCAGAGCCAGATTTTGTGAGCAGAGCTGAACTGAATGCGAAGGCTTGGAGGACCTGCTCATAGTGGGTGTTAGAAACACAATCCCAGACTTGCACACAGATGCTGTAGACAGAGCAGTGGACTTAATCAGCACTTCTAATTAGTGCCCCTGTGAACCCTTGATTAGAAACCCAGAACAGCTGGGAGCATTGCAGGTGCTTTGAATTCTACCTTCTGGGAACGGTGGAGCATGTTCCAGTTTCCAGTGTCAATATTTCTTTATTATGAAGCATATGAACATAACAGGGTACATGAAATGTCTCAGACAGAGGACAAAATCTGGCTCCCAAAGCCACAGGTGGTAGGGAGCCCAACGGAGCTGCCCTGGATTGGGCTGGTGTATAATCTTCTATATTTGAACATACACATATGTAGCTGTCTCAGAAAAACAGTTTTTCTTTGCAGGCCTCCAGCCACAGTTTTTGCTCTCTTGGCACTGATAGATCTGACTGAGAAATGTCAAAGGGGATGGGGTGTCAGCACAAGTATGCCAGTGATTTGTACAAGGCAAGGAAACACAGAAATGTCCCCTAATGGAGCTGGAATTTTATTACTTACAGTTTGTCTATACAGTGCTGCATTAAATGCATCAGTAGACACTCCTGGTATAATAAAGACACTGCTATAGCCATAAGAAAGTGCTTAGATATTCAGTGTGGGGTCCTATTCTCACCTAGGTATTTATGCCTCTATTGCCAGTTGTAAATCTATGTGGCTTAAAAACAGCAGCAACCACTCTTCTAACCAGGACAGTTTTAACTGTGTCAGATATCTGTGCCACACTAGGGATCTTTGCTGGGAGCAAAGCTGTGATTGAAACAGGTTCTAACATGTTTGTAAGTGTTGTAACCTCAGGTGTACCTGGAAGTCTTGCTGATTTTAACTTTGGTTTAGTTAGCGTGATTCCTGACATCAGAGTAATGTTGTCTATTTTTTTTGTTTTTCCTCATAGGCTGACTGGATTAACTGGCTCCCGTTCAGACAGAACTTGGCAGATCTGTTCTGCTTTTGTTGAACTTCTCTACTGCACATCATAAAGATTTCCTAGATCCAGAGGCTGCACAAAAGACACCTGAGCAGCACAAAAATGTGACTCTGACAAGAGACTCCAGGCTTTCTGACAAGGAATTTTCTGCTGATCAGTTTATAATTTAAATGTATAGACAAAGAATGCGTAGTAGTTAACTTGAAACAATAAGCCTTTCTCATTAATTAGGACTGCCAAAAAGGCAGTCACCTGAAGCTTCAAAATGAGTGCTCCCTTAATCCCAAACAAGTCATGTTATGCCCAGCTTCAGGACAACTGCAGCGAAATAAAAAATAATAATGAAAACATAGTGAGTGTGGGGGATACCAATGCCAACCAAATTGTGGCAAAAGTTGGAACCACTGAAGGGGATGTTAAGAAACCTGATTTGACAGATGAGAGTGGGAATATACACCCTGGAGGATCAGAGAAAGTTACTCATCTGAGTAAACTTCTGACCTTCAAAGATTCGCGGACCTGTCACAGCCGTGTACAGGAAAGTAAGCTGCCCTCCACCACAAGCAGGGAAATGGGGAAAGATTGTAGGACCAGCGAAGCTAAGGATATATCGAGGCATATCAGGATTAGCCGAGGACAAAGTCTGTCCAATTTAAAAAGTAGCACAAATGATGCCAACCTGGAGGTTATTTCCAAAGGTGATGTTGACTTCACCCAGAACTTTTCTAAGGGTAAAATGTCCAGGAATGTGGAGATGGAGAAGATAAAAAGGCTTTCTTTGGGAAGACCAAGTAAATTCTCTCCTCAGTCTGAGTCATTCACAAAAGACTGCGTTGGCCGTGTGTCCTGTAAACGTCTGCTTTCTGCATCATTGGACTCCATTGACAGGTCACACCATTTGATAGGAAATACAGAGAAATCACAAAAAACATCCACAGATCATTTTATTGGGATGGTATTTCATCCACTTGACAATACCTCAGAGGAAAATATTGTATTTTATTCCAAACCAGCTACCTCAGGGAACAAGAAAATAAATAAACTAGAAAACGTACCAAATGTTAACATTGAAAGCACACTACATACTTCTAATTCTCAACAGTCAGCTGTTAAGCCCAGTGAGATTCCTAGTAAATCAGAAGCACAATTAGGTCAGGGTGATAAAAGCAGAAAACTGGAGCTTAAGACTGCACTATCTCTACAATCTAAAAATACGTGTCAACAGAAGATTGAGAGAATTATGCTGGTAGAGTTGCTGGGATGTCAAAAAGATGAAAATACAGCAATGCAGGAGCAGAAAGGCTCTGGGTCTGACACATCAAAACCTCAAGCATCTCATTTTCAAGACATCTGTAATAAAGTAGAGGATCCATTGCCAAGCCAGGTGGTAACCTATCCTGATGACAAATTGCTAAGTGATAATGTCACCATCAGTGAGGAAGGGAGAGGAAGCAATGACAGTAACAACAGGGCAGCTAGTCAGGTTGATGAGGAATACTTTCCTGACAAAGAAGTGGAAACAATATTCCCACTCACCTGCAGTAGTAAATCCAGTGGCAAAGTGACACCTAGAAAAAATGAAAATTTACATGAGGTTGATGCAGGTTGTGCTGAAGCAGTTGGTGAGCAGATATCTCTTATACATAACATTAATCTACCTGACAGCAAACCTTTGAAAGTTAATGAGAACAAACTGATGCTAGTCAAAGGAAGTACTGAAGATCCTACTGTACCTGCTTCTGATCTTTTGAATCAACATGGAGCGTGCAGTGCAGAGACAGTGACAAACCAACCACCTGACAACCATGACAGTGATGTGGAAACCTCGAACCTTTCAGCTCCTAGTAAAAAGACAGCTAATGCACAGAAACTTTCTCCAGATGAAGCACCAGAAAGCTGTAAGGTTTCGGCAAAAGCTGATGCATTTTTATGTGTCCCAACCCCTGTGCGCCCGGTGGCAATGCTGGATGTTAATAGTCAGCCTGTGCTGTCGAACAGTAATTTGAAGGACCTTTATGCACTTCATGTTGAAAAACTGTCACCCTCTTCAGTCCTACCTCCCATTGACAGTACACAGTTGTTAAACATATCCCCTAAAGTGCCTATCAAGACTGCCTGCAGCAGTGCCATCCCAAAACCTATCCTGGTCCACTCCAAGGGCTCCCTCACAGATAAGGTGGATGTGGACAGTGACTGCAGTGAAAAGCTGGAAGAAAGCATCGAGATGAAACCTGCCATACCCAGGCCCAAACCCGTGAGACCTAAAATCATCACATACATTAGAAGAAACCCTCGTTCAATAGAGCAGCTTGACCCTTCGTTTGCGCCAGCAGGGCTGCCCTTCAGTACCCCTGCGTGTGGCATGCCCATCTCTACAGAACAGAAGACATCCAACGGAGGGGAGGCGAAGCCCCCCAATGTCCTCTACGACAAATTTAAACCTGACCTTCAGAAGCCAAGGCTCTTCAGTTCTGGGCTGGTGGTGTCAGGAATTAGGCCCCCGGGCCATCACTTTGGTCCGATGAGCGAGAAGTTTCTGCAGGAGGTAAGGAGGCATCTTTCACAGCCTCTTTTGTATGCCAGGTGGTGATCATTTGCTTACTTGTTGCTGCTAGAAGTTAGTTCTCAAACCTCAAATAAGAAATAAATTCTAAATCAAGGCAATGTGTGACCATTAGAAATAAACTGACTTAACTGTTTCTGGCACTGACCCTGTTGCAATGTCTGATCTGTGGCTGGAAGTTGTCACTGTGTTCGTCCAGTGTTTCCCACCAAACCAGTCACCTGCTAGTAGTATAAACAGGAATGTTTAGAAAGGAAAGGACATGTTTTAATTTATCCATAAAAGGATTTTTTTTTTCCCCAAGAAGAGCTTTGGGAAATGAATGTGATTTGCCCACAAAGGACTTTTCCTCCTTAATGGGAAATTTGGCAGGTTTTTGCAGACAGAGTGCTAGAGGTCTAAACTAATTCCTTTCTGTTTAGCTGTACTGAAACCCAGGGACTATCAGAGCTTTCGTTAGATTATACATATCACACAGGAAAATATTTTAATTCCATGTATTATATTGATCTGCACCTCAAAGATGAAATCTTCTTTCCCTGGAAAGCCTTCCCTAGCGTCAAAGGGTGATTTAAGTCCCTCTGTCCAGTTCTGGCTCCTGATGTTACATTGTGTTTCCACTTTGATAAGCTGGACAGGAGCCCTGGTTCCCTGAAATCCCTGCTGGGAGGTGAGCAGAGTGGAGGAAGATGGACCTTGCTTGGAAGGTGAAGAAAGAACAGGGAAGAGGGAGCTACATTCAGTTCTGTGATGCTCCCTTGCATCTGCTTTGAGACATGTGGTAGCTCAACAACCAGGCTTTTTTATATAAATACTGAAGATAACACTAGTGTATTTAATTTTAACCAGTCTTTAAAAAAATATTTGTTGCTTTTTTTTTTTTTTCTGTGTGTCTTGTGGTGTTACTGAGGCTATTTTAATGCCTGCCTCATTCTGCATACAGCATTTATCAAAGGAATAGCATTGAAATAAATTGGGTGACAGTGTTGACAATCAGAAGTCAGCAAACACCCGAATTAGGATATCATGTCTGACTTTAGATTGGCCCTTATGGCACGTTAATAGACAACCTACTGAAGTGATCATGGATTATAGTTTTCCAGAAAACACCATGTCATCCCAAACACAGAAAGGACAGTGCTCACTGCCCTTTCCCCTCTACCTTCAGTTTCCAGCTCTGTCCCTTTATTTTGTGTCCCATTATCTGAACTGCCTGAACTGATTTTGATGACTCTTTTCCCAAATAGTTGCCTGAAGCAGGCACTTGGTGAGAAAATTCTTGCTTGAGGTGTTAATGTTTGATGATGATATAAACTAAGTAATACACAGGAAAGCGTTGGGCATCCTTACCTGCTGCTGTGCTGCCAGCTCTGCTCGGGATTAACCAACCTATGGAAATTCATGTATGCTCCAAGTATTTGCTTCAGACTTTCCAGCTCTTTATAACAAGTTCATCAAATGGGGTGAGTGGGGAATGAGCAGACAGCCACACACAATAAAACTCTGAGCTGAGCTTCCTTTCAGTTGACAGGCAGCAACAGATCTTTTCTTTAAAAGTCATTCATAGAAAAATCTAGTACAGGATGCTAATCAGGATCTTCAAAAAAGTAACGTATTTCTTGAGAGATATTGGGGTAAATTATGGCTGGACTTGATGATTTTAAGGATGTTTTCCAACGAAAATGATTCTGTTCTAAAGCCTCTCACTTCTCTCAGCTTGGAAGAAGATGGAGTTTTTATGCTTGTGAATGTGTGTATATAGTGAAATCTGATCGGAATAAATTCACCAGGGAGAGAAAATATAACTGAATCTTTTCCAGGAAAACAATCTCATATCCAGAAGTTTAAAATAAGAAGCTAACCATCTTCTGCAGTACAAATCTAGAGAATCATCTATACAGTAAAAACCTGCAACCAAACTTGTAGAAATAGGTCATAGGAGTATAATAAAAAAGGGAACTGGATGATCTAATGGTAGGAAACAGGACTGCAAACAAAGGAAAAAATATAGCACAAAAATATAATGCTCAGTGTTTGTTACTTCTGCTCTCCTAGTTCCCGTGCAAAGGCCTCAGAGATTCTATATTTAATCATTTAAGGCCAATCTTGTCTCTTTTAGCATATTAAAGATTTGCTAAATTAGGATGGAAGCTCTTGAAGCAACTAGGATCAAAGCTTTTATAGTCAATGTTGAAGTGCATATTCTAAATGCTTATAACTGCTAAATAGAAATTGATTTGGCATATTATACGCATCATAACTTACAGCAGAGTTAATTAATTGACAGTTACATTTCTTCCTAGGTAGCCTATGGCAGTTTTATGATTAATTTTTAAACAAATTTGGTTCAGAATTCCTATTTCCTGAGCCTTTTTTTTTTTCCTCTGGCCTAAATGGGATGCATTGAAAAAATATTCATGGGTCCTTTCTAGATGATGATGTTTTTACATTTTATACAAAAATGGTAAAGAAGTTGGATTCTACCCCAGAGAGCAAAGGATTCTTTGCAAATGAGAGAGGTGGAAGCTACTGACGTTGCTCTGTGCCTTTGTCCTGAGTCCTAGAGCAGCACAGCGAGGTGGGAGTCAGAGCCCAGCTTGAGTGTTGAAAGATGCAAGGGCTGAATTGGTGAACCAAGTCATTCCCTAATTGCAAGTTCCCCCGTAACAGCCAGTTTGCTGGAAATATTTCCAGCTTGGGACTTACTGTGCTGTCCTCACAGTATACACCCATTGAAATACTGAGGGATTTGTCAGGGATTTTAGCAAACCAGCATCCATTTGTGATGAACAGCAAATGTTTCACATCTGCTCTTTTTTTACTTTGGTTGGTTGGATTTGTTGGGGTTTTTTTTGTTTGTTTTTTGATTTTTATTTTTTTTTTGTGTTTGTTTGTTTTCACCAATTCAAACGGGCAGCTGGGTTTTATAGCTCTGATTTGGAATATTCAACAGGCCCCTGAAAATGTCTTGTGCAGAAATGTGCTCATCTACACAACCAGGTCTCTTTTCAGAAGCTTCAAAGGCACAGATCACAATGAACATTTTACAGTAAGAACATGTAGGGAGTTTTTTCTCACACAACTGATTTGACAATATCATTTCTGTGTCAAAATGAACTTAAAATACCTTCAGCTTTATTTTTAACTATCTAAGTTAAAACCAGCTTCCTCCAAAATTGTATCGCAGTAAGGATATTTCAAATAACTTATAATAAAAATTCAACTTATACACTCTCTTGGTGTAGGGAGGGAGTTGAGGGAGTGCAGTCTGGATGGTCGGGTAGTGAGGTGGACTGTGAACTGGCTGAGGAAAAGAAGCCAGAGAGTTGTGGTCAGTGGGGCAGAGTCTAGTTGGAGGCCTGTACCTCGTGGAGTGCCTCAGGGGTCAGTACTGGGGGCCTGTATCATTCAATGTATTCATCAGTGATTTGGACGAGGGAATAGAGTGTACATCAGTTTACTGATGACACCAAGCTGGGAGGAGTGGCTGACATGCCAGAAGGCTGTGCTGCCATCCAGCGAGACCTGGACAGGCTGGAGAGCTGGGTGGGGAAAAATTAAATGAAATATAACAAGGGAAATTGTAGAGTATTGAATCTGAGTAGGAACAATCCCAAATTCCAGTATAAGTTGAGGAGTGACCTATTAGAGAGCAGCATAGGGGAAAGGGACCTGGGGGTCCTGGTGGACAGCAGGATGACCATGAGCCAGCACTGTGCCCTTGTGGCCAGGAAGGCCAATGGCATCCTGGGGTGTATTACAAGGGGGGTGGTTAGTAGGTCGAGAGAGGTTCTCCTTCCCCTCTACTCTGCCCTGGTGAGACCACACCTGGAATATTGTGTCCAGTTCTGGGCCCCTCAGTTCCAGAAGGACAGGGAACTGCTGGAGAGAGTCCAGCGTAGGGCAACAAAGATGATTAAGGGAATGGAGCATCTCCCTTATGAGGAAAGGCTGAGGGAGCTGGGTCTCTTTAGCTTGGAGAAGAGGAGACTGAGGGGTGACCTTATTAATGTTTACACATATATAAAGGGTGAGTGTCACGAGGATGGAGCCAGGCTCCTCTCGGTGACAACCAACGGTAGGACAAGGAGTAACGGGTTCAAACTGGAACACAAGAGGTTCCACTTAAATTTGAGAAGAAACTTCTCAGTGAGGGTAACAGAGCACTGGAACAGGCTGCCCGGGGGGGTTGTGGAGTCTCCTACTCTGGAGACATTCAAAACCCGCCTGGATGCCTTCCTGTGTAACCTCATCTGGGTGTTCCTGCTCTGGCAGGGAGATTGGACTAGATGACCTTTTGAGGTCCCTTCCAGTCCCTGACATTCTGTGATTCTGTGTATGTCTGTTACTAACATCACCTTTTAGGACACTTAACAGTAACTTTGATTTCACTAATTGAAGGTCTTCCATTCGTCTATTTGCTTTTGGGAAATAAAACAATTCTTTATTTGTGTTTAATTGTGTATTGAGACTGTAACATATATGTTTGTGGAGAGCTATTTATATGGTAAGAACATCACTTTTTGAAAGTGATCATCAGTTTGTAGTGCTCAGAAGCCCATATTTACAAGGAGGCAACATCAGCCTTTATAAGCAATTTAGAGCTTTATGTTTTCTGGATTTATTAATTTATTGCATAATATCTGTATTAATGATTTCTCTGTAGGTGGGGGAAAGGCCTACAAAAGATGAATTTTGCCCTCCACCATATACTCACTATGAGGTCCCGCCAAGTTTTTATCGATCTGCCATGATACTGAAGCCACAGTTAGGACTGGGTGCAGTGTCGAGGTTACCATCTGCGAAGAGCAGGATTCTCATTGCAAGTCAAAGATCCTCAGGTAGCTGTCTCCATCAGCAAGGAGAAATAACGAGTGCTCCCAGCCTCTATCATCCTGATGCTTCAGGTAAAGTATGAACTTTCTTTCCTTCCCTTTAACTGTAGTCACCAATAAGATTTTTTTTTTCAAACAGAATTACCACAAAATGAGCAGCATCTTGACCTGATACTACAAAGCTCGAGCAGCACTCTTTGAGGTGTGTCTGTTTACCCTGGGGCAAGGCTGACTAGGGAGTCTGGGACTTGCATTAAGGTTGCTTGACAGGTCATTGCCAAAGAAGGAGAATCAATTTCAGTAATAATTCTCATTGCATTCTTTTTTATCTTCCACCTCCTTGTAAATGCCTGCAAAATCTTTGCTTTTGTCCTGCAGAAGATAATGGGACATATTCTTCCACCATGAAGACCCCGTTGTTCAATCTGAATATGATGTTCCCCACCTTGTTGTGCTCTGAAAGCCTAAGCAGTGTTCAGATGTGCCAGCAGAGATCTTGATTCTCTGAAGCCCTGGTACACACCTCTTTGGAGACATCATTTCTAATGCCTTTTTCTTCCCAGCTACTGCCCAGCTGAGCATGACCCTGGGCAGAATTACAGGGGAGGGAAAAGCAAGACAAGAGTTGAAAGGAGAAGTGTCCAGTGCCACAAGACAAGAGATAATAGTTACTTCTACAGGACACTCCTTGGTGGCCTGGAAAAGCTTGGAGGTTTTCACAATGTACATTTAAACAGCAGCAAGTTCAGAGACAACTGAAAATCAGTCATTGCCAGAGTGAAACACAGTAGCTGTTTAACAATCTACAAGTCTGCAGAGATTTTTAAGAATGGTCATAAGGGATAAAGTTAAGTAGTGACATGGTCCCTCCTCTTGCCCCAGAACAAGTTTCCTTCTGATAGATGTTTATGTAAACTGCTCATGAAAAACTACTTATAAAAACCTTCAGTCTGAGCTCCTGCAGCCTCTGGAAGCAGGCTGTTTCCATGCACTACCTGCTTTCAAGTTAAGTTTTCCCTACTGTTTTGTTTAATCCTCTTTTTTGAAATTTACTTTCTCTTCTGTCTGGAGTGGACGTGGGGTTTTCTCCTCTTTGCAGGTATCTGAAAACTATTGCTCTCTTTCCCAAGTGTCTATTTCTCCATACTAAGCTGCTAAAAATATTTATGAGAAGAATGAAAATGGGCCAGAGTGTCTTGACTTACCCTGAGAGAACAGTACCAGTCAGTAAAATAGGTTACCAGGATTTGGGGCTTATCAGAAAATCAAGGTTCTTTGTAACACAGTGCCTCTTGCCACCATCATTTACTATCTGACCCTGCATCTGGAGTTTGTCTACATTGATGTCATGGCAGAAGCGGACCAAGATGAGCTGTGTGTGACTTCCGAGAAACTGCAAGATTGCACACTGAGCAGTAAATACCATTTGAGCCCTGTAAGTTGAGTTCAGTCAGCATTGAACATGGGAATACAGGTGCAGAGAGCAATTGGATCATATTTTCCATTTGATGAAACTGCAAGAGCCTGCAAGTTCAGGATATGAGTAGGGTAAGCCATTGAGTAACAGGAGCCAGCCTGGGAGATAGATATGAGAGGAATATATGAACAGGATTTATTAACAATCCACTGTCTTTTCTGATCCTCAAAAATAAATGTTGCCTTGATTTTTATTCATCCAGCTTAATTATCCTGCATCATTGGTGACTACAGACATTACTTTTCCTTAGTCATTTTTATCCATTTTATTTTGTGAGAACTTGTGTTTTGTGTATTAACTTACTGTCTTTCTATATCTTGTGACATTCCAATTGTAAACAGTATGAGCCTTCAGTCTTATTAATTGCCTTTAACACTGATTTTAAAAATGCCAGTGAAAGAGAACAATACATGGGGAAATTGCACTATCTGTTAGTGCAATTCCTATTCCACTGAAGTTTCTGTTTCCTAAAGTTTTCCAGTTTCTCAGAAGTTGGGGTTTTTTGATCTTATCACTGATTATTTCTTGGACCTTTCCTGCTTTGGAGGTCAAACTTAATTCATAGCTCTCCATATTTTCCTTTCTACAACTGTTATTTTGTTCGTTTCTCTTGAGTCTATTGATACCTTGCTGTTTCAAAGATGCTGTTAAAGATAACTCATGGTAGTACAATAATCTGTCTGCCATCTCTTGCGGGATCCCGAAGATTGCCTGATTTGGTCTTTGGGCTCTGACTGTTTTTATTGATTTTAAACTACCCAAGACTTGTTCTGGGAAGGTTGCTAATTTCTCTAGTTTTTCACTGTCCACCCCGGGATATATTGTTTTCACTTCTGGCATCTCACCTTCCATTTTCCTTGCGAGATCAAGAACATGTTTCATTTCTCTGTGACATCGTATTCTGTTGCAAAGTACTTCCCATTGTTATCTGTTGATTCAATGCCTCCCCTTATTGATCTTCCATGTATTCCTGATACCTCTATTAGTTACTTTACATTCTTTTATTTTTGGCATTTTATTTCCCAATTATCCATTCAAGATTGGCTTATAATCACCTTTGCATTGTCCAAAGCCTTTTTCCTTGTATACCTCTAATGACTTAATCTTTCTGTCAGTAATATATGACTTCCTAAGTCAGCATACTAATCTTTTATTCCTTAATGATATATTTTAAGAAGGATGCTCATGGAAGAGGCTCAAATGACAGCAGTCAGGACTAGATTGGCATAGGAGTGGAAGGGCAGCAGTTTCCTGCAGCTGCGTCCATGCCAGTGCACAAACACAGACCAGAGCGGGGTCCCCCCACAAAGGGGCTGGATGGGATGGCAACCCCTGGCATGCCAGAGCTGGTGTGGAGCTCAGAGCAGGGTCAGGCACCATCTAGCCAATTGTTTTAAGGTGCCTGCCACCATTTTCAGCTTTTTGTCAACCACTTTCCCTTAATTTGGCAGTTAGTTGTGGTATTAAACTTTAATCTGCATGACTGGTTTTGATGAAATATTTGAGAAACAGGATTAAACATAGCTTTGATAGAGTAATATTTACAAATACAAGCAGATGAAATGCATGAGCCTGTATGGTCAGCATACTGGAAGGGGTGCTGGTGAGCCTCTTGCTCACATGTGTTGTGGGGTGTGAGGGTTTGGCTGACTGTGGCAAAAGCAGCTGGGGACTAGGAGGTGTTTTTCTCTCACTGATACCATCCTGCCTTCAAGATTGCTAATCAGCATGTCTTGCAGCTCCATCCTGAGCTTTTAATCCAGTTTCTAATCCTAGTGATTTCAGTCCTGCCCTGGGGTAATGGAAGCAGAAGGATGTAACCAGTTGCCATCCCATAACGAAGTGCGAGGTACCACAGAGGCTTTTAAACCGAAATCGCCATGGCACGATATCGAGGACAGAAGCAGTACCTCATAATGAGGATTTTATTCCCCTTTGCCATGCCATTCATAATGTAGCAGTCTGCTTAAGCAGCACTGATAAGCTGAGTGGTTTTGGCCCGTGTATAATACTAATACTCATAAAAATGACTCTAAAGTAATTGATAATTAAATCCCTGAACTACTGTGATGGACTGCAAGTATTATAAGTACATTAAGGGTTTCATTAGTTTTAAGACATGCCAAGTAGAAAGTAAAATAACAATGAATGATCCCACAATTGTGATCTCCAGATGTGATGCCTAAAATGTGACTGGAGCAGTGAACCTTCTTCGTCTGCAGGACATGACATGTGTGTTGGTGTTGGCTGTGAGTTCCTTATTAAGCTGTGCTCTTTCTTTAGGTGATGCTTTACATCAGATGGGTCAGACAAGCAGCCTGACTCTAAGAAAAAGCTCTCTGTACTCTAGCTAAGATAGGAAGTCATTGTATTGCGATGTATTTAAAGGTGCAGTAGTGTTTCTGAAAGCTTAACATTAGTTTATTTTATGTAAATTGAAAGATACTGTGTCTATATAAACTATGAATAGGTTTTCCTTGATTTTGAAGACTTGTTGGAGCAAGTGTGTTAGGATTTTCATTAACTTGATGATTATTTTTCTGGGATTAATGTCTGATTTTGAAAAGTGTAACAGAGATCTTATTATTAACATTTCACTTATTTCTACTCATTAACTTTACTTAATTCCACATTTTTGGGTAATATTTAGGGTATTGTTTTCTCAAAGAGTGAGTTAATTAGATCTTGTTTCCTTATCACCTGAGCATTAAATTTACCAGTCCTGAGGGTCTAGCAGTTCTTCTCATTTCTAAGTAAGTCAACTCTTGTTAAAGATTATATCTGTATCTATCTATCTATCTATATACATAGATATAGATATATATACATATATATAAAAATCAGGACAGCAATGTTTCTGATTATTTAGACACACACAGACATATGCATTTATTTGTGTCTTTGCATATGTATAATGCATTTCATCATGAATGGTACAATATGTCTACAGCTTTGTCCTTGTAGGAAAGCTTTGTTTTCACATTTATTCTCATGAATACATAATGCTTAAACAAGTAAATGAGATTTGATGGTAAAAAATAGGTTTTGAGCTTACTTCCTGAAATGTTGCATTACTGCTACTCCAACTGTTGTGTTCATTTTATAGGCTTTCAGTCTGAGGTACTTGGATTTGAGGCAGCAAACTTCTCAGTTGTTTAAAGCAAGAGGTGACAAGAGGAGAGTTCAGAGAGGAAAATATTCTCTATCCTCCACCGATCTGCAGTGTTTTCAGTTGGCACTCTCTGCTTTCTTTGGGAGAACAATCTGGCTGTATTTTGTAAAGAAAAAAATTAAGTGCTTCAAAGGGAGACACACAATTCTTCATCAGAGTTGATGTTGTCACCACACTTGAGACTTAGCCATATGCCACCTCTCTGCTCCTAACAATTATTGCATCTTCAAAGAACTAAAATGCGTCATATGAGAGGGGTTGTCTATATGACTGTTGTGCTAAATCATCAGTCAGAAGAACAGTATCAGTAATAATTTAGACGCAGCAGCAGGCAAATGCTTTATACCCTACCTCCTCCCTGCAGAGACCCAAGTGCTGTTGCTGGCTGGGCACCCTCAGCGCTTCTGAGCAGCCGATGAGTAGCAGCTGAGTGAGCCCTGTCAGTGAGCCCTGACTCTGATGCACAGAGGAGTGTTCTTGCTGCTCTGGGCTTTCAGTGGAAACCACAGTGAGTGTGGCTCAGGCACTGACAACTTCTGTGCTGGATCTTTCTGTGGGATGCTGCTGCTTTGCACATCAGCTGTAAAGTGAGCATGGACGTTTGCAGTTTGCATGAAGCACTAGCTGACAAATTCTTGGGGTAGTGAGAACATGCTAACCAGCTTTGGGTTGCCTGGGAGCTGGAAAGGCACAGGACAGGTTTTTGGGACTATTAAATCTGAATCAAGAAGAGATGAGCATTTCCTACTGTATGACAGTGGACTGGCCGATCAGAAATTGACTGATGTTCAGAAGTGACAACTGTCTTGCCTTTGGAACTGAACTCTCCCAGGGTTGACAGTATTTGCATGAGAGACCATCAGGGGAGCAGGGCACAACCTGCTCACTGCTGTTTAGATGTAAACCATTAAAGCCTTGGTTTTAAAGCCTCTTTCCCCAGTTCTTGTTCAGAGACAAGTCATTATAACGGGAAAACTGCAAAGGTAGTGGAAACAAAATGGGTATCTTACTTGCACAATTTGTTTTTAATCTGCAAAAATATCAGTTATTAGGTTAACTCTGAGGTGGGTTAACCCTGTTAGTATTATCTCTGACTAATTCAGTGACCTTGCAGGTAACTTCTTTGCCCCAGATTCCACAATATGAAATGAGAATAATGGTGTTCGTAGCATTCTGTAAAAGAAAGTCAGCTTTCTGAGAGAAAATGACACCTAATGATTAAAGTTTTGATGGAAATTCTTGTCAAAAAAAAACCAAACCCTGAATGATCAAAAACCCCACAGCAAGAAAACAAAGGCTCACCAAGGATTCCTGAATTGCAAGTGGAGCTGAAGTCTTGAACTGCTACCCTTTTTCATAAGAACGTATCTGTGTAACTCCTTTCTTTAATTTTTCATTCATTTCGGCTAAAACTTATTTCAGATTTCACAGAAAAGTCACATGAAAGTTGCTCTTTGTTTATACATGTGCATGGAGATGTGATTCACATGCAATGAGGATGTATAAGAAGTCTAGCTCAGACTTTTCTTAAGGCTCCCCAGGCACATCTGGTTTGTGTCAATCAGTCGCTACCTCAAAATGTTTTCGTGTTTCTAGATGGGAACAGCTTGAAGCGTCATAGAAAATCGCTTGTGTGCTGTGCAGACAACAATACTTAATTCTATAATTAGCTTCAGGCAGTGAGACAGCTGGAAAGATTTTTTGCCAATTTTTAAGCTTATTTTGGCAGATTTTTATGAAAATGAAATCTGCTCATTAAAATAACTTTTGTTTTGAACTCCCAGACTTGGTTTGCAGGAGTGCTTCTATACTTCTAAGAAACAGAAATAAAGAAAGAACGTACATCATAAAACTTGATGATATTTAAAACAGAAAATACATACAACAGGTTGTTGTCTCATGAATTTTAATGAGAAAGAACATGCAAAATAACTTAACTTTAAGGATTTGAATGCATCCCTAATGAGGATAATATCCTGCCCCCAGGTCCTTGTGGTGGAGAAGAGCTGGATTACAAAGAAAATAAGTGAAAAATAATCTAAGGTTGATGTTAAGTTCAAGATACAAAATATGGTTAATTCGGGGGGAGTTTGAATTGAAGTCACAAAGTGGAACATAGAAGGAAGTGTGAGAAAATCCACTGAATCTTCTGTCCGGTTCTGGGAGAAGAGTTTTGAAGCAAAGGTAGAGATGGCTGGGCAATTTTGTTACTAAAAGTGTTCTGGTTTTAAGGAAATTGTTCTTCAGTGACACCCATGGTGCTCGGTGTGCTGTGGGCTACAGATGCTTGGTTGCATGGTGGTGCAGGAAACAGACAGCTGGAGACTCGGTGTGGGCATCCCTGCAGTTAAGCTGGGGACATGGGAGTCCCGGGGGAACCTCACTTTCCTAAGGCAAGCACATTTCTTATGTTTTTTAAACAAAACAATTTCTAACCACTTTCCCTTCTGCTCCAGTGGAATTTCCCCTATTCTGCTGCAGGAAATCTGGGATATTTATAGCTTTTTGCTGTTAAATGAAAAGATTTCTCCCTCTACCTCAATTTTCAAAGATTCTTAGGAAAAAGGAATCTCGACTCTCAGCTCCTATACTGCCGGCCTGCTGGTGCGTTTATTTGAAATCTGCAAAACCCACAAGAGATAATCCCATACTTTCTCCCTGCTGCCACCGACCTGGGCAGGTTCCTTGCTCTTGAGGCCACTTACCATAGGTACTCACCTCTCCTTCAAATCTGGAGGGTACCTGGGCCTGGTTCTATCCCTGATGGGAATATTTGCACACTGTGACTGAGTTGTGTGCCTTTTGTCACATGCCGTTGCCCTTGTGTAATTAGTCCTTTAGGTGAAGCTAATGTTTGACCATACGCAGCCACTAACAAGCATGTGACTGTGCAGCCAGATGGGTAAGAAAAGATGGTCTGGCCCATCAAAAATATTGCTGAAGCCATAGAATCATAGAATCATTTGGGTTGGAAGAGACCCTCAAGATCATCGAGTCCAACCATTAACCTAGCACTGCCACTAAACCCTGTCCCTAAGAACCTCATCTACACATCTTTTAAACACTTCCAGGGATGGTGATTCAACCACTTCCCTAGGCAGCCTGTTCCAGTCCTTGATAACTCTTTCTATGAAGAAATTTTTCCTAATACCCAATCCAAACCTCCCCTGGCACAACTTGAGGCCATTTCCTCTTGTCCTATCTCTTGTTACTAGGGAGAAAAGACCAACACCCTCCATGCTACAGCCTCCTTTCAGGTAGTTGTAGATGGCTATAAGGTCTCTCTTCACCCTCCTTTTCTCCAGGCTGAACAGCCCCAGTTCCCTCAACCGCTCCTCATCAGACTTGTGCTCCAGACCCTTTTACCAGCTTCATTGCCCTTCTCTGAACTCACTCCAGCACTTCAATATCTTTCTTGTAGTGAGAGGTATCAGCATTGGTGGGGGAATGTTGAGTCTGGTTGAGGAAGAGAAAGCACAGGATCATCCTTCTGTGGTAAAACTGCAGCCTCACACCAGTATAAGCCAATCATTTGTCCTCTCATATATAGAAATTCCGTCTGAAAGATAATTAGCATGCCACTTTTAGCACTTGGGACTCTTAAACGCTTTTACTGGACACTTTTTTCCCATTCCTACATGAAAATCAGTTAACATGATTCACACTGATTGTAAGTTGTGTTGATAGCATTGAGCATACTGAGATCAGGTTCTGCAGTACTTTGCTGTGGATGTGAATAGGTATGATGTGAATGTCCCTGGCAGTGGGGAGGGAAGACATCTGGCTTGCTGGTGCTTTGCAGATGACCATAAACCAGCTGTAACAGACCACTATCAAAGCAATGCTGCACAAGCCTAGCAGTAAACTGGTAGTAAACATCACTACTTAAGTCTTCTCCGTGCTGATGTGCCCTTCACCTGCACCTGGAGCCCACAGCTACCTCTGAGCCCATCCTCACGTAGTTCAAGTGAAGCCAGAGTCAGGAACAGAATCCAAAATAGAGTCCAAAATTGTCCCTGTTGGTACAAAAAAAAAAAAAAAAAAAAAAAAAAAAAAAAAAAAAAAAGTGAATGAGGTTTTAGCAGCTTTTTATTACACGCTGTAGGTATTTGTCATTTTCGTTTGGATTAGTCTCCACAGCATGTCCTCCTCTGGGCTGGTAAAGGTGCTGCAGTCAGATATCCATCTCTTTGTGTCGTAATAAAAGCTCAACTTGTGAAAAGTGGGTACAAAAATGCATTTTTAAGAGTTTATAGTATATAAACTGTTGAGCAAGGAGCGTTTTTGATGTCTTTTATAGGATAACAAAACTCTATAGCTTGGTGTAACACATATTTCTATTTCAAAAGAAAAGCCTTGGTTTTGTTAAACAAAGCTTAGTATTATTATTGTGATGAGGTACACAAATATCTTTCAAAATCCCCATAGCATTTTTCTGCTCAAAGGAGTTAGTCTTGTTTTCTGTAAAGTCTTCTCAAACTGTAATGCTTCATTAAAATTAATAAGGCTGTGACCTACATAGTTTACAGAAGAATTAAACGCTGTAATAATATGAAGACTGTATTCTTACTGTGCAGTTAATTTCGATTTTTCCTTTATATTATGAATGTTCACTTCTTCCTTTGAAGTATGTGTCAATCTGAAGCACAAATAGAGTTCACTGAAAAAATAATGGAAAAAGGGTGACTTTGTGGCCTTTTCTGGCAAACTGTGTTGATAGTTTTAATGCTGCCTTGTCTCCTAACCCACCAGTACTGATGTTTTATTAAATACTTTAGCATTAGCTTTTGGAGAACTTTGCTAGTTTTTTGGGTTTGTGGTTTTTGTTGTTTGGGGTTTTGTTGTTGTTGTTGTTGTTGTTGTTGTGGTTGGTTGCTTGTTTTATTTTTTGCCTTTCTTTTAGTATATACTTTTGCTGCTCAGGATTCTACCAGGAACAGGAATCTGACATTGTCAAACTTACAAAGAAAAGCTCTGTCCTAATTTTATGTATAGTTGAGTTCCAGATCCACTTGGTATCCAGACCTTCCAATCAAAAGCAAACTCTAATCTTTGGTCCTTGAAGACGATTTGGGGCATTTATGGCCCTATGTTCTGGATTTGCCTAGAAAAGTTCACCAGAGCAAAAGCAGCAGAATATAGGTTAGGACAGATGACCAGTTAGTAGTTACAACAGGCAGAGGTGGTACCTGAGCTACTGTTGTTGTCTAACTTCATCTGCTGTAAGCCCACTATGGGCAGTTTTCTAAGACTTAGTTGGTGCCAGTTCACACAGGCTGATGGTTTACGGTGAGAAGTCCATCAGTGGAAATGGCTGGTGGTTTGTTTAAAAAGTACAACTTTACAGGTCGTGTCCTTGTTCCAAGGCTTGGTGCAAGAAAAGGACATTTTCCTTTAGCAAAATTTGAAAGAAGGGCTTCAAATAAGCATTTTCTTTGATGGAATATAAAGAAGTCCTGTGTCCTTGAAGAGGATTGTTCGTGTTCTACAACAGTTTCCAAAATTGGAGGCTATGTTTAGCATGTTTGTCTCTGTGTATGAGTTTCTTTTAATTGGCACATAACAAAGGTAAAATTAGAGAGTGATACAACATAAAAGAAGATAACAAAAAAAACTTAGTAGACTTGAACCACATCACTTTGCTGGAAGTTTAAGTTATGCCTCATGGGTCCTTGCTGCGTTTCACACTTTAAAAATTATTGTGGCCTCTGGTTGCTCCACAGAACTTTTCAGTGGAGCAAAGAATGAGACATCACTGCAGTTTCAGCAGCTGTTAAAACTTCTATTCAGTCTTTATACTGTCTATGTGGCTGGTGGTAATGGTCAGCATATTCCAGTACAGTTTATTTTATAAAAAATTCTTTCTTTTTCCTTCTTTCAGTTGATCTTAAGAAAGGCTCATGTCCAAGTGCTGCAAAGTCAAATCTCCCCAAGCCCTGCCAGTCTGGACTTCGTCCTCCAGGTTATTCACGGTTGCCAGCAGCTAAACTGGCCTCATTTGGTTTTGTCAGGAGCTCAAGCGTATCCTCTGTCTCCAGCAACCAGTCAAATGACAGTGCTCAGAGTGATCAAAGCAGGACAACCAACCGTAAGTCCAAATGCAGTCTTGCTTCTGGGGGGATGTTAAATAGATGTATTCCAGGACTGTCCCGACTGGAGTCAGCATCTAATTTAGGACTCATGTAATCTCTGCAGCACTCACTAATCCCTACTGTGCCACTGGCTGTAGATTTGGTATCTTGATTTCCCAGTGTAATAATTAAAAATATTATTAATAATAGATGAGTAGGTGCTGAATGTACATTGCATATAAAAGGGGATGATTTCCTTGCTGCAGAGAAAATCACATTAAGAGTGAACCTGAGGCATTTTTGTATTTTTTTTTTTTACTTAGAATATGCCTTTTTACAAGATGAAGTCAGTAAATAATCACAGTAAACTGTTTGGTAAGTACATTGCAGCCATGTAGAACAGTTTAGAACAAAGATTATCTAAAATGAGCAATACAGTCTTTCTCATCTGCTTTTCTTCTGCCTCTTAATATGCAAATGCAATAAACTTAGTTTAGAAAATTAACCAAATAATGCCAGTGATATGAAAGGGATCAGAACTAATATCGTAGCTATTGTCTCACCTACCAGACTTGGAAGGATCTCATGGCTGAAATGTCATTTCAAATCCGATTTCTGTAACGACGGTTAATTTTATTAAGTACAAAATAATACCCACTGGATTGTGCAGTCCTTGGGAAGTGTGCATGTGCCCTGGGGTCAGAGCAGAAAGGGGGATTGAGGGATTTTCATGCCCATTTTTCTTTGAAGACTGGATTGATCCTGAACTGTGTCCATATCAAAGCCAGTGATATCAGCCTGGGAGAAATGTGGGGGGACACGCCAGGTGATCTGAAGTGCCAGAGGAGACAAGATGCTGCAGGCTCCAAAATCTTTCAGTGTTCGTATTAATTTGAAATGAATTAAATAAAATGAAAATGTTTAAAACACCCTAGGGATTTTCTTGTTCCCCTTCTATAAGGCATAATTGAAATGCCAAAGACTAACGTGTCCAGGAACTTCTAACTTTTCCAATGCCCTCAAACATGCATTTCTGTCCTGTTTTACTGTTGGACTGATTGCTCATTTCTGTTTATTTTTGAATAAACTTTACTTTGATGGTAGGCAACTTCTTTTGCTTTGTGCTTTTACCCGACATTTATGCCCTTGGAAAGCTTTTCCTTTCATATGATGTTGTAATCTTTTGGTCTCTGGTTACGTAAAGCCTTTGTTAGTGACAGAATTACCTGATTTCTGATTAGATCTAAGCTACATCTCTGCAGGAAATGTTGTCTAACAATTTCAGGTGTGAATCTGAAAAAAAAATAACGTCAGTAGGTACAGCACTACCCTTGAACACAGTGGATGCATACAAATGGGAATTCTCTAAAAGGCAAGTACTCCAGACTGTAGAATCTGAGTCAATTGATTTCCATTCAGAAACAGTGGAGGAAGCATTACTGATCTTAGACCCAGAAAGTTACAACTGACTATTCATCTTAAAAGAAGCTGATTTCATTTGTATATTCTGGTGTATCTTTGTATTATATTTGTGCATTAAGCCCATAAAAACTGAAACCATATTCCAATCATCAGAAGGATGTGAAAGTATTTGGTGAATACATTCTGTTCCAGCCCACTTAGGTGAAAATGCGAATTCTCTTTAATGTTGAGATTAGGATTTTGTGACCAGCTTGTGCATGTTGCGAGAATGTTTCCAGATGAATATGAAAATTACCTGAGGGAGGTGCTCTTCTTGTACAAATTTTTGCAGGGACAAGCTCAGCTTGTCACCTGATGAAAATTAGGATATATAATTTTTGCTTTTGCCAATAAGTTAGATAGCTCATCTAAGCAGTAGTCTAGTTTCCCTTCATCTCCACAGTAGGGCAAGAGAATGTGCACCTCTCAATAGTCATCTGTCTGACGTGGTTCCTCTCACATGCACGGCTCTCCAGCCCAGAAGTCTTTTACTTGTCTTTAATTCCAAATAGATAAAACTTCCTCCTGGACCGGGATGAGAGAGGGAGAAAGGTGTGTTGCCAAGGGGATGAGCGCACATGCTGTGTTTAGGATGTCAGCCCTTGGGTAAGTCATCATATGAGAAGACACATAACATCACCCGCTTTATTTGGATTAAAGGCAGCACAACTCCCATTCATCAATCCTATTAGGACAGGTAGGGAGGGAAAAAAATAGTTTCCTTACTGTTATTACCTTTCATAGAAATATTAACGCTGTGAAACTGTATCATCTTTTTCTATTTAAATTCTATGTGCCAGCAAGAGTTAAAGTAGTTGCCTGACACCCAGGGAGAACAAATTAGTTGTCTTCCATTCTACCGCAACCTATTTAACACAGATCAGCAGAGCATTTCAACATGCACGGAAAGTAACCCAGGAGTAGATGTAGGCTCAGGAATCTTAGCATGACGTATTATTTCTTCCCTTCACTGTCTGCTGGAAGAGTATGTTTTTTTACATTAAATAAATAGCTGATTCTGTAGTTACTGCCTGAGACCATGTCTTTGACCAAATCAGGCTTCCCAGAGGGCAGGGTAAAGTTTTACTGTTAATTTCTTAGCTCAGTAGGGTAGAAAATGCAAAATGATCTAGCTTTAGAAATCTTCAAAGATATAAGATAACACAATCTCCTATGAAAGTAGCATCTCTACATGTCAGTGAGACAGAAGTTATTGAAAACATCTCACAAGCGTGCATATGTTATAAATAGAGGAACTGCCACTTTTGTAATTGGAGGGAATCACCTCAGGATCTTATATCTGCCATTAAAAAGAAAAGCCACAATGTGCTCTAAGTTGGTAAGAAGCAGGTGGCTATGGCTGGATGACAGTAGAATGTAGATTTATTTTAGAGGCAGAGTGTTTTAGGGGAAATGGCGATTCTGGTAGAGGTCCTAGTGTGATGCTGTTTTTGCTTTTTTCTCCCCTGCCTGATGTCTCATAGTGCTAGCTCTTCCCAAACCTGTCATGGTTGCATTTGGTTTCAGAAATACCAACGAGTGTCTCGTTTTGGCATACTAATACTGATTAATTGCTGTCTAGAGAATAAAACCTCACTTGTTTAGAGTAAGGAGACATGATGTTTGTGTTGTGGGGAAGTTTGTTAATAGAGCTGTGATGCGGCAGCTTTGTTCTTCACCAGATTTCTCCCCTTCCCTTGACCTCTCTGGAAGCAGTAAGCCTGGATGTGCATGGAGCCTGTGCTGCACTCCTTGGCTGACTTTCTGGCAATAGCTCAGGTATTCTGATTGACTCAATTAAATGGATTTGCAGCGGTGGGACTGTGCTCTTTTCCCTTGGTAGGGACAGGGCAGGCTGTACGGCACTCGCCTGCTTGTCTTCTGGTCTTTCCTGGAATACTGTCCCTGGGGTGTGAGTATAAGCCAGGCTACACTTCACCGATAACATGCCAACTTCGACAGCTGAGCCATCAGCTGCTAATCAGGATCAGTCATAACAGGGCTCTGCTCCTATGGGGTCGTGCCCAATTGCTGGCTGGGGCTGGAGGGACAATTCTGGCAGCCAAACTACCCAATATCTCACCAGCTGCTGGGGCAGGGTCCTGACTTGCAAGCCTGGGTCACTGGCCCATTTTGACCACCTAAAGTCCACTCTCTGGTGCTTACTTGTGCTTTGCACACAGGGAAGCCAGGGTCCATGAAGCTCATTTGAGATGATGGTGGCATGTTAGGCAGCTTTTCCCCTTGCTAAAGAAGATGCCTCGCTTCTTGCCTTGCTGAGGGATGCAATAACAGAAACCGAATACTACTCCATTCAAAGCTGGATCCTAGGATCAGGCAGGGGAGATCACCACAGCTCACCATAGGCTGTCTTGCCTTGTTCAAAATAAAATGGTTCAAGTGGTTCAGGCGAGCTCTTTGTTCCAAATGGCAAACAAGGGAAGTTGTGTTCGATCAAAACAACTCAGAGAAGCGGAGGCAGTGAGAACTCCCTGTACCAATGGAGAGGGTCCGTCCTTTGGTTAATGTTCCACTCTGCTCAGTGTGGAGTGCGCAGCTCTCCCTGCCACTTTCACACCTCTCATCCCATGGCTTTTCACATGTTAAGCTCTGTACTGAGCTGCAGCAAGGCACAGGTGAGGTCTTCTGCTGGAGCTAAGCCACATGGCCTGGTGCCACAATATGTGGGACAGCTGGGAAACCCTGGGCTGAGGCTCAGCTCCAGGTCCTGCTATCAGGTCCCCCCCAAGATTTGGTCTGTGCTACAGACAGATTTTCCAGTAGCATTTGTGTTCATGATTACCTGAAAAGTTCATGTTTACCCTCATATCTGGCCTACTACATTTGAGGTTTAAAAATCCATGATCTTCTAAACCAATTTTATTTATTTAAGCGGGGTTTTTTTGTATATCAAAAACCTTATCGAGTTTGTTTACACTCCAAATTGGCTAGAATTGATACATTTAGACACTTCAATTTGTCTATAAGGGTCATGAGTGTTCTCTGCTAAGTATGAGAAAAAGTGAATGACTAGCAGTGTCATGTTAAGTTTAAAACCAGTATGATTTGGAGTGGAATGAAACAATTGTGTCACCGTAAAGAAAAAACCTAAATAGATAATTTATAACAAAATAAATAACGTTTCTCTTGGAATTTTAAATACACTATATTGAAGCTTCTCCTGTGTCTGCCTCAATAAAATTTGCCTAAGAGGTTTTGAATCTGAATACACAACAATTTCACATCATACCCACAGTTGTGAGATGTGGCTCCCAATATTATCTTGGGATTCTCCAATACAGTAACACGCTGCCCAGGCTGTAGTGTCTGTTTGACTAGTTTAAGGGTCTTAGAGTTCTCCCACTTGCTTTTATCTGCATTTCTAGTGATGGGCTGAATATCCTGTACATGTAATTAGTTTTATGTACTTCATCAGAATAGACTCTAACATGCTATAAGCACCACATTGGAAAGAGTTCATTAAGAACCATGAAACAGTTTGATGTGTGGAGGAATGGAAGACAGACAGATTGTTTAGAATGAGTTGAGGGATGATAGCTGAGTTCCAGAAGTGGAAGAATGTAGGTATAATATCAGGAAACACTTTGTAGTCATAAGGTCTACTAGTCTGTTAAATAATCTTCCAACTCAAGAGATGAAATCCCAGTTGTTTAAGATTCTTAAAATAGAATAATAGCATGATGTTAGAGGCAATTCTTCTCCAGTGAGGTGCTAGACTAGGAGACATAATGCTATTCAATATCTATCCACAGCTCTGAGTGCTGAAGCAATTTCTTTTCAGACTGAGCAAGAAAATGGTGATGAATATTTCAAAACTTGCATTAGTATCTCACGACAGCTATTGTTTCGTTTAAAATTATAGAAATATGAAACTGCTTGTTTTGTGTAAACTTTCACAATCCCTTCTTCGATGTATAGATTTCCTGCTGGTTTTTGACCTGCCGTTACTTGGCCTGTCTACATGTTGAGTTTCCATTCTAATAAGCAAAGATGTCAAAGTGTCAGATTCAGGTGGGAGGAGAGAAGAGGAAATTAAAGTGATCACAGAAGCTTTGAATAGATGGCTAATTGCCTGCAAAAATGGTAGAATATTCAAAACTGTGATGTGATGGACAGATATACTGATTATTCTAAATGCATAAGTAAATACAAAGATTTTCCTATATGAAAATACATTCCAATCATGTTTCTATGATGGATTTTCTGGTCATTTTTCTACATGACAAATTCATTTTTTTCCTTTTTATCTTATTCTGATATCAATATTTAGATGAAAGATTCACTTTATGCCATCACTTCACTCTGAATAGGACTAAAATAGAACTGTGTGAAATTAGAATTTTCAGCTTGGTGGGGCAAAGCATCTGGAAAAGTGCAGTATGTCAGCCAGGAAGAACAAGGACTGCAAAGACATTTTAGCTGCCTTCTAGGCTCTCGGCAGTTACTTTTCGTACTCTAGTTGTTACAGCTGAAAAACAAACAGACAAACAGCCTTCAAAGAATGACTTGGAGGTGTAGGCACAGTGCTTTCTCTCTGTTTGCAGAGACTGAAACAACAGTGGTGAAGTATAAATTGTCCATCAATTTCAGTGGGTTTTAGATACAGTGTTTGTGAGAGTATTTTAAATGTGACAATATTTTAATAGCTTAGATAATGCTTTTACTGTCTACACGGTTACCTCTTCCCCTGCCCGTTAGAGCACACTGAAGAGGGAAGCAGCATCGCCACGGGAGGGTCTTCATCACTGCCTGCTGTGAATAAGTAAAGGCAGGAAGACCAAGCTGCTTTGGAAATGCAGAACTATTTTTCTATGAAGATAGTGACCTGAAATATTTGGAGGGGTGGCAAATTTACTGAGCTGAAGTTTGTCAAAACTGAAAAAAATCTGTGAAAATCTCAACTCTGCAAACCCCGCTTTTTATGAGCAAAGAACAGTTGAAAGAATTTTACCAAGCTCTTGTGCCAGCTCAGCTTCAACAGAGTGCTTAATCATCATGTTTGTTATTGTTGTAAAATGCCACATAAAATCTGTGGGTTTAGGTATAAGAAGGCCTTTCTGCAAGGTTCTGTGTCTGTGTGCTATAGTTGTCCTGGCTCAGACCTGGCAGCTCCAGTTCCAGTTTTTGGCACTTATTTCTGTCTGGCTTTTTGAAAGTGACTTAAATTATTTACCACACTTTCCCATCTGTAAAATGAGGTGGGAAAGCACAAATGTTTGCACAGATATTGGGTTATTGGGCCACACTGAAGAAATAGATAGTGACAAATCCTCTTTCCTGGCCCATTTCCGGACAGGGTTATTTGACTGATTACGAACACCTAATTTAGTCACTGTGACTTTTAGTGTTTAATCTGCAGAGGGAAAGAGCAGTCCAAACCACTCACACACCAGGCTGCCAAATACCAGTTTTACTGAAGAAGGTAGTGCATTGCCCCGCAATTAGGCTGTTCCCATCACAGGCACCCAAACTGTTAATATCTCTCTCTTGATGCGGTAGGAGATGTTGACTCAATGATCAGTCTCTTGAATGTATCTACTGTGGCAACCTGCTTAGGTACTCCTGTACTGGGCTGTTTCATCAGCCCCTTCTTTATTTTGAAGATGTCCTGTGGCTGGTTTTGTTCTGCATTTTTCCAGAGGAGATCATGACCCCTTTTTTTGTTGCAGTAAACTGGGCTTCATTAATTTCTGAGAGGGATGCAAAGAAATCAGCGAAACCATTTCTAAAATAACTATATTTTTTTCAGTCATTAAATCACATTTTCTAAAGCATCTAGCCTGCCCAGAGCCTGAAGCAAATCCCCTTGGATAGGGATGTGAGGGGAACAGGAGGCTGGTCCCCTCTGCAGCCAGGGCTAGAAGGGACCTGCCAGTGGAGTGCGACTTTGACAGTGTGGGGAAAAGCCTTGGTCACTCTGGAGTCTGAAAGAAGGACAAGCACAGCATACGTGTTTCTGGGGTTGCATGGCACTCAGAACAGTAGCACTTAAAATGTCCTTTGGAAAATACGAAGGCAAGCAGCAACAGGAACATATCTGTCACATCCAAATTAAAACCCCTCTGAAGAACAGAAAACTCACTATAAATTGTCTCCTTTTCATACTCTAATCTTCCTATTCTATCTGATAAGGGGAGAAATACTCGTTTAGAAGTGAACCCTTTGGGCATTCATTGGAATGGTTTAATCTCTTAATTTAGCCCAAAGAAAAATTAAGAAATAAAGCTTTGAAGAAGTGAGAGCTCTTCCATTTCTCTTTTTCTTTTTTTCTTGTTTAGTTTTTTTTTTTTTTGCCAAAAATGAGCATTAATTTAAAGATACAAGAAGTTCAATATGGTAGTTATGAGCCAATTCTGAGTCACAGTGAGACAAAGAAAAATCCATGTCACGATTTTGAATTATGGAAATTTTTAAAGGGTTTTTGTAAATATATTTTCCCTTGTGTAATTTCTTCTTAGGGTTAATGAAGCTGTTAGCTTGTTTTCCTAAAAAGGAGGCAAATAACCTAAGGTTCGGTGTTTCTTTGATCTCACTCAGGAGGGACTAGATTTAGAAAAGTGAGCCTGAGATTATCTCATTAGAATCATATTATTACTAGCTGTTGTCAGAGGTGAAATATTATTAATTTCTTATGCACACAGTTCAATCCACTATGTGCCTTACTAGCAATAAATAGGATCAAAGTTATAAGTACTGTAAATATTACTGGTAAATCACATTTAGACCAAAATGTTTTAGAAAACAGAGCTGGCCTCTTTACAGTACCTGAAAAATCAATTAGCAAAATGAAGTGTGGAAAATGAACACAAATAAGTGCCTGTGTACTTGTCCCTTTTGGGGAGGGAGAGTGGCTGATTAGTTTAGGAGAACCATGGTGGATTAGTGCAGGTATGTATTCACAGTGGAGCAAAGGAAGACAAACTTCAAAGAAGATTCTAATCTTTGATCCCATTATGAATCCTGCAGAAGACTTGTGAATTCTAATTTAGTAGTGAGAGAAGTGTTACAGCCAAAAGACCATGGCCCTATTTATAGAGGAAGAACTTTTCCCCTGTAGATGTTGGGCTGGAGTCTCACCCATGACATGTTTTCCATCACACTAATCTAGTCCCAAACAGGTAAAAATTGAGGTCATTTATTTAAGTCTTCCAGGTGCTCTTGAGAATATCTGCAATAAAAAGAAGAAACAGCATCTTTTGCAGCTTTCAGTGTGTGAGTTGTGATCCAAGAACTTAAAACCTGCAGCTCAAACAGCCTTTCCTTCTGACTTGCTGCTTGACAGTCTCTAGAGGCCTTGGTGAGATTACATGGGGCTGTAAACAGCTCAAAATGGTGTGGTTCTTTGTCTTGTGACAGGTGCGAGACCACAGGCTTTCAATTTGGGATTTCCAAAGTTAATTTAAATGCTAAAAGAAAGCTAACTGAGGTCTGAAATAAGTAAAACCAACACTGGCAGGAAAAAAAACAAAAAGACAAACTGAGACCCTTCAACCAAGAACACTAAGCTGAATGGAATGTAAACAATTGCACAATATTTTCCTGCCAGGTGGGAGTTATCACAGACTTGTAGGCTATGGACACACTAGACATCAGCAATACCACCATCAGCAGTCAGCAAAGTTCACACCCTTGGACATGAGCCTGAGACATGGTAGCATGCCTCCCATGTGGCAGCTTAAGGGTACACCTGTGGTTTTGGTGTGGTTAGGGGAGAAAACTGCTGCTGTTCTGCTTGAACTGTGGTTTGCAAACAAGCCCCAACACTCCGTTCCTTGTAGCATGGAGTCAAATAAGCTGGGCTACATGGTGCAAGTCTTTAATTTATGCTGTTGCTAACTTCATGGACTGCTGATATGGTTTATCACACTTCAAGTTACCATCTTCATGCCCAGAGAAGTCTACATAGTCAGAAATACTTACGTACAAATACGAGCATTTAGGATGAGAGAATAAAGTGTTCTGATTTACAGATGTGGATAGGACCTTACTGGAACAGCCAGCAGAGTTCCCATACAAACCTCAATGTCTGATTGTGTGTCGGTGAGGTCCACCTCAGAATGGGTCACAACTCTTGCTGTATGCAGATTCACAAAATGGTCATAAAGCTACTGTGTTATTTGAGCACACACTGTTTGAATTGGGCTATTAGGTGCTGCATCATGTGGGTCTCTACGTAAAAAGACCTTGCTGTCCAGAACACAATGGAGATGGTGCCTACACTGGCTGGCTGGTGGACTGATACCAGCAGCAACACCAACTCTGCACAGTGGACCTTGATGACACAAAATGAGCCTAGACCAGTTAGTTCTTCCATATCATGAACCTTCCTCCAGCTGACCATAATATTGGTCTTCTCTTTTTGTTTTCTTTTTCAAAACAACCTTCTCAAAAAAGACAAATTCCATGATACTCCTTAATTGAGCACAAAGAAAGAAAATAGCTTCGAACTGGCAGAGAAGAATTGGGAGTCACCCTTTTACTTCATCACTAAAAATAGAGAAGGAATACAGTAAATGAAGGAATTAGTTATTTCCTACCACTGCTTTGCATCTCAAAAATAGTGTATATTTCAGGTGCCGTGATAGCATAATATTTATATTTAGTCAGTGGTTAACTTCCTTTCTATCACAAATTACTGTTATACTGCCTTCCTGCCAGCCATTTTTGGAAATGTATGTACAACCTCCAGAGAAAACTAAGCAAAACTGAGTAGAAGAATGATATGTTCTGAATAAAATGGCATGCCTTGATCAAAACGTCTTATGAACAAGCCTGGGAAACCCTTGTATGCTCTTCTCCTTCTGCTAAACTGTATGGATTAGGGTGGGCCAGAGCTCAGTCCATACCCTGAAGTGTGTGGCAAGACTTTCTTGGATTAGATGAAAGACTTAAAAATGCATCACTTTTAGCCTGTATTTTTCTCCTTAAAATACATACATATATATATACATATATATATATATACACACACACATATATAAAATTGATTTGGCACTTTTATAAAATCTTCTGCTCAGTTCTTACTACACAGCATGAGATGATCTAGGAATTAATATTACTTTTGTAATCAGAGGAAAGGGGATTTTCCAATGAACGTTATTACGATAATTCTATGTAAACAGAAAGCCTATTTTTAGATGCTTGGATATATCCTGGGATAAAACGTTCCTCCTCTGACATGTTCTAATGTTGACTAAATGTATTATGTACTGCATCTAGGTATCTAAGGAATTTTAATTGTCTCAGAGGTACACAATAGCCTTTTAGAATTAGGATATTTATCACTTGTCACAGCTTGTAAATTTAGATACAGAACAGGCCTGTACACTGTCAAGCTGTGTGGGAAAGTAAGAATAAGAGGTAGCGTCATGGTCTCTGTATGCTTTCCAAGCATGTTAATAGCTAGTGGGTTCTAAAAATGTCTAATATATAGCTTTAAAAAGCTTAAACCTGAAAGATGCATGAAAATGTAGAAGAAAACAGCTGATGCTAAGAAACTCTCTCTTAAGCGCGTAACTCAGTCCTGCTCCTTTGGCAAAGTGATAGTTGCTCTAAGAAACGTACTGAATTATGCATGGCTTACCAATGATCCTGCACGGGAGAGACGCTGGAGCTCCGCTGTGATGGTGGGAAGCTTTGGGGAATGTGTGCACTCCTGAACTGTCATCTACGGGTTGTGTGAATCAAAAGTATCTGCAGATAAAACAGTCAGACTAATTGAACCAAGCCCCTGAGAAGCGTGCTAAGTGATACAAGCTTGCTATCAGTCACAGTCGGAAGATTAAACTACGGACTGTCAGGCTGAACAATTTGCAGCTAGGATTAATTTGGTATTCCCCACTTCAGGGCATGCCAGCTATTGCGTTAAAAAAAATATAAAAACTAGTCTACAACATCTAAGATTGTCACAATTTAAAACAGACCAGCTTTGTTGTGGAGCCACAGTTTTGTAGCCATGTTATTATTTTATTATTTTATTTTATTTTATTTTATTTATTTTATTTCATTTATTTTGTTTTTTAATTGGTTTGGATAGATGGCAAACCTTTCCCTAACTGGTGTCTCACCAGCTGTCGTAAGCTGGTTACTGTCCTTAGCCAGGGGCTGTGGGAATTGCTTCTCCACCACCATCTGGGCAGAGATGAAGCAGAGCAGCAAGGTCCTGCCCAGCCCTGGTGAGGGTGAGGAGAAATGTCACAGGTCCTTGGTCCGTGGGAGAGCAATTTCCTCTAACAGCTAGGTGTGACAGAAGCCATGCAGTAATGAGGGGTAAATGCCTCTTGTCTGCATTTACACACTTCTGATTTGGGCAATAGAGATTTAATTACTATTGATGGAAGTGCTGGTTTCCCAACTACTATTATTGTCATCCATGTGAGGAATATTTTTGTTTCAGAAGAATGATTAGACATTAGCTTCACTACTTAATGCTTCTCATATCCTCATACCTGTCTGCACAGAGCCTTTCCTTGAGCCATGTTTTCCCTGTGATCATCAGCAGTGACCCCTGGTCTCTGCAGACACCCATTTGACTTCCCCCCTTCCCATATAGCCGTGTATTTGGATTAATCATCCTGCTAAAATATGCTATGATCCCTATTTTAACAGTTTTTAAAACACAGTCATTCAATCAGTGTTTTGTTCCAAAATGTCTGTGCACTATTTGTTTTGCTGGTTTATCTCATGCCTTTAGACAAGGGAGTTCTTGTCTTACTGGTGCTGTCTGTCACCTGCATGGCATCATGCATGCTCCCAGTGATGCATGTGATTTGGAAGACTGGCATTAAATAAGAATTGTGTTAACATTTGCTTCCGCTACAGCAGGCACAAAGCTTCTCCCTGCTCATTCGCAGTTTGTAATTAGCTGGTAAAATGTATATGTAATTAGCTTTGATAATGCTTCCAGGAAACTACTGCATGCTTGTTGAAACTTCAACTCATTGTAGAGGTATTTTAGAGGGAAGTTTTTGGCGGAAGTAAGCTTCACTGGAATTTTGGAACGTTTCCCACCAGGTAGGTTGTAAAGATGTCAGGGCTTTCTCCATACACAGCCTTCTGAACTTCTTGCAGCTTCCATCTCCATCGCAAGGTCCTCCCACTACTTGAAATAGTGCCCTGGTTCACCTAGGGGCTAGGATGGGTGCACTGGCTTCTCACATTGGCAGCTGGAGCTGAACAACATGATTGCAGTGGATTATTCGGTGTCTCAATCAAGTTAGCTCCACGGTCTCTGAGGGTTCATAAATTCTGCCTGTGGCTAACGAGCCGCTGATGCCACCGACACACTTTGTCTCGCTGTGGCTGTGGTCCAGGATCCGTGCTTGCTGGCTGCTGCTGGTTGCCGACATTTAATCTTGTGCAGCCGCAGCGCTCTGAAGTTGGGGGTCCCACTGCAAGCAGGAGAGCAGCTGTGAAGCGAACGCTCTCAACTTTCTGCATCCTTGTCCTTGGCTCAGTATTGCACCTGCTAATAGTAATACAAATGTGCCTCGAAAGTTAAAGGTGAGGTCTAGAAGCGTAGTGCAGCAAAATGAACCACTGAAAGCTTGGCTGCTACAGCACTCAGTGTGTTTTATGTCCCACGATATGTACTGTATATCCCTGCCTATCAAGTGATATGTAATTTACAGCATTTTGGTTATGCTTGGAATAAATTTATTTAAATTTGACTTCTCTTTAGCATTAGCTTGCAGACCTGAAGGTAAATAATCCACAGTTGACATTGGACTTCTGTTGCTCTGCAATCTAAATTCTGCTGATTTCAAATTATTCAAGCCTGGCAACATTTTAGTAAACATATGGTAACAAATCACCTTATATAAATTACTATTCATCTGGTAAGGGTTGGAGGTCTTTAAGTTTTATACTTTCCATCTCTCTTTGCAGTACTGTGCTGGAGATGAAGCAATTTTTCTGGTAGTGATTCAAGGGAAAGGGATAAAAGGGTATAAAAAGTTTCAGAGCAATCTGCAGGTGCTGAGAGATGGGAAGGGATGGCTTAGCTGGGGCTGGCCCTGGCATCCACCCCACATCAGGAGTCCTGAGCTGTTCATGAGCCATGGTGGTTCACAGCACAGGCTTTCAAGGCAAACTCTTCAAGAACTCGGAGTGGTGCAGAGGAATTAAACAGTAAAAATACAGGGAGTAATTAAGGGCTTACGGATCACTTGCACTCATATTAACATGAATAATTTCTTTAATTGGCTTCATGGGGACTACTCAGTGCTATATAGGTTAGAAGGAGAGGTCTCCAGCAGACCTTGCTGCAGCACCAGCTGGGAATCGAGATCATTCAGGTGACTTGGGAACAAGGTGTTTCCACTGTGATTGTAAGTGGGAACTCCAGCAACAACAGATAATAAACCACCCACATTTGCAAGTATCTCACTTTTATTAAAAACCAACCAACCAACCAACCACAATAGTAGCCACTTGAAAGGTATTTTTTTTTTTTACAGCTGCATAAAGAGCTCAGTTATCTGAAATATGGAGAGCTTCTCCACATGGTGCTGTTAGTGCCAGCTCCACTGATTCTTTAGAAATTGCCATGCACTTTGCTACTGGCTGAAGTGATGGAGTGTGATGACAGACCTCATCCTCGCTGTGTTGCATGGTATGTCTAGACACAGAAACCTTTCTTTTCAGTAGACAGTCATTTTTTTTGCTCTAAGTGTAGGTTAATGTATTGATACTTCTAAAGAAGTTTCTGTTGAAAGGTGTTGGTGAATATTGTGTACATCAACTGGTTTTCTTTCAGAAAACTTGAGTGATAGGCAAGTGTTGCTATCATTACCTTGTGGAAAGATGAAGTGAGGAACATGTGTATGTGCCACATTTCTCACAGAGCCATCTCAGAACATTTTGGAAGAAGGTTTATGTGGAATATTTGGAGACCAGTGTGCCTCCAGCCCTCTGAATCTGTTCTATTGCAGGGTGGCTCGTCTGACAGACCCAGAGATGAGCTTCCTGGGGGCACAGCAGGGAAAATGAGCGCCAGTTGTGCGAACAATGTGCTGAAATAAATGGTTTCCCTAAGCCGTGTAATGGAGGGAGCATGATAATGCTTCAGGACCATGTTTGAAGTGTTTTGACACAAAAGTCACATTTAGACACTTATTCTCATCTCCAGTGGAACAGAGCTCTGCTTCCTTAGGGAAAGTTTTAGGAACATTTGTGCCTTTATGTGATGCAACCATGTTCCCTTCAGACATCCTGAGCTGAGGGAGAACTTCCATGGAAACTCCTCATCAGTGAAGTACATATAGTCCTTCATCTCTGTAAAGTTAGCTTTCTAATTTAACATATCAAAGTATTCAAATTTATGAAGCAGTTTCTTGGAGCTCAGTTAATCCCATGGGTAATGTTTCTACAAAACCAGTAGCTGAACTGCCTCCCTGTTAGCACTGGGTAGGGAAAAGAGAGAACAGTGTTGTGCAAACTGCAAGGAAATTAGAACAAGCTAATCTAAGAACAACAAAGAGGAAAGTTAGACGTTAAAGATGCTTTAATATAGACCACAAAATGTCGAACTAGAAACATGGTCCTAACGTGTATTATAGTCTGGTGCACGAATAAAAGTCTATATAGGCAGAATGCAGCAAGAAATGACCGTATTTGATAAAAAATACATTTCCAATTAAGAAATTATAAAGAGTATATGTAGGACATTTCACAAAGCTTTCTCAGGGAGATGAGACACATAGGATCATTGAAAACAGGACAGCATGGTGAGTTGTCCTTGTTGTGAAGCATGATCAGCTATACTTGCGTGATTTGGGGCAGATTTTTCTCTACTGTTGTTTATAGTATGTTTAAAAGATGAAGCTTGCCTAGGAAGCTTATTCCTTTTTCACTTTTTGAAAATAATTCATGATGTCTAACCTATATTTTTTCTCACAGGAGTTTATACTTGTTTCTCTTGTTGTGTCTGCAAAGGATACAGAGAATTATTTCTGCCCTATACACAGGCAGAGAATTGTTTCTGCGCAATACATATTTGAAGACCGTTGTCACATTGCATCCCATTTGCCTTCTGTAGAAATGAATCAATCCAAGTGCTTCAGCTTTTTCCCAGGCCGTACTTTCAAAGACCTCTGTTAATTTTCTGTTCCTCATCTTTAGACTTCTGCTTGGTCTGAGTATGGTTCCCAGACCTGGACCAGTTATAGAGAGCTAATATAAACCCCGCTTTGTAAAACTTTTCATAATGTAAGTCAATCACTACAAGACCAGGGAAATTAAACCTTTCAGAGCTGACATGACTTGCCCAAGGCTACGCATCAGGGCAACAGCAGAGCCAGGAAGGGAACCCAAGACCACAGCTCCCCGGACAGTCCCTGTGTTCCTGTGAAGAATGGTCTCCCTTGGCAAACACACTATGTGCAAGACTTTCATTAATGAAATGTACCACGTAGCATCCTTAAAAAGTCTGGGCTGCCCCCAGGAAATTACCCTTTTTCTTGCAAAGGGTGAAATGTAGTAATGCCTTTGGTTTTTATGTGCTGGCTGCTCTTGGTATGGCTTTAACCCGTCTGAACTCCTGCAGGCTCTGGTTTCTTGCAGCTTGGGTGCATGTCGCTTGTAAATCCATTTTATCCTCTTCCCTGTCACCTTCAAAACTTTTAATAAATGGAAGTCAGCATACAAGTTCTCTTTAAGCTGTGTTCACAGTAAATTTGTTTGTGCCTTTTAGTTATGGATTAGTGAAGAAAACCAGAGTTTTAAAAAAAAAATAACTGGCATATTCTGTTTGCTCCAACCAAGATCACTTAGCAACCCAATAAAGTAAAAATACAAGTAGCTCTAAAATGAGTTTGTAGGAGAAGTTGCCCAGCATGAGCTGCAATTGCAGCAAATATATTTCTCCTTAATTATTGTGTAGTAGTGAGTACATTCAAATGTTCAGCCTTCTCCTTAGCTGTATGCTGTTTGCTGAAACACAGTCAGCTCTGCTCATATACACTGATTAAAAACATACTTATCCATCTGATTTAAAACTATTCGAATAATTACTCAGCTGATCTGATCTGCACATCATATTTTTTACTCTGATGTGTTTACTTTTTTTTTTAAAAAAAAAAAAAAAAGTGCATTTCTTCATTTTTCTCCTTGACTCTATTGGAATAGTTCATCTGTAATTTAAGACTCAGGAACTTTCTTACCGGTGGAAATCAGTGTGCTAATTTAATACCAGCAATTGCTTAATCTATCCAATGCCAGAGAGACCCCAGTGCAAGAAAGGGTGTACTAATATAGTTTTATGAACATGCAGCACTCGTACCAGCACACTGCTGATTAAAAAACACAGGAGGCAGTTCTTCAAAGGATTCTGAATAAAGCCTTTGGTCCTATTTCCATGCATGGATTTTTTTTTTCATTGTCCTAAATACATTTGTTAGGCTACCTCATTTTGAACAGTAGCTGAAGCTACATTAGGGAAATATTTTGCATGTGTTTAATCCATCACTGAAAACAATGGAGACATAGATATGTTTGACCTGATATATATCTCAGCATTTAAAATCCTTCTGAATCCTTAGATAGAGCTAGTTAATCTCTTAAACATGCACTTATAATGACTTAAGAATCCAGACACTGGAGATATAGTGACCCAGTTGTGCTCTGCACTGCTATGTGCAGGAGGTGATCTGTATTTTATTAATCCAAATAATTTTTGAAGCCTGTGAATATACTTATGACTTTGCAAGTGCTAATGAGCATTGCTTGCAACCTAAGCAAATGGTGTTCTCCAGCCAGATGCTCTGTGGCAGGTGCACAGTCCTGCATTGCGCACTGAGGTGGTGAGCTCTGCCCTTAGAGTATCTTTTAAATGTATTGTAGTTACTGGAAACTTTCAGTGATATCAGATACCATGACAAAGAAACAGACTGGAGATTGCCCAGAAGTTTTCAACTCAAACAATAGTTTCTTTAAATGTGAATTTTCTTTATAGTGCACTGTATGTCCTTTGAGGTACAATGGTGGTCTTAACATGATTTAAACTGCATTTCAGGGTAGTTGCAGTCTCTGAATGCTTTATTATGTAACACTAGCTAGGACCCCCTGCTATGACCCAGTAATACTCTTACCTATTAATTATTCCTGTTCCAGGGAGGGAGCAAGATGTTACTATACATGAAGTAATATGATGCCCAACAATTATATCTCTTGAAGCTATAGAGATGTATTTACTGGTGTGAATGTACCAGTATTAATCATGATAAAAAGCACTGTGTTAAGCTGTTAAAAATCTGTTACTGGCAAAAATATGTATATATTTATCAGCAGCTGTCAGTATTTTAATGTCTTGCCTCTAAACTAGTTGTCTTTAGAGAGAGACTGTCATGTTAAATGTTCCTTCTCTATGTTTCAAATGGTACCTTTGGTAGTTAGAATGAAAGAATGCAATAAAAAAGTCTAACTAACTGTTTTTACCAATGATAGTCCAGCCATTTAGACTGATTAGTCATCGTCTAAGCAATATAATTTCAATAATCCTATCAGAGCATTTCTGAGAGGTGCACTGCACAGCAGCACTGCATGCCTGTGGCAGCACTCTAAGGGTTTCTGTCTCCCCTAAAACCCATTGCTATTTGCTTAAACAGCTGTTCCATTATTTACACCACTACCCCGTTTACCTGCTCCATGAATACTTTGCGACCAAACACGTCATTCACACCTGTCTCTGGGTCCTCTTAGCATTGATGCTTTTGTGCCAATAAGCATCCCAGGCTGCTGCTGGGGGAGACGAAAGAGGAAATGTCACCCCAGGAGCAACCTTGACAGTAGCGTGATTCTGGCTGCCTAAACAACTGAGGTGGCACTGGCTTTACAAGGTGCTGGGAATTTTGGGCACACCTCATCAGTAGCGTGATTCTGGCTGCCTAAACAACTGAGGTGGCACTGGCTTTACAAGGTGCTGGGAATTTTGGGCACACCTCATCAGCAGTTGGAAGATGATCCTTTCTGGAAACAGCATAACCAGTGATGGCTGCTAATTATCATATACTGAAGAATTTGCATGGTGAACAAGAATGATTTGTAGAGAAGCAAAATGCTCTTTACCGGGTCCCCATTGCAGCTGTCCATGCTGAACTGTGTCATGGCACTTCAGGTAGACCATGGAAAGCCCACCATGATCTGTGTTTGTCTATTGCTAGATGCTGTAGGATGCAGCTCTATTAAGGGTACACTTGTCCTGAATATTGCCCCCAGGTACCTCCTTCTCTGAAAACACATCCCATGATCCTCCTCCTATCACACTGCAGTATGTCATTTGAGGTTCTCCTTTGACTACAAGGCAATCCATCCATCCTTGCTGTCATGTAACACTCGCATCCTCTGAGCTGAAAGCCTTCTCAGAGGGCACTGAACCACTTGTGTAGTGGAAAAAACATGCATTGTCACCCAGTCTTAAATGTATTTCTTTTATCAAGATCAAATAAACCTTTTTTTTCTTCTCATATGAATAGGCTTTGTCAGTTAAGCTAGTTTGCAAATAACTGCACTGTAGGATGGAGAATTCTTATGGAGTGAAACTGTGAGCATATTAGCATACAGAGAAACTGTCATTTTTTCCTAGGTTTGTAACTCAGAAACCACAGGTAGAACAGGGTAGTCTTGATTAATTGGACCAACTCAGTTTGCTCACAGGTTTTTCGTCACTTAGACACAGTCATCTCCTTCACACGTCCTCTGAAGTCATAATGTGGTCAGAATAAATGCCCTCCCCTTGCAAGAGCCTTGGGTAGCTTGCTCCAGCATAAGGGCATTAAAAACCACATCTTGGCCTCGAAAACAGATGAAATATAAACAAGGCCTCCATAGCACCAAGTTCTGTCCTTAAAAGTACCATAAACAAAAATCAGGGCCTTGGAGCTCTGCCTGTAAGTGCCAGGGACAGCAGAGGGATGCTGCTCGTGAACTTGATGAATCATGGCCTCGTCAGAGACATTAAAATGACATGTTTATCCTATAAAATGAAGTTGGAAGGTTCAGCTCTCACAGCCACCTGCTGAGGTCTAGATAGGGATTATCTGAGAAGGCCTGGTTAGGAAAGGGCTTGTTTGGGTAGGGTGGCCTTGACTGAGGGACAGTTTATTCTCATGGGAATAAACATACCTTTTTATTGTAGCCAAAAGAAAGTTTCCTATCACAAATGAGACATATGAGCTGTATTAAACACATAATGAAGGGTAGTACCTGGGCAAATGCACAAGGAAGATACTGGGAGAGGTAATTCAGTTGTGTGACTGTAGGTTTTTGGTGCTGCCTTTGAGAGCCCAGGGGATCCCCTCAGCCTTGTTTGCCTATACAATGTCTGCAATGCCATGCAGAAGTCTCAAGTGCATTAAGATGTCTAAAAATGGCATTTGGACACTTATGATCGCACTGATCTCATCTCAAGGATTCAGGAATTCAGATATGCAGACTCTGGTACTTGCAATGCTCCTCACATGTGAGCTCCACATGGCGCTAGCTACCTGAGACCTGGCTCAGTATGGTCAGAGAAGCCTGCAGAGCTTCGTGCCTCATCCTGATGCAGCTGATGATTTTAGGCCTCCCTTGCTGCCCAGAGGGTGGCCTACAGGGTCATGTTACATCTGCCATGGCTCCATGCACACCAGACCCAGGAGATCCATGTCATTCTGCCCTATATATGTCTTCAGATCTATGATACAATAGATAGCATTTACTCTTGCCTCATGCCCAGGGTTTTATGTCTGTTTCAGACAATGATTATGCAATCTTTGTGAGGAGCAGTTGAAAAATGAAGTGCATCCAAAATAACTTGTGCTTCCTAGTGGGAGGGTTTGAAAGGCTTTATTTCCTGGTGGTCTCTGCCTGGGTTGGTACAGATAAAAAGTCATTTTTGCCCAGTAAGTTGTCTCTATAATTTTAGGGGTTTGATTCCTTTTTTATTTAATGTTGTACAAAGACACGAAGTGGTCTACACAGCTATATTTACTCAAGCCCTGCTCGGTATTCAGTCAGCTATGATCCATTCATACCTTAAATTCTGATGCCATCTCTTATCCTTAAAGATGAGCTATGGACATTGGTTGCTTTCAATCTAACTGCTTTCCACTCTATCACTGTTAACTTACTGTTTATCATCACGGATGATGTACACATCTCTGCAAAACTTGTCCTCCGTCTTCAGCTGGGTTTGCTTTAAGGCCAAATCTTCTCTCTCTCTTGCTATGTGTCTCATCAGAGATGCAGCTATTCTTGTTATGAAAACAGTCACTGTAATCAAGTGCAGATTAATGGAAAGATTATTTCTGTGAATATAAAGAGTTTGTGGAATACAGCATTTTCTATTTTAATATATTCAGAAACCAGATCACAATTCTGCCACCCCCAACTCTGATATTTTTTGTCCTCTTTTTATTCTGATGTACAGATTATAATATTGGGCTGTGATATCTCCCCAGCAGTTGTCTGTAGTAGCAGTGTACTGCACTTCTGTACCTGCACACAATGTATCCCACTTAACCAATTCTTCATGAATCATTTGTTCTTTATAGCATGTTTTTATCCAAGTAGAGCATCCGGTCTGCCTTATACGCTATTGATCCATTTGGAGCCTATCTTAGTGACTTCCTACATGTTTCTACCTCATTAGAGTCATTACTGTCTTGGTCTTCTGTCAGAATGGAATCCAAAAGATTTTTCTTCTTTCTGAATATGCTGCATCATTGCCAATTATTTCTGAATTGGAGGTATCCCAGCTCTTCTAAGTTTGCAGCCATGTTTTACAGAGTGAGTGTGAATTTTATCAGTTGTCAGGAGAGTTTTCATGCATTTACATCCCAAGGTGGTGCCACACAAGCTCTTGTATCCTCTGACATGGTGCAAATAAAATCCTGAGAGTATGTTGTTGTTGACTGGCCTGAAGAGTAGCTGGGGATGTCCTCAGCCCTCTCTGCTGCAGGCAGGGGTTCCTAAGTGTTTTCTTCTGCTGTCTCTTCCCCTAGAAGCCAGGCAGCAGAAAACGGCCAAGCCCTCACAGGCCCTGGGCATGGATCCAACGGGAAAACACACACAGGGAGGGCCATGATTCCTTGCTGAGCTCAGCAACATCCACTGGTGGGCTACAGGGTCATGCTTGCCTAGGGAAGCTGCTTGCTGGGAAAATATTTTTGCCTGTCTCACAAAATTCTGCATGTGCACAGGCCGTAAGTACAGTGTGAGAGCTATGCTGAAGTAACATGTGGATGTCTTTGAAAGGATTTGAGGCCACCTCCTCAAAGACTGGGTGTCTTTGTGAGTTCAAAGGAAGCAAGAAGCTCCATTAGTACCACCAGTCTCTTCTCCTTCTTTCCTCTGTCTGGCTCTGTAAAAGGTGCCTAAATCTGGTCCTTGGATTCTGTTGCTTTGCTTTTATTCAGAATACCCCAAATGCAATGTCATTCAGCTGCTCATACAGCCACAGGATCATTCTTTACAGTCAAAAGTGATTCCTCTCACTGAGAATGTGCCTTGTGCATCTGACTCTGCCAGGCAACCTGGTACCTTCTTGGTGAGTGTGCTCAGCACCCACCCCTGCTGCTGCAGGGACAGTGCTGTGGTGGTTTAGGGGTGCCAGGAGGCAAAACTATTTGTTTCAACTACATAGATTACATGGTGGAAAATTTGAACAAGGAAGCAACTATTTCCTGATTATTCTGTCTGTATACTATAATAACAGCATACACAAGCAACGGCTCACCTGTATGGCTATGCCCCAAAATCACTGTTGACTTAGTCTGTCCCTGCTGTTCCTCTTATTAATTTATAGTTTATTCAGAAAACACAGACATTTGACTGAGGTGGTGCCTTAGGGTCTTTTAGTTGGCTTCTACCCAAGTTTGCTTGTCAAGTAACCTTTCTTTTCTTCTGGTGCAATATGTTTATGCTGGTTGCTAAGCAGATTACTTCCTAGCTGCATATTTAACAAGAATGAAAATGGTAACACACAATTCGGAGGTGCCTGATAGCAGCATGGTATTTTTGAGTTAGGAAACAGTAAATAAGGGACTAAAATAATGATATCTACCGCTTCCTGGGATGGCTTTTTAATGCATGAAATCCTCGAGATTCTGATATTTGCCATATTTCATTTGGTGTCTTTACTTCCATTAATACCTGAAAATGTTTGCACAGGCAACAAGGAATTTCAGCTGAGGAAAGGTAAGTAATGTAATATTTATTATTAAATGAATCTTTTTGAAAACTTTAGTGTTTCCCTTCAATTTCTTTTTGTCAAAACCCTATTGGCTCTAGTGCAGTTGCATTTACCCTCTTTGTGTAACCCTTTCTTTATTAATGTCTTCAGATATACGTTGCTCTACTGAAGAGTTACCATATTCTTTAAGCAAAGTGAATCCTGATCATGTCATTTCCCATTCATACCATTTCAGTATAAAAACATGGTTATACTGATTACAGCTTCCTAGACCACTGAGCTTCAATAAGATGTATATCCTGGGGCAAGAGGAAATGAGGCAAAGAGTATTCTTGGGTTAATCTCACTGTTGAAGTTGGTTTGAGGCTCTAACTGAGAAAGAACTGCAGGACTACCCATTAAGATCCCATGGTTTGAATATTGAGTATTTTATTGTTGGTGATAGTGGTGGTGGGTTTTTATATTTTTTATTTCTTTTGTTCCATTTTGATGTCCCCAGTTAATAATTGATAATACATATTTTCTCATACTCCCTTTCTTATTTTATTTGTTGCTGGATCTTTTCTTTTATGCTACAAGACTTCCAGTGCAGGAACTTTTTTCAGCACACTGGAGGTCCAGCCTAACTAATACCCACAGGGCCATGTAAATCATCAGAGAAATCTGGAGTAAGCAGGCATTTTTAAATTGTTCTTCTGAAAATGAGGAGCTTCTCAATGAACATGCTGGACCCAAGCAAGAAGCCTTGTCGATAGTGGCTGATAATAACTTGGTCACCCTTAGAGAGAATCTGCAGGGAAGGATACCAGAGATGTTGAATTCAAATATGCACCCCTTGTCTTGCTCCATGAATCTTACCCCAGGGAAAAGGCACTTGTGAGGCAGGCAGAGCCACAGCTTCTTGCTTCCTTTAGTATGACAATACCTCTTGGGATGTTCTTGGTGGGCAACTTTCTTCTAGTTCTCCATAGAGTAACTGGTGGCCTTACCATATACCCTCCACTTTCCTCTGCACAAAGCACAGACACACTCAGGACTTGTCACCCGCTGTAGCTGCTGTTCTGGGCAGTGTCGGAGCAGCAGAGCATGGCTTCTGCTGCATCACCTGTGGTACAGTTAATGATGCACATCCAAAGGCCACTTCTGATTTCTTGAAGGAAGGATTTCTCTTATGTACCTGAACTGCAGTGTACCCAGCTGAAACAGGAGTATGTGCTTTGTACAGCTGAAATCAATATACTAGTGACTAAATTGTTGGGTTTGGACAGTAAAAGCAGGATTAGCCCTAGTAGGTTTTCCAGTGTCTATTACCTCTACCAGTAGGACTGTCTATAGGACTACCTTCTCCATGGCAGTTGTGCATGCCCTGATACACAGCAGCCCATGCCTGGCCCCAGCAAGGGTGACCTGTTTGTTGTTGTTCAGGTAAATCACTCAATCTTGGCACTACAAGCAACCCTGGGGAGACACTCGTAGCTAGTTTCCACACAGAAGGGTGCTGTAGCTTGCTGATATATCTGACCAGCATTTTGGTGGATAACATATTCTGGACCGGTCTTGAGGAAGCAGCATTGCCCAAGTCTGGGAAGGATCTGCTCTGGCCATGCCATCTGTCTCTTGCCCCTGTGTGTTCTATTGCCAGAACCAGTGCACAGTGGCCCAATCCAAACAAATTTATCAGAGCCACAGAAACATCAAACATAAACTTTTACAAGTTTTCAGGAATTTGCCTCACCTGAGAGGCAGTATCCTACTGGTGCTCTTATTGAGAGAAAGCCTGCAAAATGAGCTGATCATCTTTAACATTTCCCATGAGAAAAATCCTCATGGGAGAATGGCAATGAAAGTGTCTCATCAGCAGAAACCTTCATTAAAAACACTAGCCCTATTAGACATCAGAGGGTCCAGTCAGGAGACACAAGGCACCAAGCTGCATTAGCACCATTGCTGATAAGATTATTTTCCTTTCATGTGAATTTGGAATCGTGTAATTGCCACCAGTTAATGCTTTATTCTCCACAATCTCGTTCCTTCCACACATTTTCAAAAGCTGTAAAAAAGGATGTCTCTTAGACTTTTACATTCTCAGGAGTTTTATTATTCTCTGCTCTCTTCTTGAAAACCTGAACTACGCTGTCAAAAAAATCACAGCCACTGAACAAATTGACAGCAGACACGGAGAGAAAAAGAAACAATACTCTCATAGAAAAACTGTTTCTTCAATGATCCTTTCTTATTACATTGAGAAAAAGGTAGACAATATTATCATCGTTGCTAGAGTATTTCCCCTAGATGTGCTGGCTAATCAGTAAGTGAAGAGTGAACAGTTTTACCTACTAAGCATTGCCTTGTGGCTACCTTCATTAAAATTTATCTACCATCGTGTTGCTCAATCACCCACTTTGATTAGATCCTCCTGGAATTCCTCTCCATTCTCAGTCATTTTCTGTAGCTTAAATAATTCTGTGTCCTCAGCAAATTCACCACCTTGCATACTGCTTCCTCTTCAAGATTATAACTGAAGTTGTTGAGTTGCAGAGATTTTGAGAGTACCTACATGTTCAACTTGACAATAAAACTATTTGCTCTTCCTTATCACTTCTTTATTTAAAAACTCTTGCATTTCCCCATACAATTACAAACTTCCATTAATATTCTCCCTTAGGTGACTTTCCCAGTAGACTTGGGTAAAACTAAATAAATGTGTGGCTTAGTAACTTTGTACTGTCACAGAGCTCTGCCAGGTTTATTGTAGATAATGTATTCTGACAGAAATTTTGCTGCTATTTCTCTCTTTATGTTTAAAAATCTGAGTTATTTATGTCTTCAATGATCTTTCTTATGTTTAGATGACTGTTTCTATTTTACAGTGGAAGAAAAAAGTGTATTGCAAAACAGAGAACAGATTCCTATATGTATCTTGCAACAGAAATATTAAAAAGACAAAACCACAGCGGTGATGGTCTTCACTATTATTTCTGTAAATGAATGGAGCATATCCATGCATTTCTGAAAATCCAGCTAGTACAAGTATCAGATACTCTCACTTACAAATGCTGTCTTTGTTTCTAAGAGTATTTTCAGTTTGCCACCTAGCATTTATTCAGTTGTTTCCTTTGTTTCGTGATTCATGAGTGTCAGGAGAGGGCATATTTAGCTTATGTGCTTTTAAAGGAAACTGGGCCAAAGCTGTCTGAGGATATCAAACAATGGCTAGATATTATTTTCTTTCTGCATATGTGGTTATTTTAGAAGCTGTACAAGTTTTACTTTATAATTAGAAAGTCAAATTATTTTCATTCTGTAGCGATTATATTCATTTTAGGTGGAAGAGCTGTAGAAGCATGGACGGGCTAATGGCCAGTTGCATGAAAGGCTGATGAATACACGTGGGTTTTTCCTGTGCTTGTTTTCGAAGCTATTGGTGTGACCTGTTCTGCTGCGGTTGCATTTGCATTGTCTCATGAAGGGCCTCAAAGGCACGTTTTTGGTCTCCAAAATGAAAAATAAAATAATCTTGGTATCTTAAAGATGGAGCTGTCAGAGCAGCAGTTTACCAGTTGCTCCACGGCAAAGAAAAATCTTCACATCCAAATCTGAGAGAATTCAAAAAGATGCTTTAGGATAAGTTTCTGTATCTTTGCAGTTCTGTGGATCTCAGCTGCCAGAAATAAATGGCTGGTGAACTGAATCGCCCTGCTACATGGGGTATATGGTGTTTGTGAGTGTTCACCCAGAAGCAAACATCCTCTCCCCTGGCAATCTTATAAAAAACATCACAACTCAGAAAGAGTAAATTGGATAAAGCACTGCCTCCCAACCCCTACTTGGTCTTCCTCAAAAGCCATAAGAGTACCAATACTTAAGATGGTTCCAACTTTAGTAGTTTGTTTGGTTTGGTTTGGGTTTTTTTGCTGGTACATGTGTAAATGAGCACTATAATATAATGTTTTCATCTGAAATTTGAAGGTTGTTTACTGGACTATTTTTGAGATTTAGCCACAAATGATTTCATGCAGACTTTGGAATATACCACTTCAGCACAGTTCATACAGCAGTTCAAACAGGTACCATTTAAATGCAATGGCAAATAGTGTCTTAACAGTCCTGAAAAACAGAATGTCAATCTGAAATGTTGCTACCTGCCTTGCTCTTAGACCAGGCATTCTGCACCTGTAAAAGAAAGAATACCCAGCAAACATATCTGTAATAGCCTGTCTGCAATAGCAAATAAAGAGAGAGTTTATGTCTATTGATCAATGCTTGTTTGCAATATTTGAATGTAGAAGACAAAAACTTTTTTTTTTTTTTTAAGCTATAAAATTGGTTTGGGTTGGTGTTTGTCTCGCAGCCTTATCTGTGCAGTGTTTAGTGAGACAGATTGCAATGGGGTTTAAAAGTTGTGCTGATGTCTTAACAGATTAAAAGTAATTTGCATTTCTGACTGGAGCAAGTTCTAATTGACTGACTGATTATGATAAATTACGGCATCCTTTGGAATGGTTTATTAATGCTGTCGGGATTTGTTTAAATTAAACCTGCAACATTTCTACCTATTCCCATACCAGGAACTGAATGTGTCTTAGAAATCACCATAACTGAACAAATTTGACACTTAACAAGCTATGCTTATAATGCCAATAAGATTGAGCTGTTGAAAAATGAATAGGAGCCATGTATGGACTTCCATGCTAGAATTTCACAGTACTTGGGAAAGTACTGCTTTATGTTAGCATTTCTGATCCTAAGACTGAGGCACATTTTGTTTTTTAATTGCTCAGCTGTTAATCTAAGAGGAACTCTGGTGTTGCTTTCCACACAGCAGCTCTCAGCAGAGCATCCCTCAGCTTCCAAGCAACTATTACAATAAAAAGCTTCCCAATAACTCCTCCAGTATACTGGCAAATAGAAATGATAGAAACACAATGTTGTCCCATGGGTTTGTTCTACAGTGTTTGGTAGGGAACAACAGTGTCTGGCTCTGGTTGTATGTTAGGGTCTGAAATCTGGCGTATTCCTCAGATCTTTTTGGCTTCTGCACTCCTGAACCTTCATTGTTGTCATTGGCCCCCATTCCATTATTACCTAAGCCTTGACTTTTCTGGGGCATCTGGTGATTTATTTTGTTTTATTATTGGATTATCCTTCCTCCCAACATGTTCACTCTTGTCAGTTCTCGGCCTTACTCTATTTTATTGATTACTTAATCACTGTAGACTTTTGCTTGGGAGCTACAATCTGAACAGCTTATTTAAAACCAAGAGGTACTTGTTTATTCATAGCAGCAGAGAAATTGCAGAGAAAAGAATTAAAATAACAAAATGCCATCGGCCTTACCAGACAAATCCACCTTAGCACAAGTTTTTCTGCCAGCTGACCCACCATAGGCTGTTACACCCCCAAAAAGAGGACCCTATCTTTTAGAAGCCAGGCAGTTGTGAGGGCCTTCTGCAGCCTGAGGATGTTTGATAAGCACATTTGATAGGAGCTGTGGAAGGTGGAAACGGAGCACTGTGCCTCCTGTCCTCTGGGCACAGACCTCTCCCTGCAGTTCTAGGTCTCAGCACACCACGCTAATCAGACAAGTGGAGGTACCTGTGTTATATATATATGTGCAAAAGAAAGAAATAAAGAGATATCTCTGAGGTCTCCATGCCTGGGACCTGTAAATCTTAGAAATCTTATTTAAAATGTCAGCAGGCTCATGTTCTAGCTTTAATAATCAGAAGGTAAGAATTACTTCAATTTCCTTAATGTCTTGTGAGCCAAGCACTTAACTACCATCCTGTCTTTACTGTCTTTATTTTTTTAATCTGTTGATGAACAGAAATAAGGAAATTCTGCAAGATATTTTCTCTCATTATCTGAACATCCCCTTTGCCATCCATGCATTCTTTGTGCATTCACTTGCAGAGTTGTTCAGCCACAATATTTAAATTCTTCCTGGTATTGTAGAACTCTATCTGATTATTCTGTATCTTGCATGCTCTCAGTTACAAATTAATATTATTGTTATAAGAACCACCTGATACTTTGTTCAACTGCAAACAGTAATATGAAAGTATAATCAGACTCTCTTCAAAAGTGGTTGTAGATAAATTCTCAATAAGGCAAGGTATGGCAAAAAAAGAACTCTTTCCTTCCTGACATTATCTGTTGAAAGAAAACTGGAAGAGGTTTAATTTCCTTGTAGTTGTCATAGTAGGAAGCTGTCAGAAACTTTGTAATCTTAACATGAACAATTTTTATGTTGTGGTTTATTTATGTGTGCTGTATTATACCTGCTATTGGAACTGAATGGAGTAAAAAAGATACAGAGAAACAAAATGAAATCCAAGCTGGTCCCTTTTCTCTCACCTCCTAGATATAATTTGTACCCATTAAAGAACTTCATGGTGTATTTCAGTTAGTTAATAACTTATGCATTGTTTTTGAAAGGCTGCCATGTCCCCTGCAATTATTTTCATTTATATTCTTTTTTCTGAAGATTTTCAAAATTTTCAAAAGAAAAAAAAAAGGTTACAGTGCTTTTGGGCTTCCTATAGTGTTTGTAGAAAACCACAGGAGTGCTATAAATATTAGTTTAATTTCAGAGCTGAAAAAGTTGAGCAGCTCATAGTTCTGCAGAAACTATACAGATAGTTTGCTTTTAAGGTGTACTCTGCCTACGTATAGTTCAAAATGTTAAGTATAGCTTCATAAAATCTTGACATATAATGCTCATCCATCTTTCCAAATATCCCTTGTTATTGTGCAGTGTATGCAATTAGGGAAGCCCAAGGATAAGTCTGTGGCAATGAGGCAGGTCTGAGCTCAAGGTGGGAACACACATCAGTGAGTCAGGATCAGGTTTGGAAACCATAAGCACAGCTGGGCCCAGTCCAGTGATCACCAGACAAGCCCACAGTGATGAGGCAGCCTGTTGGCCAGGGGCCTGGTCTGAACCAGCTGGGTCCACGGCCAGCGATGGGCACGGCTGTGACACCAGTGTGATATAGCTCAGACGGGGACCTGAGGACAGCTCCCAAGAGGAGGAGGGCAGCCCTCGCCCAGTCTTCCTCCAGCCCTTTCTTCACAGCAGCCTTCACCGGCTGTAAATTCAGAGGAACAGACAGAAAAAAATTAAGACTGTGAAGGCGAATTTGCAGTAGATGAGAGGATTAAACTAAATGGTTGTAGTTGGATAATATGAAAACAGAATCAAAGGACTTGAGGACAATAATTCTTGTCCACAAGTATGAAAAAAAAGAATGAAGTATTGTGTCAGGGCAGCACAAATAGATACGTAACTTCTCTAAGGGATGTAAGCAACATAGAAAGAAAAATAACTGTGGCAGTCAGAAGAGATAAAATATCCAAGAGTGACATACGTATGGCCATGCAGCTGGCTATGAAGGAGGTGGTGAAAACCTGTGGCTCAGAACATTTTTAAAATAGCCTCACTGAAGTTTTCTGCTGCTTCTTCTAAGGAGGAGCTGTGATTTACTGTAGCCTCTCACCACTTGCTCCTTTGTTAGTGCTCTGAACAAAGATTTCTGATTTCCTGTCAGGAAACACAAAACTTTTCTTAAACAACGAAGCCCTGTGAGAAGGATCCTTATGAAATATTGCTGGGGCTTGAAAAAATTTTCCACTGCACAGCCTCCCATTAGTTTCCAGAGTCAGTAGCTAATGGAATCTAACTGAAAGCAAGAATCATTCTTATGTCTGCTATTTGAGAACATCTGTGAATAGATATTTTTATCTCTTCTTCTCCCAATTATGTTAAATTTAGTAACATAATTTCTTGTATTTTCTTATCTGTACAGCCATAAGTTCCAAAGATAAAGCAGTGACAACAGGAAGTATTATTTAGTTAAATGAGCCTACAGGCGTATGGATGAGTGCTCTTCATAAGTTTCAGATTGGCGTAAAGAGATCTTGCGAGTCCAACTTGAAACTTGTGTAGAAGAGTCATTGAGTGAAGCTAATTAACACGAATTATTTTTATTATTATTATTATTTACTCTTAAGTCCCAAAGGCAGGTATTGGTGCATGATTAAGCAGTTCCACAGTCCTGTATAACTCTGTCTTAAGATGTAGTCTGGTGGCAATGTACTGGTAGGACAAATATTATGTTTTCAGTTCAATCCTTCCATTTTTTCTCATATTCATTGTCAACATCAGTATTAGCTAATTTTAAACTTGCCCTTTGCATCTGGCAATCAATCAAATAGATATCAAGACCTTCCTCCTGCTGTTACAGAACCATTCATCTTTCCAAACATCCCTTGTTACTGTGCAGTGCATGTAATTAGGGAAGTCCAAGGATAAGTCTGTTGCAATGAGGCAGGTCATTTTATTGCCTGATTGTACTTATTGTGATACTGTGCGAACACTGAGGTGCACTGGGTAGCAAATTCATTGCGAACCAAGGCACTTGGTAGCTTATTTTGTAAGGAGCTAAAAATAAACTTTCTGTGCTGAATTTTCACATCTATAAAGTGAAATTAGTGGTGTATCATTGCTTTGTTAAGAATACTTTCAATTAGCAAATATGAGTGTTTTTATGAGAAGGTCTTGAACTGTGACTGCACAGGAAGAGAAAGAAGGATTCTTCACTTATTCTCACAGTATTGTCCAGGGAGGCTGTTCTCACTGCCTACACTAGCTTCTGACTGTGAATAATTGCTGTGCTCCTTTGGGGATAAAAATTTCTCACATCTGACTGATCTTTCTGCTGTGGTGGAGAAAAACTTTATCCTAGATACAGAGTTTTCCCATCTTGAGCTCCGGCTTCCTTGTAAGGCAAAGAAACAAAACAAAACCAAAAAACACCCCAACCATTGGAGCTCAGTAGTTCAAAGTCAGATCAAAAAAGTAAAACTGTACTGATTGCATTGGCTGATGATGTCTTTCTAGTGAAAAATGAAGTTCAGGTATCTGTGATGACCTTCTTACATCTGCCTGACACAGCTGCTGTTGTTGATCTGGGATATTTTTATTGACACAACTGTAAACTCTAGTGGAAATCTGCAGAGTTTTTTTTTGAGTGTTTCTTCTCTTCCCTTTCAGAGACACTACCAGAGTTGACATTAGGCAACTATGCACTCATACTTGCAAAGCTATTCTGTGAATTACTTTAGGCATCGGTCTTGTCATTTTGTCCCTGCTGTGTATTTTGCCTCTGCACCTGTTATTTTCTGTGCTAATGAATAAGCTATGTAGTAGGTATTCCTAATAAAATCAGAATTAGGAAAATATCTGTCTCCTTCTTAGCTGAGATTCTGTGGCTGTGTGCTCACAAGGGATAGTGAGGTAGAAAAACTTTAACCCTGAAAGCTTTATATGTTTATTCAGCTTTAATCCTTTTCCATGTCCTTGATGATTTATCTCAGAATGCCATTGACAGGTACATCATTCTTACTTTGTCTTTGCGATTCTTTAAAACTAAAAAAGCCAAGCAGGCTGGGTGGTATATCCCAGTATATGTAATGCATTTCTTTCCCTTTTCATGGGAGAATTTGCAATTCAGAGTGATACTCCATGTGTGGTTTTGGTGGAGAAAGAAAATGCTGATAATATACTACAGTGAATGAAGGGATGATGTAGCATTTGAACATGCTTAAGCAACAATTACTTCATCTCAAAAGCAAATCCTTTCACAGACTCAGCAACACCATATAGGCTATGGCTTACAACTGGCTCTAAAATGCATGTGGCTCATGAGCTGTTCAGGTGAGTCTTGTGGCCAAGGCCCTGGTGTTTGTTCACTGGGCCATCAGCATCTTTGGCTGTATATTTAATGAACTGTGGGGGTCTGAGAGTTTGACAAAACTGTAAGTAAAATAGTCAGGGACTGATTCCTGTCTCAGAAGTCAAGTAGTGTGAATTAGCAACATACTACCAGCATCTTGCTCCCTCTGTAGAAGGTCTGTGTTGGAGAGAAGTCACTGAAATAGCTGAAAAACAGATTTAGTAATTGAGTTAGTCATTAAGGGCAAGCAGGGACCCAGTGCTTGAGTTCGGTCCTTGGTACTCTTTTATTTCACTGTATAAAAACTATAAAGATACTGCCTAGGCCAGGTCTATCCCACAGTGAAGGGAGAGGACCTTTAGGAAAATACTGCTACCTCCTGTCTCTGGACTACTCCTGGAGCTCTCTCTATTCTTGTTTCTTTGAAGTATGAGATCTCATTGCCAAGGGTATATTGGTATGCCCCTCATACAGTCAGGACAGTGATTCGGTTCACATTTATGCACATTTTATGGCTCTCTATGGAACAGCTCAGGCTCATGAAATCTGCCCATCCTTGGGAGAGCTCCAACTCCAGATATTGCTCTCTCAAATCCTGGTGCAAGATATCAACATCTAGAGGATCAGAAGAAAAGTAAACCCTTTCCCTGTCAGGATGTATTGTAATCAGGTGTCTCCTCTAACCAACTGAAATACGTGGTACATACAGCAAGCTGGCGGTAGTCCAGAAAGCTGTTCAGCTGACCCATATGGGGTGTCTCTGAGACTGAGAATGGATAACCCACTAAATGCCTCCACCTGTGGTATCTAGGTTGACGATGATACTGAGAGCATAGCCGGCTCACACAGACATACCTGCATTGCCATACCTATGAGTATGGCAATGGTGTTTCATCTGGAGTTAAATCCCACCTTTCTTTCTCTTGCAGAGCAAATCTTCGACATCGGGTCATGTCTATTTTACTTTAACTTCCAATTTCTGGTCAAGGACACTGGGATTTTCTGTTAAGGAGTTTGTATTACTTGCTTGTGATTCCAGCAATGCTATCATCAGACACATGGCTGTCACACAGATTGATGTGCTCAAACTAGCTGGATAATCATCACATTGTCACCACTATTAGATTAAATGTCTCTTGGACATGCAGATCAGCTACATCTCCCAGCTGCAGCACAGACATCCATCCATCCATCCATCCATCCATCCATCCATCCATCCATCCACAAGGGCCTGGAGGTAGAACGTGGGGGCTTAACTGGAGTATTATTGAAATGAGCTCTGCTCCATCAAGCCACTTTCATGCTTAGTGTTATGGCTTTTGTTTGCAGGCACTGGTTTGTGGGTGCAGGTCTGTGCTGGGGGCTGGAAGGCACTGCTGCTGTCACTGCACTTGCTGTCATTGTAGCATTTGTTAATTTTGAGGGAAAACTGGGCATAGACATATTTCTTTTCTTTGTTTTGTTCCCCAGTAGTCACTTCTTTGTCTCAATTTTTGGAAGGTGAGCTTCACTGAGTCCAGATGTTTTCATGCATTCTATTAATTGCATGAGAGGCATGCACCATTTACTTTGCATAACACATTCTGTTTTTCCCATACAGTGTGTTGGGGTGCATGGTTCTCTTGCATTTTATTTACCTCTGAGATTATTGGAAACCAATTTACTGGCAACAAAAGGAGGCCTCATTGTAGTTTGCATATTTATATCCTTGAGAAATCCTTCACACGTTTTAAGCAGTACTGTTCAAAAAATCAGTGAGCTATCAAAAAGAGAGCAACACATAGTGCACTCCATTTATTTTTGCCTCCCAACACTCCATGTTGGATTAGGAAATATTAAATATTTTAAACCGAGTAGGCAAAGGATGAATTCTGGGCTTGATGCTAAATCCTGACTGCACCAGCAATAGATAAATCAAACTTGTATATAATTTGGTGATGCATAAATACTCAGAGTTGCTTAAAAATGCATAATTTGACATTGTTTTGGACTCCTGTGCCATTGAATTAACTCAGCCTTGAGGAATTAATTTAATAGATGTTCCAAGCAGAGAACCCAAAATAGTCTAAAATTTCTAGTGCGTGATCCAAGTCACTCACAAACCTGTTCTTGTTCTTTTGTTCCCCCTCTCTCACATCAGTAAGATGTTACATGTATTTGAGAGTGGTTTCTATTTTCTTTTCAAGTAAACAAACTACTGAACATTTTGTGAAACTAAGTTTGTATCTTAAAAGCTATTATTGAAAAAATAAAATGTCTTGAGCACTACACAGTATCTTTGTGACTCTCAAAAATGCCCATTGAGTTTGATTCTTGTTGATGTTTTCACAGTCTGTGTTTTTTTTCAGCCCGTACTCAGGTTATTAGCTATCACAATGCAAACTGTTCATGCCTTTGTGCTGTTTTTCTGACACACATTGCAGTCTCTGTACAGTGTCATCAGGGTTGGAGTCGGCCTGCATCTTTCACATGGAAAGAAGTAAGATTTACATACGTGATACTGATGAGCAGCTATACAGAATGCAGGCTTAATTCATTTAACTGCTTGTATGGACTAACTAGGGTTGTTATCCCTCACTGCTTAAATGAAAACATTTATTTCTGCTCAAAAATATTGTCAGCTCGAATGAAACAAGATGCTGACATTAACAATAAGCACAGCAATAACTTGTAGCCAATGTGTAATCTGTGCTTGATGTGTGTGTAATTGATAAAAATTGCTTTCAGTTGGTAACAATAAAAGAATACTCCATGCTCCATATATCTGTCATGACGGCTTTGTACTGGATTTTGATGATCTTTGGAAGCACTGCAATAAGACAGAAGGTCAGTGCACTCCATTCCTTTTAAATGAGTTTCCATACAGTCTTTAATGTGTAATATAAGAGGTGACGGCACTCCAGGCTTTCTCACAAAGTATCATTTAGGTTAAGTCAATGCTAACATGTAGGGACTGTTGTGATCCTCTAGTCTGGCTCCTTGTATAAAGAGGACTATTAACCAGTACTCCGATGATTCTTGTTTAAATAAATCTTCTCTGTCAGATAAAAAAAAATGTCATGAATTAAAGATGAAAGAGCCAGGATGAGGGAGCATGTGTATGGTGGCAGAGTGCTCTGTCTTACTGGCAAGAAGAAAAAGAGAGGAATCGAGGGATCAGGGTCTTTTACAAGAGTGGGCAGAGAAACATCCCTGAGAGAGTCATTTAGGAACAGCAAGTGAGGGGTAGGAGTTATATCCCTGTCCCCTGTTCAAGGCCTTGTCCCCCAAGCGAAGAGCAGCCCTGACCTCCCTTCCTGCACACATCAGTGGTGGGAGCAGGGTGAGGTACAGCCATCTGCTGGGGATGCTGTGCTGATTGCTTGCTTTGACATCTGGGAAAAGTTCTTCCTCTCACTTCCACAATGACTAAGAAGGGGTGATATTTTTCCATGTATTTCACAGGACAGGAACACAGTTGGTTGTCCAGGACAGTCAAGTTCTAGTTCCTGAAGCTTCCATTCAGAAGGGTCGGTTGGCTCTTTGGTAAGACATCAGGGTGTATGGGCACAGGAGGTTCCAGCTCTCTGAATCACAGTAGTTTGCTGATACAATATCACTGAGGAAAGTGCTGCTTTACCTGTAGAAAGTGGGATTATTACAGGAATTGCATTATGAGTGAGGAACTGGCCAGAGGAAAGACAAGATCAAGTGCTACTGAAAAGCCAAGTATTAGGCTAAGGTGAAGATATTAATAGAGTCCCTCCAAAACTGATTTGGGGACTAATCTTATTTAGTATTTTAATTTCTGACCTTGGTAGGAGTGTGCTAATGAAATTTGCTGACAATCTCAAGTGTGAAAGCTGCATCAATAAAGAAGATATTTGGTTATCATACAGAGAGAGTCAGATGACCTTGAAGTCTCTAGTAATAGAAGTGGGGTGAAATTCAATTGTACAAAAATACAAGTTCCTGCACTTAGAAACTAATAAAAGGAATTTTTACTTCAAGCTAAGAGGTTGTCAGCTGAAAAAAAACTCAATGGGAAGATCTGATTGTATTGAATATCCAGTGACTATTAATATAAACAAAGGCATGTGGCCCTGAAAATATCAGAAATAATCCCAGGAAGTACTCAAAGAGATTGCTTCAATAGACAGACATGAACTCCATCTTGTAAGACTTTGGTGAGACCTCTTCCAGAATCACATCTTGATCAAAAGAGATTAAATCCAGCCAGGACAGAGGCAGAAGGTGCTGCCAGCGTGGTTATGGGAGTAAACAGCCCATTACAGCAAGTGAAATGAAATTCCCTTGTCTCATCCAGTTTGGCAAAGTGAAAGCCCAGAGGTGATGTAGCCTATAAATACATAGAGGTGGCCATTTAGTGATCATTGATGGTTTATTCATTATAATGCATTTATTTCATTTCACTATCATTTTTGTGAGGACTATTAGCAAATACTGCAAGGGAACATTGCAGTTATAGCTGAGCACGTGAGCTGCTGACTGGAGAGAAGTGACAGACAGTCCCCTCTGGGCTTGTTTTCCTTTCCCTGGCTTGCAACATGAAGGTGTGCTTCACCCCAAAGATGCAGAAAAAGGGCTACTAAAGTGATGAGGGAGATGAAAAGCCTTGTATGTAAGACGGCACTTAAAAGTTTGGCTTGTTGAGCCTTGCAAAGTGCTACATCTAAATATTGGTGTGGGGGGTACAAGCGAGGAAAAGAACAACTTAAATCAAAAGACAGTGTTGGTGTGAAAACATCTGATACATATGGCTATGAAGATATTTAGACCTCACATTTTGATAAATCTAGAAATCAGGTTATTAATACAGGAGTAGTGACGTTCAGGAATAGTTTCCATGTAGAAGCAGCTAAAAAAGCCCCACAACCTTTAAGATGGGGGTTCTTCAGCCTGTGAAAGAGATTATGTGATACACTTGCTCACCATATCAGGACAGGGAATTTCAATACACAGATTTTCCAGTCAGTCCCTGTATTCTGCTGTATGTTCCTACTAAGGTGCAAGATGCATATTCAAGCCAGAGTATTTTTAAGCATCATAGGAACATCTCAGCAGCAGTTAGTGAAGAGAGATGCTCCCTCTTTGATTTTTACACATGTATAATAGCCAAGATTATTTAATCAGTGCTTTCATTCATCTCAACTTGCTCAAGTATAGGGGAACCTGCCTACACTTACACAACTTTCTTTTCAGAATTACAAATGTGTCATCATAACTGTAGCTGCATCCCCCCTCTTAGGAACAGCAGCACATTCTTAACAATTTTTTTAAGATGCTTCTGCATATGTCTGATTTATGTGTTAAGACAGCAGAAAACTACTGGTGTTTTGTTTTTCCAGAAAATCTGAAAACAATTGTAGTTTCACATATTCAAAGGAAAAAACGAAATTATTTTTGGTATAAGTTTTCAGCCTTTTCTTTTTAGGCTTTTAACTTTTGGATTCCTTGTGGTTTTTCTCTTCATCACTATTATTTCACTGAAAGATAAGGTAAAGTGGAAAAAGGAGATAGGTAAAAGGAGGGGGAAAAAACCAAAAAGGTTGGTGTAATAGCTGGAATAACAAAAGTTGTGAGGTGCAGAAAAATGAGGAGGAAAAAGGCAGAAAAGAGCCATTACTTATAATGAAATATTGCTGTCAGTTTGACAAGAATGGGGTTCTTCAGCCTAAGGAGGAAAAGTTTGTTCAGATACAGTAAGTCTTCAAATCATAAAAAGCTGTTGCAAAAAGTAATAGCCTTTTCTCAATGCCCAGAATGGATAAAACAAGTAATAATGGGTGAAAGTTGCAGAATCATTGAAGCGAGACATTAGAAAACCTCTTTTAAAATAAGGGATGTTGTAAGCAGCGGAGGTCGTGTGGGAGGTGTGGAAGTGCTGTCATCCCAGCCTGGTCCTGAGGAGTGGTGCACCGGTAGCTGATTCTGTCTTTCCATGGGGTGATGGACCAGGTGACTTTGCTGGGTCCTTCTCGTTTCCATTTTTCAATGATTCTATTTGCAAATATAAAGGTATTTTAAAAAGGATTTTAACTTGTCTTCAAATTTATTAATGTTCTGTACCAAACTGCAGGGAATCAAGGCATTTAAGGAAGATCAGCCTTGATCCTTCAGACATTAATCTAAGCATTTAACTTTGCTAACAGCAGGGCTACTCCTAATAGCAAAATTAAGCACATAACTCAGTTTTTCCAGACTTGCAAAGACGTCTCTCATGGTACATAAAAGCTTGGGGATTATTCTGCGTAAACACTGACCTTGCCACTAGAGCTGCTGAATGTTTAACACAAGTACTGATTTTCAGATACATGTTATTAAATGGTTCCTAGAGACACTGCGGAGGGAAAAGATATAAGAGTTATCAAAATATTTTATTTCCTTAAAATTATAGATTTAGGCACACTGAAGCCAGAAGGTTATATTTCTGCCTTACTCTTAAGGGTTTATGCATAATACTTCTGTGTGACAGTGGTTGACACGAGACAGTCATGTTGATCCTGTAATGACAGGGAAAAGATCTGAGCATCTGAAGTCTTCATGGAGCGAAGAAGTTTGAGGAGTGTTAATACACTGCTTCTGAGACATTTAATTAAGAACTCAGAAATAACAACACGTAACCATTGCATAATGCCTTCACTCATCCTGTGAAATTTTTGGTCTTATGCCACAGGTGAACTTCATGTTATTTGAATGGTTTTTGCTCCCCAGAGCATTCACTTTTGACATCGCTGCTCCAGCCAAACAGTGCCTTAGTCCTTTAATCATTCCAGTAAAGTCAATGGGTAAAGTACTTAATCATCTGAGCAAAGATCTTGTCCTAAGGAAAGGAGATCTTTGTCTGCTGCAATTGACGATACAGTATTTTATTTTCCTTGTGCGTTTTCTGATATATTATAATTTTTCAGTAGTGATCTATTCCTTGTGTAATTGCATTGAAATACCTCAGGCTCATTTTTCTAATCACACTGAATTTCTCTTGGATAGTTACAGCATATAATCTTTTCAATGCTGAAAGAATAGAACAGTTAGAAATTAAGCTGAAATACTGATGGCTGCTATGAATTTAGTATGTCATATTTTGAATTACTACCTTATTCTCAATTAAAACTTTGCCCTGGCTAAACATTTAAAGTCACACCAAGGGCTCTTCAACAATCGCTGATGGTTGTATTGCTGTCAACAGGAGATAATAGTTTAGAAGTACACTGTGATTATTTTTGCTACCAGGCAAATAGAAATCGAATGCATCTTTGAAATTAGTTGGTGTTTTCCTCTTCTTCCCTGTTTGGTATTGGCTGCAGCAACAACAGTTTGAGACCACTTCTAATAATTGCTGCAATTGGTACAGCTGTAGAGGTGCCTGACAAAGGCTGAGACTCATGCTTGGAGAAACACATCTTCCTTTTTTTGCAGTCCAGACTGCTTGGGCTTCGCTGTCACCTTGGGCAGCCCTGACTACAGAGCTTGCCATTGACCTTCAAGACTGCCCCTGCTTGAAGAAAGAGCAGTGATCACTTTATTAATCCACTTGTGGGAAATGGAGCCACTGGTTAAGAAACCTGCCTGGCACTGCCTTCTGCCTCCTTTTTTGCCCTCCTGCTCTTAAACTCTAATTTAAATGGGCAGTGTGGATTTCTTGTATTTGTTCATTCTCCAACAAAGAACTGGATCAGCACATCTGCTTCAAGCATAATGGGACTGGTAAGAAAGAATATAAAATTGGAAAGTTGAGGTAACAAAGATGTATGGTTTCCCATCATCCAGCTGTTTCTGGGAGTCATCCCCTTTATGTGAGATGATCCCAGGGGAGGATGCTGTTCTAGTGCAGGCATGAGGAGGCACCAGAGGGGAAGGACAGGAATTGTCCTTCTTGTTTCTTTAGTGTCCCTTATGCCGAGTGCAATGGTGCAGAAATGTGGTTCTGATACTCTGATCTTCTCAGCAAACTGCCAGAGGTTTCAAAACAGACCCATGAAACATGAAACAGTATCCTCCTCAGGAAGCATGAAGCAGCAAAGGCAGGAACATGCCTGCTTCTAGTGATGAGACTTGAGCTGTGAGCCTTGAAGCGTGGGTCACGGCAGCAAGAAGAGAGTGGGCTGAGAGGGTTAGTTACGAGGCTGGTGAAATACTCACCTATGCTGGATGGCACTGAAAAAAAAAAAGCAACTCCTTGTGACAGAAAGACAAGAGGTTGATTTGAAGATAAAAAGTGGAAGGTTAGTATAATATGGAGGTTGAAATAACATAACACTGAAAAGACTTCTCAAGGGATAAAAGAAGAAAGCTCGAGTAAGGACATAGAAACTCTGTTTTGGATAATTCTCTTGGCAGAGGGGGAAATATCTTCCTCTGGGCATTGCAGTTTTTCGATCTTCTCATGTTGCAACTTAGCTTCATCCCATGGTATGTAAACTCACATGCTTGCTTTTTCTGATTTAATCTCCCATATATACATTGGTCACTCATTTTTAATGGCAAGATTTTTTATATTTATCATTTCTTTATTTTACAGTGTCCACAAGTTGGGATGCAATTTGCTTTGATCACCCCAGAAATATTTCTTTGCCAAGTTCTCCTGTTGCATGGCTCAGAAGCCTAAAGGGGGGGTCTGAAGTTATGAATTTGTGCTGTTTTGTGAGGAGATGTGTTTAGCAGTGCCTTGCAGATTAAGGCAACCAAACTCTCCACAGGAGTTCTGGCTGAAAGCAATACAAAGAAATTATAGATAAGACTTTTGTTTTTTTTCTTTTATGTAGATAAATACATTGATTTTTCCTGCAGTTAATGTTTCAGGAGATAGCTTTTAGGACTAACTTATAATAAACATTGTCTTCTATTCATATTGACCTGTAAAACACCTGGTGGATGTTATTATGTTGTTGTAAATAATACTAACAGCGGTAGATTATGCATAAACTGATAGTGTTAGGGTCTTTGAAAAAGAAAGAAATGTTCTGCTGTACAATTAAGAGCAATTTATCACTATGATGAGGTCGGGGAAACAAGCATCGCCTTTGAAGCAACGTGCAAAACAGATGATGGAATTCTGAGCTCCTCTTAGGTGGTAGTTGTTGTACTTGTCTCTCACTCTCTCTTTAAGGAAAAGTGTGGTAAAATTCAAAGCAGTAAACACAAATGTAAGAGGTTGACAGGGAATGATTTAAGGAGAGAGATTAGCAGAGTTTAACACCGGCAAAGACACAAAGCAATGCAATTGCAGCCTGAAACTGCTTCAGCAGTAATACTTAAGATCAATGATGAAAACGGTCGCACAGGGACTAGTGGGCTGAGCTGAAAAGGAATTAGGTATTAGGAAACTTTATTAGCAATGGCTTTGTATAGGCAATTAAATTTTTAGGCAAGAGAGATTGTTACAATGTGTTGAAGTTTCCCAGGAAAAATAAGAGAAAAAAAATGGGGGCCAGGGAGGGATGTAAGCCAACATTTGAGGGGGGGCGTTGAGTGCATCTGCCACAGAGGGTCAGACTGCTTATGGAGGTGGGTGGTTTCTAGCCCTGGGATTTTTGATGTAAATATGTATATATTTGGTGTATACAAAGACTTAACAGAATTTCTCATACCAAATAGTTACAATTCTTCTGATAGATATTTCTTAATTCTCTACAGGGTCTGGTATAGACAGGACCAGCAAAAAAACCAACAACTGTTAATTGGTGTAAAAATCACACTGCATACCTTTTGCTCATTTTCCTCCATGCAGCTTGTGCTCTTTTTCTGCCAGGGTATCTGGTGACCTCCTCTTCGTGCATTCACCTTAACATACCATTGCACTGATGGCAGCCCTTGCCCTCCTCCCTGATGTGAACTGTGCCCTCTTCTTGCCCATCTTCTCCCTGGGCATGGGGACAGGACAGGACAACAGTGGGTCCCCAGGCTCTCCCTCCACCCACTTCAGCCCACACTTTGAATCCATTGGGCTAAAGACAATTCGTGCTCATAACATAGCGGGTTTCAAGGTACAGGATCATCAGGCAGTGTCTGGAAACTCTGTTTTGTATTTAGTTTTCTCCAATGCAAATGTGAATCATAAAAATAGGTGTTCCTTTCTAGAATAAGGTTATGTATCTGGACTCAGCCTAAGGAGACTATTTTAGGCCTAAGTTGTACCTGTATTTCTCAGATTTGCTTTATTATGGAAATATTTAGAGAGACATGGTGATACCAATGCTAGTAGCATCAGTGCACAAGGAGTAAGGTGTTAGAAAAAGCAAAGAATATTCTTTACTTTTTCTTTAATTATATTAAGGTTTTAGGATTACATATAAATATTTTTAATGGTAGCTAACTAGTTGCTGGTAAGTTTTCATTGCTTTCTCCTCAACTGAAAATCTGTGTAAAGGTCAGGCTAAATAATTTACACATGTTTAATATTGGAGAGATGAGTTATTCCTTCAAGGACAGCATTTCCTGGCTGCTTTTTCATGCTTGAATGGGTTCCTCTGCACACAGCGAGAAGCCTTCGCGAAGCACGCACCCAGCGATCTCACTTCGCTCTCGTACTTTTAAAAGCAACAGAGATGGAGTTTTTCCCGCAACCTCAGCACATGTTTCCTCACTCTTTCTATCTCATTCATAAATATGGTAACTGGTCACAACAGTCGTGTTCGCCACTGTTTGACTAGGAGTCTCAGGGTATAAAACATGCAGAAAGCACGGCTGCACTTCCTAATGCTTCCCAAGTGGTTTTACTACAAAGCATAATTAATAATTTCTTTTAGATGTCTTAATATTTCATTTTGTTGGTTCACTCTGAAGACATATTTTTCTGGACAGTCTTACCAGAAATCTTTTTCAGCTGCTCTCTACCATTGTGTTAGCAAGGAGAATGGAAATATTTCTTCCACTTTCTGTATTTGTGATTGTTATTAGCAAATACCTTTTAATACCTGTGACAAGAATTACTGAAAATGTGTGGCACAGCATTTGGATCTTAAATATGAAGTCTGACAAAAAGATACAAAGAACCTAAATTGTACGTTGTCTTGTGCATGTCAGTTTTCAGTATAGAGAGGCCAGCTAAGGCACATGTGTGTCTGTGTAGAGTCACGAACACATGAAATCATATCCCAGGATATCTTCAGTGGCCCAAAGGAAAAAAAAAAATTACATCCATATGACAGCACTTTGAGCTGCCCCAAACTGAGAGCTTTCCCCACATTCCAGTCCCAGATAACAGCTTTCTTAGTTGGACTTCAATTTGTTGTCCTGAGACTTTTGCCGGGTTTTGAGTTTTCAGTCATGAGGTGGCTCTGTGCAGTTGTTTGGTGAGTCACAGCTGCACAGGACAGAGGCTCAACCCTTTTTCATTAAATTAGCACATGCATCCCTAAGGAAGCAGCATGGTCCTTCAGCTCTCCAGCAGAACAGCTTGAGCCTGGTCTGATAGGTGGCAAGTGTGGATAGTGGTGTCTGCAGTCCAGCCCTGAAGCCGAATACTTTCCTCCTCTTTGGGAAACTGGAAGTGAAAGTCTCTGCAAAGGTTGGATAGGGAAAATCTTGTCCAGAGTGTGCCCGTCCTCTTTCTCTCCTGTAGCTGTCTTAAAGTGGGGAAAAGTTTCCCCCACAGCTGGCCCACCATGATGTGGCCACCACAGCCCATGCCTGTGTCAGGCTCCAGAAAATGGGAGTCATAACACTGAGATTCAAGTGCATAAGTGACTTTTTAGCAACCTGGCTTATTAAAGCAGATAGGTTTATATGAAAAACAATTCTGTAGAATGGTTAGGAAACTCTTGATGTACATCTTTTAAGTAGGCATAATCCTGATTTACCAAGAACACCTTTTGGTCTGCACCATCTTAATGTAGCAATACTAGTGTCTAATTTCTCCTGGGTGTAATTTTCATTGACTACAGGAGAGAAATAAATGCACAAAGGAATAAATTAATCCATTCGACAAAAATGTATCGTGCATGAGTACTTATACAGGCTGAAGATATTCACATTAGGTCTAATTGGCCATGATGTATTGTTTTACAATTTTCCCTGATTTCAGCAGGTTTTGTAGTTCTGTGTGTCTCCATTTGCTTAAAGATTTTTTTCTCTTTTTTTCTCTACTACTTCTTTTCAAAGTAGTTTTCCCTATTGGCTTTTAGTTATAACTTGCCTTCTAGTAACATTCAAAGTGTAGTGCCTATTTATGTGCACGCACCTCTAATCTGCTAAATGTTTGGTACACACATACACATGTATCTCACATGCATGCACACACAGAAATGCAGAAGTTATTCTAGAGAAAGTTGCATCCTGAAGATAAATATTAAGAGGGATTGTCAAAATATGCTAGTTGTCTGCAAAGCTCTTCTGTATTGGTAATTGCTTAAAATTCAATGGCTCTGCATCAGATATATATACCCAACTGCCCCTTAATTATTAATTACCTGTTTGGCTGAGAATCTTAGCAAGTCTTCCTGTTACCTTCCTGCTAATGACTCTCTTAGATGTGTATTTACTTGTTGGACAAGCATCGGCTGTGTCTGTAAAGCTCTTAGGGAAAGCACTGTTCATATCACAAATAAATGATCTGACATCTACTCAGGGTATTTCCTTGTTTATTCTTGTCATTGATCTTCAATTTAATAATTTCTGCTGAACTGACTGTAGTTATTTCCCAAAGAAATTACTTACATATTAAACTTGTCCCTTCTAGCTATTCCTTGTCTTTCTTGTGCAGATTCCCAGTCCCTAATGAGATATTGCCGTCTTCTTGTGCAAACAGTCCTATAAATTCACAATCTGCATTATCCATATGTGTGTTTTCTTAATTCTCTGTGAATTGCTGGATTAAGGGTTTCCACCTCCGGATGCCTGTGCAGCAATCTTTCTGCACAGTGCTCTCTATAACCCATTTCTGATCAATCCAACTGATAAAAAGCAGAAAGCAAATTTCTGAGATTTCTCTGTAAGCACTGAACACTTCAGTTTTCTTTCTCTACCAGCTTTGGATATGTGCTTCAAGCTTAGCTTTAAGGACTGAAACATTGAAGTGTGAATTTCCCAGCATCAGTGCCTGCCAGGATGAGCTAATAGGCTGGCTGTTCCAGAAACCTTTACAGGTACTCCTGGTCATTTGGTTGATGGTCCTACAAGCAGTCCTATGTACTTGAAGAACCTGAGTATAACAAGGCACAGTATTTTAAGATGGGCAGCATATAAAAGAATATCTCCATAATGCTTTGTGCTTGTTATCATTTGGTGGGCAGCCTGCATTACAACTGCCACATGAGGCAGGAGATGAGTCGGTCCCAAGCCCTTACTGCTCAGTGAGCACCCCTCTAGGATCATTTCTGGCACACTGCTGAAGCTGGGGTCTGAAAGGAGAAGTGGAAAACCAAGATGCAGCTGTGTAATTAAAGATTGTGCCATAATCCATTTGCACAGGAGGATAGAGTTAACATTCCCTTGGCAACCTTTTCTGCAACATTCTCCATTTTGCAGCCTAAACAGTTTGTTGACTCCAATGTTGCTGTTGCTTTCTGCAAGTACATTCCTTTTTCTAACGTCTCATTTTTGTAGTTAAAAAACTGTATAAAATAATGTAATTTGGAATTAAACTTTTTGTCGTATATCTTGGAGCAAAATTGGATTTTGAACTCGACCACAATACTTTCATGGCATTTTCAAGCTATTGGAATAGGAAAGCAAATAAATGTTTATCCTGAATAAAATACTTCTCGTGAAAACCAGAAAAAATATTTTTGCCTGGAAAGAATTCAGTGGAGATTCATGTTGAGATTTCCTAAACCTGGCTGTAAATGGGCTGTGCCTTTGCAAGGTAGAAAGAAGCTGAGCTCACAGATAAAAACTCAGTAGTGAGGAAAAATATTGCTCACTACACGTAGTTCATTGTTGTGAAAGGATAATAATGGTCTTCCTAAAGAAAGTGGCTTTAGAAAAATAAAATGCACTTAATATAGTGGTTTAGCTGCACATCAACCTGTAATAACTTGAAAACAGGAGGGAATTATCTGTCTCCTCATGGTTAGGAAGCCTTTGTTTCTGTACTTGGAATGTTTAGCACCCCATTCTGCTGCAGGCACCAAAGGTTAGCCAACCTCCAGGGTCACGCCTGATATTCTCAAAAGACTGAAGAAAGATGCACTGACCACGTAAAATAGTATTATATCTTGATCTATGAGTTTCAGGGAATTTGTCATTTAAATAAAATGAAGTGGATTATGAGAATCAGAGGGAAACAATATTGTGTGAAACACCATTTTTCCAGTCACTAAAACGTATTTTGTATTCTTGAGCCCTATCCCTGAAGTTATGACCAAGGAAGCAATTGCATGATTGCCTTTTTTTTTTCATCAGACAGCTTGCTTTCTAGCATGGGCAATTTTCCATAGCAATCACAATGAAACATTGCTCCTCCGAGCCCCACAACACCATGGATAACTATGGCAGCAGGGAACCCATATGTAATTACTAAAATTATATCCTCCACCAAATTGCATGAACTGGTTGCAAAGCAAGGTCACAAAATATGTGTTGTTCCTGCTGCCACACTAAAAGGAGTTCCAACATCAGACACAGTTTGTAACGTGCTTCTTTAGCTCTGCAGCTCCCTCTCAATCTTTTTTTTTTTTAATCTTCAAAAATATACTAGTATTTTAGCTACAACACTTTGAAATTGAGACTTTATTTATCATCTTTGAAAATATTAATGTACTTAAATGAGAAAAGCACCAAGAGGTACGAGATCTGTTTGTTCCTGTACACACAAAAAGTACATGAAAGCCTTTCACACAATTAACTAGATTCATTGTTGTTGGGTGCTTTTTTTTCTGTATAACAAAGAAAAGAGCAATCTAATAAGGAAATCAAACAAACAAGATGTCCTTTATGAGGTGGAGCTGGTAATGAGTATTTGAAGACTTCTGTTTCCTTCTTTGTGTTGATATGAAACAGCAGGTGATTTCCTTTTAACTATGAAGGGTGCAGTAAATTAATATTGCCAAGAGGCAGTGAAGAAGACACATTCCACTAGTAATAAAATATTGATAAAGATGTGAAATTTTGTGTCACATTAAATATGCTTCACATTTGGTACTCTAGAAGAAAAACTGAGAGTGCTGCATTTAATCCAGCCACTATCTATTAATAAAAATCTCATTTCAAGAGTTGAAAACAGTATGGAGCAATTTTTAAAAGATGCATATCTTCCTTCAGTTTTTATGCAGACTACGTGCCTACTTGCTCATATGTGTGGCTTTATATCAGCACACAAATTACAGCTATAAGAATACCTATAGCTGTGCACAAAAAAAACCCCACCACTTCAGTAAAAGCACCTTAAAGCTTTGAAGACAAAAGAGTTCTTTACCATTTTATGGCAGTTTCTTTGTGTAAAGTGTGGTCTCAGTCCTTATTCACTGTCTGCTCTCCAGCCCATTTGAAGATACATAATGAATAGCTGTAGTCAACTTCAAACATAAGTGCAGGAGAACTTTTTACAACCAGCACCCTCGTTATTTGCTGGAAGGACGTTTTTCTCTGACTCCTTCACAGAGGCTGAGCATCTCTTCCAGAAATCACATGAGAAGGTCTCAGGTCAGACGTTCAGAGCAAGAGGAATGTGCAAATAGCAACCGCCTGTAAAACATTTTGTTTGGATGATGTACCACCCTCCCATAGCAATTTGGTCTCAGAGGCCAGGTCACTCTCTGGAGTGGCACTAAGCTGCCTTGTTGTCCTTTCTCATCCTTTAATCCCTTGCTATGTTGACTGCCGGCCTCGCAATAGCGTTGGAAACCCCCCTCATCTGCTGAGAACCAGCAGAAAACTGTTTTCTGGCACCTGCAGGGAAGCACTGGGGGGTCTGCACAGAACAACCTGCTGCACAGAGCCTGGATTTATTCCCTGAGCATAAACCAGCCTGTGGCTGGAGGAGGCAGCAGTGCTGAGGTAAAGAAAACATTGAACTCCTAGCTTAAAAACAAACAACCACCCACTAATAAATTGGTGGGAAAAAAATTCCAAGTTTAAAAAGCTTATTTAAATGATACATTATTGAAAATTGGGATTTTCAATAGAAGGTGTCTGCTCACCATCATCAGTACTGCCATCTTGGCCTATAAATACACTTTTCTAGTTGATGGGGAGAGATGCCTGTCCCTCTGACAGACTGCCCCGCGTATGGATATAATCAGGCCTAGACGCACACAGTTAGGCTACAGCAGTGTCTCTTGCCCATCAGTCCAAGATATGTGGGAGTTCCATCAGCATCAAGTCCTCTGGAGAGCTTCAAATGACTACAGTGGTACAAAGAAAATAATCGTTGAGAAAATGTGTTTTTCTCCCCAGATTGCACTGGGCTTTGGGCAGCACAGCTTCTCCCTCATCTCAGGGATCAAAGGGGTCCAGCCTGCTCTGTAACCCGCTGATCTGCTGCCTGGAAATGCAGACCACTTACAGCATACATTGCACCAGCCTTGCTCTGTGGTTCAACCCAGGCTGCTTCTCTCCCTGGTTGTCAGCTCAGAAGAACAGTCCACAGGGACCTGTTCGATTTCTGGTTATGCTTTACAAGTGGCATTTGAGAGAAGCAGGTGCTCAAAGCCTCGCTGTTGCAGTGCAAGCACAGTGCAGTGAGTACCCTACCAAGGGTCCCAGTGTGGAACTGGGATATTTTTCTCCCTGTGGATGACAGAAGGGGGATTTCACAGCATAATGGAACATTTGAGAGTTGAAAAAAAAACCAAGACTGTTAAAAGAACACCTTTTCCTAGTAGTCCCTGGACTGTGAATACTGTAAAATCTGACAGGTTTGAAATCCTTACTTGGGAAATTTAATTTCTTTTGTCATGCATTCCCTATCTGTACATCTTAGAGACCCTGGTGTGATTTTTGTCACACATGAGTTATTTCCATGCTCAAAAATTTTTTAAGAGATTTGTTCAAGATTATGTAGTAAATAATTGATTTGTCCCAGATACTGTATTTTTCATCAAATTGTGTTTTGGAGCACATAGAACAAACACTTTGAAAAAGCAGCAATCATTTTAACCTACTGCTGAAAACCACAATGAATCTCTCATTTTTTGTTAGCTTTATTTTCATTATTTTCAAAGCAACGCAGCATTACATTCCCATAATGACCTTTCTCCTATAAGACCTTTCAGAAGAAAAAGTCAAAGGTAACAAAAACCAGTATTTCTTCCCAAAGACTGGGGATGATACATCCCATCATCCTCACTGCTCGCAGGCCTCTTAGGTTACTCTTCCACTCTTTAGGGCTTGCTTTTCCCTGGAGGTTTGGGTTGGGTTTTGTTATTGCTTGCTGGTGTTTTGCAGGGAACACTCCACTGACCCTTTACTGGTAACAACAGAGGGAATGAGAGTTTATTTATGATACTCTTTTAAAGAAACTGTGAAGAGAAAGAAGTAAAAATGTGTAATTAAAAAAATATTAACATTTACCTGTTTTTTCAAGTAAAAATATTTTTTTGTTTTAAACAGTGGAAGGAAAGTGGACCCAGTGGTATAATACATGGAGATACTCACTAGCAGACTTCACATATTACTAAAACTATAAACCTGTCTTTGCTTTAATTAAACTACTAAAGCAGTTAATCTTTTAACCAGAAGAATTATTGCTCTGAAATGAAAGAATAAAAGGAAACAGGCAAAAAAACCCATGATAAATTAAATCTCTCATCTTTAATTATTTAGTATGCCATAATATTTATGTGAGGCTTCTAATTTTTATATGTCTGTATGTCACAGAGCTTGCAATCTATGCCAGTGTGCTGGGGGCTCAAGCACAGGGAATGGCTCTTATCTCCCTGGTGTCTTGGCTTTCAGTCTCTACATTGCAGCATCCTTCTTCCAGAAGGACTCCCCTCCTTCAGTGGTATGGAATAAAAAGGTAGCTCAGGTTGCTGTGGAAACCTTAATTTTGACTTCAGTGACTTGTTTGCTGGTTAAGATTTCCATCTTTAAAACTGCATTAATTTTTCAAAGTGTAATTATTCGTCTAAATACATTTCTGTTGCAGTGTTTGGACAGTTCACAGCAGATGTGGGAATCTAATTTAGAGTAGGGGTTTCATGCAGTTGGGAGTAACAATTAAAGACAAACTACAGAAGTGACCTCTATACCTTTTCACCCTTGATAACTTGCAGGGCTACATCTTGATTGCTCAATATATTTTCAAACTCAGTGGACACACATGGATTTTCCTTCAGAAGAATTGATGTAATCCCTTAGGGATGTGCATATTGTCTTTGGAAATCATGCCTCATAGCCTGTTGGGGAGCAAACAATAAAAATCTAGAGAATTTTTTATAGCAACTCTTTTGAAAATAAAGCAGGTTTATAGTTTCTCACACGGAAGTCCCAAACAGAATGTTTTTCACAGTCTCAAGCGATGCAGAAATGTGACTTTTGATAATTTCTCAGTGTAATACTTTGCTTGTTAGCAGCATGACCCATCTACAAGTCATTGGGAGTCACAGTAACAAAGTGTCTCCAGCATTGTGGAAATGCAAGGATCAGACCTGAAGAGACACAAAGTTTTGCATTAAATTCAAAGGAGAATTAGTAAAGATCACAATTATTTTAAATCACATGGATTTTTTATGAAAACTGAGTTTTGTTTCTTTCGCTGGAGAGAGGAAAAGAACAAAATCTCAACATCCATCAAAAATAACTGACTCCTGAAATAACAACAGTTGGTAGATTACAAAAAGTTTCACTGATATCTCTTATATCACCCATGTAGGTGATACCCACCCACCTAACAATACTCAGGAATCATAAAAAAAATCATGAAGAGGAAAAATATGGGTGCAGGCAAAAGGAGAACACAGCTAAGAGGTGTGAGAGATGGAAACCAGGGTCACAAATGCATCTCTAAGGTTGATTCTGTGTGAGCACTGAAGTCCTGTTCAGCACACAATGAAAGGGCATGAGACACATCAGTACAAAGTGGCTTTGCAAGTCTCTGCAGTGGATTTGATTGAATGCTGATCTGGAAGGCCATGTCACAGTTCCATACTTTCACTGATGGTGTGCAAAAATATCGTCACCTATTGCAATCCACAAGTAAGTTGAGAATTAGATATTTCAGCCCATAATAACCACTATTCTCTATTGCTCTGGGACTGACTAACCCATATACATTGGGTTAGTATACCTGGTATTATGTTCCTCCCCCTTTTTAGATAGCTTTGGAAAGAGCTGCGTATGGGTGACCTGGGACATCACCATCCAAAGGAACAGTCCCCATCAGTCTGGTTTAACAGAGACTTTCAGAATTCCAGCTATTTTCTTAAGTTTCACGATGACTCCTGACATCTTCCTTTCATCCCAGCAGCAATGACTTATTTCCTTCAGACCTGAGGAGTGTACGTGCTTATTGGTGCCACTTGCCATTTATTTTTTCTGGTCGGACATATCCTGCAGCGTGGGATATTTCTGTGCTCCACCCATCTGCATAACTGGCATCGTGTCTTGCTCGTGTGCCCTCTCTGGCTTTACGTGCATCGCTGCAGCTTGCAGCCTGGTTGTGTGCACCCTTGGGGAATGCCTGAGTGCACGATCTGTGTTTGCCGTATTTCTAACACTCCCTGACTGCATCTCACGTTAACCTAATTTAAAGCAAATAATGTGTGTCAACACAAAAACAGTGACTTCTATTTCAAAAATCCATATGGACAACATGTAATTTCCAGATACTGTTCTGGCCTATAGACCGTGCTGTGAAAATCAGAGTGGTTACATGAAGTTTATTAAACAGTAAGTGGCTAAAAATCTCTAATAATATCCACAGACTCTTGCTGATATTAAGTGAAGTAGCAGACGTGCTTTATTAACTTCTGCATAACGACGATGCTCTGAGACAGTGTAATTGTTCAGTCTTACCTTCTTCTGTGTCATCACATGTTTACAAAATTCCCACTGACATTCTTCCCCTGAATCATATCATGAGCCACCAGCTGAGAGATTATTTCAGGAAAGATGATTAGGAATGAAGGATCTTGAATAGTTTATCTGAGCTGAAAGACATGGACATTGCTGATAGGATTTATTTGTATAAAAAATAAATTATCTTTATTTTCTGGAAGCCTTAGTATAATAGAGTTGAAATGATTGTGCAATTTTGGTTTCATTAAGCAGGTAATATTGTTTTAAAACCATAATGTTATAATGGGTCCTGCAATACATTTCACTAAGTGTTCAAAAGTCTGAAAAAATAAAACACTATTTTCTGATGGACTGAAACATATTTTAATTTCAGATAATTTTATTCGAACTAGTGTACATTATTTTTCCTTCACTTTGTCACCATTGCATTTGGCTGAAAAATAAATGAGCTGTTGCAACAAGAGCAATCTGAGAACCTGGGCAATTATTCCTTTTCTTATTCATGGCTTTGGATTCACTTGTCCATGTATGCTTAGTTGCAAGAAGCAATTAATTTGTAATTGATAATTAAGTAAGTGCTTTAAAATCTTAGAGCAGATCTGCCCAGTGGGACAGAATCTGCACTACGCTGACAACCGATATCTATGTTGGTAAGCACTGTCAATATACGCAGCTTGAATAAGTCTTGTGCTTCCCAGGTTTCAAAATCTCCATCAGATTAATTTGATGCTTGTGGCTGCTGCAGGTGAGCATAAGTGACCTCACTGCAAATGTCTACATGTTACTGCAGGCATTTGTTTATGAGCAGAAGTGCAAAAAATTGAAAGAATAGCTGGAAGAATAATGGCAATATAACAAACAGTCCTTTTAAGTCCTACATATAAAGGCACAAGAGTGGCTATGTGAGGTGGAAAGATTTCTGAATAATATTATGGCACACCAGATCTATACTCACATAACACAGCCAGTCCTGGACAGTGAGTTTTCAAGAGGTTTCACAGCCTGGCAGAGACTGAGAAAACTGAATTTGCTCTTTAAATATTGAAGGGTTAGAGCTAGGGATTTGCTGTGGTTAAATTGTGGTCCTTGAATTGTATTACATTTGGAAAACTAAATGAGGATTTCTCAGCAGTGTATCAATATCAGAATGAATTGTGTGTTTTTTTCTAATTGCATTGCTTATATGAGAGCAATAGTTAATTAAAAATACATGATCTTGAGAGAATCTTCTGAGGCAGCCGCTAACAGAGACCTCCCCTCAACTCACCCAGTGTGCACAGTGCCACAGGAAAGCACACAAATCCGTTCAATCACTGCAGTTTGTTAAGGAAGATTTAATATTTTTCAGAAAATGCCTAGTGTATTTAGATGCACAGGAAAACCAATATAAATGGAATCTTCTCACACAAGATTGCAAAGACAGTGAATAGAAAGAATTGTGTTGCAGTAATGAAAAATACTGTCAAAGTTGAGACAGAAAATAACATTATATTCAACATAATGAGGAATCATTAATTATTTGACTCATAGGCTACAATGCCTCTGCCAACATTTTGTAAAACAATTTTCGTTATCCATTGCCTTTTTTTCACTTGGCATGAAAGATAATACAGGTGCTGTATGAAAAATGATGGAGTAAGAATCTACTTTCCTGTGTCAAACATCTACCTGATCCAACCCAGAAAGAAAAATCATGCTATTTATTTATTTACTGCCATAGCTACATTGCTCATTTTTATACCAGTGTTACTACCTGGTGTCAGCAACTGCCAGAGCTTCCCCACATCCCCCAGTGCTCCTTGGGGCTCTGGGGGCAGCTCCTTTTCTACCCCCTTCTCTGCTCTCAAAACTTGGGAAATGACAAGTTTTCACATTGTGTCCTGAAAGCTACCAAATGCTATTCAGTCAGTGGTCTGGCAGGCTGAGGCAAGAAATGCCTTTTAAAAAAGGAAAATGCTGGAAGTGTCCTCTGGCTACATCATCCCAGTTATATCAGAAAAGAGCACGTCTTTTTGAGAAAAGCTTGGGTAGTACCTGCTCCATCCAGCTGTGCCTGCGAAGGATGCGCTGAGCCCCTGGCAGTGATGCATGCAGTGTAAAAGCAAAAGTAGCCCCTGGAGATATGAAGAACAGTGCAGGCACCAGGACCCATGAAAGGATGCGGATCACCAAGCTGATGGCCACAAGGACAGGAGGGTATGTTGAACTCCTCCGTCGGTATTTTCCCACAGCTGCTGCTTCTCAACTGGCCCATGGGTGTTTTGTGGTGATGTACTGGGAGGGCAGCACTGCACAGGGCAGGTTAAACTGCTAGGGCTTAAGAAGCCACCAGTCACATTATTTTCTGAAATATATAAAGTATCGCCACGGTCTGAGTCACTGAAATGCTTATATGCAGCACCTCCAAACCCAGGTCCCAGGTTGGGAGCGTGAAATCCCCCCCGGAGAAAACTGAAAAGGCACTGACACGTGGCAGGTCACAGCGCAGGCTGGGGAGGCAATGACAGACTTGAATAGTCTCAGACCTTGTAGTCCTGTCACCTGTAAGACATTCATAGTGTTTGCTTGGAAACAAAGTGCTCTTATCTTCAGCTTCACCCAGGAACTGCATGTTTTTCTTCAGATAAGTAGACTACTGCAAAACAAATCCAGCTTTGAAGAGTTAGCACTGCCTGCACAGAGGTTTTATAGGTTCTCAACTTTAAACAGTCATAGCATGTATTCCCTAGGCTTTACCAGATGCAAGCACATGTAAAATTGTTCTCATTTGCGTGATTCTATGTTTTGTAAATGCAGATGCTAAAAAGCATTGGTGTTTCTTAAAATCCAAGTGAATATGGATTTGGTGTTTTTGTAAGCTGAAATATTTGTGTAGCTGTGTTCTTATAGCTAGGGTGGTATGAGGATGTAAAAAGGCAAAATATTTACAGGTAAAGGTAATATTATTTATTAGACTATCTGACAGAATTTGGAAAAAAATAAGCAAGGTTTCAGACACAATAGGTCTTCCTCAGTTCTGATATAGTTGTCATAAGCTTTAAACTACATTTATACTTCTTTGAATTTGATTATGTTAATAGTTAGATGACTTAAAAGAAACAAAAGTCCTTTGTACTTGAGGACTAGAGGTAGATATTAGAAAAGGGGGAAGTGAAAAAGGCATTAATTCTTCTAGAACAAAGAAGAAAAAGTAATAACCAGCTGTGAAATAGCAAGGGTCTAGTCTAGCTGGGAGTGAGAAAAATTGTCATATGCCATGAAGCCACCTTCCCCTCTGAGTCTGTAATTTTAAGTGTCCACTTCAGTTATGGATTTCAGTTCCCAGACTTGTCTTTTGAAGGTATTTTTAAGGCTTTCATGGGGACAAGGGCTAAGAAGTCAGAAGTGGAGTGGCTGTTCTGTGGAAAAAGATTTCCCACTGACAACTAGGTATATGTGTCCTCAGTCGATTATCTGAAGGACCCTTGTTCTGGTGTAGAGTAGCTCATTTTTGGTAGGGTACCCAGTGCATTGGGTAGAGAGTACCCAATCTAAGGCTGCAAGATGCCCAGACAGTGATGTTTCTGTTGTGGGAAGTAGTTCCTAAATGGGGCTGCATTGTGCTGATGACATGTTGACAGATTTTGAGTTTAGGTATCTCATAATATCATGCTGTATTTTAGTCTGCAATAATTTTGCAGATTAGCAAGCTGATGGTGATTGCTGATCGTCTAGAAAGGCAGTAGCAGGAAACGTTACTTTAAGATCACCCACACTGTTCATTTTTTTTCTCTGTTTCCATATAAGGTCTTTTGTGATGAACAGAAGTACATGACCATTGAGGTTTTCATTCTGTATTCTGTTGTGTATACACTGTTCATGCCCCTAAATACAAGTCTTTGTTAGGGGTACGGGCAGCTCTTTAGAAAATTTAGATTGATGAGGTGGATGTTGCCAGTGTCCTCAGGGAACGTCAAGGGTGATGTAACCATAACCTTTTTTGTATATTTTCAATGCCTGTTGGATTTGTGGAGATTGAATTGCTGCTCTGTGGGCGCTGAAAAAAGTTTAAACATTTGACACTGTGGTAAAACTGACACAGATGCAAAAACATATCGTCAGCTGGATTAGAAAGAAGTGGAAAGTGAATTTGGAACAGCTGTCTCACCTACAGTACTTGTAAATGAAAACGTAAGAAAGCCTGAGAAACAGCTGGAAAAGAAGAGGGTCTTGATCTGCTGTATGTTAGTGGAGACAAAAAGCAAAGAATGTTACGTTGAGGTTTGGGAGTGCAATATTGATCAACTCACATCTGAAGACTTTGTTAAGTGGTACACATCTTTTCCTCCTTTTTTTAAATAGCTTTGTTTGGTTTTTAACCTGTCTTTACAGTTCAGCCACTTTTTTTCATCTAGGAGATAGCTTTATTCTCCATGAGAGCTGTTTTGTCTGGAAGATTTTTTATGAAGTGAAAATCAGAAGTGAAGTGGAAAAATTCTGAACAGTGTATGTGTCACTTCAGATTACGGCTTTCAGCTCCGCCTCTAAGGTTGCACAAAAAAAGTACAAAATGGAACTTACAGTGTTTGAGGATGGAATTGAGGGACCTGTATTGTCAGGGTCACATTTAAAGGTAAATGCTGAAGAAAAAGCATGTCCTGGATTTCAACAGTTTCTCATCCGCAGTAATATGGGGCCAGATCTTCCACTGATGCCATCCCATCAAAGACTGCAGTGGAGCTGCAGTGATTTACACCACAGGTACCCATCCACCCCCTTACTTGCTGCACAGCCTTCACTGTTTCAGAAAGAAACATTTCCATTGCATTTTTTCTGGAGTACTTTTACTCCTTGCTTTCTCCTACGACTCACTGTCTGCTGCATGAGCCTGTGACAGGTCAGGAGGGGCACAACAGGTCCTGCTTCCAGATGGAGATCATCCAAAGCCAGTGGTATCCTAACCAAAACTTCTTCTAACTATTATTCATTTCAGGTTAAAAAGATAATGACTGAAAAATAAGAGATTACATTACTAAGTATCAGTTGGGGGACTCTCAATAAGTCTGAGGTATAACGTCTGAGGACAACTTGAATGCACCATAGCTAGGAAACATTTGTTATTGAGGATAACCTCTGACTGAAGTGAGAGAACTTCTCCTTGTGTAGCATGCCGTGAAATTTAAATACATGTTAGAAGGAGTACTAAATATAGCTACTAGCATTATTGTTAGCATAAGTGGAGCTGGTATTTATAAAACTAATATCCCTTCTGCTACGGTGTGCTAACAGCCTTTGCCTAATTACTAATATTTGCAGTTGAGGAAATTTTGATATGATGAATTGCCTATTACTTGATGAGACATTTTGGACACAATTTAAATTCAGTGTCAGTGTCCCACTTCAGAATATGCCATATTTTCACCATTTTTAAATTTACCTTACCTAATCCTACAGATCTACTTTAAATTATGACAAGACCAATAAACAAAAAGAATCCACTCACATCCTTGGCTAGTGGTGCTGGATAAAGCTGTGTTACTGGTCACAGACTGCATGGTATATATGAGAGCATCCAAGAGCAGTGATATTGCCAAAAATTCTGTATTAAAAAAAAAATCTTTTGCAAATAATTTCTTTTACTATATAAAATGCTCTCTTCTGCCTTATAACTGGATCATTCTACCCAATTGAGTCCATACTTTCATGTAAAGGCAATGTTCGCTATTATCTGTTATTTTAACAAATATATTTAATAGTGTGCAAGACTCATGTGGTTCATATGAGTCCAGTGAATATGTTATGAACTGCTTAATTTTGCTTTCCACCTCTGCAAGGTTTGTGTTTTCTTTTTTTCTTAAATGTGTTATTTTAAATAGAATTTCTAGGGTCTTTCACAGTTTACCAAAGGAGTTAAAATCAACTCATTTAAATGTAGTTCTCCTAGGAGAGACTGAGGAGGAGGTCATGGTGTGGTTATATGTTAATATTTTCTAAGACTGTAAACAGTTCTTACTATTTTTTTTTGTAATAATGCAGGAGAGGAGGAGTGGGTTGGTTAAACAAATATTGTGTCTTGGTCAGTGAAAAAGTTGCTTATTCTCTGTATATCCTGAGCCAGAAAAAGATGAGGACATGTACTAGTACATGTTTCCTTCATACTTGAGTACTTGACTAGTCACCAGAGGCTGAAAAAGTGCTGTGGCATGGGATATGAAAGTACTCAGGGACTGTCACGTTAATAATTGTTTTCGGTAGCACACAAGGAGGAGAAACTTCAGATAAAAGCTGTGCCGTAAGGGAAATAACACCCTGTGTAACATTTAGATTCTTTTTTCTTTTCATATAATCATAGATCATGTTATACCTGTGGTTGCAAAGGTTTCCTGAAGACAACAAGGACTGAGCCCCAGTGAAGGGAGGCTGTTTTTGCATCTCATTGCAAGCTGAGAACAGGAGTAACCTGGTCCCAGGGGCCAATATCGCTGGTCAGCCTTGGAGCAGCACTGGCCTGTGCTGGCTTTGCACGAAAGCCCTCAGAGGACATGAGGGATGAGTGTTTAACCTTCCAGCTGGGAGATTTTATTTGCACCATGTAATACCATCTGGTTGCATGATTTGGGCAGGGTTCAGCATTGCCCAGCCAGCTCAGATCCTCTCCCCAGCCGTAGTTCAGGCCTGGAGGCTATTTACTCTCCCCTGCACTCTGCTGCCACAGACAAGTTCTGCATTGCATGTGCCTTGATGCTAAATGCAGTTTAAAATGAGCCTGCTGAAAGATGGAGTTTTACCTTTGAGCTATGGGTATCTGGGGTCAGCTCTGGTACATTCACTCATCAGAGCAGTGACTTTTTAGCCTGTTCTAGACTAATCGAACCAAAACACCCTTTCTAAGCCTTCAGTTACTTTCCCCAGTAGAAGATGAATCATTGTCTTCTACTTTTAGGAGCAGAGTGCAGTCAAACACTTGATGTTGTATCCTCAAGAGGAATACATCTCATTTTGGGACCATACGCCTTCCCTCTGCATGTTGGATGGGTGCCTGGCTTGATGAAGGATTATGACTTGAGCCTCATTTTAATTCCAAGGACTTTGCTCACAGATAAATAAACATATTTGGCTGCATATTCTCCATTGTCTCTTTTTAAAATGCTTTTTCATAGACAGATTGTCTTCCTGATAACCCCCATGCTTTAATTACAAACATATATAGCAGGCACACTGAGGAGTACCATGCTGGTATGAATCAGATGCACTACCTGAAGGCTTTATAACTTTCTAGAGAAATATTATTGCCCTGTGAAGGTCAATCCAACCTATTAGTGTATTGATGAGTGCAAGGCAGCAATCTGACTTTGATAGAGACTGCAGCAAATTATGCATTTGTTCACGGTGCCCTCCCTGCACTGCTCCTGACACTTCTTTCCTCCACTTGTTGAGTTCTGTGGCACTGCTCACCATGAGCAAAGGTGTCACAGCTGGGTCCTTCAGGTGGACGAAGGGATGTGGATCACTGGTACCACGGGCAGCAGCAGGGTGACAGCCAGTGCTGTCACAGAGATGGCTGTGTGGGGCCTACTCAGGAGGACAGGAAGGAAGACACAAGCAGGGAAAGGCTGCAACCTTACATTTCAACCCTAGGGGTCAGGAGACAGAATGGGATTTTTAGAGGGTTGTCTAAGAATGTGTTGCACCATTTTTTTCAAGAATGTGCTGTATTTGCCTGCTCACATGCCCCTACAGCCCCACAGCCTACAGTTGAGGGGACCGTGGGGCCAAGTCAGCTCAAGGACACACTGTCAGATGTGACTCAGGTAAGGTTATATCCCAAGGCCCTTTCAGGAATCTTGCTCTTACCTTGTCTTTGCTCTTAGCTTTCTAGCGTCATTGAAAAAAAAATAAAAATAAAAAGAGTTCAAGTTTTATGTTCCCCTGCTGCTATTTGAGTGATGCTTTAGCGCTGCGGCAGGGAATGGGTGCTGGTTCAGGAGTGCTGGCAATAACTCCAGAGAAGATTTGCTTCCTTTGTTTCTCCATTGTCACGACATTAGCTTTTCTCTGAACCTTGCCTGTTGTAAGGTTTTAGGTTGCTAAATATTGATGATGTCTACACAGATATTTATGCTGTTTCGAAGCCTCTGAGCTCCTGACTCCCTGCTCTGGAAAGATTGTCACTGCTTTGAACTTTGCACACAATTTAAGAAATCAAACAAGAGCAAAAGAGTTGTGGCAATGAGTCACTAGACACAAAGGTTGTTGGATCAAAGAAGATGTCTCATCTTCTTTCCTGCCTGCAACCTTACATAAACACCTTGCTCTTAGATCCTGGCTGTGCAGATGTGTAAATTATTCAAACCAACAAACAAATTAGATACTGTACGTGCCAGAAGTGGGAAACAGGTAACAACAAAAGTCTTAGCTGTGAGATTTGTTTTGGGCAAGGGAGGAAAACAAAAGGAGTAGAATATATAGTAAAGATAAAATAGTGACTGTGCAATGTGTGGTTTGCATTGTTCTTGGAATTTGAGAGCCTATCTTTCAATGCCAAAGAGGACTCTCAAAAGTCATCTGTAAAATCCTTTGAAAATATAGTTCTTTAGAATGGAGAGCTATTTTTGCGAAGGTGGTTTTTTTTTAAAAAAAAAAAAAAAAGGCAGAGAATTGGCCTAATTCAGAAATATCAAATTAAAATAACATATACAAGTAAAACACATGTGGAATTAAGCCCATAAGGACCTGAAGGCTGAGAAAGAGTGAATCCCTGGTCCTGCAGAAGTTGACATAGCATCTTCTGTTGAATTTTTCAGCATGGGTTTTCATACCAGATATTATGGATTCCCTGGCTTGAGCATCATGGTGTTGATGTGGAACAGCAGGGACAATGGTATAGCTATGGGAGACACAAGGGACACTGGCCTTGAGAAGAGGAAAATGTTCTGCTGGGAGCCTCAAAAAAAGTTGTGTACGGTGCCCATAGTTGTCATCTCCACATAGTGCTCTGTAGCCCCTGCATGCACAGGAGCTAACAAGTGATGGGATAGGGGAGGAGGAAAGAAGGAAAAGCAAAGGATGTGCCAAAATAATGGCATTTTATGGTAAGAATTTTATAATTTGTAGAGTTACATTAAGGGTACATTAAGGTCATTATCATATTTTGAACAGAAAATAGAATCTGCTTTTGCTGAGATCTCATATTGCAGAGCTGCAGGCCTGCCAAATAGGACAGCTGTTTTGAAGGTGGTCATGGTGGGAGATGTTGTCTCTGACTGGGTTGCAGCTTTTCACATCTGTAGTCTCTGCCACTTTTGGAAAGGAAGATGAGGATTTGTAGTGCTTACAACTCAGGGAATTGTTGCAGGCCCAGAAGCAAACAGACACATCCAGCTGAATCTGAAGAAGCAACAAAGTGGTACCTGCTAAGCCAAGGGAAGCTGGAGACGATGTAGCAGGAGATGACATTATAGATATAAATAGCATTCAGAGGATTAAAGGGAGTTCCAAGAACTTATTTCACCAGATGAAAGAGGAAAAGGAAATTTAGGGCTTTAAGAATATAAAAAATATTATGATTTAGACCAAGAATTTTCACACAAAAGACTTACCTGTCAGGGCAGGATCATTCACAAAATAAAGTATCCAAGAGAAGGCAATTCATCAAAAGCTTCAGGAAAGAGGACAGAGAGTATCTGAGTGGCAGGACGCAGGTGGAAGGAAGGTAACACAAGAGAGAGCAGCTAAAAACTGTGAAGTAGCAATAGTTGTAGAAATAATTCAAATGCGTGATTCCAGTTTAGATAGAAGAAGCTGAAGTCGATCACATTTAGCTTGCTGATCTACCTTTTTAAAAATAAACTTCAGAAAATACTCTGTGACAGCTGGGAAAGCATTATTTGGTTTCACTTAACTGCACTCCTTATCAGTTTGTATTTATGTAGAAAAGAGTCTGGATCTGTCCTGATATTTAATTACTAGTATTTTTTCATTTAAAAACATATTTTGACTTCATTTTTTTTTCAGAGGTGCATGTTTAGACACACCACAATGGTTAGAAGAAGAACCTGCCTGCATCTTCTTCACAGAAACTGCAACCAGTTTCCATTCTCTACTTGCTCTAATAACTTTTCTGAGATGGCTGGCCAAGAGGTATAATCTCCCAGAGTTACCTTGCACAGAATTAGTTTAAATTACTTGACTTCAGGAACAGCGTAGACATGCTAGAGAGACTTCAGCTGAGGTGTTTCTTATTGATGCAGAAGATGGGAATCAAGGCTTGCCCTGTGAAACTTAGAGTGGATGATTTACAAAATAGATGGTTGATTACTCTGTATTTTGTTTATGTACTTACATGTGGAGCAGGGATGTTGTAATCAATATTGCAGGCCAAAGGACAGCAGAGTGACGTAGCTGTTGGATCTGGTCATCTTCAACTTGGACATGACATGACTTTTAATGCTCAGGTGTAGTAAAGCAATGTAACATCTTAGTAGAGGTAAAATAAAATGTCAGAATAGGTTGATTGGGGAAGGGGAAATGCAGAAACATACAGCTGTAATCCCCAGTTAATGACATTCTACATTAGTCTATATTGTGACACTCTAGGGTTTAACTCATTGCCTGCAGCAACTGAGCAGTTAGCAAGAATGCTTCCATGCACCCCGCCAGCCATCACCACCTTCAACACGCAGCTGGTTGTTTGCTTTCTGGGCATCTACTTCAACCTCCTTCATCTGAAGTGTTAAAGGTGTCAGTGCAGCTGAATTCACCATGAAAGGTGACCTGAAGTGGTATAACAGGCCTGCCTTAGGTGACTGATCAGTTCCCCGTGTCCAAGTGATGATTAGATGTGAGGATTTTTCCACAGATCCAGCTGGCAAAGACCCTGGGAACTACAGGCAGATTGCAGCTCCCTCCCATGGCTGCAGAAGTTTGATGGTACCATGCTATTGCCTGCTCTCTAGTTAGGGCAAGCAGTCATTTCACAGAATCACAGAATGTTAGGGATTGGAAGGGACCTCGAAAGATCATCTAGCCCAATCCCCCTGCCGGAGCAGGAACACCTAGATGAGGTTACACAGGAAGGCATCCAGGCAGGTCTTGAATGTCTCCAGTGTAGGAGACTCCACAACCTCCCTGGGCAGCCTGTTCCAGTGCTCTGTCACCCTCAATGAGAAGAAGTTTCTTCTCAAATTTAAGTGGAACCTTTTGTGTTCCAGTTTGTACCCATTACCCCTTGTCCTACCATTGTTTGCCACCAAGAAGAGCCTGGCTCCATCCTCATAACACTCACCCTTTATATATCTGTAAACATGAATAAGGTCACCCCTCAGTCTCCTCTTCTCCAAGCTAAAGAGACCCAGCTGCCTCAGCCTTTCCTCATAAGGGAGATGCTCCACTCCATCATCTTTGTTGCCCATTTGGCTGAACAAAGACGTGTATACCTGCCTCAAGTCCTGGGGCTCAGTGTTGATGTATATAGGATGTATATAGGATCTGTTACATGCCTGGGGTCAATTTAGATGGGCCAGAAGTCCCTTCTGACCGTAAATATTTGCTCAACAAATTGGATTCAAGTAAAAGGGTGTGTTAAAGGCTGTGTAGTAAGAACTGAACTGCAAAGCAGCTCCTCTTCATTTTTCTTCTGTTTGTCATTCTGTCATATTTTGGTTTTAAAACTGGGTGTGACATGGACTTTCATTGTTCGTCTTGCTGGATTTTCTGACTTTTGAGTCAAGATGTCTGTCTCAGGCTTCATCAGAGACATTTTTAGGTCTAATATTAAACTACAAGTTTGGAACAGCCTCTGCTTTTTTCATTTCTAGTTCACAACAAATGCATTTTGTGGAAATTTTTTTTTCAGAACAATGTATTTCTGATTGCATGAGAAGTGAAAGTCTATCATTTGCCTCAACTAACATTTTAAACAATCTGGGGGTTCCTAATATAGTGGTTTTTCACTGATCATGGTTTACATGTTGCCTGCCTTAAACAGTGCTTCTTGAATGATGCTTATTTTAAAATAATCCACACTCACTTCAGTTGCAGTTTTCTAGAGGTGTGGGGGACTACGGTGGGTCTGTGGATTCCCTGACGGAGGGCACAGGAACAGAAATTAGCCTTGAAGATATGAAGGCCTGCCAATGAGAAAGATGGGAGTAAAGGAGTATCCGGAGATGTTAAGGATGTACCCATGAGAGAGAAGGGAGTAGAAGAGTAACATTGATGATAGCAAAATTAGCCAATGAGATGTTACTGCTGTAACTTGTGACCAATAGGGAAGAGACACATGAATTGGTAAAACTGTATAAAAATGCACTTGTGGTAATAAATGGCATCTACTACTTTCATCCTGGAAGAACTTGGTCTATGTCATTTGTCCGTTTCAACCACGACATAGAGGTGAAGTCTTTTTTTCCCTGAAAATAGGGAGGTTGCCACTTTTTTTTTCAGCTTGGATACATACTGTCTGATATCCATGCCGGTGAGAATACCATAATTAATATTATCACTTTGCAAAGAACCCTCTCTTAATGGAAGCATTCAATTGTTTATTAAATGATCCAATTTATTAAATTATTTTTTCTCCTTTCACAGTGCTGTTCACTGTATTTTTTTTTTTTTTTTAGATTTGTTTAGGTTCCTGTGCTTCACAAGATGTTATGCAACTCATGAATTCAGCATCCAGTGACTTGAAATTTTCTTTCCTATGTCACATCCATACTGCAATATTAGCTATTTAATGCAGCATTTGGTACAATGTAAGCATAATCCTGTGCACTCAGAGGAACCTGAAGGGTCACACTAGATGTCTCGGACCTTCCAGCAATTTATAATATCATATTCTTAATTGGTGCTTAATCATGATAATCATGATAATCATAATTCACTTAACTTAGAAATTATGACCTTGAATTACTTCTATTTAAAAAAAAAACAAAAACAAAAACAACACAAAAACAAACAAACAAACAAAAACAAACAACAAAACCAAACCAAACCAAACCAAACCTATAGTTTATTAGAGTACATTAACCTCAGTTAAATATAAAGCAAAATTCTTGGCTCAGATTTTCATGTGTGTGGGTAACAGTGTCTTGTTGATAGTTCATTTTGTGTATTTAATGATTGTTTTTTCTCATTTGTATGAGTTTTCCATGCAGCTAGAGGGGAGAGACAGTTACCGTTTCTGCAGATAGAAAGAGAACATCCACCTGTGCTGGTAGAGGTGCTGAGGGCAGAAATAATACCTGGAGCCACATATATGTCCTTTAGCCTGGCTTCCTATGGAAATATAGCTCAGGCTGCCATGTGTATCCACAGTTCTAGTTCTTTTGAACTCTGAATTTGACAAGGGTTAAGAACTATTAAATCCCTAAATTTTCCTGAAAGTAAACTTCTGCATAGAGGGAGAGCTACCCTTTAAGTGTTTGAACAGAGAGAACGGAAAAAGTGTGAGTTCACATAGTGTTAGGCACCAGGATATCTGCTTGGGGTAGGTCTTTTAATAGGTATCCCAACTGTGAGAAAACTTCCAGCTTGTACCTATCTTTTAGCAGAAACAGAGATCTAGGGAAAAACAAAAACAAACAAACAAACACAGAAAAAAACAGCAGTCATCCTCTCTTTTGCTCATGACATAGCATGTGTTGTAAAGGTGACAATTTTTCGATAGATCTTCACAGTTGAAAAGTAAATCGTGCTTCACCAAAGTATGGAAATGAGTGGCTGGTCATTTCATTCTACCATATTTTTTTCCTAAAAATGTTGGTGCTTTTGGTCAACAACTACGTATCTCCCAGAAAAGATGCCAGTCAAACTGATCAGTCACAAGTGCCCTGTTCCTGACATTGCACCTACTTTCATACTCTTCAGTTTTGTGACTTTCACAGCATCAGTTTGGTTATTTAATATTTTATATCTAAAAGAACAGACTTGTTAAATGAAACTGCATGCTGGGATTTCACCCAACAGCTTCGTGCTTTAAAAGAATCAATTCATGAAATATCTTAGATTTAGTGAAGATTGTTTCTTCAGGGTGAAGTTCAACTCTTGTGAATTACATTTGATAACACAGGGACTTAGAAGGCTTGCTAAAACTTCTGCTTCAGAAGCTTTCTTACATGGAACAAGCAGATTTTCTTTGGTTACACAGAATACTTGATGAAAGATTTTTATTTTTACAGAGAGTAAGTTCCTATAAATTTTTTATGTCAAGTTACATTATGCCAGTATCCTCTGAAGACATGACATTTTCTCTTGAATCTACAGTACACATCCATGAATAAAAGTTAATAAATCTACAATGCTAAAATTCTCAAAATCTCAAATATACCCCAGAATAAATAGGCTTATTGTGTACTGTCACAGCACAATTGTCGTAATTCTTCTTACCCTGAAATCGTACACTGATATAGTGGCACGCAAACCCACCAGGAGCATGGATCTGACCCACTGCAACAGACACTAGGTTCTCATGGAGGTGTACCAATATGAATGTCCATGATCAGGTTACAATCTAGCAGAGTACTTAAGACAACACTTAATTGTAAGCACCAATACCCAAGAAATGCCATTTAAATCAATAGGTTATTTGGGTATTAATATCCAAGCAAGTGCTAAAGAGCTGCACTTGTCCTCATTCTGAGGAGGGCCTTCTGATGGTAAATGGTACTTAGTTAACCCAGCTTGAAATAGCTGCATTGGCAGCATGTATTTGTTCTCTTTTACTGGCACTTGACTGCTTTTTAGTTTCTTTGTTGCTTAGCAAAACAATGAGATCAAATATTATAATACTTCATGCATTGCTGGATCATATAGTGTTTTACAGTTGAACAGAGAGCTAAGTTTTGTCATCTCTGCATTAATGGCACCATTAGCATTGCTTTTATTATTATGGCCCATTGTGTTATTTTGCAAATGAGAAATTAAAGGCTCAAGAAGATTAGCTTTGGGATTCATCTGCCCTAATTAGGTATCTCAAAGTTAGACTTCCTCAGTCTGCGGTACTCACCGTACGCTTCTTTTCTAATCAACAAAGAGCAATAGACACCTCTTCAAAGTGGTTCAGGTCTTCCTAGAAGAGGGGCTCTGCATATATGTCTTCTCTGCTGATTTTAGAGAGATTGTGCAGTGACTGGCTCAAATAGCCAGTGTTTTAGGGCAAATAAATCTCATTTTTGCTGAGTTAATCGTGTTTACGAAAGTGTCAGTAGCAAATGTGAAAACTGAATACATCTTTGGCCTTTTTTCCACCTTTTAGAGCAATGCTTTGGTCCCACACTGGGTCACAGGGTTTCAACGTATTTTATTTCAGGATCCCGACTTGATCATGTTTTGCTAATTCAGATTGGACATGAAAGTCCAATACCACAAGAGACTACAAATTGTTACGAGGTTTCAGAAACCAGTACTTTAACTGTAGCCAAGTTTAGAGGTATTTGTAAGCCGTTGAAGGTAAACACTGTTGAAGAATCTTGCACTGTTTGGCGTGCATCCTCTTTGGATGACTACAGTTAGGTTTATTGATATCAAACGCTGTGAATTTGTAATCCCTATTAAAAACTTAATCATGCAAACTGTTATTATGAGAATGTTATTATGCTTTGTTTTGGCTTTGTGTGTTTCATCTTTGTTAAACTTCATTTTTTTCTGATATGTAGAGCCAGAAAGCTGCCTTCAGTAGCTCCCATGTCCCCAGTGAAGGAGACATGGAGACATTGATGTGCCCAGTGGAGTTGCCAAAAAGTGTTTTCCCACGTGGCAAAGTGGTGGTAAAGAAGATACCTATAGATGTTACATCATGACTGTCTCCTGACTTTTGGCTTCTGTCAAGGAAGATTTTTTTACATCATCACTTTTTCCTTATTCCAGGAGGGGCTGAAGGCAGGAAAATCAATAGAACGTCCTCTCTTTTCTTTCCTGTTTTTCTTCTCTCTCCTGCTTCCAGGTTCATAAAGAAAGCCCCTTTTAGATATAACGTGATGCTAACAGTGAAGAAGGCCTCTGTGCCTTTTGTTCAGATCCTTCTGAGATGTAGGACAAATGGAGGGAAATGTTGGCTGGCCATTGACCCATGCAGGGGCAAGGGCAGCAATGAAGCAGTTGCAGTCACATGGGGCAAGAAAAGGTCCAGTGTCCTCATCACGACCTTGATCCAGGCATTGCTGCACTTCCCACAAACTACATTGTAGGTCACATTTGTATTTTATGGTGTAATTACACATGTTGTTGTTCTAGTCTAAGGCTTTGATGATTGTGCAGCAGCAGAATAAAACATGTAGCTTCTTGACAGTATTGATTTCCAAAAATAAAGCCAGTCAGTGACCCACAGCAACATACCTTTTCCTTCACTGCAGTGAGCTGTGTTGGGCTGTGGTCTCAGTTCTCACAGAAGCATTTCGTGCCAGAACACAGAGAAGGAGCCCTGCGCGAATCAGCAAAGCTGGGTCAGGCTGCTAATTTCCTGGATCAGTGGATCAGAGAGATTGAACAGACGAATGTTTGGGGGATTTTTGTTGTTGTTGTTGTTGTTTTTTTGTTTGTTTAGTTTAGTTTAGTTTAGTTTGGGGTTTTTGGTTTTATTTGTTTGCTTGTTTGGGGGGTTTTGTTTTTTGTTTGTTTGGGTTTGTTTTCCACAGAAAGGATTTTTGTTCATGTGAGACAACTGATATCAGCTAGTTAAATGACTCATATTTTCTTCACAAAATTCTGAATTTAAAGTGTAACTGGTAACTAAAAAACACTTTCAGCATATTTGTAGAACTCTCCTGCTTCATCAAATACTGAAGTCAACTTCACTGAAAACACTTTACCCTCTAGCATTTTTGCCTTGTTTATTCATTTGTTATCCCATTATCTAGTTAAGCAGACTAGCTAGTCTTAATTTTCATCTAAATATTTTCCTGATGTTATCAATAATTAATTTAACGAAATTATAGATACATAGACAGAAGAAAATGGTAAAAACAGGATAGACTCCCCAGCAGAAAACCAAATAATCTTGTGTTTGTTCCTAGGCCGACCTCCACCTCAGGTAAACTAAGATCTCAAGTCTTCTCTTAGGCTTCATTTGGTTTATCGGAAGGTGTAATCTCTGAGGATGTAACCATAGATTTTACTCTGCTTTTACAAGATGTTGTCAGGACAGTGGGTGACCTCTAGTGGCAAGAGGAGTAAATTGCTAATGGACCCATCGGGTTCAGCTGGGGACCAAGCGATTTCCAAATGTATAGTATGCATCATTGTTTAAAAATGAAAATCAATTAATGTAATGAAAAACAAGGAATACTATGCTGAGCCTGAATTCAATTTGCTTTACAAATGTTTTTTTTCTTGGAGGCAGAGGTTTACAATAAAACTTCCTGAGTCACTTGCTGGTGAACATCAATATGTACAAGTCAACAAGGAACTTTGGACCTGCAAGAAATACATTTCTCAGCAATGGGCTCTGTGTATCCAGATGATTTGTGTGGTTCTGCTCAGGCTGGTTGGTTCCCAGACCATTTCCAATGCCAGGTCTGTTTTTCTTCTCTGTGCCTGAATCTGCACAGAACAGGGCTCAGAGAGGAGAGGGAATGACTCATCCCTTATGCTCAGCATCTATCCATGACACACATATGCCTTCATACCAAGAGAGTCATCAGAGAAAGGAAAAATGAAAGTGAGAGGAGACCCCCCACCTTCTATCTATCAAAAGGCTTTCCTGGTCATTAAGGCTTAGTCTTTATATTGGACTCGTTCCAACTCACTGGGAGCCAAGAATCTTTTCTAGGAGAAGAGCCCAAAAGAGTTGTGGTGAATGGAGCCAAATCCAGTTGGCAGCCAGTCACAAGTGGTGTTCCCCAGGGCTCTGTATTGAGGCCAGGTCTGTTTAATCTCTTTATCAATGATCTGGATGAGGGGATTGAGTGTACCCTTAGTAAGTTTGCAGATAACACCAAGCTGGGTGGAAGTATTGATCTGCTGGAGGGTAGGATGGCCACACAGAGGGATCTGGACCAGCTGGATCGTTGGGCTGAGGCCAATTGTAGGAGGTTTAACAAGGGCAAGTGCCGGGTCCTGCACTTGGGTCACAACAACCCCAGGCAGCGCTACAGGCTCAGGGAAGAGTGGCTGGAAAGCTGCCTGGTGGAAAAGGATCTGGGGGTGTTGATTGGCAGCTGGCTGAATATGAGCCAGCAGTGTGGCCAAAAAGGCCAACAGCATCCTGGCTTGTATCAGGAACAGTGTGGCCAGCAGGATCAGGGAAGTGATTGTGCCACTGTACTTGGCAATGATGAGGCCCCACCTTGAACCCTGTGTTCAGTTTTGGGCCCCTCATCATAAGAAGAACATTGAAATACTAGAGAGAGTGCAGAGGAGGGTGATGAAGCTGGTAAAGGGTCTGGAGCACAAGTCTGATGAGGAGCAGCTGAGGGAGCTGGGGCTCTTTAGCCTGGAGAAAAGGAGGCTGAGGGGAGACCTTATTGCTGTCTACAACTACCTGAAAGGAGGTTGCAGCATGGAGGGTGTTGGTCTCTTCTCCCAAGTAGCAAATGAGAGGATGAGAGAGAAAATGGCCTCAAGTTGTGCCAGGGGAGGTTTAGATTGGATATTAGGAAAAAATTCTTCACTAAAAGGGTTGTCAGGTGTTGGAATAGGCTGCCCAGGGAAGTGGTGGAGTCACCATCCCTGGAAGTGTTTAAAAGGTATTTAGATGAGGTTCTTAGGGACATGGTTTAGTTCTAGTTAGGTTATGGCTGGACTTGAACATTCTGAGGTTCTCTTCCAACACAAATGATTCTAGAATTTTAAGAAGCAGTACATAGGATCAAAATGTAAGTAGGAGCTGACCATATAAACCAAATACTTCTGCATCATGTGTGCACTGACTGTACACTTCATCAGAGATCTTTGGAAATGCCTAGATGCAGTTTAGCTCCTCATTTGGAACACTGCTCGAGGATTTGTTTTGCAAAGGTATCTTATTGCTTTCTGAGGAACCAACCCCATCACATGCTCCAAAGTAAGGCATTTGGACTAACTTCTGTGTCAGAAAAATACATCCACTGTCAAAAGTTGGGAAGTAAGAAGGTGGGGAAGGGCAAGCTCTGGGGCTGGGCAGCAGCGGGCAAGATGGCAGGCAAAGCAGCACCATGTTCATGCAGCTGACAGCCAGGGCAGAGCGTGGAGGCACCAGCAGCAGAACTGCCTGGATGGGCTTGTGCAGTGGCTGCCAGCCTTCCTCAGCTTCCAGCAACCTTCTGTTGAACCCGGTCACCTGTGTTTGCCTTGACAGAGACATGCTGACTGTACGCTGAAATGGCAAGAGCTTCAGAAATGCCAAAATGTGGCTACTGAGAAAAAAAAAGGGGGGGGGAGGGGTTAAAGTGTGGCATTGTTGTGGTGGGTGCTTAAATGGGAGGAGAGGAGGTTTCACTTTATTTTGCTGTTTCCTCAGCCTCTGCTGCTGATAACCACTGAAAACAGAAAACTGGGTTAGCTGGATGTGTTGTCTGACAACAGGGCTGATGTTTTGTTCTTAAGTGACCTCCCCAAAGCTGGGACTTGATGTTTAGAAAGATTCAATTATCTATTATTGCACTGCACCCGTATTGCAGTGGTGAAAAAGGAGCACAACCAGGTTCAGTCTCATTGTGCTAAGGGCTGTACAAAGTGAAGAGCTCTCACAGTTCAGCTTTGTTTCTCATTGAGGTGTTTGCTACCTTTGAGTACTCCCATTTAAAACTATGACACAGATAGACCTACACCCAGTTTTCAAAGAATTGCTGTTGTCATAGTTGTTGCCAGATATCAGATATTTTTGTAACTGTGACTGTTTTCTGTCTGTTTCATATTGTGACTAAATTGTTTCAAGGCATCCTGAATTGTTTTTAAGCCCTGCTGGAGGACATGTTTCATAAATACTTAAAAGGCCTTATATAGACTGCTGTGTTTTCAAAATTGCTTGATGTGCAAGCAATTAAATGTTTACAGAAAGACAATCCATAAATAAAGACAATTTTTTCTTGAATGTTAGTATAATAGCAGTTGTCAGATGCTATGTTTGTGTCAAACATAGTCTGATAGTACCTGTTGATATGATTACTAGGCAACATAGTGTCTTATTTGTTCTGGACCATAGGAAGGAGAGTGTTCATGAACCTGCAAGTCTCTGATGTTGTGATTGCTTGGCTAAGCCACGGCCATGGTGCAGTGCACAGCAACCAGCTTGTGGCTTCAGCTCTTCCCAGTTGAGAAGGATCCTCATGGGGTTATCTACTCCCCAGGGCAGCCCACCACTTTGTGCTGTAGATGCCCACCTGCATTTGGTACTTTGTAAGGGCCGAGGAAGAAGAACCTGTCAGCAGATCTTCCCTGTCTCTTAATGGACTGTTTTCTGCTTCTGGGTAGCAAATGGAAAACACGACTCTGTACTAGTTCTTTGTATGCAAGTGTGTGTTTGTTTATGCGCAATGTGGGATGCTGGGTGGTCCTGGTTTTGTGGAATGAGTCCCTGGGGAGTCCAGACCTCCAGGCTCAAGTAATCTGAGTAAGACTCGTGTGTGTACCTTCTGAAAAACAGTCAGGCTTTCAGAAGTAATTGTTCCACCACATAAAGAGTATAACAACAACTTTGAAAAATACAACAGAGGTTGATTTTGGGTCATAATCACATTGAAGGCAATCATGAGGCTTTAAATTAATAAAACATGTATTAAGCATAGACTGAAAGCACTCCCACTTCAGTAATCCACTCAGAGTCTTAGCTTTTGAAGGATTCATGTAGCATTTTAGTTAATAATATATTTCTTAAAAATATTTAATCTTTTAGTAGTATATGTACGACAGCTGAATTTATTGTCAAACCTCCCAATTTAGGAATGTACTCGTGCTTCAACTGGAGTATCCATATTGCATTAGAGAGGATTCCGACAGCTCACCAGCTGGAAAGCCCAGACTAGGCTTCCTTTGTAGTATCACTGCAGTCATTTTAACAGAGACAGCAAAGGGCTTTCCCTCCTTTCCTTGGGTCTCAAAAGCCATCCCTATTGTTTCAGGAGATGTTCCTTTTTTAAATGTTATCATAATGCCTTAAGTGTTTAGGTTTTTTCTCTCTTTTTTTTTTTTTTTTTCCCCCATGATTTGCCAAAGGAAAAACATTTGTGTAATCTGGTGGTATTAGTCTTGTATTAATAAACTGCAGTTCCTCCATCTCTCTTACATTTTGAACTTCTCTGAGGGCAGGAGCCACTCCAGATCCTAGAGGTTTTGTAAGAATTAGCATCTTGATAAAGGTTGAATATCTAAATTAGTGCTCTCTGCTAAGAAAAATCCTATTTTGTGAGGTCAGTGGTGTGGAATCTATTTGGTCTGCTGGCACAAAACCTGCCACAACACCGTAGCCTGTGGAGTAGTTAGAGGCTGTGATTCTGTGAAGGTCCACTGTGTTATTTGTGAAGCCTTTTCAGGAGGGGAACACTGAGGCTGCAAACACAAGGATGATCTGCGGGTACCATGGTGGAAGCTCACATTGTTTCTGGTGGGGGGCTGGGAGCGGTGTGGTGGGAATAACTGGTGTACCTGGGTGTGCTGTCACTGTCACTGCAGTGGAGCTGTATAAAGCACGCAGCACATAAATTCGAAGGAGACCGCATTTCATTAGTCCTTCTGTTCATGAAACAGCTTGCTGAAAAAATAGATGGGTAGAAATTGGCTATGATAGCAACATTGTTAAATGCAAATGATCGTCCAGATCTCCCAAAGAGCAGAAACTTCTTTGGTTTGTTGCAACTCTCTTCATTCTGCTAACAAGAAACAGGTGAAAGAATTCCCATCTCCCTCTGCCCAAATTAATCTAATTTAGAGGTTTTTCAACACAATCTGCCATGTTTCCAAATTCACAGGAACCCTTTGTTAAAAATTTTCTGGTTTTCTTAATTCCAGAGAATACAAGGAGGAAAAAACCTTGTCTCATGTGTAACAGTTAAAATTTCATTATGAATTGGAACAAAATCACTGAACTCTCCAGACAAACCAGCAATATCTGGTGTGTTGTCTAATCTGAAAAAGTCAGTATGTTTTTCAAGCTTTCCATTGTCTTTTCATTGTATAAACAAGAAAACAAGACCCAAAACAAACTCTGAAGGAAGTTCATGAAACTGTGTCATATAAACACAGAAGAAAAAATTAACCACTTATAAAAGTTGAAGTATTATTTTTTGTTTTTTGGGGGGTTTGTTGTTGTTGTTGTTTATTTGTTTGGTTTTTGTTTTTGTTGATTTTGGTTTTTTTTCCCCAGCTACTGACAAGCCACTGACTATTTTGAGCTTGGGATTCTGGTGGAGTGGATCTCAGTTTCTAATCATGGCTATACTTTTCTTAGGACACATATGGTCTAAAATACAAAATATTATCTCCATATGTGTCCTGCAGGGCTAATGCTTTTTCTTGCTCTCAGACAACATTCTTGGTAATTCTCACTCATGACAAAAGATCTGTATTTGTGTTGCTGACCACCAAGTGTTGAATCTCTTTAAGTGCTTTTTCACAGCATTAAACACAGAATATCTCAGATTGGTATGGTGATCCATACATTGTATTCTACCAGCTCATTCTGCATCTTGGGTTTGGCAAGTGCTTGTCGCATTCAGGTCACACAGAAGGGGATGGCAGTGCCCATCAAGGCCGTTGATTTGGCAGTGTGCTGCCCACAACTTTTGCTAGAATGAGCTGTTTGAAGGGTGTTGGATCATTAAATCAGGTTGGTTAGAACACAAACTAGGAGCAACAACATTTGAGAGAGGTTTAAACAACAGGGCATTAATAGATACAAGAATAGTTTCTCATTCTATGGGACTATAATCATGATCCTTTTAGCCTGCAATATTTCCAAGAGGATATAACCCCAAATGACTTTTTGCTTTTAAAGAAGGGAGTGAACTCTCCAATTAGGAGCCCTAGCAGACCCATTAGCCCAGATTCAACTCAGCCCTGGCAGAGGAGGATCTTTCTTGGTTACTTCACACTCAACTTTTTGCAGGGAACTGCTCTGCTGCAGTAACATGTGAATGTTCTTGCTTACCATATTGGAGGTCATTTGTATGTCATGCATCTACTTTTTGTAATGTGGAAATTATCCCATGTGTAGTGTAAATGACCCCACCCACTGGGAGCCCATTAGCAGCTTCAATTTTAGGGAAACAGCATGTGGTTTGGGAAATGCAGGTCAGGACATCAGGATTTCATAGCTTAGGTTCTAGGCGAATTACTCAAAAGAAACAGAGCTTTCAGTGTTGCTCTGCCATCTGTTTCAGATTCCACCTGAAAACCTACTCTGGCACTTCCCATGTTGATTTTCTTAAAATCTTTATGCTAAAATAATACTGGAATAACCTCAGGATTGGTTATTAAAAGAGTAAGTATATGGAGCAATGCTGCTAACAGACCCAGCACTCCTGTTATGTGTCATATACTTCTTAAATCCCTCATGCAAATAATTTTAATTTTCAAAATTTCCCATTGTTTTAAAAAAGTTGTGTGTGTGTGTATGTGTATGGTTTATATATATATATATATATATACACATAATATAATCTATTTTTTAATCTGCTTTTAGTGTGAGTATAAATTGTTAGGTGTTTTGTTCTGAAAATTCATAATGACCTCTAGTAGCATTTTATGAATATTTTAAAGCACAATTTATTCCCTTCATATTTACACCCATGAATTACTCATTACTTAGCACATCTTTCATCCTCTAGGCAAACAGCAGTGGTTGCCACACTGTTTTAAAATGAAAGCTGTCAAGATAAAGGTGGGTTTCATTAATGAATGACTTCTGTGATGTTGCACTGCAGGCACTAGCAGCTTGGTTGGAGGTGGCTTTTAACAAAGATTCTCACATTTACCAGAATTGCATAGGCACAAATGAAAGCAGATAAACCTCACCTCATCTGCAGATCAACTTTTTTTTTTTTTTTTCAAATGTTCTTCATAACAGTATGTAATATTTATCTAATACTTTCATCCCAATTAATTTACAGTCAATTAATCTTCATAGTTCTTCTGCTAAAATAAGACCATTGACAAAATGATGCTGGAGAAGCTGGGCTGATTGCCTAGGATTCGCCTCTAACACAGACCAAGTACTGTCTTATTAATCATCATGTATGAAATTCCATTTTTCAGTGAAAAACATTTGCATTTACATTGCATTTGATAGCAAATAACCTGTAGTCTGAATGTCTGCAGAAGATACCTTGTAATGGTGACTGCTGGATCTTACAGCAGGGTCTCTGCTGTCTTTATAGGGAAAGAAACTGAATAGAGTGCATCAGCTGAAACTTGCAGTGTCTTCAGTTATGTCAAATTCGTGACCTATTGTCACTTAGGTCACAAAGAAAAGATGATCAAGGTGACAGAAGATGAGGAAAGGAGTGGCAGGTTCACCTTATTTTGGGTCAATAGTTATAGCTCACTCTTCCGGTGATCCTTTGTTGTGAGCCTGCATCCTTCCCTCACTTTCAGGCAGGGTTGGGGATAGGAGGTGCACAGCTGGGACAGGAGGGACCATTTGTCCTTGAAGGCTGTTTGGAGAATTCAGGTAGTGAACTGCAACTCTTTCTCTCCCGCTTTTCTCCATTACCATGTGAAATACTTGTGCTCACTTGTGTGATTCTCTACTGACTACCAAAATTACAACAGTCAAAATAAAAGGTGCCTGCATTATGTTTAGGTTCTGGTGAAATCAGATCTTATCCATACCTTTCCTAATTTTGATGCAGAGAGGAGTCAGATCCTTTCTGCAAAGAGCCTCAGCAGTATCTTCCACTCCCTCCTCCATCCATGGGAGTTAGGAAGTTTAGAAGAAGACACAGACAGGCGTGGTGCATGTTCTTGTCTCCCTGATCCTAAGGAGCTTACAAAGAAAATACATGGAGTTTTAACCAATACTGGCCTTTCTGCAGTAGGAAACCTGCTCTATCTCCTAGACCCTCCTTCTTTATATTCAGTATCATTTCTCCAAAGCTGTGCTACTACCCACATGTTTAAATGTCAGGGACTAGGACTCAAACGGCCTGAGATCTTTGTTCATGTTTAACTGAGAGAAGAAGGAGCTTTTTATGCACTCCTCAGAGCCAATGCACCTTTAACCTGCACATTATCACAGTAGTGTAATGTGATATCATGCACTATCAAAAAACCCCAGGACATTTCTTTAAAAGAAAGATCTTGAAGGTGCTTTCAGGCTACATTCCTGTGCTGAAGAAGGAGAAAAGAAAAAGAACTAAAAGTTTCTTTTACAGTAATAGCAGCTAAGATTTTCACATAACCACCTACCTTCAGGGCCCAGGAACATAAGAGAAACACCAAAGGCATGTGGTGGGCTTGTCAGATTGTGCCACTGTGGGGGAGCAGGAAACTGCAGAGCCAGCAGAGCAACGCCAGAGTCTCCAAGGCAGATCTGCCACTTACACCCTCCTGAGGCCTCTGCCGTTCCTTAGCAGTGCTAAGAGCTATCCAGCTACTCATCAAGAACACAGGGGCTTTGGAGACCTTTTCCTGAAACTGAAGTAGTATGGAAATCACTTGAATTACAATTTTCCAGTAGACAAGGTTCTGTCTTAATATTTCTGCATTTGTACAACACACACACAGTTAATTAAATGTGCCTGCAATACAAAAGGACATTATTTGTGTTGGCATAAAACACCACAGTTCATACTTCTGGCTGTACTTCATGTCTCTTTAAAATAATTCAGCCCGCTCACAATCAACCCCCAATCCCACCCTGCACATACACATACTCTTTCTTGATCCTTGTTAAAAATTTCGGGTGTCTTAAAAATTTTACTGGGATTTAAAACCGTGCAAAATGAGAAGCTCTCCTACTTCAATAACCCATGTACTAAATGTAAGATTAAAAAGCTTTCATTTAAGTAGTCTCTTACAGGCCTTAACTACAGTATGATGCATAGAGAGGTGAAATTAATAGGATATTTCTGGTTCATCCTGCAGTTCTGTTTTCACATGCCAGAGATGGGCAAGTGCATTTATCTTCAAAGGTCCTAATTAAGAAAAAGAGCCATAGCAAGGGCACAGGTAATTATGCCTCTTTGTAACATGAGAACCTTGCCTTTTGAAAGTGAAGGATTTAGAAACATGATCTTATAAATAGAGACTTTTTGCAACACAAGGTAACCTCTTCCCGCCCCAATCTAAGACCCAAATCCAACAAAGTACCCCAAACCTTAAAAGATCATGGCCTGGAAGCACTGAAGGCTCCTAGTGGGTCCTCATGGATTTGCCTGTGACAGAACACTTGTGTCACAATTCACAACCATAATTTAAGTTCTACTTTCTGTTTCATTGTCTAATTTGAAATTACCTGAATCCTTCACATCCTGGCCATGGGCTCTGTAGGCAGGGACCCTCAGGCTTTCCAAGTCTACTATGAGTTGCTGAAACCAAGCAAAACCAAAGGAGAACTTCCCACTGCCATGTGCTAGACCAGTTCCCACCTTCTGCTAGACCAGTTTGCTCAAAGCCCCGTCCAACCTGACCCTGAACACTTCCAGGGATGGGACATCTTCTGCCCAACTTCTCTGGGCAGCCTGTTCCAGTGTCTCACCACTCATCTCATAGTGAAGAATTTCTTCTTTATATGAAATCTAAATCTACCTTCTCTCCATTTAAAGCTGTTACTCCTTATCCTATTACTTGTAAAAAGTTCCTTTCCAGCTTTCTTGTAGGCCCCCTTTAGGTACTGGAATGCTGCTGTGAGGTCTGATCATCTCTGATTGTCTTTGTGGCCCTCCTCTGGACTCACTCCAACAGGTCCATGTCCTTCTTATGTTGGGGGCCCCAGAGCTGGACACAGTGCTTCGGGGGGGTCTCATAAGAGCAGAATAGAGGGGCAGAATCACCTTCCTCAAGCTGCTGGCCACACTTCTTTTGATACAACCCAGGATATGGTTGGTTTTCTGGGCTGCAAGTGCACATTACTGGCTCATGTTGAGCTTCTCATCAACCAACACCCCCAAGTCCTTCTCCTCAGGGCTGCTCCAAATCCATTCTCCACCTAGCCTGGGATTCCCTGCTTGCAGTTTCCCCAACCGATGTGTAGAACCATGCACTTGGCCTTATTGAACTGAATGAGGTTTGCACAGACCCACCTTTCAAGCCTGTCAAGGTCCCTCTGCATAGCATCCTTTCTCTCAAGCATGTTGACCACACCGCACAGGTTGGTGTTCTTGGCAAACTTGCTGTGAGTGCACTCAATCCCACTGTCCCTGTTGCTGACCAAGGTGTTAAACAGCACCAGTGCCAATACCAGCCAGCTCCAAGAGGCATTGCACATTCCTTGCAGGAACACAGGGTCAGTCCAAACAGTGTCAGATATCCCAGCCAGGCCAGATGGAAGACAGCCCGATCTATACAGCCATGTTCTTCTCTTGTGAAGCTTTCACCTTCAGAGAGAATGTTGTGTTACCACTTGCTCATGGGGCTCTTAGCAGATGTTGTAAGCAGAAGCTCCTCAAAAAGGATGTGGAAGGAAGATCTGCCCTTGGCTCAGTTACAGGCCCTTAAGGGTGTTGAGGTGGTATGTACTCACCCTTTCCCTCTCCTCCTGACTGGATGCACAACTGTAGTATGGTAGGGTCAAACACAACAGCAGATTATGTCTTTTGAACTACTGGATATTTTTCCTGGGCACCTCCAATGAATCAAATTTTGTATTATCTGTAGGTCGTGTGCAGCGCTCAAGCCATAAACAGCTCATATAGTTTTGTTTGACAAATAAAGACTACGTGGGACATGTATCTTCCATTGGCACCATTGGAAGGTCTTGCTTGAGAGCAGTGTGGTGTATCCAATGAACTACAAATTCATTGTGTTTCATTGCAGTGGTTTCCTGAGGGCTGCTGGAAAACAATGATGATATACATCCTAATTTCATTACAAAGGAGAAGCTTGCTCTCCTACTGAATCTGAAGTTTGGATTTTTTTTTCCTCCCAAATAAGACATCTTCTATTTTGTGTGAATGATGCTTGGTTGTCTGTGCCTGACAATGTCCTAACAAGTTAATTCACTGTCATGACTAAAGCACCATACTAGTTATTTTTAGAGAGGCCTTTAAGTGTTGTTCTAACATAAAAGAGTAATGATGCTCCACTTAGGAGAGTTGACAGGGAGTGGATTTGCTGGCTTAAAAAAGAAGAATCATAAAATTGCTGGAATCAGATGCTTGTTGGAATAGAACAGAGGAGTCTTTCATGTACGAGCATGGATTTTCAGAATGTCATTTCCTTAATCACATTTACCTGTCATTTTACTAACAGTGTCAGTGTCCAATTCTAAAAAAGGTTTTTCCCTGCATGTCACAGTATTATATCATGTCAAAATGGAAGCTGCAGTCATGGGTCTACTCTGGCAGCAACTTGCCTACTGACACAGAAGACCAGGAATGGATTAATGACCTTTTTATAATTTGTGTAATTTCAATCCAAGCAACCAGTGCTAGTCCAGAAAATTGTGATATTATTGCCGGTGCCCCTGGATGTATTAATTAGCCTCTAGAAGTAAGAATTCTACTCACAAATTGCCTCTGGCACCATAACGTATTTTCAAATCGACAGCCTTTGATTTAGGAGTAACTATAACATCTGTATAAAAGTAGCAGATACCATGATGCAATGTGCTGACATGTGCATAGCATGGCTCCTGCCCACAAGTCACTTAGTTGGGGAAGATTCCCTGATACTAAGGCATGTGGCAAGAGTGCTGGGGCTCTGCAGTCAGACAAGGAATTTCACACCTGTCTGCCCAGGCTGTGTTTGCTCTCTGAAGTGTAGATTTCTGTCTTCTGAGTAATCAGACTGATATCTTACAAATCCCGCAAGAAATATATGTCTAGAGCATAAATTGTATTATACCACCATCATTTATACTGTAACTATCTGAGCAAGTAGTGCTGTATACTCCTTTTTTTTTTTTTTAAACTTGACATTGGAAATTGCAGTTCTTTGTTTAATATTCCCCTTTCATAGAATCATACAGTAACCTAGGTTGGAAGGAATCTTGAAAGATCATTTGGTCCAACCTTTTGTGGGAAAGGGAGCCTAGATGAGATTATCTAGCACCCCAGAGATCTCTGATGACAGAGAGCAACAAGGACTTTCTTATCTTTACTATCTTTTATTATGATTTCTGCCTTACCTACAGCTCTTTTGTGGCTGAGCAAAAGCACCCTGGGCTGCTCAGGGAGGAAGCAAGAGTGGTTTTTCCAATCACATCTTGAAAAACTCCAGCAATGGACACTCCACCACCTCCTTGGAGAGGTTGTTCCAGTGACTGATTATTTTCACTGTAAAAAAACCCACAACATTTTCTTCTATCAAGATGAAACCTCTTCTGGTGCAGCTTGAACTTATTTCCCCTTGTCTTCTCCATGTGGCTCCTTGTGAAGAGAGAGCCTCTGTCCTGTTTGTAGGAGATCTTTAAGTACTGGAATACTGTGATGTAGTCCTCTCTGAGCCTTCTCTTCTCCAGGGGGAAAAGACCTAACTCCTTCAGCCTTTCCTCATAGGGCACGTTCTCCAGCCCTTTGATCATCTTCATGGCCCTCCGGTGGACTGTCTCCAGTCTGTCCACGTATTTTTTTTAATTGTGGGGATCAGAAATGGAGACAGTACTGCCTAGCTGACCTCTATACACTCAGATTTCTTTTACACAAACTGCAACTCCACCTCTTCTTCTTCCTTTCTTATCTTTCCGAAAGAGTTTGTAGCCACCCATACTGGTGTTCTTGTCATGTGAATTTTCCCACCAAGTGTCTGTGATTCCTATGATGATGTAACTCTCAGACTGGACACAGGGTTCCAGTTCCTCCTGTGTGTTACCCAGACTACGTGTATACTTGTCTTTGGAAAGGGTTGGGGAGCATTCCTCACTACTCCAGTAGATGCACTCATCCACCCTGTTGCTTATAGATATACAGGTGTTGCAGCTGTGGACCCTCTCCCCTCCAATTCGTTAGTTAAAAGCATGATTCACTAAGTCAGACAATCTACTACCAAAGACTCTTCTGCCTCTTCTAGACAGGTGGATGCCATCCCTCCTCAAAAGGCTGTATTTGTCAAAGAACATCCCATGATCATAGCAACCAAAGACCTGACAATACCAGCCACAAAGCCAGGTATTTATCTGTATAATGCATGAGTGTCTGCCTGCATCCTTATCCCTGACTGGCAGCGCAGAGGAGTAGACCGTTTGAGCCCCTGTCCCTTTCACTCGGACCCCCAGGGCTCTGAAGTCATGCTTAATCTTGCCCAGGTTTTACCTAACTGGGCCATTGGTGCCCTTATGAAAAAGAAGTAGGGAACAGTAGTTTGCTTTTAACCAATTGTGGCAGTCTTCCTGTGACATCCCAGATCTTGGCCCCTGGCAAGCAATAAACTTCCCTTGACCATAAATCAGGCCAGCAAATGGGCGCCTCAGTGCTTCTCAACAGAGAATCACCCACTACTAGTACTTGTTACTTCCTTTTGCAGCTTTTAATATGTGGTGCTGGTGTGGTTTCTCCCTGTGAATCTAGTTTATTGGTTTTGTCTCCTGCCAGATGCCTGAGAGGTGTTTGCACAGCCTGCTTGTAGTGCTCCTGGTGCCTTGCGCTCCCCAGGGCCCAGTTATATGGGGCTTTACCATTCCACTCCAGGCTGTACCATTACGACACTGTGTAAATCATTTCTGCATGCTCCAATTAAATGGTCTTACAGTTTATTACTTATCAGAAGCATTAATTGTAATTAAGAGATGCTACTTACTTGAATACTGCTACTACCAGCCAGCTAAATTCAGATAGGAAGGGGAAAAAACAAAAGGATCAAATCAACAAAATGTTTGATACTTTACCAAATAGAAAAGTTTACCCTATAAAAGCACTGTCAGCTTTTAAGAACCTGCCTCTTCCATTTAACCTCTGGGGTTTTCAACAGAATTTTGATTTCATATACTTTTAAGAGATTTTCTTTTGTGGAATAAAGACAATTAAACACCTGTTCCCTGCAAAATATTATAGGCCAACTAGTTCAGATTATTTTAGTTCATAGAAATATAATCATAGCTAAAACACTTTGTAAAACTTATTTAACTGGGTCACAGCATTTACTGTTGCTAATTGTAAAATTAGCTTACTGTAAAAAACCTTATTTTGCTCAAAATCATCTACTAAAGGCACTGTTTTTAGTAAGCGTGAGATAAGTAAAATTTTTAACAGGTCACATTGAAAATTTATGCTTACTCTCCATGGATAATGCCATTTATAATAGACAAATGTTTTGCTTGTGTGTTTCTCTCCCCAGGTGTTTTTGAATTGCAGTTTTACTTCCAGACTTTTCATAACTGACAATATTCATTAAAAAAAACCAACAAACCTTCATATGATCAAACTGGTTAAGATGTTTTGTGAGGAAAACAACATTTAATCAGCAGAATTCTACAAGTCACATTTTTGGAGCCTTAAAAGACAATATACCCAGTGCATGTGGAAAAATAAAGCTTTCCACAGAAATATGTTTTTGACTGTTGAAACTCTGGACTACACAAACATTTTTATCAGATTTTTATTTTGCTATAGATTTTTTTTCTGTGTGACATCTAAAATAGCCACAAAACACCAATCTATACAGAAGCCAGTACAGAGCAGGACAGTGCACATTGTGCATTACTTAAAAAAGGAATTAGTTAAAGTTAACTGGGAAAATCAGGTCCTCCTATGCTATACAGAAAAAAATATGTGACATTTCTCTAAAGGTCCATACCACCAGCAGAAAAATTTCCAGTAGGAAAATTCAAACAGATCAAAAAAGTTGGAAACCTCTAATGGTCCTGCAACTCTCACTTGCACTTATTCTCCCTGTAGGAGATACGCTGGGGGAGAAGGGGAAGGAATATGTGCCCACTGTGAAACTCTTGCTCTACTAAGCGTGGGGAGTGGTAAATATTGTGCTTCATACGTCATTTTCTATAAGATGCAGGACTGACTCTTCACAAATTAGGCAGTTTCTTGGACATGAGTGACAGGGTACTGCTGCCTCTTTCCTTGTCAGATGGTGCACAGTGTCTCAGCTCCAGCAGGACAGAGAGTTGTACCTGCTGGGTCTGATGTCCTCTGGGGTGTGGGGGAAGGAGGCTCAGAGGATGCACCGGCCTGCTAGGCTAACCCAAGCTATTCTACAAAAGATGGACACATTTTTTCTTGAACAGCACATAATTCAAGAGGATGAACCTGATCTGAGCACAGCAAATGGCTGCTCTGAACAGCTTAGAAGCCTCCCTGCCTGTCTCCAAAGCACCACACAGCTTTGGTGCCTGTCGCCACCTTTTTTCTCCATTCAGAGCACTGCTCAGCATTCATATGAGGTTCTGCTCAGCTGCTTGCATCCTTCATGCTCTGAAATGGAGACATCTGTTGGTTTGAAACTCCTTCGGGGCTGAAATGGTGATTAAGTGGTGTGAGTTTAATTTGAATGTGAAATGAAACAGGAGTTAAGTTCCTAAGCAGCTTTGAGGATCTCTGTCTGAGCTCATAAATTGCAATTAATTAGTGACTAAGTGGAGACTCTTTAGGGTTCTTCCATCCTTGAGGTTTGAGCATGCTATCTCCCCTCCTTAGCCCATACTGCTTGCTCTGAAGTCATTGTTATGCCAATGAATGAGACAGACACATTTACTAGCTCTTTGATCTAGCATAATTCCACATAAACCGTAGCACACAGGTTATTGTGCCTTGGCAGGACTGAATGCTACCAGACTTTAAGCACTGACAATTTTTAGGGCATTGCTTAACCTCTCCTAGTCTGGTGAGCTGTGGCATCCAGCACAGATTGCTAAAGATGATGGAAATTCATTAACACCATTGGAATGCCATTAACACTTTTACCAAGGTTTATATCCCTTGAAGTGTCCAAATATGGAACTCCAAGCCAGTGCTCAAGCAAATTAGAACCAGCAATTCCAGGAAAAAGGCGTGTGTTGATGATATAGTGCTATAAGTGTCAACAGATGTAATTCCCTATAATAAAATCATGTGGCTCTGATTTGGCACTTCTTGCCGTCAGAGGGACCTTCTTGCAGAGCAGATGTCACTTCTAATCCTATCTTTCATGGGTGCCTGTGCCCTGTTAAAACTGGCATGCCTGTTCAGAAGTAGGCATTGTGCCATTAGAGCAGATGGTCATGAGCGCAAGTCACGTTACAAAACTAGTGTTTCCAGAAATGTGAATACTGGGACTGAAGTACTATTCAGGAACATCAAAATCTTCCTACCCATGAAAATTTCCCCCTGAATAGGTTCATACATGCTTTAGTACTAGTAGAAAATGGATGTTATCTGTATCTTCTTTCTGATGGTTCTAACTTTTGGGCATCCACAGGCAATCCCAAGGGTCAATCTGGTAGCTGAGGACATTGGAACACAGATATGTCCTTGGCAAAAATACCATCAGTGCTTGGTGTTACTTTGACAGCTCTACAGTGCCTGGCAATTGTGGTGTGGAGCACAACTCTGTTGGGCAACAAGGGGGGGAAGTGGCCATTGGACTCTGTAAGTGGCCATCTCCTCTGTAAGACAGCGTGTGACCCACTGCCAGAAAATACCTGAAGTAAAATTGTGCTCCTGTTTTACTTCTTGTGCTTTTTTCATAGTATAGAGTGTAGCATTTTTTCCTAAAGCACTCATCCTAAGTCAAACTTGGCTTGCATTGAAGGCAACACTTCAGTTTCCCTCACTGGGATCAAATATAGCATTTCTTACAAATACAGCCTTCAATAACACTTCATTTCAGTAAATTAAGTGAACACAGGATTTTTTAAAAATCTGCTGCTTATTTCTGCTGCTTTTTTTCTCTCCCAAAATGAACTTGCTGAGAGGAATTTAAATGTTTAACTGGAATATAATATGTTCTTCTTAACTTGTGTCAGCAAGTAAAACTTCCAAAAGCACTATGACTATTCACCTTCAAGCATACCTCGGGTGTTAAGAAACAGCCCTTCTGACAACTTCAGGTTTCAGTAATTATACAATAAGTTCAGGTTACTCTGATCTGATCTATTAGAAAACTCAATCCATATGTTTTGGAGAAGCTTACAGCAGATATGTTACTCTCTTCTCAGTTCGAGAAGCAAACATTTCCCCAGAATGTGGTCCTACTGCCACAGCTCTTCAAGGTACCACGTGAGACACTTCAACAGGGTATTCATGATGTGGGATGTCTCTTGTCCCTGTGGTCAGAGTCATATACTGAATGAGGTAAGTTTGCAGGGAAGATTTGGTCATGAATGACCTTTGACAATTCAGATCCAAGTAGTGCCAAGAGATGGCCCTTTCAGAAGGTGGATTCTCAGTGATGTCTCAGACCCATTTTAAAATGTCTGTGTAGTTCCAGGTGTCTTTGGCAAGATGTCAATAACCTTATGTTATCACTTCTGACAAACATTATGATCGATCAGCAAAATACTATGCTGTCTTCACTCTATACCCTATGGGGCTTTAATTAGCCAGCTATATGTGTGAGCTCAGCTAGCCCAGCAGCTGTACAATCCACCAGTGGTAGGCAAAGCTACCACCAACATACAGTAGAATTTCATTACATAATGAAAGGCTTATCTTGCCTGGTAGAGGTGTAACATTTCACAAGAGCCCAAATAAAATGTGTTCTGTGATTCCAAAGTGTGGCATGGTCAGCAAGTTGTCTGCAACTTCTACTAACCCATACAAAAATTTTACTTTGTAGTGAAATTTTCACCTTGCCTAATGAGGCTTGTAACATTTCAGTAGGGAGCAGCACATAACTCTGCTCAAGTAAGAAATCCATTCATCTGCATCCTAAAATGTGCATTTTAATAGGTGAGGTGAAATGAGTAGGTTAGTATTGATGCAAGGAGGTGCATCAGCAGAAGGTTGTATTTCTACTATGTATGATGTATGAAGGACACTGAAGATGGTTCTGTGCCACAAAACTTAATCTGGATTTCAAAAACCCTGAGTCATCAAAAACAGTAAAACATGTAAAGGAAGGATTTCAATTCCACTTCGCAGAGGTAAAACACCTCCACTTCTCTAAAATCCACTTTGTTGTAGGTGAGGCTAAGTTGAATGACCCCCTTTGCAACAGTCTAGGAGCACACACAGCCCAGCTTGGTGGATGCTGCTTGGCTGCAAGTCCAGCTGTGCTGGTGGACAAGGGAGAGCCTGGAAGCTGGGCTAAGCCCAGCCTCCTGATCCCTCACCCTGTTCTCTCTTGCTTACCTGGATCAGCTGGAAGTGCAGGATCCAGCCTCTGGCTGCAGGAACCATTTTGGGCAGCTGGAGGTGAAAGAGGAGCCTGCTAGTGCATCTGCACAGGAGATGCTCTTGCAGCTCCTCTGGTGATGGTTGGTTTTGCAGAGTTCCCAACCTTCAGGTGCCTCAACAGCTATCTGCATGGCCAGATCTGAGTGGCAAAAGCCACCTGACAGCAGGAGAAAGGTGCTTGGCTTTAGGATTGGAGGGGATGAGGAAAAGGATGGATATGCAGCAATCTCCTACAAACTTAAGTGATGCTGTACAAAATCACAGAATCACAGAGGCATGATCGATCACATAGCTGTCATTAATAAGTAATGATGGCAGCAGACTCCCTCTCTAGCAATGAAGGGTCTGTTTCACAGCCTCCTGTCTGTTTCACAGCCTCCTGTGCTGACAGGCACTGCAGATTTGGCTCCTTATTTTGGTGAAAGTTATTAAGCTCAAAACTCAAAATTCAGGTTTCAGTTTTGAACGTTAAGAATTCTGAAAAATCAGCTTTTATAAAGGCATGTGGACATGAACAAACCTTATCTAAAATCAACACGTTACAGGAGATGATTGCTCAAACACCTTTGAGCCAAAAAAAAACCACAATGGGAAAAATACTTAAGGGTAATTAAGCTAGGTTTAAGCACTGTGCGAACATCAATCCTTAAGCCACTTCTTGTTCTGGATGGAAAATAAACCTGTCATCAGCTTGTCCCTGATCTATTGAACATTTGGCCTCTTGTATGAGGAAATACCAGGCACTGGCTCTTAGCAAAGACAGAAAAAAAAAAAAATTAGCCAGCTAGTAATCTCGTCTACTATCATAACATCGTAACAGCATGGTAGCCCCTCAGGACTAATGATAGCACTGTACCGCTTGGTCAGTAGCATTGTTTTAGCTTGAGCCACAGAGCTGTACATCCTATTGTGTCTTTTGATAATTACACTGTGAAATGTTATATTGGAATATACAGTGTTGAAATTTAAAACAATAACCTTTAAATTAGTGAAAAAATATCGGCTGACAGGCTGTACATCTTGTAATCAATCTATAAAAATTACCACTTCGCAGGTGAAAACCAGAAATAAAGTCTGGACATTAATTGAAGAATGGGCAAATGTTACAATTTAGTGAAAAGTGTGTCTTGTGGGTTATTGTTTCAAACATCATCTGATTAGTCAGAGTAGTTTAGGTATTTTCTTTATCAGATCATTCCCTATGGCAGTGATTTTAAGTTTCATTTTGTGCTTGTATTTGTTCTTGAAAAGTGAGACACAGAAGTGCAGCCTACTAAAACACAGAGGAATAATCCAGACCAATGTTTTGCAGGTGAAAAAAGTAATTCCAGCCTCATTCATCATGAGATTTTCCTGCTCACTTTCTCAGTCTGTCTCTGCTACTCCCTTGCTATGTGAACTTGGAAAGTGACTCAACTCTTTGTTATTTGTAAAGCTCATTGAGTTCTGTGACTGGAAACTGCTTTAGAAATGCCAAGTGGGCTCACTGCTGCAACAACTAGACATACCTTCATTGTCATTAAACTTGGCATCGAGTACTGTCTAAGGATCTCGAAGATGGAAAGAGCTTGCAATTACCCTGGTAAATGTTTGTGGTTCAGTGAACATTCACGAAGCCAGCATGTTCCCAGTGTCTCAGGTGTGACTACAACTCCAAGCATGCTGCCAGGGCAGCAGATGCTTGACCTGCTCTGAAGAGCTGGAAACATACTCTGTTTCGATAGGCTTCACATAGCACCCCGTGAGACAGGGAGCTGCAGAAGCAGCTGCGCTTGTGCTTGAATACTCTTTGGGTGTCTGTTTCTCAGCAAAACAGAGCACTGTAGGTGTTGTCAGACAAGCTATTTTTCTAGAAAGAATTCAAGTTCTCCAACAGAAGGTTGAAGGTTATTGCCCTCGAGTGCAGGCAGGGACATCTGTGGCTGTGTGGCTCCAGAATGCAGTCCTTCCTTTCACTGTCTCCTCTCAGATTAAGACCTGCTATACAATATGGCTTAATTAATCTCTTGTGAAATGCAGAATTTCCCCAAACCATGCTCCTTCTGGTTTTACAGTCATATGTAGTATAGAATCAGAGAATTATAGAATCATTTAGGTTGGAAAAGACCTTTAAGATCATTGAATCCAACTGTTAACCTAACACCGTCAAGTCCACCACCAAAGCATGTCCCTAAGAACCTCATCTACACAACTTTTTAACACCTCCGCCACTTCTCTGGGCAGCCTGTTCCAATGCCTGACAACCCTTTCTGGGAAGAAACTCTTCCTAATATCCAATCTAAATCTCTCCTGAAGCAACTTGAGGCTGTTTCTTCTCATTCTATCACTTGTGAAGGGGACGGTGACACATATGGAGAGAGGGTGCCTCAAGCCATTTGGGAGCCAGTGGGATTTTGATCATGGTTTTCTTTGAACACGCAGCCTACAGTATGTTGTCAGCCCTTACTTCTGCACATCTTTATTGGCGTAACAGTATAGGGGATAAATGGGTCCAGCTGGGACTCTCCAAAGTAATTGCGAGTGTTCAAAGGCCTTTCCTTCTCTGTATTTTTTTCACAAGCAGAAGAGCAGGATTCCTTAGGGCTCATAGTGACGAGACAATAAAAGTGAGGCTGAAGGCCTTTAGCTCCAGCAGATTGTTAATAGTCTGTTAAATATTCTACTGCAAAGTCAGCACTGCTGCTCCTCATAGAGCATAGTCTGCAAAATACAAGGCATTTTACATAGGAGCACCTAAATGACTTGCCAGGTGCTTCAAAGTGAAACCAAGAGTCTCCCCTGGTTTAGATAAAATGCAAAAGTAGAGAAGTAGGAGAGAAGAGGCACAATATAACAGGGGATGTGATCACCTGGATACTGTACACTACTGACTCACCTGCTGCAGATAATAGTGGAAGACACTATCCTGGATTGACAAGTACCATCTGATGAATAATCTTTCTGATTTTCCTTCAATAAGTGGATTCCACGAAGTAAATGAAAACCTATGTTTTCCTCTTAGATCATGAGGAATACACATTTTCCTGCATCATTAATTTCATTTCTTCTTTGAATGCTATTTGAAAAGTGGAAACCAGCACCATGTGTAGCAAGGTGGAGCTCAGCTTGCCCTGCTCTTGGGGAACTAGACACTGCCCTAATGATACATGGAAGCAGCAAACATTTGCTTTTTGGAGCATACTGTACGTGCACATGTTTTTGTACCCCACTGTCTCATTCTGAACTCCATCTCAGAGTGAACAGCAAAGTAGGAGATACTGTCTCTTACATTAAACATCTATCTTATCACAGCAAATCCTGGATATATTGATATTGCTATTGTGGTGAGTTGACTTTGCCTGGCTGCCAGACACCCATCCAGCTGCGCTCTCACTAACCCTCCTCAACAGGATGGGAGGGAAAATAAAATTAAAAAGCTCATAGGTAAAGATAAAGACAGGGAGATCACTTACCATTTACTGTCACTGGCAATACAGACTCAACTTGGGGAACATTATTAACTATCTTTCTAATTAAAATGCAGTTAAATGGTGAGAAACAAAGACAAAACAAACAAACAAAACAAACCTAAAACAACTCCCCCCACATCCCTTTTTCCTAGGCTCGACTTCACTTATTCCTTCCCAAATTCTCTCCCTCTTCCATCCCACCTCCCCACCAAGCAGCACAGGGGGAATTGGGAATGGGGATTGCAGTCAGCACCTAGTAGTTCCTCTATGCTACTTCTTCCTCCTCACACTTTTCTCTGCTCCAGCCTGGGTCTTTACCATGGGCTGCAGTCCCTCAAGATAAACCTGCTCCTGTGTGGGCTCCTCTCCAGGGGCCACAGATCCTTCCAGGAGCTTGTTACTGCCATGGCTCTCCATGGACTGCAGTTTCCTTCAGGGCACATCCACCTCCTCCAGCGTGGGATCCTCTGTGGGCTGCAGTGTGGATATCTGCTCCACCATGGCCCTCTCCACAGGCTGCAGGGAAATACCTGCTTCACCATGGTCTGCTCCAGGGGCTGCAGCGAACACCTTCTCCCCTTTCTCCTTCTCTGACCCTGGTGCTTGCAGGGCAGTTTCTCACACTTTTTTTCTCACTTTTTTGCCCTTTCTTAAATTCATTTTCTCAGGGGTGCCTCCGGCTTGGTTGATGGTCCCAGCTGTGTCCTGTGATGGGTCTGTTGGAGCTGGCTGAAACCCTCTGGAACCAGCTGTGTCTGGCATGGGGCAGCCCTGGCCTCTCCTCATGCAGCCTCCAACACCTTGCCACAGACACCCAGTACAGCGATGCAGCCTGTCTCCCTGAGTCCATTTCTTAGTAAAAGATCGAAAAGCTGAATCACTTTTTTTCTTCGCCTTTTTGCTACTGAAGGGGTTTGTCCAGCTATGACACAATGTTGATGGCTGGCTGTCTCCAGGCAACTGGCATTTCTGATTCAGGGGTCCTGATGAGTCTGTGTTTGTCAGCTTTCCCAGCCACTCATTTCTGCAATTAACAGAATTGTGCTGTGCTCTTGTGCTGTGCTTTAGACAGTAAAAGTGTTTGTAGCTGGTGGCAATTCATCTTCAAGAACTAGAACAGCTTTTTAACTATATTTTTTTTAATAAAAGGTTAGGTAACTCCCTGGGACACCTCATTCTTCAAAGCAGAAATTGCTTTATTTGTTGAGGTTTGTGAGTTGAAACGTTCTCCATATAATACATTTCACAACAGATAATAAAGGGTTTCAATTAAACAGCACTTGAACGGCCTTTCTCTGCAAACAGGAATAATTTCCTCTTCAAGGTTAGTGTCTCTACGACTGAAACTTTTAAACGAATAACAGAGGAAAGAAAAAATTTTCTACAAGTTGTGCTACCCAAACCAACTGCATGAGCACATGCCTGAGACCTTTTTGGGAGCATGATGCAGGTGGAATGAGGTGGATACACATAGCATCCCCCTGCACCTGGTAGAGATGTCCTTGTGCACAGCTGCAGAGGAGACCGGGACAGGTTTTCTGCTGATGTGACTTTACTGAGGTCAGCAGTGCTTTGTCAGCAGATAATTGAGCACGTAATCTTAAGTGTTTGTTACATGGGTGAAGAATCTGTGTAGTCTGGAGATAAAACAACAACCTGATGTGCTGAGGGGTTGTTATGTGCACAGCAGTGTAAAGATGACAAATGCTTCAGTTTTTCCCTTTCCTGTGTAGGGTACAGTACACCATTTAGTTTGAATTTTTAATGTGTCTTATTATTCGATCAAAGGTCAAATGTGTTTGTAGAAGTCCATGTATGCTGCAGGTATGCGCTTTAAATTAAAATGTAAATGCAAGCAGCCTTATAGACACAGCAAAACTTAAAGCAGTTTTGTCAGAGCCAAAAGGTATATTCTTCCTTTATCAGAAAAGAGGATTTTCTTTTCCAACCTGCACTTTTTTTCTAGTGGATTTTCAGTAAGAGAGGCAAAAAGAAAATCTCTCCTTTACTTGCACACATTTAAGAAGCCTACATCTTAATAATACTGGAGATTTGGACATATCAATTATTAAAATAATGTTATCAATTTTCTGCAGGCAGTACATAAATAGCATTGTATTGTATCTTTTTAAAACAATAGAAATAAAAATTATAGCCCCTTCTGAAATCCTACGTATTTCTTGCCACTATCTCCACTTTCAAACAAAATGTTCATCCTTCTGCAAATGTCCAGACATATTGTAATCTTTTGCTCCTCTTAGGCTTTCTACTCAATAGCTAAAGAAGACACTCTAAATTTGCCTTTTTCAAAAGTTAAGAAAATATTGATTTCCTTATATCTACAAGGAGTGTAGGATGTGATTATTCCCTAGATGGCAAATTCAGGAGCTAAACCCATTAGAGGTTTTGAAAGAGGTCAATATAAACTGGAAACCTTGGCAACCAAAGGTTCAGGGTTTTTTCTTTGTTTGTTTTGTTTTGTGGGATTTTTTTGGTTTTTCATCTTCTTATTAGAATCATAGAATGGTTTGGGTTGGAAGGGACCTTAAAGATTATCTAATTCCAATCCCCCTGTGATGGGCAGGGACACCTTCCACTAGACCAGGTTGTTCAAGGCCCTATCCAACCTGGCCTTGAACACTTTCAGCGGTGAGGCATCCACAACTTCTCTGGGCAGCCTGTTCTAGTGATTCACCACCCTCATGGGGGAGAATTTCTTCCTTCTACCCAACTTAAATCTACCACCTTTCAGTTTAAAGCCCTTACCCCTTGTCCTATCACTACGTGCCCTTGTAAAAAGTCCCTCTCCAGCTTTCTTGCAGGACCTCCTTAGGTACTGTAAGGCAGCTATAAGGTCCCCCCAGAGCTTTCTCTTCTCCAGGCTGAACAACCCTAACTCTATCAGCCTGTCCTCACAGGAGAGGTGCTGCACCCTCTGATCATATTCATGGTCTTCCTCTGGACTCTGGACATTGACAACCAATGGTAGGACAAGGAGTAATGGGTTCAAACTGGAACACAAGAGGTTCCACTTAAAATTGAGAAGAAACTTCTCAGTGAGGGTAACAGAATGCTGGAACAGGCTGCGCAGGGGGGTTGTGCAGTCTCCTACTTTGTACTCTGGAGACATTCAAAACCCACCTGGACACCCTCCTGTGTAACCTCATCTAAGTATTCCTGCTCTGGCGGGGGGATTGGACTAGATGATCTTTTGAGGTCCCTTCCAATCCCTAATATTCTGTGATTCTGTGACTCGTTCGAACAGGTCCATGTCCTCCTTATGTTGCAGGCCCCAGAGCTGTACACAGTACTCTGGGTGGGTTCTCACAGGAGCAGATTAGAGGGGACAATCACCTCCCTCTGCTTGCTGGTCACACTTCTTTTGATGTAGTCCAGGATACAGTTTTCTTTCTGGGCTGCAAGTGCACATTGATGGATCATGTTGAGCTGCTCATCAACCAACACCCCAAGCCCTTTCTCCTCAGGGCTGCCCTCAGTCCATTCTCTGCATATCCTGTGTTTGTGCTTGATATTTCCCTGACTCATGTGCAGGACCTTGCCCTTGGCCTTGCTGAGCTTCATGAGGTTCACACAGGCCTACCTCTCCAGCCTGTCCCTTCCCTGTAGTGTGCTGTCTGTGCTGCACATCTTGCTGTCTTCAGAAAACTTGTTGGGTGTGCACTCAATCCCACTGCCCATGTCGCAAACAAAGATATTAAATGTTGCCAGTCCCAATACCAACCTTGGAGGAATGCCTCTTGTTGCTGGTCTCCATTTGGACATCGAGCCATTGACCGAACTCTGAGTGTGACCACCCAGCCAATCCCTAATCCACCAAGTGTTCCATGTGTCAAAACCATGTCTCACCAATTTAGAGACAGGATGTCATGTGGGACAGTGTCAAATGTCTGAGTGTCATTATTCAAACATCTGGAGTGTGGTCTGAGGGACTGTTTGTGGGAAATCCATCCTGGGTAGGAGAATTCGATGTCTTCCACCACTGAGTCCTGCTATTTTCCCTTAACCTGACAACAAGCAACTCCCAAGTGTTAAGGTGAGTGTGTAGGTTGGCTCCTGTAGCAGCTACAAAGCCAAAAAAACAGTCATCCACCCAGATATTTAGATTTTTTTTTTTTTTAATGAACCTTGCAGCCAGATACCTTCATGGAGCTAGCCCAAAAATAGGTATTAAATTCTTGTTGGAGTCAGACTCCAACACCTGCCGAGACTTTATATTTAAGTAAGTTGCTGGGAACTCTATTTCTACATAGCCATATGTATTGGAGAAGGTCCCTATAACTTAGCCCAAGCTGCAATAAGAATATGTCTTTGTAGATTATAATTGCTGATACAAACTCAGTCTGTGTGCCACAGTTTACATACATTTTTAATTAACTTATAATTAGAGCAATTTTGGTCTCCTGCAGGTTCAAGCTTTGGAAATGAAGAGCAAACCACTCCTAAGGTATCTGCACCTTCTAAAGATGTCCCCAAGGGGAGCAGCAAGAGCACAACGCAGGTATCGAGCAGCACAGCGACTCCACGCAGGAGCTTACTCCCAGCGCCAAAAACTACCACAGCACCTGCTGGTAAGTCCTTCAAACTGAAACACCACCTATATCAGGCCAAGAAATGCAGAAACCTTAGTATGATGCTAACTTACTGCTTACACGATTAAGTTTAATGCTATTCTTGGGCACATTGCCAATGTACTGATTTGAACTCTATTTGCTGTAGTCAACAACATGGTTATAATATCGTTTTGTGAACTGTGTCTCGAGTTGAAGGCATTTAGTACTCCTAATTACACATGCCAGAGATTTAGTGCATATATTATTGGTTGTCACCCCACACAGCTTTTTGAAAACATTGCATTGCTTTAGAGACCAAAGCGTTCCTTTGAGCAGATATTTAATTGCTAGTTATCCTTGCAAGGAGGAGAATACTGGACTCTAAGTTTAAGTGATTTGTGGTGTTTTGACTCAAAGGGGGAGAAGGAGACAAGTAAATAAATAGATAAATAAATAGCATTGTTTCCAGATTGTTTCCTTACCTAAGCCCTCCTTCAGCTTCATCGCACTGTATCTCAAATCAGACAGCAATAATTCATAGCATCTCACATAGAAAAGTTTACAGTTGCCTGACAAATGCATCTTTTATTGAAAAACATGCATCTCTCCACCATATCCTGCTAACACTTGTTTCATGATGCCTCTTCTCTAGTGTGGCACTTGGACACAGTGTATGAATTCTAGGTTCCCCTTGGCAAGGACATAGGGGTGTATCTTCCTGGGTAGGACTCACCACTTTTGAGGGAGTAGGGAGCAGTTCATGCTGCCTGCCCTTGAGGGCTGCTAACAGTGGCCCACCTGCCTGCCCACTCAGGGCGATTGATGAGAATACCCGTGGTGGTTAACATCTATTACACACTCAGTGCTGGAAATACAGAAACTCAAGTTTGGGTGTAATGATTGAGTTAGGGATGTTCATTGTGACTTGAAAACAGGGTCAGTATGATTATTTGTCATGATTATAAAACAAGTTTAAAAGCATGGCTGTAGACACCCTCTCCCCTGGTTACAGATAACATCTCACGGCAGGTGGCTTCAAGCACTTTCCTACACACTGGTGGACAATGTTGCTTTACCCTGTGCCAGCTCCTGTTTGTCCCATTGCCTTTCTGTCTGATGTGGCCCCAGCACTTAACTTTCTGCACTGCCATGGCCCCTGGACTTCATCAGCCATGATCTCAGGAAGGGCATGGTAGTTCCTCTGGGCCCAAGAAATACTGCTGGAACCAAAGTAAGCTCTTACACACCATGGTCTTTATGTGTCTCCACATTCATTCCTGCTTCCTCATACCCCAGGAGATCCTTCAAGCCTCTCAACGGAAAGGAACATTAGTGGTCATTTAAAAACACTAGTCATTTTTAAAGCCATAATTGGAGAAGCTTACTGGCGAGAAGCCTGTGCCTGAACTGATCATTGGACTCTTTTATGTGGCTACTGAGGTCAATATTTCAGCTTCTAATAGGGAGGAGAAGGAAGAGTATGGTTTCCAGATTTATGTTCCTGGAAAGCACTTCACAGATCACTGAGACAACAGGGTGAATGAGGTGTATCATACTGTATTAGTATGATAGTAGTGAAATATTAATTTATTTGACTTAGTGATATTTCAAGTTTCTGTAGGCTCTTCTGGCCTCTGGGATTATTTTGTTACAGGCTCTTAGAAGTCCTGTGTCTTTTCCTACTTTTGCAGCCTTACATGAGTGAGTTCTTGCCAGAGAAGTTTCAGTTTTGGGACACTGCAATGAGCTGGAACCGTGGTGTTTGATATACAATCATGCTAATGTGGACATGCAAAATCTAGCACAAGCAGGACTAATTGAATTGTTCAGGCTGTCACATCTGAGTTTGCACATGTTCCAAATCTCAGCCCCACACACAAGACCAGAAATTACAATTTAATACAAAACAACAGTGATCAAGCAGTAGGTTTCCAGAAAGAATGTTTGCTGTCACATCAGGGGATAAACACTGAAGGGGAAAAGAATTACTGAGGCTGTCAGAAAGATGAAGTTGACTTTTAATGTAGGTTTTTAATGTATGAAGTGATTTGATCTATGAAACAAAAGACTAATTTTTTTTTTCCTGGATTTTACTACCTCTGGAGACAAAGTTGAAAAATAAAAGGTCATAAAGAATTTGGATCATGATGAAAAATCGTCCAATTTTCTTCCTTCCAAATAACCCTAATTTGCTCATTGTCCTGAGGTTGTCAATGGATGTTTTCTGTGTCATCACTTAATCTTGGTGTAATTTTCTTCAGAGCATTTGTTGGTTTGGTTGTTTGGGGTTTTTTTAGTATCTCCCTCCAGTAACCATATCTGCTTCCATGGGCACACGCAAAAGGAAACTCTTTGCCCATGCTTCAAGTTGGCCAAAAGTGAGTTTATAGTCTGAACTCGATAGGGAGACTCAGTCAGGTGAGGTAAAACCTGCCTGGTTTATTCTGGAAGGAAACTAAACATAAAGTAGGGGTACCTGTCTGTGTTGTGCAAACAGTCAGAAACAGATCCCAAACAGAGATAACTGGCAAGTTTGGGAAGTTAGTGTACACAACAGAGAGAATTAAAAAAAAGAACAACCCTGTGTTTGTCCAAGGTTCTGGTTTGACTTTTGTACGATTCAAGGTAGCAGCAGATGTATCTGTGGTCAAGTCATGATTTTTTTTATTAAAACAGTGTTACAGTTCCTCACAATGCTAAGTATCTGATGGAAGCGAAGTCTGAAATAAATTAATGCAAAGATAAAGACAAGGGGTTTTAGCAAGTCCAATCCTGCCTGTTGTGCAATAATATATGAACACTGCCTATAGATCCCAATGTGATAGGGAGCCCTACAGAATGTCAAATCTCCTGTTGAAGTACCCTTTGGACAGTTTTACACATCTTTTAAATGATGAAGCATAAACCCGTATTTTTAAAATTGAACTCTTTATTAAATCAGTAGGCAGATGCTACAGATCCAATGAAGCAAGTGTAGAAAGGGCAGTGAAGTGTTCATATTGCTTTGGGCTTTCTAATACCGGGCAAACAAAAGCATCTAACGAAACCCTTTAAAATTGTGTCAGATACTATATTTTAAATATGGCAGAGAAAGTGCATAGATGTGCTGAAAAGGCCACTCTCCAAAAGTATGTCCTGCAGCATGTGGAGGATGTAAAAGTTTAAAGTCTGCGTGTACAGACATGGTAAAATGTCTACTTGTAGTGCCATTCCAAAGTGGAAAGAACAATCACTGACACAGGCCACCAGTCTATGCTGTATAAGTCTGGCATTATTACTGGACATGACAGGGCAGGAGATGGATAACAATAAGGGAGCAGAGAGATAAAATCAATGTTTAAAAAATGTTTGAAGATATATTAAAAATGAATCCACACACCTTGGGTCACTGTTACTGACATGTCATAAAGATAATTAATTTCATGCTTGGGGAAGCAGCCAACCTCGTCACTGCAACAGAAACACCAAAGAAACTTTCACCAGTGCTTCAAACTGAAGGGACAAAATGTCTTGAAAACAGTGGAATGAATAAATTTCTAATAGTCTTTCAAACTATTACATAATGGCAATTGCGTGCACAGACATACCAAAGAACAGAAGAGCATCCATGCTGTAGGAAGACAGAACAATAGAAAAGACAATTTACTTAGTATATTCTTGAACGAATGAAACTACGGATTGTCTAATATCCAGTAACCATTTGGGGTGCCCTAGTATTTAAGGTAGTCTTTGTTCTCACATGTAATGCAGTTACAAGCAATCCAGATGCAAGTTTTGAGAAGGGTTTTAAGGATCATTTAAGGGAAGACTCAGAGCGTCAACAATGCATCTCGTAAAGTCTTAGCTGGACATGGATTTGTTTTTATCACGTTTTGTCATGTTCCTGGTTAGCAGCATCACCAGTTTTTTAAAAAATGTATAAGACATCCAGCTCTAGTTTGCCAGGGTAGCCTTGGAAGATAGAAGGGAAGGTGGCTCATCAGACAGCCCCTTCCTAGGAAGGACAGCCTCAGCCTTTTGAACATGCTTGTTGCTTACCTCTTACTTGCAGCTGGATCATGAAGAAAGTATTTCAGAAAAAAGAAGGCAGTCATTTTAACATAGAGAACATTTCTGAAAGAGTGGGATATCAGATGATGTAAGAATTGCATTTGTATTTCAGAGATATACATGATTTTAATTATGTATGAATAGGAAATTAATTCAGAAATGAGCATATCTACCTATATTAATGATTGGAAAATAACCAATAAAAGTCACATGAAAGCTTTCATGTATTAGATGTTACCTGAGAAGACCACCTGTGCTGTAAATTCTTATTTTAAAAAAAAAAAAAAAAAAAGACTTCTCAGACTTCTCAACAGTGTTTGTCAAATAAATTGGGTTACAGGGTATAAATCATATTTAATTAATGAAAATGGACTCCTGTTGCTGCTGCTGTGCAGTGATTCAGATGATTAAAAAAAAACCCAAAAAACTATGGCATGGGATAACAACAGTGCAAGATCATTGTCATGCAAATTGTTTTGAAGACATCAACTGATTGCTTTTTGACTAGTCTATGAAAAGAACACATTTAATTAGATTCCGGTGTGTTGTACAGCCCTTTTTGTGTGTTTTTAGACCCCTTCCATATTTGCATACCTGTCAACACATAGAAAATGGGGAGGAAAAAGCATGCTTGAATAGAAAAACTGAGACAAGTCCTTTTAACTCCCTTAAACACATTAGCTGCTTTGAGAAATACAGTGCTAACCTAACTGATACTTACCATTTCTATTATTGTTTCATATTTTGTTTAAAGACAGATGAGAGCAGCTCTCTGTCAGAAACTTTGCAGCTAAGATCCACCTCTGTAAAGACATATAAGCTTCCACTTTCCACAGATGTTGATAAAAATATGTAATCTTTGAGGCAGATATATACTGAATTTTCTGTTTCAAACTTCTCTAAAAATGTGGGAGTATCTGCAGAAGGCAATGTTCAGAGACAGCAGATTGACCACTTCCTATCCTCACAGGGGATTTGTTTTACAAACCCCTTAGATTAATGCTCACCATTCAGGTCCTAAATCAAACCAGGATTCAATTCTGTCATAATTTGGACAAAACCCTTCAGTTTGACATGGTGCAGTTAGTGGTGTATCTGGTGAGCCCTTCAGGATGCATTAAAAAACCCTCAGCATAACACACCACAGCAGTTCGTAACCCAAGAAGAACGGGTCTGTGTTGTGCATGGAGAGAGGACTCAGACAGGCAGTGATTCCTGAGCTGGTGGTGATGGGTCTGGAGAGTCGCCAAGTACAGCACCATGCAGGTGTACCTGCGTAGATCCAGAAGCAGTACTGGCTGCAATCAGTTGGTTATAATTAAGTTGCTTTAGACCTAGGTCATTTCCTGGCCAGGAGTGTTGGTTTCATCTGCTCTAGCCTTCTATTTCTGGAGGGAACTCAGACTTCAAAAAGGCAAATGCAAAGTCTTGCCCCTTGGAGGAATAATGTCATGTAACAGGAGAGGCTGGAGCCACCTGTCTGGGAAGCAGCTCTGTCAAAAGGCCTTGTTTGCAGGTCAAGCTAGACAGCAAGTTGAACCTGAGTCTATAGTGTGCCCTTGCAGCAAGAAAGACCAGATGCATACTGCAAGAGTGTGGCTTGCAGCATCAGTGTGGCCACTCACAAGTGTGTCCAGTTTGGGGAATGCCAGGACAAGAACAATGTGACATACTGGAGTGAGAGCAGCAGAGGGCCACCAAGATAGTCAAGGGACTGGGGCACATAACAGGACAGGTCAGGAGGAGAGGCTGGGATTTCTGGGCTTGTTCAGAGAAGGCAAAGGGAGATCTTATCACAGTCTCCAGTTACTGAATGGAAAGACAGAAAACAAAACCAGACATTTCCCAGAGGTGTACAGTGATAGGACAAGATACTCCAAACACAAGTTAGAACACAGGAAATTGTCACCTGTGAAGGTGGTTGGCATTTGATCACCTGTGAAACTGGTCAAACACTAGAGCAGATTTTCTAGAGAGGTGGTGAAACCTCCATCATTGAAGATACCTATAACTGAGCTGGACAAAGCCCTGCACAACCTGCTCTAGTGCAACCCACTCTGAGCAGGAGACTGGACCACAGGACTTCAGAGGTCCCTCTCCACATAGGTAATGTGCAATTCTGTGCACCATGAACATCTTGGGCCCACATGCTGCCATTGTTACACATGTGTTGTGGCCTCTCTTGCACATTCAGGAGGAGTAACTCATGAGCAGAAATGTCTAGCCAAAGGGTAGGTCTGCACTGGGGAGCTGAGTGCATGGCTACCACAAAGGCAACAGGACTTGTATGCAATTCAAGGAAAAAAAGAAAAGAAAAAAAAAAAAAAAAAAAAAAAAAGAAGAAAGAAAAAGAAAGAAAAAGAAAGAATGGCTCAGTCATTGAATGTAAGAATTTGAGAAGTGGTTTACACCTGACCAGCTCTGAGAAGTTTTCATTCTCTTCATGTAATACAGCTTCCTCTGTGGTATCATCCCTCTCTGGTCTTGTTCAGCCACATCCTTCCCTTAGAACACAGAAACCCACAGAAAATCCAGCTTGGTACCTCTAAACTCTGCCATGTTTTGAAACTTCTCATAATTTGTATGCCATCACAGTAGCAATAAAGAATTCATTTGAGCAGCTTGTTTCTACTTAGTCCACTAAATTAAAATCAAAAGCATTGTTCAAAAAACTAACCCAGTCAATTCCTGTGCTTTTACAAGTACCAGTAAATCGTATGTAACAGGCAGGCTGTTAAATACAATCAGTCAAGATGAAAAATGGGAGGCTGGTGTTATCACAGCTCTCACTAGCAAGCTTGCAGTGTCAAATGTGCCTCTTTTAATCAGCTTCTGCAAAATCCAGACAACACAACATCAGCAGGAGGGAGAGAGATGAACGAAGGTCAGCTGAGGTGTGGGGGGGAATGAGCACCAGTGTGCTTGCAGAGAGGGAGAGAGAAGAGTCCGCTGGTGCTTTGTTCCCCTTTACAAACACTTTCAATCAAAAGCTGAATAGTAAATCCACAGCGAGTTACATTGATATTGTTCCTGTATTGAATATAGGGATATGCAGCACTACACTGCAGGTGAAAGGGAGGTGTTCAACTGCAAGCCTTCCAGCCTCTCTTCAGATCCACTCTGAAACATGCCATAGCACAACTCTGGGAGGAAGCGATGATAAAATGCCACGGGATCCATGGTGAATGACAGGAAGAGAAGGAGTAGTTGTTTTAACTCTGCAACTTACATTGGATGTTCTGAGTTACCCTGATATTTTCTATTCAGTTCAGAATGGTTCATTTTGTAAGGTTTATTTTTTTCCTTTAGTTTTTGTTTGTTTGTTGGTTGGTTGGTTAGTTTGGGGTTGTGGTTTTTTTGTTTGTTTTTTTTTTAGTACTAGATAAAGAGACTTTTTAATATAGAAAGAAAACTATCAGTTTCAGACAAGTCAATGAAATAGTCCTTGTCCTTCTTTTTTTCTTATCAGATTGACTTTAAAGTTGAAACAAATGCAAAGGGAAAAGCACAAAGGGAAAAGCATTAGCAGTTTCTTCTTCAACAAATACATGGTCTCTCTTCTGCACCTACTTACTTATTCACAGTCTTTCAGTGTCTCATAGATCAAGGAAGCAGAGAGTCTCCAGGGAAAATTAGACTGCTGTTATTCTACAGAATCCATCATCTTTCCAGCTTTGCTCATTTTCTCTCAAACAGTACATGCACGGATGTGTCATTACTCACCAAGGACACGACTGTGGTATCAGGGGGAAAGGCAGAAGAAAGCTCCAAGCAGCTCTGTGTGCGTGCGAGTGACTGAAAACGCTTCCTTGGGGTTTTTATAAACTTGCAGACTGCATTGGTGAATTTATAAAATACACCTGAGAACAGCTGAAATCCAGCTGAACGCAGCCAGTCCCATTGCATTGTTAATAATGTCTACGGCATGTTAGAATTTGCATAATTTGTTAGCAAGTTTTCAGTTTGAAGTGTGAAAGCAAATCGAAGCCTATCCCACTGTCCTGGCTTTGAAGAGTCAGAAAGGTCCAGGCAAATATAAGTTCTGACTCTGTAGCAGCTCTTGAGAAAATGTCTCAAATAAGAAGTATATAACTCGAGTTCCTAGGTCAGCATTCAGTAATGATAGGGGAATGGAGAAGTGGCTTTGTCTGCTGTTATTCCAAGTGATTGCTGAATGATTTAACATCTTGAGTGTTTTGCCTTGTATTTCTAATGATTTTTGCCTTTGCTCCTTCTGCTCGTTTTGAAGCAGGCTGTGTGTGTTAATTAGGAAATGTAAATACCTTTACAGAACTGCGCATTTGGATCAATTTTTCAAAAGCAAATGCTGTTAACCACACCAGTAGAAAACATGAACAAGTATTTATTCTCACCGTTGTCTTATGGCCTGAAATATCCATTTCTATATAAGTATAGCTTTTTAAAGAGAGGAAAGGTTGGGACATCTGTAACCTTAAATGGAATGTAAATTCCTATAAAAATTAACAGTTTGTGGCTTTGATTCCTGGCTAGTGGAAAGTCAAATTCTCACTCCATGAGCTCCTGTGGTGAAGGGGGTGGACAGAGCCTTGGCAGCTGTTCCTGGAAGCCTGGGGGTATCAGTGGTGGTTCCTGCTCTGCCAGGAGCCTTTCACTGGGAGGCTCAGTGGTAAGAGCCTTGATTATGCAGCCAGCAGCAATAAAGGTAATGTACGGGCATTTAGCACAGAGCTAACTAGAGTTCCGTATTTCCAGCCTGTGGACAATAACACTAAGAGGCTGAAGTAAATTTTGTTCCAGGTCAGAGTTAATATACTTTTTAAAAGACAAATTCAGAAAATTAAAACAGTGTGCTGGTTTGAAAAAATATGCAAGTATGGTTCTTAATTTCATTTTATAATTGTATTTTGCATCTTTTTATTGTATGCATAGCACCTTTTGACATTTCACAATACATATGACAGTCCAAATATTATTTGAGGTTTTATAGGTGTTCAAGCCCATAATAAGGGCTTAAATGTTTGTCTTATTTCCTGAGTTACAGTGGATCGTCAAACTTTTTGCGTACATTAGAGCTTTTGAGTTGATGCTGGTACACTCCGAGGTAGAAAAGACCAAACTGTATAACCTCCCACTGTGCCATACCCTGTGGTACAGCATTATGCTTATCATCACGCCAACGCTCCCCTACAGATTTTTGTAAACCTGAAATTTTAGATTTCTGTGAAATGACAACTTCAGAGCCCAGAGTCTTGTCATTTAGAAATGAATTTTCCCAGTGGGAACTTCTCTTGAAATCAACATGTTTCCTAAGTGTTTTTCTTTTAACCATCTAGCAGATGTTGTTTCATAAGAGAAGAGAAGAGAAGAGAAAGAACAAACCCCATTTCCAGGAAAACATTCAGCACAAGCTCTTATTTGAGGCCTGATGCCAGGGATGGCTCTTCCCCTAAAATTTCCCTGTGGGTGATGAGCTTAGCAGAACGATAACAGTTTGCTCCTGCAGACTGTCCTTTCTTTTGCCTGCTGCCTGATTCCTAAATCCCTCCCTGCTGAGGAAGGCCACCAAGACCTTTCTGCTTATGAAGGAGAAGCTGAATTGTTGCTAGCTCCACTTGCCCCTCTCCTCTGCCCCTTCCCAGCAGAACTGTGCTGTGCCCGGGCTCTTCCCTCACTGCACAACCCCTCCTTGCTTCCCCAGTTGCCATATTGCCACCCCTACCAGATTTCAGGAGCCCTAATCTTGTAACTGAAGGGGGGTGGGGGGGTGGTTATCTTCGCTTCCCTCCCTTGTTATTAAATACTACTCTTCTGTCCTTGCCAAGATATCTATTTGCATGTTTGCTTACAACCTGCGTCAGGCTCACTCTGCTGGTCTCCCACCTTCTGGGCCCGTTGTGCCCCATGCAGCTGTCCCTGATGGGTGCTGCCATCTGCACCGGCTGCCATCCCTAGACCTCCCCTCGCCCTCTGCAGAACCATGGTGCTGACTGGGCTTCTTTGCTCTCTTTTCTTTGAACTGACCTTTAATTGGGGAATTGTTCCTCACTTGGTGCTTAAGTGGCTGAACTAATTCCCCAGGTGTTCCTCATTGAAAACTTTTCAAAAACACACATAGTTAAGTATTTATTTTCCTCTTGTTTCTGCTGAAAGTGTAAGGAAAACGCTCCCTGCCACTGTCTGTGTTTGACATTTGCCATAGAGAAATTTACAGAGGATCTTGATATGACCCATTTGTGCATCATCATTTTTATTTTGAAAAACACAGGAAAACCAAGGCCTTGTTGTCATGAAAAAGTAATGCTTGAACCTGTAACTATATAAACTATACCTTGTAAAACAAGCTCTGATTTTGTCTCACAGCTCCCAAGTTGCTTTCCCTTCATCCTTAGTAATGAATTGGCACCATAAACTTATTTTATGTTCTGCTATCTAGTAAATATAGAGTAGTAGGTAGCAGAAACGGGAAATTTATATCCTCAGTCCCTTCACTGTGAAAAGTATTAATCACAAATGACAGTTATAGCCTCAACATGTCCAATTTATAAACAGTAGACAAACTGGACAAAGTAAAGGTATGAAGAGTTCAGTTTTACCAGCCCTTGACAACTGATGCTGTCATTTGCCTGTGGACAGTGGGAAGAGTCAAAGAGGGTATTAGACCTTCTCCTGTGCCATCTCCACAAATCGCTGGACATAGGACTTGTGCTTGTGCATGTGGTCTTTGCAGAAACAGTCTGCAAGCAAATGCTGAGAGGCAGTGCTAGAAAATGTGAAGCTTGGCTTCTGGTGCGTGGCAAATGCTGCATCCTCAGCTCACTGCTTACAAGTCCGGATGCAGACAGAAGTCGAAGGGGGAATTATGTGTCAAAAATAAGCCTGATACTGCAACTGTGACTAGCTGTGGCTTTGGAGAGGGCGAAAAGCTAGTCATCCAGTAAGTGTCCCTGAAGATTAAGATCCTCACATAAAATTATCGCTTTTCTCCACTATTGAAATAGCCAGATCACATTTGTATTAAGCAAAATGGAAGATAGTGTTAGATTTTGGACTGGCACTGTCTTTAAGCATCACCAAAAAAATATGATTTTGTTTGCCGGCTTCAAATCCTTCAGGGGACAAATACTGTGGGACATTTACCTACAAGACGTCCATAAATGTACTCATGAAAGAACCAAAAGTTAATAAGGCAAACATTGTTTTTACTTTATGACAAGTGGTTTGCCTTAAGTCTGCTGATAAGTGCTCCAAACTTGAAACACACCTGCATTAAGCCAAGAAACGCAGAAACTTTACTATGATACTAATTTACTTCTTAATTCATTTTAATGCTATTCATGGGCACATTGCCAGTGTGCTGATTTGGACTCTATTTGCTGTAGTCTCTTTGAAATATGGTCAACAACATGTTTATAATCTCATTTTGAGTGTTATAGGCTGAAATACAGCCCCCCAACAAACACTAATGTATAAAAAAGGAAAGCAAACAGGAGAATACACTAATGTCTAAGGGATTTGGCTTTCCTTGCTCTTCCTTCTTACTTCTTTGGTGAGTGTTTTCTGCATGAAATCCATGGCTATGACTGTGGGCTAAGCAACACGACAGGGCTTCACTGTTGCTGCACTCAGCACAATCCCTGCAGCTATTTTGGTGGTACTTGTGGGTGGGCAGGAGGGGTGAGCTGAGCTTGGGTGGCCTCTCTGGCTTTCAGATGAAACTGTATCTTCCTCGTACAAGAGGCAGTCAGTGACTGCAGAGCTTGGACAACTGACAGAGCATCCTGAGCCCCTAACCAAAGAACTCTAGTGGCGGGAGGATTAATAACAGACACTACAAAGTTAAAGGAAGAGGAAAGGCTAGCACAGAGTTTCACAATGTTATAAACCAAGAGCTCTGGGACATCATGGTGTCAGTAGGGAGAATTAGCAGCTGCAGAAACAAAGGATAAATGCAGAGGTCAGGTATAACCTGGAGGGTTACAAACTGGAGAGGAGAGGAGAGGAGAGGAGAGGAGAGGAGAGGAGAGGAGAGGAGAGGAGAGGAGAGGAGAGGAGAGGAGAGGAGAGGGGAATAGGCTTGATACTTGCCTGGGTCATAGATGAGCATGAACCAAGTGTTGGTGCAGCCTTGTGGACAGCAAAGCAATGGCATGACCCTGATGTGTCCTGCATTGGCCCTGAATGTGCTGCACCTCTCTGGCCCTGCCTGACTTACTGCATAGGCAGAGACGCCCTCTTCAGTCTGGGGCACCACATCCAGCACAACCCTGACACATTCTGCCTGCTTCTGGTTCTTCAGAAGCCTGTCTCTTGGCTTTTTCCCTCTGGGGAAAGCTGCTCACCAGACAAGGCAGTTTCCTGACCTAGTTGATAGAGCAAGGCCCTGCAGGTAACTTAAGTCAGCTTTGCACAGTCCTATTTAGCTCTTCCTCCAGCCCAGAGGATGCTTGGCTGAGGATGCACAGCAAGGTAAAGAGACAGAACACAGACCCCAGAACAGATAGTGTGGGCTACCTGTGTAGCTGTTTGTGCCTTAATGGTATTTGTCACTTTGCAGATGGCTGGAGAATCAAGATAGTGTGTAAGACCTTTTTTTGACTTCTTTAGTGCTGCGTATGTCAGCTCAGCCACATGCACACAGTCATGCTTGCACAAGTGGCAAGTTGGCATCCAGCACAGAAGTACTGTGTAGCATCATTCTGTGTGAAGCCCAGGATGTGTATTGTGAAATACTTAGAGTTTGCCATTCTGATATGTATCTTAGCAACATAGTTCTGCACAATTGCAAACAAAATTATAAAACGGGTTTCTTTCTATCTTCTTTTTTTTTTCTTTTCCCTAAAACAGGTCAGAAGAAAGAAGTGCAAAAAGATCAGGATGCTAACAGACCATCTGTCTCATCCCCTAAGAGATCAGCAGTAACAGCCACCAAGCTCCATTCACCAGGTATTTATGAACCCGAAAGCACTATTTCAGGGAAGATTTAAACTTGATCACTTTGCATCTCTTGTTAACACATTAAAATCTGAGACCTGCTATTGTTAAGTGAAGATTGATTGCATCCAAGGTTCGTTAAACTGGCTGTGAGTACAGCAGGCTTTATCATCCCAATGCGTGAGATGAATAAACTTACGTTCTCTTTGTTACAACTGTGCAATCATCTCTCCTGCAAAACAAAGAGTTGTTGCTATTACATGTTTAAGGCTACAGGAATATTTTTTTCATTATTATAATTTTCTTATATAAAAGGGGAACAGACAGATATAGTGAAGTAGAAGATACCTCAGACAATTAACTGTCATGAAAATATATTACTTGGAATCTACTCTTACTGTTGTGCAGAGACACTAAATTTCCTGCCTTATTTCTATGCATAATTGAAAAAGGCATTATCTATAGAAATAACCTTCAGATTGCTATTGGGCCATTGTCAACTTACCCCTCAATATTGGTACGAACACATGGTTTTAGCATTTCTAAAGAATACCTTTGTTTTTACTGAAATGAAAAGAACTTATTTCCATCTATGTCTACTAGGTGTACATTAACAAATATATAAGGTACCTAAAGGCTTTTGAAAGACTGGCCTTTGGCTGTTCTAAATGCTTCTGAAATGAGTGGGCATAGTCCCACTGTTTTCATTGTGCTTATGGTTTATCTTCTGTTCTGTTACCTCATTTTTCAGACTTGACTTAAATAATTTAAATGTCATCTTTACAGCTATGTGATACTTGAGTTATAATTGTGGGGCATGTTACTTCATTTTATGGTAAACTATAAAACATGTAGAACAGCACTTTGGCTCCTATAACTTGCATCAATAGCCTCTTCATGTTTACTGAACTCAGGCCCTATTCTTCTCCTTCCCAACCAACAAAATGGAGAAAATGGAAGGTTAAATTTTATCTTCCAAGGTGCCAACAGGACTCAGAATTTTTCTTCTTACTAAGATACTAGGGTAAAAAGTTTATCTTATCTCTGTCCTCTGAGTCGTGTAATTTTCAGGCTGTTTTGTACCTGGTGAGATCAACAAGAGAGATCCAAATAAAATTTTATTGCTGAGAGTTCCAGACCCGCAGCTCCCCGGCGTTTATAATGGTAGGAGTCCATTTTAAACACCAACAGTGATTGTGGCTGTACCAGCACATTACAGCACAGCTTCCACTAGAATTAGAAAGTAAAATGAAACACGGGTATATTTTCCTGTGTATTTGTATTGTCTTAAGGAGGCCTGCATTTCCATGGGTGACTTAATGATTCGCCTGGCTTAAATTTTTGGCATATCCAACTCATGAGGCCTCAAAGGCTCCTTCATTCTTATGAGAGGTTAAGTAACTGCCCTCTCTCCATCAGACTGATTTAAGATTTCTTAAGCTTGGTTGTCTGAAATTATGGCAACCTGAAATTGTTTATCACTGTAAGGATCAAATAGGAAAATAAACTTCACCTTCACTTATGTTTTTAGAGTAGCCTTTAGCATTCTTTGAAGTAACAACAACATCAATAGCAGCAAACATTTTTTTTTCACCTATTTAACAATTTCACAAAATAACCAAAGCAACCATTAAACAGGACAAGGAGTGAGTGTAGCTGGGGCTAAGGGGCAGTAACACAGACCTTCCTCTGTCAGGATCACAAACTCATGCAGCATTTATAGTTTGTGGTAGGGGAGCATATATCCCCCAGTTAACTCCACCACAGCTACATGTGGCCATGGAACAGGCTCTAAAATTTCTGAGTGCCATTTCTAGGTCGTTTTCCATGCTACTGGCCTCCTAACATGCAATTCCTTCTAATCAGTGCTCATTTTTGACTGTCATACAATTTTTTTTTTAGCCTTGAATCTTATCTTTACAATTTGGATCCATCCTCTTGAAAACTTGCAAGGGTGTTTTGAGATGCAGTCTTGTAGGGAATCTCAGTTTTATCTATTGATGTAATACCATTCCTTAAATCTGTGTATAGGAGCAGATGTGCATAGATGCAGGTGTTCTCCTTCCACCCCATTGCAGGATGGTGCAACCTGCTTCTGACATCTGTCACTCTACAGATTGCTTGTTATCAATCTTTTTGAAGTAATTTTCTCACTTTCCTTACCAAAATGTTGGGAATTGGGGAGTTAAAAGACAAAGAAATTGTATTCCCCATCTAAATCCTCATGAAGTCTGTTAATTATGAGTATATACTTGTTATGTCTGTTAGTTCAAACATTCAGGTAGATAAAAAAGACCTGGGAGTTTTGAAGTGGATCAAAGAGGTTCAGTGATTTCAGTGTACAGGGGGTCTTCCCCCCTGGACCCACCATCAGCAAAAGGGACATTCAGGATCAGGGCCAGCATCATTAATACATACCTTGTTTTGCACAGAGCAACAGAAGAGAGGCATCAATGGCAGAATAAGCTTGGTAAGCTGCTTTTCAGACCCAAATGAACCAAGAAATTCAGATTTATCCCTGAGGAAAATAGCACAGTTTAATTTACAAGGACAGCTTATAATACTGACAAGGACAACATAGAGATGTGCACTTCAAATGTTCCAGTGAACAGGAAAGCTACAAAGATATAAGACCAAACAATCTGATGGGTTTCTGTTTTAATTAAAACTGGACCGATTTCAAGGGCTTCTCCCTACACTTCTCCCTATGCCTTCTATTGTAACGTCACCATGCTGTCTAAACAACCCAGGATTTTTATACTAAAAGGACAGATATTTATGGTTGTTGCTTTTATGATTTTTTTTAATTTTGTGATAATACCCACTGCCCAGTCAAAAGCCCCTTTGAATGAATGACAGAATCTGTAAGAAAATATCATTCCTGCACAAAAAATTGTACAGGCTTTAACTGACATGAAGATGGAGAGAGGGCAATAGTTATGCTGCTTGAGCTCTCTTAATTACAGAAAGTCCTTTCTAACATCCTTTATTGTATTATTTGGGTCTTGCAACATCATGAAGTTAGTCTTGACATTTTGTGAAACCTGGTATTCCTCTTTGCAAATGCAAGTCTTAGGCTCTATGAGTTTCAAAGTTTGTTTTGTGCTTTGCAGCTGCAGCGTGAGATACTTGGAGACAAGAGGGCACATCTCTGCTGGAGATGGCTCCCCATAAGCTTAGCCTGGAGCCAGAACATAGTCAAGTAGGTTAGAAAATATGCTCCCAGTGGCTCCATACAAGCTGAGGATCTAAAAAAGCAGGAATATGCTCATGGCGTATTGCTCTGGTAAAGCCATACTTCTTCCAGGCCTGATCTAACAAAATTGCCCTGAGGATCCATTTGCACACCCAGGCCACAGTTTTAAAGAGCTAAAATATCTAAAGCACATCTGACAAAATCACCTCTGGAACAGTGCTCTGCTTCACAAATTGGCTGAAACTCGTACAACAGATGCTTCTCTGAGGAAGGATTCTTCTAGTTTTTAGGAAAGGGGTAGATAGTGTCCATGGCAGAATACTATCCTCTCTTCTGTTCATTGCTGAAAACTGGTTGGAGGCATTGTTTGTGTATTCATTTTCAAAAACTGTATACTATGAGACTATAAAACTACAAGATATCATTTTTTTTTCACATTCTTGTTGTCACTATTTACTGCAGGGTGACAATAAACTGTGGCAGATGTTCTCTGTTAACCCCCTGCCCTCCCCACTAAGGAAAGGTAATAGGTGTAAAAGGGAGAGAGACTTGTGAATTGGAAAGTTAAAAATGCTTTACTAATGCTACTAATAAATAGAAAAAAAAAAAAATGCAAAACCAATCTTGAATTTCACAGTGGCATTGCTCCAGTGCCTGCAGGGCAGGTATCCAAAAGCCCTGGGCTGGAATCTGCAGTAAACTGGAACTGGATTCAGGGATGCAGGGCCTGGAGCTAGGCCTAGGATCACCAGCAGAAATGGCAGGGTTTTCTTCAGACGCCAGCCAAGGTCAAAGAGAGCGAGACCCTCATGATCTCATGTTTTTATAGGGTGTATGACATGAATGGGATGGAATACTTAGTTGGTCAATTTTAGTCACGTGTTCTGTCCGCCTCTCTTTGCAAATATGCCCCTCTCACTTAAGGGACTTACAAAATTTATCAGTAACCTTGGCTGACATAGCAATAAGTCTAAACCTGTGGTTCATCTGCATACCATTGCTACTGTTAACAGCTCCGGAGCAACTGTTTCAAAAACATGTAGCCAGATTCAGAAAAGTGCAATTACTTAGAAGAACTTAGCTGAAAGAGAAATTCATTAAAAGAGAACTGGTCTTGTTTAAAACAAAACCAGGATCCTTGTATATGCAACCCTTTCTGCTAACATCAAAATGTTCATTTTTCATGTGTATCCAGACCATCTCTAGAAACACATGCGAACAAGGTGACTGCCTCTATTTTGTCCCTCTTTCATACCAACTCTAGCTCTTAGGCTAAAAGCTTGAGAGTAGTGGGAGAAGCTGAGGAAGAGAACCAGATATTCCTGGCCAGTATTCAGGAATGAGCTAAAAGGCATCAGCTGAGGAGAGACTGAGAGTGGCAAAAAGAATCAGTAACCTGTGCTGAGGTGTGGCCCAGCCAACCATAAATGTTTGCAGAGGATTGTTCTCAGAAAGCTAAGAAGATAAAGACAAAACAGATTGTCCAAGCAGTGGCCTGAGCAAAGTGACACTACTAGAAGGGGTACGTCCTGCTTCATCCTTGTCACTGAGTATTTCCAGAGAAATTGATGGTTGACTCAAGTAGGACATGAACTTAGAGTGAAAGTCTCACTTCCCTTAAGTGGCTTATCGTGAGTAAGCTTTAGTTCTTGTGCCATTCATATGAGTATGACACTGTATTTGGGCTAACTATAAAATCATAGATTTGTTTGGGTTGAAAGGGACCTTTAAAGGTCATCTAGTTCAACCCTCAGACATGCTACATCAGTGGTTTCACACCTTTATACAGGATCAGGCTTGCTTCAAGCCAACTTGGAGCACATCAGCGGAGCCAGAGTCTGTCTGGACCTGTTTCTGCAGGCAGACCATTCAGTGATTCTGTTGTGACCAATGGTGCACAGAGAGCAGACATGAACAGCCAGTGCTGTAACCAGTCATCATTACGTGATACCTGGTGGCATTTCTATATGTATCTGGTTTGTGTTGCAGCTTTAGAAGTGTCATAAATGGGAGAGCAAAGGGAACTGGCAGGGCAGACAGCAATATTGTTGATAAAAAGAAATAGTGATACCTCAATAGCAAGCAACCCATGCTGTGTTTGCATTCAGGGAAGAGCAGCTCCAGTCCCACATTGTCCCATTTGGAGGCAAAAGGAAATTTGCAATGGCAAAGGAAATCTGGTACCACTGTCAAGTCCCCAAGCTCGGGGTTCAGGTGGCCAAAGAGTGTAAATGTCATCCAACTGCTTCCCACATCTACAACATGATAAGGTGAATCTCAGCCTGTAAATGCCCATTTCTCTCATTGCTATTCAAGAGAGTCCGTCATCACACATCAAGGTGCAGGCAGATGCCTAACATGTGAGATGAAACCTTCCTTTAACAACCTCAGTCCTCAGCAAGACACTCGTAGGAGAGCTCTCCTCAACTCACAGCAGACCTTCAGGCTCGGAGGCTGAGGTGAGATGACTGTACAAAGCATTGAGCTTTGGTGCCTAGGGAAGCACAATTTGCTGTGCTCTTGCTTTTTTTGAAAGTCATTACAGATCTGAGTGAATGCTACAGACTTTTTTTTTCTTTTGTAGACCTGAGTCCCGAAGTCTTTAGAAACACATCAAGGTCATGCCCATACATATGAAGTAACTGACCCTGATAATCTTTTCTTCTTGTCTCTTCTTTGTAGGACATCCCAAGCAAAGGCCAAGCACCCCAAAGAATGGATTCTCCCCCAAACCAGGAGAGAGTAGAGACGCTGAAAAACAGTTCGTTCAGAAACTGAAGGAAAAGTGCGATGAGCAGTCCCGGCAATTAAGCAGTATTCAAGATGAGCTTAAAAGGGCCATCTGTGGCTTTGACGTCTTTGCTATAACAACACAGCACTTTTTCAGACAGGTGAGTGCAATGTGTATTTTTCACTATTGGAAAGATACTTTGCCTTTACACCAGTCACTTGCCCAAATTTATTCCACAGTCGTTGAAAGTTTGTTCTTGCAAGAAAAGCATGTAAGTACTTTGAAAATCAAAGCTCAGGAACTTGGAAGAGAAAGAATTGTGACTGAAGCATTTGTCACAAGCATGAAGGTATTTCAGGATGTTTTTTACAGGAAAGCAGATGCAGAAACTTAGAAGCCTCAGTCTCTGACTGCTACAGCTGGAATGAGAAGTGTAACTGAGATATTGATGCTTGTGAACAAATATAAAAACCACACGTGCATTTAGTTAGCCAAAGGTGTTGGATGAAAGAGAAGATTTTCTTTCTTGCAGCACTTATCTACTGTTCCTGTTCACCACAGATCAGGCAGAGAGGTCCCTGTTACAGAGGTCCCAATTCCTGAAGATGTTAGAATAACATTATCTCAGCATTTAGGAGGTTACATTCAGCAGGTATAAAGAACATAAAGAAAATGTCAGTATTAGAGAAGCTTAATTATTCACTAAACCTGAGACAAAATGAGTAAAGTTTAAAAGATGACCACAGTAACGATGAAGGACCTGTAGGTATTGCTTGTTTCAAAAACCATTTAATGATCTGGGAAATCTAGCCAGGGTCTGAGATCCAGACCTGGCTCCCCTGATGCCCACGCATTTTGTACTATCCCAGGTTAAGCTGGTGCCCTGACTACTTTGTGAAACAGGCAGATGATGGCCAGCAGTAGGACTCAAGGTTTGGATAATAATCTTAGTTGCCTGTTTGCCTTTTTTTCGGAAGAGACAAGAATAAACTTTCAGTATTAAATGGGAGAAAAGAAACCAAAAAAAACAGAACTCAGCAGAAACAGTCTTTACAAATTCTGGAAAACTTTATTCTTTTGCTGTTTGTTTTTTTTTTTAGTGGGAAAGGTTATCTTTGAACAAATACTGTGTCTCACACTTTTTCCAAAGTAGGAACTGATCTTGCTGGGAGGAACTTGACTGAACTGAAAAAAACAAGGAACTTTTAAAAAGTACTAAATATTTTAAGTACCTTCCCAGGGGATTTTCCCCCTCTAGTTTTTCTGTAGTCTTGACATTTCTGGGCTTGATGGGCATTTGTAAAGATTATTTTTTTCTTTTTTTTTTTTTGAGCTGACTGTGAAGTGTCCTTGATTAAAGTAGAGTGAAACAAAAAAAAGGACAGAGCAGTGTCTGCTCAGCTTTGTCTATATTCGTTGTCCACTGGGGAGAGATTTTTCTTCTCATGCCTAATTCACAAATTGATGAAGGAATTCTGGAGGCTTGGGCATATCTCCTTCATATCCTCTGGATATGTTTTAAATGAGAACAGCTGCTGCAGCTGAGCTCTGAGATGACTCTACATGTTTGTGCACATTAGATCTGTCCTGAGAGTGCCCCCTAAATTGAACACCTCAAGGGACTTTATTTAATAGTCCTCTTCAAGTCCTGGCTGGACACAGCTGTGCCTCATATTCCCAGCTCCTCTTCACTCAGACCAGCTGGGAGTTTGCACTAATACTCCTCTGAGGGCTTGGAGGTAAAAAAAATAATACACCTGTGGAATTTAAATGCCTTCAGGCCTGTGCAGTATTAGATGTAGATCTTTTCCCATCCAATACTGGACTCACCTGTGTTCAGCCTGCATGTCAGTCCCTTCTGGACTTGCCTTGTTGCCCCGGACTATGTATTATATATACATCTGCACATCATCATTCAGTGCAGTCCAAGACATTTGTGTCATGCTGCTAGCTACAGGGAGCTATGTAACATGGACCTCTCCCAGACAAAGACATCCCTGGCTTTGCTGGGTGATAAGCTACTCAATCAACATCAGCCCAACACTTATCCATTAGGCACTTAGATATGTTATATACATGAGAAGTATGGTTACTTTAGACTCAATTTTTAGTGAGTGGAGGCAGGTGAGCACTTTGGAAGACTATTTACAGCACCAAAGATCTAAATTTCTGCTTGAGGTACCTGCCTGTCTTGACTAAGGCCTTCAAGGAGGCCTAAGGCTGCTGCACTTTTCAATTTGGTGCTTGAGAGCCTACTTGTAGTGGGATGATCTGGGACTACTCGGGCAATTGTGTAATTGCGCAGTGTGTTATCTTGCAACATAGACACAGACTTCCAAGTTTTTGAGTGTCATTCAAAAATACAATCTCTTGACATTTTCTGATATTACATTATTGTCTGAAAGCTTTAGCAAAATTGCATTGGCTGGCTTTGGGTTAGGGCAGCTCGGCAAAAGAAACTTTTCCCATTATAAAAATAATAATAATCATTGTGTGTGTTTGTTTCTGAGAAGCCTGCAGGCAAAATGGTTGAGGTCTGAGTAGAAGTGTAGTTTGACAAGGGAATAATACTAACTCAGGAACAAGGTGGGGCCTTATTGCAGAGAAGTTCGGGGTTGATTTGTCCAACTGGTGATTCTGCTTTGCTTAACAGAGGGACCAATTCTACTTTGGTGCTAGGGAACCTCTTTGGGCTGACAGTCACCCATAGACTGATTTTGGTATTTCTCCCTCTCCTTACATCACAACAAAATAATATCCAAAACATAGATTTCTCTCTGAACTGGAGCTGAATTCTGTTAGAAAATGAGCTCCCAAGCATTGAGGACTGGACTGAGTCTTAAAAGCAACCCAAAGACCAATGTTCTGCACACAGGCAGGAGCGTCGCCATGGCTGTGGCTCTCTCATCTTGCTCACAGTGTTACTGTTTTCTCTCCAAAGTTGGGGAAAGCACCAGTGCAAGTGGCCCAACAGGCATGTTTAGCTGAAGAGACTGTCAATATGTAGTAAAGATTGTTAGCCCACACCAGCAGTTTCTTTGAGTGATTTCCAATTTTAAGCACTTGCTGTAACAACCTTAAGGTTGCACAACCGTTTTCTTTAGGCTTGATTGGATTTGTTTTCTGGCTGTTCCAGACCACTGCTGAATAGTATCCTGGAATCATCTCTCTTTCTCAGTTCAAAATGCTCTTAATAGGCAAGATGCATTTAATAGGCATTGAGGAGTACACAACATGTAGCAGTACTTAATACAGACCCATTAAATGACAGCTAAACTAATTTGCTATCTTGGGGAAAAGCCTCAGCAATAGAAGCACATGATGACTGGTGCAGTGGGAAAAAAAAAAACAAAACAGAACAAAACCCAATGGTTCTGACACAAGCATTTAGCTAGTTATAAAAAATAATGATTGCAATGCCTGTGGACCGCGTGGCTTCTAATTATTATTTAATTAGCAGATTAATTAGATAAGGCCTTCAGATATGCACACATGACCCGTGCTGACTTTGGGGACCACGTCAAACTTATTCTGAAGAGGAGTAGATTGAGTTTGTCCCTTACATTGGATGTTCATCATGTCAATACAAACTTTGTGCTGTGAGGGATACTCCAAAGTGAACAACTGACTGAGGGGAGCTGGAGTGATACCATGAAGATGATACCATGAAGACTTTTTAGAGCAAATATCATGAACAGCTCCCTATCAGCTGGTCATTCCTGACCCTATCTGGCATGTTAGCCAAGTAGTAATGACAGTTCTCGCCCAGTTTCAGCCCTGTTCAGCAAAGTGGCTGGCAGCAGTCCCTCTTGAAAGTGATAACAGTGCCATCTAAAGGAGAACACCCCAAAGTGACAAATTCTGGAGGGTAAATTCTTTTGGACATAAAGAGGGAGAAAAAAAAAAAATCCACTTTCATATCTCTAGTACACCCAGAGCTGATGTGTTTTTGCTGAGGACTGTCGTAGCCAAGCTGCACTGAGGCCCTGGAAACGGTTAATGCCTTTCTGCCAGTACAGCTTGCCCAAACAGCTGAAAAGCAGAATCTGGTTCACAAGTTCTGCCTCTGAAATTTCAAATTAGGACTACAGATCTACACAACATGTGAGGGGAAGGGATCCTTTCTAGGCTGAGGACCCCAAAGGTGGGAACAGGTAAGGGAAAGGGTTGTGCTGGGGTAGCCTGTCCTGTGCTCTACATGGGCATGGAAGGGTTTCCAGACTTGCAGCATTGCCTTGTGATGCAGTCTTTGTCATGGGGGAAAACTGCTCAGGACAGATCCCAGCAGGTAGACACAATCAGATCAGCTGGGAATGGGGCAGTCACACAAATGCCCTGAACAGTTGGAACAGCACTGCAGTACTCAGTGGTGTCCCAGCACTTTGTGTCCACCAACATGGGGAAAGACATGTCAGCAGTAACCAGTGTGCATGTTTGTCTCCATACCTGAGTGTGGGTTACTTTTGGACGGATATACAATATACACCTTCCAGACATGTAAACGCACAGAGCTGCATCCTGCAAAATTTAGGATGGACAATGAAAACCTTTTCTTCCCATTCAAATCTCTGAGATATGTATGTGCTTGTGTGTATTTTTCAGAGTAACATTTCTGTCCTGTGAATGGACAATACAGCACCCAGTGTGATGTAGCTTACCTTGTCCAAATGCTAATGACCTCTTGTGTTAAAGGAAAAATTGGCTGCACTAGTTATAAGTTGACTAGCACTTCCCACCTTTGTCTCTAAAACAGACATTTGGGCTAACATTTCAAGTGCTTCTCTCAGGCTGAGCTGAAAATGGTTTATTTTCACAACTATGAGAATGAGTTAAGGAGAAATATATCTATTGTTTGTGCCTGGTGGTGGCACAGTGGTAAGAAGCCAGGATTCATCAGCAAGACTGACCTTCTGGCTTTCAGGGCTACTACTTTCCCAACATTTGCAAAATATGTTAGAATTTGGCCCAATAATAGTCCTTAGAAAAGTGCCACTCCTCTCTCATCACTATTACAGCTTGGCTAGGTTTCCTGTATTGAGCAAGTTGTCTTTGCTCTTGCTGGACAACAGAGCAGTCAGAACAACTCAATATTTTAATTCTGTATCCTGGAAAACATCTGTTTTGTACTCATCAAACCCTGAACAGTTTAGGGATATGAATTGAAAACATTTTCTTGCAAAACAAACAAAACATGCTGTTTACTTGGGAGGAAAAAATGAAGAAGACTCTGTCATCATTTAGGGCTTTCTAAACTGCTTTTAAAGTAGAAATACATGAGCTTTGGTACTGGAGGCTACTAATAACAGGAAAACAGAGCAGTAAGGATCAAGAGGTCCTCCTTTACTTGCAAGAATTATGAAGAAGAGTCTATAAAGTGACTGCTATGGGACCTGCAGGGCACTCACTCATAGTCAGTTTGCCCAAGGAAGGGGTCAGGGTTTGTGAACTGAAGGAAATTGCCTGCTGTAGGTTCCTGTCTTATTTGCAATAGGTCCAGCAATGCCAGACTAATCCTGATGGAAATAACTCACTGACTCTGGAGGCGGTGGGGGATAGGGAGGCAAGCGAACGGGAAACTATGGGCAGCACAGGCAGCTTGCGCCATGATACAGCTGAAATAGGGATGTTTCACAGAGCTGCTGGCAAAGGCAGTGCTGGGACAGGGGGACAAGCTGCCTGGTGGTCCTGCCTGACCTCTCCATCTCTCCTTTTGGAGCAGTAACTAGTGCCGGGCAACTCTAGAGACATGTCACTGCTTTTGAGTTCTGAACCTGGCTGCACCTTCAGTGTTTTACTCTACAGGTCACAACACCATCCAATGCAAATCAGTGTCCTTATACTCAAAAGGGTTCATTTAGGTAAGACACAAAATACTGCTATCCTGTCATTAGCTACAGGTTTTCACCAGTGAATGCAGGTGTCCTGGGGCAGCCACAGCTGGGGACAGACCAGAAGGGTCTCTCAACAGCTTTGCAGCCAAACTGGCAGCAAATGTTAGACTGCTGCAGAGCCCCTGCTCTGCTCCCAGACAGCATGGGCTGCCCTGCTTCAGTCCCTGCAAGACACAAGGAAGAAAGTGCAGGGAACCTCTTGGCTTCTCCCCCTGTCCTCAGTGGCTTTCTCACAGCCACTGCTGTGACAAATACAGCAAATTTTGGTTTTGGGGGGTGGAAGAACATGCTTCCCTGGGAAGATCTGAGATAGTTGCATGCCCTTGTTTTGAAACACACACTACCACCACAACCCGCAATTAGAGTATGTTTGTAAGTCATGGTTGGATAAGAATTTTGTTAGTTACACATAAATATTTCAAAATTTTAAGCCAAAAAAATAGCTCCAGGCATTCTAATACTCCTCTTGAAGAGCTTTTAAATGTCCATTAAAAATAAAAGATCTCTTTATTTACCTCTTGTCCTCAAAGAGATGCATAATTAGGTTGTGTGCCAAGCATCAAGTAAAGATGAATTTATTTTCTAATTTTGTTTATATTCTTGATATCTGTAGTAAGCAACTGACTTTGATGGCCTTGATTTTATACTTCATTCAGAGGAAGAAAGCAGAGTTAGGGTCAGGAGTGGCTCTTGTGACGATGGCAGCCTCCAGATTGGGTGGTTGGCTTGGGAGATTTGGCAATGCATTAGGAGCTGTGTGAAAAGCAGTGATGAGTAACAGACTCCAGCGTTATTGCGGCCTTCACTCATGCAAGGGACAGAACAAAACACAAATCAAAATGTTTTCATGCTGTTCTTGAAGATCAGCAAAGGAACCAGTGGAAACCTGTCCCTCCATGAGTTTTTAATTCCTCTTTCACAATCAGCCAAAATTTCATTTTCTGTGATCCATAATTTATTTTCCACTTCAAACTGAAGGATCTACTTTTAGTTAAGGATCATGTTCTTTGCAAGAAACAATGGTCATACCATTCTCAGGTGCGTTGCTAAGTCACAGTAACTTCATTTTTTGACCTCTTGTTAGGGTTTGGCTTTCATTTCCACAACAGGGAGCTTGGGAGCTCTAATATCTGGTGTGAGGACAATGTGAGGATCTCTATACTGCTTGGTCTTAGCACCACAGCCACCCAGTTCTGGCTTCATCAGTTGTCCGGGGGTGCTTGTTCTTTCTGGGGTTATGTTTCAGGAGTAGACCCTGAAAGCATCACATTAACCATCCAAGGCAATCTAGTAGGGATCTAGGCAGAGTTTATTAGAGCCATAGCTTCAATCTGTCAGTACTGAGGTGTGCCAGATGATATATTTTGGACTCAGGGTGTCTGCATTTTTCCATGAAACTTTGTTTCATCAGGAAAAAAAAAAAATAGATTAGTGAATAACGATTCTGACATCCAGAGACTGTGACACTCTTGGATGAGTACTCTGTGCTAGAAATGTATTTGCAGCATTTGCTCTAAACATGTGAATATTTGTTCTTGGTAGAGGCAGTCTGGAACGGCACTTCCATAGATCCTGTGTGGCTGCTGTGCATGTGCAGTGGCTAGACCTATGGCGAAGTAACTGTGGAATAAACTGAAATAATTGCAAACTGCCTGGGAAGTAGGCATGCTTTTCTCTGAATTAATCACCTTGTCTCTGAGTTAACCATTTTCATTTTCAAATTGCTTGAATAGGAGAGATAATACTATTAGATGTTTCTAAATTACCTTTCCTGCATGGTTGAAGGGATGAGAAGCCTGCACCTTCCTCATGAAGTTCTTGAAATCAGGCAGGTCCAACACCAGCAAGGTAGCTACAGGATTCACACAGGGCCCACAGAGATGTTAAGCAGTGCAATGCAGCAGCTACTGCTGGACAGATACTGCAAAGGCATTTTCCTCAGATCAATCATCATTTTTTTAAAATTTTCTTTGATTGGTTCATTGGTTGCTCTCCACAGATACTGTCCCAAAATTTCTAGTAAGAACGTAATGGAGCAAAGACTTTGTAATTCATTGTAGATCAGCAGGTGCAAGGTTCATATATGAAAGTTTTGATCACGCCAGAAATGGAAGAATTTTTCTGCTTCCATGAGGGAACAGAAGTATTTGACAAATGAAATTTTATAGATACCCATCAAGAAATTTGGCAAGGCTGGACAAAGTTTTCACTAAGAGGGAGCAAATAAAGAATCTGTAACTCTCATTAGCAGTGGCATGGCTGAGACCTGGCCTGTTTGAGTAGGAGGGAACCTGTCCTCTCTTTGGGAGTCAAAAAGCTGAATCTCCCTTCAGAGACAAACTTCTCAGCACATTCAGAAGATTCCTCTTTCATTTCAGTGGTATGATGAAACCAAATGCCAATCTATAAAGTTACTGTAAAATGGGAGGACACACCCCAATTCACAAATGATCTTCAGAAGTAGCATCAAGACCAAATTTTTGACCAAAATTCTAAGGGAGGTCACAGTCAACCTAGAGAGAGGGCAGATACCAGGTTGCTCACATGGAAGAAGAAGTGACCACCAAGTTTCTTGACACATATTTACATGCTGGTGGTTACTTTCCAGTAACCTGTCCCTCTGGCAGATCCAGGTCCCTCTCGCCCATGTGGCCAACCTCAGGCATCACCTGATGGCTCAGTCCCTCGCTGCACCCTCACCTGGAGATGCCCATCAGAGTATCCCAGCACCTCTCCTGCCCTCAGATACACATCCATAGCCTCCCCTACCTTCTCCCTGCTTGTATTTTAAGACATCTGTCAGTAACACTTTTGTTTCGTTTGTTTACATTACCCCCAGGGCAAAGTGGCATGGCTCCATTAACATGGACACATCCAATAATGTGATATATAGGCATCACAATAATAATGGCAATTATGATCAATGTAATAACAATTAAGTTTGTTTAAGGGATCTTACTGCTTCTGCCGCCTGTTAAGAGGAATGATTTATTACCCATAACAAAATTCTGGCTATGCTAAATGTCCATCAAACCAGCTATGTGCCAGCTTTATAATTGCAGAGATAGCAAATTCAATGTATAATTGCCTTGATTTGGTTTTAGCCATCACAAATCATAAAGGGTAGCCTTCCTTGAAAAATCAATTTTTATCTTCTTGTTTGCCAGTGCAATAAAATCTGTTTAAGTAATATTAGCTTGTTGTGTTTAATTAAATTATACAGGAAAAGGAACAAAAATATGTTGTCTGGATTGAACTAGGTGTATTAAAAACAGAAAGCACTTGGCTGACTTAATGTATTCATTCTAGTTAATATTTGATATCCATGTGACAATCTCTTTAGAATTTAGGACATTAACATGTTTATTATTCCACAGTTATGCCAACAGAGTGCTAGACATTTTTGCAGAAGATGTTCCAGTCCTGCACTGCTTAGCATCTAAATAGGCAATAGCCCAATTAAAACTGGAGAGTCAAAGTGACAGAGGCTTGGAGTTTGCCATGTGTCTAGTTTATTCAGGGATTTATATGGAAAGATAGTCTCATGTTTGTGTACCTGCACAGGGATACACACACCTGCATGCATGCAAGCACACATCTACAGTCCCTCCTGCTGTCTCAGATATCCTCTGGGAAGACACTCATTTTCAGCGAGTGTGTGGGGGACAGGGCTGGAGTGTCGCAGTGCCTGAGATCAGCAATGGGGTCCTAGTGACAGTCACCTCTGAAGAAGGACCAGACAGTGACATCTCCTGCCAGTGCATCACCTAAGTGCCATATTGAGGGCACCAAGAAGACAAAGCAAAACCACACACATCAGGAGGTGTGGAGGCAGGAATGGTTGTGTGTGTGCAGCTCTGTAGCAGCTGCAGGACAGAGCCCAGTGAGTACAGCTTCCCTTCTGCAGACAGGGATATTCCCACTGTTCACCTTCTTTTACACCGAGTGGGTGTGATGAATATTGTTCATCCCACACAAGTTCGTCCCACCTGCCCTTGGTGGTGTTCCCTGTGGTGCAGCACGTGTCTCCGGGCTGCTGTAGAAATGAGCAGCAGTATGTGTCCTGGCCAGCACCGCTGCACTGACGGCTGCCTCCAAGGCAAACAGGCTGCACAGCTATTCTTGTTATCACACTATGATTTCATCTGTGGGGAAAAAATAAGCTACATTTCTTCCTTTTTTTTTATTGCTTAGTACACTGAAAAAAGGGACCTTGAAATATATAGTGTAGAGAATTCTGTTTGGAGACACGTAAAAAGGATTGTGTTATGCAATTGTATATATTGAATGCTACTGCTAAAATAAAAAGGCAGGGTGGAATAGAACTGAAATCATATACATTTATTGTAAATGTCAACATCAGCATCTTGTCCATTAAGCTAACAGGAGACAATCACTAAGCGTTGCAAAGGAAAGCTAAGATACCTTTATAGACAAATGCATACATAGATAGTAGTAGACTGAGTAGTCCCAGAAATCTTTGATGTGATGTGAGCAAGACTTAGTCATTAATGGTCTCTTACCTTTGAGCAAGAGATGAATAGATGTTAGAAAACAGACCATAGGGCTCTCCTCTGCTCTGCAACAGAGCTCCTGTGCCAGCTGGACCAAGGCGTACAGTGCAGGACTCAGTCCCACAACCACGGGCACAGTGTAGGTGTCAGTTGGGCTATGGGGGCCTGGGCTCTCGCGGAGTACTTGTGTTTGCTCTGCAGTCAGTGGACAGACTCAGAGAGATGTTTCCCCTTGAGGGGCATATACGGACTGTCTCCCCACAGATTGTATGAGGAACCCTGGCACTGTGCTGCTGGGGAATGCTGGGGTTCACCACCACCTACCAGAGAGATGCCTGAACTTGGCCTTTTTCCAGGGCTGTGCCTGAGATGCCTTTATACATCTAAGGTTTGGTGCTTCAGGTACTTGGCTGCACATTGCAGGAGGCCCCTCTTGGTCCCGTGACTCTTCGGTTTCATGCAGGGACTCAGCTTCCCCAAGACCAGAGAAAAGTATTTTTTCACTTAATCTGGAATGCTGCATCACCTGGCACATGGGACATTCTCCCAGTACCTGCACTGTCACCTCGCTCAGACCAAGCCTTAGCTCGGGGGATTGGCCTGACCACAAGACTGTTAAGTAGTGAACCCAGCAGCAGCTGAAGTTGGCTGTATTCCTGGACATGACTTTTGGTGCTTCCTGAAAACATCGGTGTGATGTTGAGCTGCCTGCTTTAAGCTGCCTCACATTTAACTCCAAGCAGGAGATAAGCACCAAGGCAAGACTTTAGGCAGGAGACAAAGCCCCATGGCCTCTGGGAGAGGTACTCTGAGCACTCTGCAGCAATGACAACCCACAGGTAGCTTGCAGGCTGGGGACAGAGATGCTTGGCAGGTGTAAGTGCCTGCAGAGTTATCCTGTCATGGAAAATAAAAGGAAAATGTTCAGGAGGGACTGGATGTTTTCCATGGCTCTCTGCATTTCCAGTGGGATCCATGTTACAAAAAGTTTCAAGGGTTTCTTTCCGCTCTGACTATAAAGAAAAAGAGATCACCTGTAGATTTAGCATGAGCTTCCAGATCTTTGGCCTGACTTTTTCACCTTCACCGTTTGCTAACTGTCATTTTCAAAAGCAGACATATTACAAAGGAGCATAACATACTCAGAGCAATGGCTAAATACGTTACAAAGGTTAACTTAGAAACAGGCGTGGAACAGTTGAATATAATGCCATATGTTTGTGTAGGTGTCATCCACATGGCTACAGTGTTCAACCTGCTTTCCCACAGTCTTGGAATATCTTCTGTTGTGTGTAAAACAGCATTTCACCTGTCTTTGGTTAAAATGAAGTACTGCAGGTTATTTAGTTTTAGGCACATTAAGAAAAAGTGTTGTCTTCTCTCCTCTGCCCCAAAGGCATTTTTAAATGTCATTTGGAGAAAGACTTCAGAAGATTATTTACTGTGTTCCCTCACCACTGCTTATTCCTGAGCTGGAAAGTTCTACTGATACAACTCTCTGTCTGTCCAGAATTACTGCTGCAGTCCCAGGGGGTGAGAGTGTAAATATCAGAAGTCATGTTATGTCGATCCATCAGTAGATGCATTCTGAGCTGATGCACAGAGGGATTTTTCAGCAATATAGTGGAACTTTCCCTGTTGATGAAAATTCCTGGAAGATATGAGATTGTTCCAGTGCAAATAAAGGCTTGAAAATTCAGACAGAAAATACAGGCAATTCCCACCTTTAAAACTTTAAAGACTCTGTGCCATATCTGCAAAACTCTCTTGTATAGACATACTGACAGAAAAGGAACACTTTCTTTATTAGATCTTCAATTTTGCAGGTGCGATTTCAAATGCCCATTGCGTTCCATGTGGATTATGGTCACAAATTTTAGCAGATTGGTAGCCACATATTTGATTTGTGGACTGCAGGCTGTCTACACTTTTGAGCATAAAAAACCAACATGCTTACATTGGCACTGATTCATTTTTGCTGAGTGATGGATGCAGCAAAGCCTGACTGAAGCCAGCTCTGCCTGAAGCTGTCTCAGTACAGTCCTGACTTGCCCCTGTCCAAAGCTAAGCCCAAGGCTTCACCCCTACTGTCCCATAACTGGCTGATACAAACCACATGGAGAGCCTGGCTCAGAGAGGGTATTTGGACCTGGCAGTGGTATGGAGTGATTTGGGTCATGAAGTGAGCTGGGCCCACTCAAGTGAAATGTGTTGTAATGTAACTAGATGTTCATGAATAAACACAAATGCAGAATACAGGTCACTCCTACAGAACTGTGGGCTGGGCATCAGCTGGAAAGGAATAACTCCAGGTGCAATTAGATTTTCTAGTGTCAGAGCATATCAATGTGAGATCCTACTATGAGTATGTGTTATGAAAAACAGTCAAGATCTTTGCTTGAATAAGCAGAGACTTATCTCGTGTAAGTAAGAGGATGGTAACACCTGCCCATTCAGCACTGGGGAGACTGATAGTAGAATATGACATTTAGCATTGGTGCCCACACTTCTTCAGGAAACAATGAAAAAGTGGAGACGAAAAAGAGAAAATCAGTATGCAACTGTGAGGGCTGGAAAAATCCTTTGTTGTGAGAGACTGCAGAGCACAGTTGATTTTCTTTGTAAAAAAGGACAAAGGGTCTCAAGTCCAGAGCAGAAGAATCACCATAAGAAGGTACTCCTGCATACCAAAAGGTTCTTTCCTCTAGCAGGGCAAGTTTAGCAGAAACCACTGGCTGGAGGCAGAAGCTTTGCACCTTCAGTACATGAAGGAAGCACAGACTTACATCAGTAGAGATGATCAGATACTAGAACAAACCACTGTGAGAAGCAGCAGCAGCTCTACAGCTTCATGTCTGCAGTTCACTGCCAAATACCTTTGTAGAGGGGATACTTTCATCAAACAGTTACAGAACAGTAACTGCATAAAATTTAACGTCTTATGATACAAAAATCATGTTATTTGATTGAATCATCTCTTTGTCCTTGAATTCTAAAAAGATCCATTGACAATGAGAATATCTTGACATAAAACATTTGGTGATGCAATAAGTGTTAGAGGGGAGACACCTATTTTAAGGTCAGAAGCCTTTTTCAGATAGATATTTAGATGAGATCTCCATGCAGAAAACTTTTTCAGATTTTCATTTGAACATGAGCCAACAGTGCCCTGGCAGCCAAGCAGGCCAACCGTGTCCTGTTTGCATCCAGCACAGCATTGCCAGCCGGGCAGGGAGGTGATTGTCCCGCTCTGCTCCGCACTGGTGCGGCCTCACCTGGAGCTCTGTGTGCAGGTCTGGGCAACACAGGATAAAAAGGATATAAAGCTACTGGAGAGTGTCCAGAAGAGGACCACAAACTTGGTGAAGGGTTTGGAGAGGAAGCCGTATGAGGAGCAGCTAAAGTCCTTTGTTTGTTCAGCCTGGAGAAGAGGAGACTGAGGGGAGACCTCATGGTGGCTACAGCTTCCTCACAAGGGGAGGAAGAGGAGCAGGTGCTGATCTCTTCTCTTAGTGACCAATGATAGAACCTGAGGGAATGGCAGGAACATGTGCCAGGGGAGGTTTAGGTTGGACATTAGGAAAAGGTTCTTCCCCCAGAGGGTGGTGGAGCACTGGAACAGGCTCCCCAGGGAGGTGTCACAGCCCCAAGCCTGACAGTGTTCAAGAAGAGACTGGACAACACCCTCAAACACATGGTTTGAACTGTGGGGTTGTCATGTGCAGGGACAGGAGTTGGACTTCATGATTCTTGTGGGTCCCTTCCAACTCAGGACATTATATGATTCTATGATCACACTCTGTAATGCAGGACTTCTTGCACCTTTTTCTGATGTTTCTGGCAATAATCACTGCTAGATGCAGGATCTGGATTAGACAGATCATGACTCCAAGACATATCCACATGTTAATTATTGTGTTCCAATCGCTGACATTAATTTTTGCTGTCATTTAAAGGGGACATCATAACAACTTGATACTCTTTCTGTGTCCTCACAGCCATCCAAAAGCACATAGCTATGTCTTTGAATCAGATACCCAAAATACAGCCTGTCTCTCACCTTCCCATCAGGCCTGAGCTCTCCAATTCCAGAAATGAACACCGAAAGGTTTCAGCTGCAATCTCCTGGAATTCCGTGGCCTTGCTCTCACCCCTGAGATCTGATTCAAATGCTGCTTCCTACAATAACTTCTCACACATTAACTTCTCACACATTAGAGAAATAATTTTCAGAGGGTAGTGGAGTTTTTGAGAACTGTTTATTATTGTTTATTTCTTAAAGCCAGCTATAACTACACAGATGCTGGAGACAGAGAAATTAGTATAAATCATGCATTTTAAAAATGAGTTCTAAAAATAATCTGAATTAGGTTTTCTTTGTATGAAAACATCCCAAGCCTGCAACAGATATATTGGATTCTCATCAATATGAGTATGTGCTACTCCTCTCACCAGAGCACTGGGAATCTTCCTAATAGGAAAAACCTTGGTCTATGTAAAGCCACTGAAATGTTTTGCCACTGACATTGCTGTCGCAGGATGTCAGCACTTGTCACTTGCTCTGGTTGGCCTCAAAATACAGCAGTTTGAAGTTGCCTTTGGGTTTGGGCCAGAATAACTCAGAAGTGGAAGAGAGGAGATTCCCTGTTTGTTGGTAGAAGAAGGGAACATTTCTCCGCAAAGTTGATTTAAGAAAATGGCCATCTGCTTCCATCTACTCATAGGTTTGGAATTTAGAAATAGCCCTGCAGGGGATATATTCCTGGGTAGAGGGCAGGTGAGGAGTTCAGTGAAAACATGCATTTGTTTTAGATCCTTGTGATCTTGGTGTATAAATGATGTTTCATATGAGGAAACACAAATTCCTTGTCAACAAGAGCTAGTTAATTTGGAATTCACTGCAAATGCTTACTTTGTACTGTTCCAGACATCAGGAACTAGAAAACATAGTAATAAAGTATTGTTCTCTGGTGCATTTTAATCCATGGCCTTACAAGCTACTGACATAAAAATAAATGTAAGGCTACACTAGCAGAAATAACAAAAGTCTGAAGGAATTCTGTTTATATCCTCACATTCTTTTCATATGAGAACTGAATTAAAAATGGAGTCAGCTGGCTTGACTCTCCCATTTGAGAAAAAAGGAGCATGTAGTCTGTGCTAATTTGTTGAATTCTAGAGTAAACATTCTATTCTTCTAGATATACAATAGTCTAATTGTATAATTGAAAAAGTATTTAAAAAATATGTTTACTTCCATATAAGCTGCCCGAGCATCATTAAGACCTTATGGTACTCAGTAATACACAAATGTGAAACCTTACTGTAAATTCCAAGGGAAATTGCCATTCTGGGGTCATCTGGCATGACCTTCAGTTCTAGCTGAATCATCTAGCTGAAACTCATGACTGACTGCTCATATATTCAGATATTACGTTTTCTGGGGTTTTTTTAAGTTAGCTAAGTATAAAAATAACAAACCTAATGTGGAAAATAATGTATTACATGTGTATACCGATGTGGAAAACCATGTCACTAAAAACAGAGCTGCATCAGAGAAAATTTGTAAAGTACCTCCACCAAGGAAGATGAAACTTAATAGTGGATTTATTTGCTTTTCTCATTTCCTTGGGCCACTGTGGTTTTTAGTCTGACAAGATTAAGGGTTCAGGGGCTCATGACAGGACCCTCCTCCCAGCTGGCAGCAAAGTGTGGAAGCTGCCACACAGACTCCACAAATGCATTTGGCCTGGAGAAGCTGCCCCTGCACTAGGGAGGTTGTCTCTCCCCACATTTGCCACTTTCTCCCTGGTTTAGTTTTAACCCCAGTCTGATTCACTGCCCACATACTTGTGTGACCATAAGGAAGGAAACAAAGACAAAACAAGTGACCAGAAGGGGGAAGGATGAAATCATCTCTTTAACTGCAGCACTCATCTTTATTGGTTTTAAGTGCTCACAGAAACACAACGTGACTAGCGCTTTCAATAAGCAAAACTTTGAAAGAGTATTTAGGACCCATTGAAACTGTTTCCAAATTACAGTACTTGCAGACATCGAAAAATTAACAACACTGATAATACCTTTAGCAGTGGATTGCAGGCTTTGCAGTCTATGCTTGGCTTATTGAAAAATAAATTCAGTCTCCCTACTTGTCTGAAATTCTGACAGTATACTCAACTTCTCTCTTGTAGATATCAGATTTCTGGGGAAGTCCACCTGCACGTTCTGTCACACAAAATATAACAGTGTTTGAAAAGAGTACGTGCAGAGAAATAGGTTGCGGTAATCGCATAGGCAGTGCTGGATGTCCCTTCTCTCTGCCTTGACATTCAATCATCTTCTGAGACTGCTGTTCAAAGTGCATTACTGGAATAGCTTTGTTCTACCCTGCCTCAGCACTGCCTTAGACAAACCCCTGACCCTCACTGAACACCACACAGGCTTTTCCTTACATCATCCTTTGGAGGTGCTTCATGTCGGTGTCAGGATCACCTCTCGCTGTTGACCGCAGAGAATGCCAGGAGGCGGCAGTTGCTGATAGCTCGACTTGTTTGTCACCTTCCAGAGCTGAGACATCACAGAAGTTGCGGTGTCTCGGTTATGCATCAGGTCATCTGAATGTGACCTTCACATCTCTCCTTATCTGTTCATTCCTGCAGTCTCCTGCTCACTGTCCCCTTTCCCCGCTGCATAGCCCTTTGTCCTCTGAAATGCTGACTTCAGAACAATTTTTTTCTTCCTCCTCTGTTTCATCTCTTCTTTGAATCTGTGTTTCCTTTCCAGGTTAAGCAGCTTTTCAACTTGTGGTGTGCCCTACCTCAGCCTTCTCTCCCCATTATCTCTCTCCATATCCCTGTGGTGTTGTCTTTAGCCTTCTTGGTCCTCACTTCTAGCCACTGTTGGCTTCAGCTTTCTCCTAGTTTCCTCTGTTTATTGCCATAACCACTGATACTCTCCTGTCAACCTCTTCCCCGACCACACAGTCCTCTTGCAAACAAATTTGTGGCCCTCGAGGGTCCCTGTACTGTCTTTTCCTGCTCTTGCCCTCAGACTGTCATCTATTCAGCTTAAGTCAAGTGTTTGTTTGACATACTTCACATGCCATGCCTCTCAGCAAGCATTTTCAGTGTTCCACAGAAGATTAACAATACACAGTTCACTTGAGAATTCTCCTGCTTAGTGATACACACAGTATGGTGTTACTACCTTTGTCTCCCAGAGCTTTCCCTAGACTTTGGCTCTGGTTTTCATTCTCATGTCTTCCTTCATCTTCACACTTGCGAAACCTTTGCAGACCAGCATCGTGAAGATCCAGACACAGCGCTATGTCTCTCCTATGAAGGACAACCAACTTTCACAAAATAGGGAAACATCAGATACTAATGGTTAAGAACCCAAACCTGCTTTTATATTTTTTAGAATATATATTTAGAATCCAAATGAAATCATTTATTCTTTATCCTTTATATAAAAGAGTCTATGCACTGATACATAAAGACCATTATGCAATTTAAGAGAATAATGTGATCCATTTGGTGATCTTGGTAAATGATACAAAATGTCTAATTACACCCCACATCTCCCAATTTATTTTGAATAGATGTAAATATTGGAATTACTTAAGTAGTGAATACGAATTGTATTATGCCTGTTGTGGAGGAAGGCATTGATTCTGTCAGTGTAGGAAAAAATCAATGCCTATGATGCCTCTTTACTATTAGAATAGGTTGCTTATAGACTAAGCAACTTCCCTTTAAGAAAATATTGATGTCCTCCTTGAGCTTTAATTAACAAGGAGCTTTACCCTTTGAGGTCCTAACTCCATTTTGTTTCCACTGAAGTCTATAAATGTTGGAGTATTCAGTACCTTGTAAACCACATCCTGTTAAGTCACTTATTGAGTACTACTATTTTGATGCTTTAAACAGCCTTTGTTCTTCTTTTTCCAGTTGCTAATCCTATACATAACAAGGAACACCTCTCTTTCTGGGACATACCTGTATTTTCTGTTTCCAGTAAGGAAACAAAGGTACAACTTATGCATAAGGTGTTTTTTAACTACTAGCACAGGTTTTCCCAGGCCATGTTGGTCTCTGTCTTACCCACTTTGACCTGCCTTGAAGGTCAATGTGAATCAAATCTGCTGGGGTAGAATCTGCTGGGGTAGAACTCCATGCAAAGTAGTTTGGCAGAGGGACACTCACATTTCAGGTGTGGACCATCAATAAGATGTGTAACAATATATTGGTGACAATACACAAAGAAGCAGTATTGCATGGACAGGAGCACAGGATTAACAAAGTTCATCATGGAATTGTAGGGTCATAGAATAGTTTGGGTTGGAACGGACCTTCAGAGGTTGTCCCTGCAATGAGCAAGGACATCTTCCACTAGATCAGGTTGCTCAGAGCCCCATCCAGCCTGACCTTGAATGTTTCCAGGGATGGGACATCTACCACCTCTCTGGGCAACCTGAGACAGTGTTTTACCACCTCATTGTAAAAAATGTCTTCCTCTTATCTAGCCTGAATCTCCTGTCTTTTAGCTAAAAGCCATTACCCCTGCTCCTAGGTCATCAAATCCAGCCCCTTCCAGTTGCCAACAATCAAATCCTAATAAACTCTTTCCTAAAATTTTCAAATTTCAGATTAAAAGAAAGCATCTTTTCCTCAATTCCTACCAAAGGACTGTCACAGAATCTCCTGCAATGGAAAGATATGTATTCCCAAGTTCACACCTTTTTATTCTTATGTAAAATATAGTTTTTGACTGTGAAGTACTTCTCCCCCTCCTAGTGCTTTCCTCCCTGATGTATTTATAGACAGCTATAACTTTTCAACTTTGGTGTTGTCTTCTTAGGGAGAAGTGAAAGTGTACTTACATGGCACCCCTCCAGTGGTGTAGGTTCCCTGGGTCAGAACTGATACCCTCAAAATATGGGTGACCAGAGCTGTGTGAGATCTTTCTGAGGCTTTCCATAAAGCATTTAAACTTTCTTCTTGTCTCTTTCCTGCAACCTAAGGTTGTATTTGCTTTATTCAGAGCTGTACCATAGGCATAGTTCTCAGTCATCCTGTGACTGAATAAACACCAGTCTTTTTTGCTGTTGTTTTCAGCTGATGAGTCTTCATCTTCTACTTGAATTCCTGTTATTCGTCCCTATGACTTTGGACTTCCCAGTATTTTATGTTTCTTCTCAGGTTCACTATCATAGCCCTAAATATCATCCATCTTGACAAGCATGGTGTTTTGACTCTTTCCTTGATGGACAGAGCACCCCAGCATCTCATTACCACTCCAAAAATTTTTGGCCACGTCATAAGTAAATGTAATCTGCCCCAAGAACTGGTCTTTGACCAATCCCATTAATTACCTCCACTTGGAGCAGTGGTTCCATTTACTGCAACTCCCTGCCATCTTCCCCCAAACAGCCCCTCCCTGCTCAACACTTCTTCAGCAACTCCCCATCTTTCCCAGCCTAATGAGCAATGTTGTGGTTGGCAACATATCTGAAGTCACTTGGTCCCTAGTAGGTGGGAGTTACATATTAGCCTCATCTAAAAGTACAAACTCTTTTGGTGTACAAAGGCAGTAGCCTTCACTGGTGTGGATCTGTCTGCCTTTGGTGCTTTATTGTCCTTGACATTTCTCCTTTTTTAATTCCTTTCAGTATTTGATCCAAGTGCCACATGCCACTGAAATCAGGCAGTTGACTCTTGCATTTTAAAATTAAAAAGAATCAATAATTTAAAACCTTGGTCTGAACCTACCATTTAAAGTATCTGTTCCCATAGAATTTGAGCAGAGGGTTTGTCCTCTCCCATGATGTGCCTGCTTTGCTAGTTTTTTTTCTCCTCTCTCAGTCTTACTCATTTCCATTTCTACATCCTTATTCCCATAGGCATTGATGCTTTCAAGTGCATATTCGAAGTCCTCCATGTAGTAACCTACCTCCAACCTGGAGCATGCTCCCACCACAAAATACCTCCTGAATTCTCCTTTTTCATCCTCCTTTTTTGTGCATTTGACTGAGGAACTGCTTTTTAAAAATAGTTTCCATTTTACTTTTGCTTTCTCAGCTTGGATCTTTTATCATCTTAATATAACACACTTTGACCTGCAAGATGAGGCTTAATTTAAACTGAATGACTTTGGGGTCACTTTCTCCAAAAGGACCTAAGCTGACCAAAGAGCCCAGCAACTCCCCATCACGTCTCGATACCTTATTAGTGCTATGTACCAAGTAAAATCAGCTTCTGGGGGCCCAATTCACCCTTGCCAGAAGGACAACACATGGCTTCTGCTTAATTTAAGTTCCACTTAAATATTTTATCTTCCAATTTAGTGCATAAGTGGTACTAAAATAGTGGTAGCTAACTTCTAGTTTAGGTTTATCACCAGATGCAAACAGCAAATCTACCATTATTAATGAAGCAGCTGATGCTTCACTTCAAAATCATAACGAAAGGAGTAATGACAGGTTTTTATTTTCTTTGCCTGAGAGTCAGACATGTTAATGTAAATACTGTAGTTCTAATGGCCATCTCAGAGAAACGGCTGTGGTGATTTCTCTAGAAGTGCGAATATTTTTTTTTCTATAGTAGTTAAAATGTATCCAGTCAGGATTTAGACTGCAAAAGGTCCAAATCATGGTTGTGTGGCAAAACAGAGGATGAAATTGTTTCACCATACATGGTTGTCTCTTCTTACCGCCACTCTGTAGCTATCCAGGAGCCAACCAAATGAATTTTCATGTGCTGTAAAGAAAAGTTAGATCTTGGACACACGTGTTAAATATATGTATGTTGAGTGAGATTTTTAAGCTGTTTTGGTTTGGAGTTCGGTGTTTGTTTCTTAATTACTTTGTGGTATTCTGAAACTTTATTTAAAGTCCTGTTGGGGTTGAGGAAAAACAGAGAATAAGAAACTGACACAAGCTGGGAAGTCGCCTGAGCATTTAAATGTAATTTAACACGAAGTTTTGCTGGAGATCCTGGTTGGTCTTATCATTTTCCAAATCACTTTCAGGCATCACCAGTCACAGTAGAAAATACAATTAAATAAAAGTGCCTATCCAGAGAGGCACAGATCTAAGCATTACATGTTTCCTGCCAGAAGGCAGAGCTGTTCAGCATTAAGGGCAATGTAGATTTTCATATGTTTGGTAGTGATTTGGCTTTCAGGAAAATAATATTTTTCAAGTTTAAACAGAGTAGGCATTTGCAGCACAAATACCACCTTGGGTGTAAGTCATTGAACTGTTTTGTGTCTTTCCAACATTATCTTTAATGTAAGTTGTTAGAGGAAAATAAATCATGCCGGAGATAACAGCCGAGGTGCCATGAGACTGCTGCAGCCCCATGCCCCGGGTCCACCAAGAAAATGTATTCCCAGTAGGTACACACCTATGGAGTGGACGTACACACCATCTATGTATATATACACAGGCGGGGGTTAGGGCTGGAGTTATGTCATGTATATACATGTGTACATGGCCAAACAAAAAGCCATGCGGATTTACCGAAGTCTCTAGGTACACTGTAGAGATCTCTGCTTTTGCAATCACAGGCAGTCACCGAGGTCCAGAGAGTAGTGATCGTCCTTGGGATTTAAATAAACGACTTCACCAGAAGTTCTTGTTGAGAGATGAGGACGACGCGGGAGGCTAGGGGACACCTGGGAGCGGGGGGACACCTCTAGCGTCCAGCAGACCCAAACGAACCGGCAGCCGGTGTCGCAGCCTGCAGCGACACAAGCTGAAAATCTCTCGGGGAAAGAAGGCGGCTCGGAGCGGGTCCGGTCCCCTCGTCGCGCCCCGCCGGCCGCAGTGCCCGCGCCGGGGCCGCGCAGCGCCGCGCAGAGCCGCGGAGCGGCCGTGCCCAGCCGCAGACCCGGCATGGCAGCCGACAGGGCTGCAGCGCGGCAGAGCCGCCGTCCAGGGGCATCCCAGCCGCACTGCCCATCTCACGCCCTAGGGTGAATTTGGGACCGCTGCGGGGGAGCAGCCGCGCCGGCAGCCGGCCGGAAGACGTTCGGGTTAAAGGCACCATTCAAGTGGCTGCGGAGGACGGAGACTACAGTGACCAGTGGCTGAGAATGCGGCATGAAGATGAGCATCAGCCAGAGCCGCCTCCTGCGGAGAGCCGAGGTTCACTCCCGGATTTCAGCGCGTTTGGTTCTTTCACTGCAAAGTTTCAAAACCTTTCGCTGCCGTCCCTCGCTCCGGCACGTTCCTGCGATGGCGCTGCTGGACGTGCCCTGCTCTGGGCAAGCGTTTGCCAGCCGGAGCGATCGGACCCCCCTTTTCGGGAGAGGCCTGAGAAAGCCGGAGAGCATCGGTGCGCAGGCAGGGAGGGGAGCGGGCAGTCCTCCGCGGGAGGCGAAACCGGGGACTGTTCCGCTGATCTGCTCCAGCCGCAGGCAGCCGCCGCCGAGCCACCCTCCTTTCCACGCTCACAGCTCCGCGCCCCCGGCCCCCGCACCGCGCCGCCGGCACCCCCCGGCGCCCCGGGAGGCATCAGGTAGCCGAGGGGACGGCGCCCAGCCCTGGCCGGACTAGGCGTGCCGGGGTGCGACATCCCGTGTTGACAGTGGCGTCGCCCGGGGCTCACCCTCTGGCTCCGGGCGAGGCTGGTGGCAGTGCGGCGGGTGGCGGTCCGGCTGGCGGCGGTCCTGCCAGGATGGGCAAATGCTGCTCCAAGTGTTTATCCCGCGCTCGGTGCGAGGACGAGACGGTACTTTTGCCTCTTTTTCTCCTTTAGGGAAGGGGCATGAATCAGCCGCTACCCTGAGCGAGCCGGTGCTGCTGCTTCTGGAGGGCACCGGCGGCGTTTGCGCATCCCGGGGTGGCAGAGAGGGGAGCGGTGCTGGGCTTATTTACAGTGTGCTGAACTCTGGTTCACCAGGGACAAGTCTAGCTGTGGCTTTCACATGCACTGCAGTGCCTTACATAATTTTATCCTGCAGTCTAAATGTAAGGGTTGGATTCTCCTGAAACAAGGAGGGACCACTGGCATCTTCTGTAGTAACAGCCAGTTTGATTTCTTACCGATTTCATACATTTTTAATAACCTTGTGGAGTACAAGTTTTAAAGGAAACTTGCACAGAGTTTCAAAGTTTGAAGAGAGATTATTCAGCCTCTAGCTGTCCTAAGGTTTTACCTCTCTAATGATCCTCCTTTCTGATGGAGGATCGATCCTCCAGTCTAGAAGTGAAACAAGGCAAAACTACATGTTTTCTTATGTCAGGGTGAATCTAAACCAAGCAAATTCCCAGGCACCAAAATGAGTCGTGTAACAAATGTCAGTGCAGAGGTAAGAACATAGCTACAGGTAGCAGAGAATTTGTGGGACATTTCTAACATGTAACTTTTCACATTATCTTTCCGGAAATTTGCCATGTAGAAAAGACGGAGAGAATGAACATAAACATTTAATTTGCTTAATAGAAAATATCTTGGCAGAAACACATGCCTGTGTAGTATATTTTGTTTGAGTTTGGCTTTTTAGAATATTTATATACTTAGGTCTAATGAAAAGCTGGTACTGTCTCCCATTTACCTAATATATGTTTGGATACAGCTTGAGATATGCTATTAACCAGGTTAAGAAAAAAATGTATGTCTTAATAAAAAACTTGTTAAAGTGCAGTCACCGGAGGATATCTGGGTGCTTATAAACTTTAAACTAAAGAGTATTATGAGTGGGGATTACCTGATAACCAGCAGGATTGAAACAGCAGTGTTAAAACATCTCTTTTTTTGAAGGAAGACTGTAGATCATTTTGAACACCAGCTGCAGTGGGATTCAGTTATTGCTTCTACAAGTATTGTCTGAAATATTTACCGGTACAAGAGCATTCGCAACATATATGCTTCTCTTTTTCCAATGATAATATAAGACCTTGCCCCAGGGAACTCTGAATCATGCACAACAGTGACTAAGCACCATTTGCAGGTCAGGCCTTTTTTTTTTTGTTTAAATTTTGAAAGATATTGGATGCAGAAAAGCTATTCTGAAGGAGCAGTTTTAATAACAAGTGCTACAGAGAATCTGTGTGTAGTGCAACATATCATAGAGAACTCAGAAATGTTCATTGTAAGTACATAGTACATAGATTTGGACCTCAGAATATACGCAGGCATGTAAGCTGGCAGAGACGAGAGACATCAATTTGGAGAGGTAACTCCAGGCTCCCGTGTTTACTTCCTAGCTGCAGTTTACTTCCTGTGGGGTTCTGGGCAATTTTTTGCTGTTCCTTGACTGACCTGACCCATTTGTGCAGTGGCTCTGCTATGGCTCGCCTATTGTTAAAAAGTACTAGGAGGTTTAATTAATTAGCATTTCTAATGAATTAGTATCTCAGGTAGTCTGCAGTTCTCAGCGGAGAGATACTCTAAGGCAAACCTCAACTCTGCTTCCACATCCCATAATAATTCCGGATCCAAAGTAAAATCTTGACCTGTCTCCCTGACCATGTCTCCTGGAGGACGTCTAGCTGTCGACTGAAGCTCCATGCAACTAAAGCAGAGCCTTTCCTCTCCCCAAGGCCTTCATCACTATTTCACTTCTTCATCTGACAACACCAGCATCTTGCCCATCCTCACGCCTGTATCATGGCATCTTTTACCAAGTTATTTTTCCAGGTGTGCACACATGATTATATCTAAATCCTGAAGATTTTTTTCTGAACCACACTGCTATGTTTTGGCCACTGTTATTTAACTGGAGAAATTCCTCCTCCCTTCCCACCTGCCTGATGACCTGCCAGATTTTCTGGAGCTGCTCAGCTGTTGCACCAGTATAAGTCATACCTCAGTCTGTCCTCAGGGAGTTTTGAGTTTAATGGAGAACATGTAAGTGACATTTTCAGGGTCTGTTTTACTTGCTGAAATGCAGTCCGTCACTGAGCCTTTCACAGCAGAAATATTGGGAGGGCTGCATGTTATAAAGCTGGTGATAGGAAAAAGAGTTACTACTCTTTTATTCAGCAGTAAAGTAGTTTAAACACAGAGCAAATATATAATTCTATCCATTCTGTTCTATTTTTGTTTCTGTCTGAGATGGGACATACTCTGGAGAGAAGACTTAACCATTGTGTTGTAGAGTACAGATATGAGGAAGATTATTTCCTTCATCGCCATCATGAGCATAATCTTATTTTATGTAAACTACTTCAGTATCAGAGTCATTTCTTGAGATGCAGCCAATGGATGACGTTTCTCATCAGTTTTCCAAGCAATAATTAAATCCGTCATTTATTTAAGTACCTGAAAAATAAATGCAACATTTTAATTTGTACAAAAGCCACTGTTTTTTTTTTTTTCACATTTTGACAAAAAAAAATTAATCCCAAATCACATCAAAGTATTTTTTTCTTGCTTGCCATTTAATTGCCACACTGGAATGCTGGATATTTGTACAATCTCCTTACAGTGTCTATGACCTTTTCACCCAGTGGAAATGGCTGTGTCACTAGTACAGTCACTGAGCCGTTTTAAACCTAAGTTAGGATTGACCCTTAGTCACTCCCCTCGATGGTTCATCTCCAACCAAGGGCACCTACAAAGCTCCCTTGATATGCTGACACCATTAGACACAAAACTCTCAGGAGGGCGGAAGAGGTTCCCGCCTACTCTCCTCTTTCAAATACCTTGTTGAGATAAATATTAATGAAGATTGATTAATTCAATGGGATAGCCTGTTGATTTGGTTCCTCATACATTTGTTTTGGCAGATTTTTCCTCGCGTGCTTGTGAATTTTCTAATTGCTTTGATGTTTTGACATTGGGCCTATATGAATGTCAGCATTGCACTTGATAGCTTTACATTCTCACGTCAGATCCAGTTTTGCTCTAGTGTAACATTTGGTTTCTGAAGCACTGGGGTTCCTAATTCCCCAGCTGCATGGGCACTGAAATGCTGGTTATCTGCAGAGCCACACTGATGATAACAAGGAGAGGCTTTTTCATTTTGTATTAATGTCATGTTTACACTGGTCACAGGGACACGTGCAGTCCAAACCTATCATGGTATGCTGACAAAGCAGGTTACAGTAACAGAAAATGTCGGGGATTTGTGACTTCACTGCATCCAGGAAACCATGAGGCTGATATGATGATTAGCCAAAACTATACATTGCCTCTTTTAAAGAAGAGGAAGATACGGACTTGTGTGCTATTGCTTTCAGAAAAAAACCCTCTGAGAAAGAGGGACTACTTGAGACCTTGGCAGTGACAGGCAACATTTGCACATCTGACCTCCCAGGAAACATAAAAATGAGGTCCCGAAGAGCAGTCAGAAACCTCTAACACAAACAAAACACAATGCAAGAAATACTGGCAGGGCAGGTGCATGAGAACGAAGGTGACTGAGTTGTGCCAACACTGGCTGATGGAGAGAGCCCCAGAGGATGCTCTGGAAACCACAGCCCCAGCATGGTGGGAGGCAGCAAGGAGGTCTCCTGTCGTGGTGGGGTGATGCCCATGCTGGAGCTCAAGTTACTGGATAGCATTTTTAAACTGGTGCTATGGTGGTTCTCCACTCTTTTGGAGAGGATCTCACCACCAAGCATCCTTAAGGGTAGGACAAACCTTATCTAAGATAAAACCTAACATTAAAAAAGGAGTCTGTAATATTTCTTATTGGACATCAAAATTTTAACAACTCCCCCCTCCGCCCCGGTGTTGTTTTTTTAATATATTTTTAATTTTCTTCATATAAGTAGAATAGCAACAATTCCACTAAGCTCCACTTATCTGTAGGTACTGGAAATGACTTGTACAGATCTCCATTGCTTTAAATGGCTTTTGTTTCAAATAGTGGGAGCTGGTAATTTGTGTGGGTCCCTCCCATCTATGAGTCTTGTATCCTGTGTATTCCCGTGCATACACCTTCAAGGGCACCAGTCCTGCCAATCTGTCAAGAACACTTCTTAAGATGACTCTAGTGAGTTAAACAGTATGGGCAGATGCAGCAATGTCCAGTAGGGGAAACCTTACCTCTGTAAGACTGCTGGTTTGGGAATTTTGTGAAGGGCTATGTTTTAGGAATTTTGTTTGGTTGCTTTTTTTTGGTTTTGTTTTAAACATACCAGGCTGTATTTATTCAGATTTTTTTTTCATAGCTTTTATAATAATTTAAAAAAAAAAATCACATCTTTTTCTCTGAGCCTGATGCAGCCAGTCAGGACTGGGCACTCTGCAGTCCTGGCACACTACCTCTAGTGCATTACTCAGCAGTGTATGGAGCTGGCTGCCTGGAGGAGCCCAGCCTTGCCTGCCTGGCTTCTTCCCATAATGGAGTAAGAAAGTTGCCCATGTCAGCTGGGTCTCCTCAGGTACCCACAGCTCTCGAATCAGCTCAGTTAGTTGCTCCATTCACAGCAATACGTTCCAGAAAGTGTGTCCCTTGGATCTGGTAGAAGTCATCCCAGAAGGGTAGTGGGCAAAAAATTAATTTAGATTCCAGATTCCAATTTCCTGGTATTACCAAAAAATAAAGCTGTTGGGTTGTTTTTCTGAACAGAGTTAAAAACTAGATGCGGGAAAAGTAAACAGAGACATTAAGCTCTGAAATATTTTTTTTCCACTTCCATTTCAGTAAGACGGAACTGATTTGCTATCCTACCTGCTTTGTATCTTGTTGCTGAACTAATCCTTTCTGTGCCCTAGATTTTTATTAGCTTGCTTGCTTATTACCAAAAGATTTACTTTCCAAGACTCCATTTAATTCCACTTGCTACTACACTGCCTTTTCTCTTGAAAACAATTTTTCTGTAGTGTCCTTTAAAGATTCTTGGCCTTTTCTAACCTGGGACATATTTATAGTAGACTGATCTAGTTTTCCTAATCATTAGTGATCTTCCCAGCAGGATATGTTCCTTTGTCTTCTTCCTAATGTAATTCAGGATACATTCCAATTTAAAGTGCCTTTATGCTTGAACCACTGTGCTAGAATTTATTGTACTAAAAGAAACTCCAATAGATTTTCCTGAGGCTTTTCTTTGTCAGTTTACACCGCACTCATGAGATATCTGCTGTCAAAGTCCTTGCATTTTACTAATAACATCTTAGCATTGTTAATGTAAAAATGTTTTAATTTTCTTTGACCAGCTCATCAATACTTAAGTATTCAGATTTCTTTTGAGGGATGTCAAGCAAAGGAGCTCTTCTCCTTTGCAGACAAGAAAATAGCATAAATAGAAGTGGAAACAGGCATGAACATCATGCCACTGGTGGTGTCTGTATGGGTATGTCCATTGTACCTAGAATGGTGTAAGTATGGTAATCCGCTCTGCAAATTTGATTTTATGAGCAAATTACTATGTTAGAGTTGGTAAAATGCAGGCATAAATAAATTGTTTAAACAGAATTAATAAAACCATCTCGTACATGCAGTCCAGCCATAAATGGTACACAGATTGAACACAAAAAATGATAGAAAAATACAAATGTATTTTTAGACACATTGGAATAAACAGAATATTCTGTGCTGTCCTATGCACATGAGTGTGTGTGCATATATTCACAGAGATACAAGGTATTTGTAGCCAGTGAGTCATGGCTCCTAAGCTTGATTTAAAAAACTGAATGAGTTCATTATAATATTTCCCCCCATTAAAAAAAAAAAAAAAAAAAATCTGAGGAATCAATCTAATCTGCTTTACTAAATGAACATGTGAAAGTACTTATCTGGGAGACAAACCTGGGGACTATACATATTTCTCTCTCTTTTTCCTTAAACAGAATGAAAATGCCCTTGTGAAAATAAAGGAGTTAGGAGTCGAGCTTGCAAAGATCAGGGATGAAGTTGGTAAGTAGTACAAGCAAAGTGATAACAAGTCATTTTCTCACTTTACACAAAAGCAGTTTTTCCCTGTGACCTGATCGTGGGGAGTCTGTACACATATGATAAAGTGTCTTCTGAAGCCCAGTGATAAGGGGTTTTGTGGCTTTGCAGGGAACCGTGATTTTTACTCTTTGTTCTGGAGATGAGTCCATCATGACTCACAATGGAGCTAGTTTTGCGTCATCTTTACTAGACAAATGATTCTTCATAAATCCATAGCTTCTATTCTCAAGCTATGTACCACCATGGCCAAAGAGGAAGCACAGCATGATTAGAAGTGGGAACTTGGGACCATTGTGGTGCATGGTGGCTGGGAGTGCATCGCTTACTTAGAGACATTTGTATGTTTTGCTGTTCAGCTACAAACTGAAGGACACCAAGCTCAGAACTTGCTTATTAATATCACTAAGGTCACTTCCCGGTTGAAAGACAGCAAAAGCAACATGTCGCATTCGGGCTGTGTATTCCCTGTTTATCTGTATACACTACTTTTTGTCTTTGGTTTCTGATCTAGACAGAAGAGACAGGGCGGGTGTCAAGACGTTGCAACTCTTGAGAGAGAAAATGGGGTTTTGCACTGGCTTCTGCCAACAGGCTGAGTTCTTTTAAGCTTAAATCTGCCCAGAATAGTTGAGATGTTGGGTTCATCTACCCCAGGGCAAACAGAGAGGAGGAAGGCCACCTAGAGGGAGGACTGTTGGTCTGGGGACACCCTGAGTACCAAAAGTGGTAGAACCACTGATGACTGGAGCTGTGAACAGGAGGTACCTCTCAGCTTTCCCTGTATGTGAGACCCCAGGTGTTGTGACTCACTTTAAGCACTGATTGTACTGTGTGGTGGGAGGATGATTTTGTTCACAAACGTGGGCTCAGCCCAAACTGCTGTGAGGTGGGCAGAACTGCAGATCTGCCCCGTGCTTTGTCTTCACCTTTCCTATGACAATTCACTGCAGAAAAACTGAGCTCAACCCTTTTCTGATGCCCAACAGCTTGTGCTCACCGCTGTGCTCCTCTGAAATTTTTTGGCTGATCATCATTTCATAGAGAGATTGGTTGTCCCTGTGGCCAAAGGACACTGCAGCAATAGCAAAAAAGCTTTTCCAGTTTTTCCCTGATGCCTGCCTTCATCCACCCTCTGCATCTCCACAGAGAAGCTGTTGCCACTGGTACATTCTCTAGGCGAGGCACATCTGAAGCTCTCTATTGAATACTCACTTCTCATTCGAAAGCCTCCTCTCTCTCCCTCTTTCTAGCGCATTGGGTTTGCTCATTTTCCTGAGTGCTTTTGCAAGTGACAATGACATGGGAAGGAAAGGGAGGTACAGTGCTGGAGGTCAAGAGCTCTGCTTCCAGTTACACCATGTTTGTATAGCAGAAGACAATTCAAATCACTGATGGTTTTGCTTGAGAATTTTGCCAGGAATGTAACTGATTTCCTGCTTGGAGGTCACAGTGAAGAACGTTCAGTGACAGGAGATCACTGCACTTCCTGCCCTTGCCATCGCTCTTCTGCATGTGGCAATAGAGACAGTTTTTGGTAAAAACCCCAGGCACACCAGAAAAGCAGTCTGAGGTCTCAGCTGAGCCATATTGCTTCCAAAGGAAGACTAGTCATTGCTTTCTTTCTCAAAGACGACAAACATGGTGTGAGATTGTCCTTTCCTCAGTGGTCCTGTGGGCATGTGTACTGAAGAGAAGCCATCACAGGCCACCTCTTCCTGAGCAAGTCACCACTCTGGCAGACATCAAGATGCTCAGCAGAGGCTGTTTAGGAGTGACAGGAGTGGCTGGTGACCTGTCCTGCTTGTTGAAGGTAATCCTCTCTGTACAGCACTCAGACACAACAGGCCCAGGTGGAAGGGCTCCCAGTAGGGCTGGACAAAAAGATGAACATATGCAGTTATTGCACTGCAGCAGGATGTGAAAAAATTCATCAGCAGTACAAATCTTGGTATGTGTCCATACATATGGAATACTAATGTTTACATTTTCCAGTGTAAATGAAAAATTGGTGGATGGTCTGTTTTCCTTTGGAAGAAAGTTATAAAATTAAATTTTGTGAAACAACCAGTGTTTTAAATCTGTGGACAAGGTGAAATAGCAAATACCATGTGCATGAGAGCAGTTCTTGTCAGTGCAGGTCTTTGCTGTCTCTAAAGCAAGCTGGGGCTGTGAGAGCTACTGGAGATATGCAGCCCATCTGCACTATAGGAGGGTTATTTTGGCCTATTAGATGAATCAGTATGTTGTACAATATTGTATGTATTCTGCCAAGTTTTATGCAAATAATGAATGAAAACATCATTTATTTGACAGCAGTAATCATAGGTGACTCTATAAAGAAATCTAAGGAAAATATACAGAGCATGTTATTTTGACTACAACCAAGTTGTATTATAGTTGAGTTGTCTCAGTCACTTTGATAAGTAGTCTGTCATTAATTTAAAAATAACCAGTCCAGTTAAACAGCATGGGTGTTGATCAGAAATTCCTGGTTTCTCATGTGTAAATTCACTGTGTCAGACTCACTGATACAAATGCCTGGATGAATCAGTAAAACCAGGCTGGACTACCCAGGGTTGATACAAGCAGTGTGGCCAACATTTACTTGTTTAGGCAGTAGCTCTACTTCAGAATTATGATTTAGGTGCTGACTGTGCCTACTTTTGAAAGCACACAGTCTTTGTTAACTTCAACAGAAATTTCAGAATTCTGCTATACAAAGCAATGAAACTATGAGATATAATCCACTGTTCAGAAAAGTAGGAATATATTTTTAAGAAGTCTCTTTTGGTAAATATTGCTGAAACAATAGCAGTGATGGAGCATGTGTAAAACAGCCTAGAGAGACCTGCACCCTTCTGGAGCCAGGCAAAATACTTGAGTAACATTGTCCACCTTTACCCCCAGCACTGCTGTGAAGTATCGCACCTCATCTGAAACCACCATGCAGTGCAATAGGAAAGTGCTTCTCCCTTCCCTCCCTTGAGGAGGAATGTGGCCTCCATAAATGCTGAATGACTTGGTATTTTATGAAACAAGATTTGCTCTTATATTTTGCTAGAAATGCCAAGACTATAAAAACATGACAAGCAATCATTCTACACTCAAGACACCCATCTTTATAAATTATAAATTATAAATATAAGCACTTTTCAGCTGCAACGCTAAGACTCCTGGAATACAGAGATTTGGAACACTGGCTGTTTGCCTTCAAACTAATGGAAATTAAATGGCAGAATTACCTGCTCCGTTGCTGTCAGGCAAAAGACATGTCAAGTGAGTTGAGAAGAGGTATGGAGATGCATAAAAACCTAGATGAATGGAAGACAATCAGATGTCAAGTTTAAAATTAGTATTATCTGTGTTCCTGAAAGTTTGAAAGCTGAAGCCTGTGTGCCGCCTCCTCCTTGAGTGTGTGAGGAACATGCCATGCAGACACCCTTTCCCTGCTCTCCGCTTCCCTCCATTTTGCACCTACATCAGGGATTGATTTGCAAGATGCGCATATTTTTGCGTGTCAGGTTGAGAAAGTGTTTCAGATGGACTTTCCTTTAGTTAGAGCATGTCATTTCATTGCCCAGCTCTCCCTGAATGCTGGGTAATCTCATTAGAGAGGCTGGAGAGAGACGGGGTTCATTACAGCTCCAATTAAAAGCTTGAGTAAGTTTGAATTCTACTAAACACAGAGCTGCAAGTGTTACTTCTTGTCCTCCAGCTCTGGGATCTCTTTGCATGCTGAAGAAAATAAAAAATCAATCATGAAGCACAACAGGGTCTAGAGCTGTAATCCAAACTGCCAGGAGACAAAGCATTGTAGCTTATGACCATATAAATTGTGCTGTTCCATTTTGGGGATGAGGCAGGTGAGAAAGCTTTCTGTGTGCCACTGATGTGGTGCTAAGCTCTCCGGTTTAGGCTCACTTTCCTTCTGTAAGGAGCAGAGAGCTTGGAAGTGATAGAGTCCCCCTTTGTGCTCCAGAAAACATCAGGATCAGAACAGGACCCCAGTAGTGATATCTGTATGGACATACTGAACAAGGCTGGATATTGGTGTCCAGTAACTGTAGAAGCAGAGCTCTACACAGGGCGAAAAATAACTATGTAGGGAAGGGGATGGTTAGCTTGGGTGCCCAAACTGCCTTGCATGGGTACACTTAACATGAGCTGTGGTCACAGCAGTAGGTAACTTTGACAAATTATTGCTATCCTGAAAAAAAAATGAGCACAATCTGATGCCACAGGAGAAAGATAAAGGAAAACACAGGGAAATTTTGCCAGATGTTTAGCAAATATACAGTCATAGGATAAATATAGGCTTGAAACATTTAGAAGTTGTCTGCCCAGGGAGACAACTCATTCCAGTTCACTGATATACACCACCATAGAGGTCTGTGCATGGCACAGGTGTTTTGGAAGGCAAAGGAAGGATGAATGGCTAATACAGATGGTATGTTGAAAAGGTAATCATTTTTCTAAACCAACTGTGGGTCTAAATCGGAACAAAGGTCTAGTAGTGCCATTAAAAACGCATCTCTTCTTCTCTAGTGTAGTTTGGCCCCAAGCCTGACAGTGTTCAAGAAGAGACTGGACAATGCCCTCAGACACATGGTGTGAACTGTGGGTTTGTCATATGCAGGGACAGGAGTTGGACTCGATGATCCTTGTGGGTCCCTTCCAACTCAGGACATTCTATGATTCTATGAATGTTATGATCATGATGATCTTAATAACTTCCTACCTGTTAGATCTTTGCAACTGAGCAACCTTGCTCTCTAAATGTAGTCTAGATGACCTTGTCCAACTTGAATCAGGTTTTCAATATCTGTACTGATTGCAACTGTTCTTTAGCAAAGTAAAGGCCAAGGACACAATGTTCATGACAATGCTGTTCTGGGACCTGAGGAACATTAGAGGTGAGGAACCAAATGGAGGAAATAGATTAAATATCTCTGACTTGATGGAAATGTTGGAATTGCACCTCCTGAAACCAGTTGTAGACATAGTTGTGAATTCAGAGACATGGTCACTGGGTTAGTTCATAAGAGTAAAAATGTCACATTTTCTGATTGCTATCAGTTCCAGCCTTTCATTTGTGCTTTCTGATTCCATGAAGCACACAAGATAGTGGTTTGAATATGAAAATATTTTAAGGCAGTGTGCATAAATGGATTCAAGAGATCCTCGATGGAGCTGGTGCAAAAAGATAGGTTTATGGGGTGAGCAGCTTCTAACAGCTGGAAAATGGGTTGTATGAGATGCATCTCCTTTTCCTGGTCAAGTGGTCAGTCATACCCTCTGCATAACATGTGCACAAGATGTGCCTTGAGAGCCCAAGTATCTTCTGCCTTCCTGTCACATCACTGTATGTGGGGACTTAGTCAAGACTGTGGCTTGAGAGGACATAAGGAAAATCTTGTGACCCAGTTGAAAGGTTTTGTGTCGAGTGAATGTCTCACATGCTGTTTCTTATATCCAAGGCAAAGCAAAAACCCCAAAGCCTCGATTTGTGGATCCAAGACAGGAGAGAATATCCAGTCACTCTCCAGGTCCATGGACTTCTCTGCTTTTAATAATAATAATAATAATAATAATAATAATAATAATAATAATAATAATAATAATAATAAAGTATTACTATTATGCTTCATCAGATCCCAGTTTCAATGGGCTTTTTCATACCTTGCCAGTGCCTTTATTTAAACAAATACATGTGTGTGTGTGTGAGAGAGAGCGGGACAGAGAGACAATCAACAGCAAGAGCTTCCTGGCTGAGATTCACAGGAGCCCCAGAATCAGCGAGAACCACTGTGCTCAGTGCTGTACAAACTGATCCAATGCCTGTTTGCTCCCAAGGAGTTCAGATCCTGATTGTATGGCTGTATCTCCACAGCCCTCAATACAGCGAGGTGGAAGAAACTCCAGAGCGAGAAGGAGGAGCTGGAGAGGCGCTTTGAGGAGGAGGCGAAGCAGCTGGGCAGGCAGCAGCAGGAGGAGCTGCGGGCGCTGGAGCAGCGGCTGCAGGAGGAGTACAGCAGCAAGAGGGAGAGCCTGCAGGAGCAGCACAGGCTGCAGCTGGAGCAAGTCAAACTGCAGCACCAGGACCAGGTCAGTCTCTGCATCTTCCCTTTGAAGAGTAGACCATGCCAGTATTGGTTGGGTTCACGTAGTGAAATACATTGAACACTCAACATGAAGACACCATTAATGAATTGATGACTGGAAAAATACACTCCTGACTATCTTTACTGCTTTTCCACCTTATTATTCCTGTTGGTATTTCTACATAGCAGTACATTGCACTTCCACGTCTTGCCTTCACATGCTTCCAGATGTTTTACAACACAAATATTAAGACTAGCTCTGCTCCCCACACATACTTGCTCCCAGCCCACATATTGTAGTCAATTAATATGAAACCAAGGGTTGAACGCTAATCTGCTCAACACAGATAAGGCCAGCAGAGCCCTGCCCATCGTTATTTGCAATACTAGTTAAAGGGAGGTACAGTGAAGTGACAGGGCCCATGCAATATGTTGCCTAAACATCAAGTGATAGATGCTGGGTTCCCTGATTTCTGCTCCACCGTTCAGTCTAATCTCTTACATTGTACATCCCAAATGTTTCTCCTTGCTTTGCTTTATGTATGTAGGTAGGAATACTCTCACATGCAGCTACTTTAGTCGTATTTTTAACAGCTGGAGTGAACAAACATTGTAACTTACCTATGGGCATCTCTCACATGGTAATAGAACATTGTGCTTTGGATTATGGCAATAATGCCTTTACCTGGTCTTTTCTCATTTTACATTCAGTGAGTAGCAGGTGCAGGTCGGATTTTTCCAGCTGCAACTCTTACCTGTTGCCCTGCATGACAGCTTGTGAGGGCTTTTCTCACATGAGTATCTGCCACACTCAGGTGTTCTCTGCAATCTGTGCCATCAGGCTTTGACATGCTGCAGTGATGCAGGGCAAAGGCCAGTTGTCTGTGAAATGTGAGCCCAGCCAACAGACCCCCTGTTTGTCAGCATTGTTCCCTCCAACCTGGAGATTTTACCAAAGCCCAGGGCAGCTGGAGGTGGTGGAGGGTGGATTTTTCACTCTTTGAGACAATGTAAATTGTCAGCAACTGTGCAGTGCAGATGTGGTCTGTGAGATGGATGGATGGATGTGACCAAAGGAGCAGGCTGACAGCAGGTGCCGCAGTGGGGTGCAGAGTGCAGACATGCCCCATGTGGCTCCCAAGGATGATGACAGCATTTGCTGTGGGCTTAGAAGCAAACCAATCCCAACAGCAGAGACTGTACACAAGCTGATTTAGACCACTGAAGAGGTAAAGGCTAGTGCAGCACTGTATGGCCACAGCTGAAGCACCTCCAGGAGCCAGGGAAAGAGGCTCCTAGGCCTCCACTGAGCCCCCAGGGGAGGAAAGCGTGAGCACAGCACAGCTGAGATGGCAGCCCATGGTCTTTAAGGTCAATTCTTTGTAAAAATGAAAATTACACCATTTACTGTCTGTATTTGATGTACTGTAAACCGCTCCTGGAATGGGACTGGAAACACAAACTGAGATGGTGACAATTTTATGTCACTCATGTCACAGCTGCCCAGTATTAGATGTTTGTGTAAAACCAATGGTACACCAGGCCTGGGTACAGCGTAGTCCTCACTGGCACATGGGTAAGACAGCCGTGCCAGACAGGCACACAGCATCCCAGCCTGTGCCCCAGAGTGTCTGATGCTCTGGCTACCACCATGCAATATGGTTTGGGTCTTTGATGGGGGGGTTGAAGCACTCTCACTGGATTTTAGCTATTTTAATTGCTGTGCCTGCTAGTTGTTACTGATCTACAGGCTTGTAACATGCCACACAAAGGCTTTTTCCAAATGGGCTGATTTGTCCCAGATAAACTACCTTCTTCTCTAGTGCATTGATTTTGAAAGATGTATTAGAAGGTGCTGTCAAATAGGGGTTTTTTGTTCTAACCAAGATTTTTCAAAATCTTTCTCTGTAAATTCTTAGAGGTTGTGCTGAGCCATGACTTCTGGTTCTCATTTCAGTTAATGCAAGATAGTTTTCCTCCAACGTCCCTCAATTTTTCTGCTTTGCTTTCTGATGTGAAAGGGGGGTAATATTTCCAAAAGCCTTGGCTTTTTTTCCTTTCACTGTGCCTGTGTGTCAGTTTGCCTAGTAGAAGATATTAGCTCTAATGGCAAGCCTTGCCTCTCCTGGATCACCAGGCATTAGCATTTATGAAGGAATTTGTTCCATGAGCTAATTTTTTGCTGAGACAGTTTATAACTTATCTCTGCTACTCTTTGAAGTGTTTATGCAAGCTCCCAGGACCACAAGAATAGATGATAGGTGTTTCCCCGTCAAGCTGATTGATGCAAGAAAGAATAATATAGTTCATCATAGGACTTGCCTAGAAGTAGACTTGTTTTTCTCATATTCTATTGTGATTCTATTAATCACCATGCAGAAACAATGGAAACACATTTTTCCCTCTGTGGGGCAAATAATTCTCTTTCCTCCTGCCCTTTGGTTTGCTCCAGAGGTCTTTGTTCCTTGTTTCTCTGCACTACTTTGAAAGTGCTACCGTGACCCTAGTATCTCAGACTTTAAACCCATATTTTCAGCCCATGGTTCCATTAGCATCTCATGATGAGTTTTAGCAGGTTTTCCCTTTGTATTCTCACTCCACCACATACCCATCCTGTGTCAAGTGCCCTTGGACTTGAGGAGGCTGACAGGCCAAATTGGAAGGCTGCTTACCAGCAGTGTTTCTTGGCCAAGAAAACATCTAGTAACCAAGGTGTGTGAGGAGTAAGGATCCCTAACATCTGCTGACCCAAAGGGTTTGTAATCCTCTGGTTCTTCCTGCCCCTGCTCAGAGGAAGAGGAGAAGCACCAAGGTCAGAGCGTGCCAAAACAAGCAAGCCTGCTCAAGGGATCAGAGTCATTCAACGCTGATGCTGCTGAGCCGGGTCTGGTCCTGGCCAGCGTCAGAGCAGAGGCACCTAACCCAGCAGCGAGAGAGCTTACACTGTGTGTGAGAAAAGCCTGGTCCTTGAGCTTTCCACATGCGTAGGGGAATTTTGAGCTTGTGTTCGTGAAGGCAATAACAATAGCAAAATCCTTTTAACTGTGGATCTGCAGATATTTCTGTATCCACACATCTAATTTTCAAATTAGTCATCTCACTTTATGGTTTCCAGTCACAACTTAGTCTTCCACCCTGTATTGTGGTAGTCACCTTTTACTTTTGCACAATATAGCTGTTTTTTCTTTGGATACACAGTTGTCAGATTTCATAGGCTCAGCATCCCTGAGGAGGTGAGGCAGCTCTTTCAGCATCACAGAGCTTGATCACCAAACTCCTCACAAACCGGTCAGGTGTGCCAATGCATCCCAGCATTTCTCTGGTCTCCTTGCAGCTAGGGGCAAAACTGCAAGAGCAATCTGCTTTGAAATTGGGTCCACCTTTTTGAAACACCCTATAAAGGCTGTGATCCTGGTTTGCCAGTGTTTCACACTTGAGCATCTCGGCTCAAGCTGTTTTGTCCACCAACTTATTGAACTTCTCCCTCTTGATTTAACTTGATTAAGCCCTTAAAATTCCACCAGAGCTTCTTTTTATAGCCAGAAATAACCATGACATAAGTGAGTTGATCAAGCCTATAGAGTAAGTTAGTGGAGAAACTGGCATTCGTGTCCAAGAGATCTGATTCCCAGTGCCAAGTAGACTATCTGCTATGAAAAACTGCAGACAGGAGGTCACACTGGAAGATTAAAAAGATTCATTTGGGATGTGGATATGAAACATACTGAAGACAGAAAAATCCCTGGAGACCATTTGGAATATATTTAATTGGCTTTATAGATAAATAACCTGCCAAGGATGATGGCTGCAAAAGGAGACCCCTTCACCTTCTGAAGTTGTCAGAGTTGAGCATAATCAGTCCTATGAGGTGCTCCTCAGCTGAGAAGCAATTAGAGTATGAATAAAGACGTCAACAAGGGCAAGACAAAGAACATGGCAATGCTCATGAGGTTTCAGCGCACAGACATCATATATAAGGACATCATGCTCTGGAAAAAGTCAAGGGATACTCCCTGTCCCATTAGTAGCCCATGGAGTCATCTAACCCCCCTTTTCCTGCTTTTTCATGCAATACATCAGCAAGCTGAGTCCTCATTTTTTTTGCAAACAGTGCTTCACCACTGAGTTGTCTCCCATCTTATTATGAAAATGAGTCTGGATAATTTTAACTTCTATGTTAAATGCCCATCTTTCGTCCTAAGAGCATGCCTTCTCCAATACGCTTGTAGATTTTGCTTCTCTTGGGTAACCTAACACATATGTTTGACAGTTAAATGCAGTGAAATAACATTTATTCTAGTCGAGACGTGCTCAGCTGCACTATCTTTCTACAATTCTTTAACATAACAGTGAGGAAAAAAAAGCTGTTTCAAGTCAAGTCACTTTGCAATGAACGGCTGTTTCATTGTAAAAGTAAAATGGTTTGATCTTCTGCATCTGCACTGCCAGATATCATTGATAATGTGCTAAATGTAGAGAATAAGATCACTGTGATTTCAAAACTCTGAAAAGCAAATCAATGCACTGCATTTGGAAACTGCTGTGGATCACTGGCCTATCGCTGGTCACCACCTCTCACTGTATTTTCTTTAATGATGCATACCCAAACACCATCATTGGAGATGTAGTAACAATGGAGTCCCAAACCCGTGGGATGCACAGGAGCTCAGGTTGCCCACAGCTCCATTCCCACTGCATCCCCTGCTCCCATGACAGCTGTGCCATGGGGTGAGTGGTGCAGTTTGCTGGGCAGTCTGCAACAGCAGAACCTCCTCCTGACCTCAGCATGAGAGCAGAAAAAAGTTTTGTGGCTTTTCTGTCATTTTGGTTACTTCCACACCAGCCTGAAAACTCTTGTGTCTACACTGAAAACAGTGGTGTCATGTATTTCATCACTTTATTAGATGTAGACTCAAAATACATGATTCAATAGGAAACAGGAATTTGGGTATGGTTGAGTTTTTTGGATACTCTTTTTCAAGTAAAAGTGTGATGGATTGTGATTCATTTTACATACACACTGATAATCATTTCAATTTTTCTCTAGAAATAAATATTTTACAACTGTGACTAATTCATAGGCACTTTCCATGGGAGTTAATTCTGCAATAAAAATCATTGCAGAAAAGTGTCATGAAGGAAAAAAAGCAGGATGTCTGAGAACTGTGCATGTTTATCTGACCATCAGAGAGGGTCAGGTCATTAATATAATTTAGATTAATGGGATGTTAAGACTTCTGAAGATTTCATTAATGAAATGGCTTCTTGACTTTAGGGCTTTTTGGCATTTTGCTTTCTTAGATACCTCTTTCATCACCATTAAGTTGAATGAAGAAAAATGCTAGCAGCAGTGACTACACACAACCACTCAAGGCAACAACATGCCTGTTCTGTAATGAATAAAACTGGCTGGGGTGCTGGAAGTGTCACACTCATTAGATCCCTGTGCTGGTTCCAGCTCACTGGAGCTCTCTAGCAGTGGCTTGTTAGTGTGCCACAGCGTGTCTAATTGTGGGTCCATGCCTCTATTCGTTGTCATTGGAACAGGTGGAAGATATCACAGCTATACACGAAGCTGCAATGTTACAGCTGGAAAACAACCACATAGTGGCCATTACAGTACTGCGGGATGAGAATGACTACAAGATTCAAGGTAAGCCAAAGAGAACTCAATGGCTACAGAGCTATTCCAGAGCAGAAATTAGTGCTATAGTGAGATTGTGTAAGCCTGGGTTTTCCTCCATCAGAGCAGATGATACAGAACATTTGTGTTGGTCTAGTGCTTTCATGTGGGGTGGGCCACCAGGTTCATGCTAGGGGCAAGGGAGAGATGTGCACAGTGTGTACAGCATCTAACTTGGACCTGAGACTATCTGAGAGGTCTTTGGGCCAAAGAAAAGGCTTTCTCCATGGGTCACTGGCCATAGACTCCAAATTCCACCTCACTTCACACACAGACTTTTCTCAAGAGCCGAATCCTCAGTGCTAGGGAGGATAGAGCTCATTGAACATCTCTGAACTTAGGTGCTTAAATGCCTGCACTGCTTCTAAAAAAAGGGCTCATCATTTTCAGTAGCAGAAGTCTGGCCATGCTGAGCAGACCAGAGCCACACACTGGTGCAAATCTGCACCGCAGCACTGTTATCTTTATTTTGTGTGACAGTTTTTCCATGGGATTTGATGCTGCAACCAGAGCTGTTCCCTCCCTCCCACTTCAGTATCTAAACATCTGTCTACATGCTTTAGCTGACATTTAACAGTTATCTGTACAATCTCTCCCCCCCCCCCCTTTTTTTTTTTTTTTTTTTTTTTTTTTTTTTTTTTTTACATAAGCATGAGGGTCTAATTTTTAAATAGCTCTAGTAGGTTTTCCCCCAACTTTCCCCAAACCATATTGCTTAGCTCTGCACTATGCCAATGAAAGACACAGTTCAGGGCATAACATGAGCTGAGAACAGTCAGTTCCCCTGCAGAGATGGTATCTAGCATACCATTTTTAAATTAACATATACAATTTTGAATTTTTTTTTTTTTTAAAAAGTTGTTCCTTGCTTGAGGATATTCACAGCTGTTCATTTTTGTTAGCATTTTCTAATGATAAAACTTGGCTGTGTTTTATCAAAGCTCTGGTGGCCAAGGTTTGCGCTCCCTGCTCCTGATGCGGGTATGAAATGCCCTCCTGTGCATGGAAAGGGCATTGCAGCAGCTGAGGTCTAGTGCAGCACCAGAGCATTGGTATTATTACTGCTGGTATTAAGGCTAGTGAGCAATGGTTAGAGGGCAGAACCCCATGAGATTGAGGGTAAAGAGACAAAAAATAGAGTGTCTGTATATTAAAGGTAGGTGCTACTGGATGACAGTTTGATGCCATTGGTTTAGAGATTAAACATTACTCCACTTTGGTTATTAAACTTCTGGTTATTATTACGTCCAAGCTGAGTTGTTTTAGTACTGAAACCTTTAATCATGCCACATAAATGGAGGACTTTTTTTGTCTTCGGGCTCTGTCAGTCTCATTAATGGAATAAACCTCACAGCTCATCTGCCATAGCTCTTGAATACACACTGTCATTTGCATTTTTGCATCAGAAACTGGTCATGTCGAAGTAGCTGTACCTGCAAGCAGTGAAAGATCAGGAAGTCTTGATCCCCAAAACAATTCTCATAAGGTCACAAAGTGTATTACTACCAGTTTCCTACTCAACCTCCATGCCCTAGAACTACATCCCCAGTTGCACTTGGCTTGTGATGTCTGTGCTCTCAGACCCTGGTTTGCTGGATGTCACTTAGCAGTGTCATGTCTGTGTGTCTTCCCCAGAACTGAATACTGCTCACAAGCTGGAAAAGGCACAATTAGAAGAGAATTTTGAAAAACTGCGGCTGTCACTCCAGGTTAGCAGTTTCGTTATTTCCCACCCCTGTGACGATGTTGCACAGCAGCTGATGGGCAGCCCCAGCCCCAGTGCCAGCTGCCAGCACACAAGAGCTCTGCTTTGTACCACTATGGTTCCTCTTGTCTTCTGCCCATCCAAACTGGGATCTAGCAGCAAAGGTGACCCCTTGGGTTTTTTCCTCCCCCTTGGCTGGTGCTGCAGAATGCTAACTACCTGAAAGAGAAAAGAGGACAAACCTAAAGGGAGAAAAAGGCAGCTGGATAAAGCAAGGACATGTGCTTTTAACTCTGCTGGCCCAGCACAAGGAGCAAAGTAGAGCCTTTCCCTGCATAGCAAGGAGAGCTCCAGCACCTGTGGTGGCTTGAGCATCACCTTGTCCACATGGTGCCCTCCAGCAGGCAACCGTGGGGTTCAGAAACACTGAACTGCCTAGCCCTACACCTGTCTTTCAACTCTTTCCCACTGCCTGAATGTGGTCCTACAGTGCAGACACATCCCCATTCCCACCAGTGGGCAATGAGGTCCCTAATGAGGGATGCCCCAAGGGCTGTGCAGCTGGGCTATGGCCAGACAGGGCCAGCCCCGCACATCCCATCTCCTACATTGCACTATTCAACAGCAAGCTCAGGATCATCTTGGTTTTTTCAATCCTTCTGTTAACTCCATGCTATTCTCACTCTCTAGACGAAGAAATCCCAAGGAGGGGAGGGCAGAAGCATGCTCCTGTGATTCATGCTGTATTTTGGAAAACTTGTGTGAACAAGGTGCCACTGCAAATAATGCGAACTCTGGTTTCATAGACAGAGATGAATTACAATTTTTGAACCCTCTGACTAGCACATACCGTTGCACTGAGCAACTGTCACAGCCTTCCTTCACTGTGACAGTTTGATGCATGTCAGCAGTTTTGCAATAAGCGCTAATGTAATGTTATAGCCAAGACATTACATATAGGAAAGATAAGAATACCAGTTTCACAGCAACTGTGGCTTTTACAGATGCTATATATGGAGGTAACTGGAATGCATTTGATGGCAACAGAGTTATGATTGCTTAAAATAACATTTTGTTCCCATGTTTAGCTCTGAGATGAAACAATCATTTTAAGTCCACACCACTAACTCATCGTTGCCTGTTACCATGTTAGAAGCCTGGAAAGGTGAAGGAAGCAGGAATGTGGTACCTACCACCTCATTCAGACTCTAGGGACTGCACGAATTATCTCTTCCATGCCTGTGATATAAATGCCAGATCTCTTAAGGAAGGGCATGCTCATTCTCATCCAGCCTGAGCTGATGGGGTGATTTAGCATCAGAGACATTTTATGATCTAGTGCCAGCCAGTGTCAGACAGCTGCAGGAGTTGCAAGGATTTGGGGATTGCTTGAGGCACTGGGTTGTCAAAAACCTCACTGTGTGTTCAAATAGCCTTATGTTAAAAACACCACCTTGCAGAGGTTTTTAAACTTGTTCAGCTCTCCCGATGGTTTCACAGTACAGGTTGACTTGCATGAATGTAAGAGGGGTGATAACACAGTGTATTCATTGGTGTGTCTCCCCTCCAGGACCAGATAGACACCCTCACCTTCCAGAACCAATCTCTTAAGGCCAAAGCAGACCGATTTGAAGAGGCACTGAAGAAAAACACTGAGGAACAACTGAAGGTAGATGGCAACTATAGCTGTACTGTCATCAAGATATGTGTTTCTCGGTATGACTCACATCACACAATTCAGTGGATACCAATGGGATCCTCACTCCAGGGACAGGGGCAGGACCCAATTGACACCCCAAATCTTGAGCTCTGAGGATGAGCCAGAAATCTTAGTCTAGTTTTCTTTTTTTTTTTTTTTTTTTTAGTTTAATTATTTTCCTTTATTCTTTCACTCAGAATTTGTTGCTCTGTTTCCAAAACATTTCATTAGCTCCATTTACTATGTCCTTTTTACTGTCTATTCTTCTTTCCCATCTTCCTCTCTCCTTTTACTTTTTGTATTTTCACATTTAGGCTTCTTTTCTGTGTTCCTTCTCAACCAACTTCTTTGATACCCTCTGTATTCCCTCAGTTTTTTTCTGGACTTGCAGAGGACAGTCCTATCATATGAAATATTTATTGAACTGCTGTCTATTTGGGCCGTGCTGTTTATTTACAGTGTGTAAGTAAATACACACTTCAACTATTTATCTGAAACGAAAAAACCCTGAAATGACCTTCCAAAAAGAGTTTTCTTTTAACTTGAGGCATTTCATTGTGTTCACAGCACAACCCCATGGGCAGCTGTATCAACATGACACAGGGGACAGTCAGCAAAAATAGTGGGTGAGCAAGGAGGTCAAGGAGTTTTCAGGTGAGAGAACTCCTTAGGAAAGGAGTGCAAACGTCTGGAACAGGCTTGGCCATGGGAAGCAGGTAGCATCTGTCCCTTTCCACCTCCACTGCAGCATTTAATTTAAATGAAAGGACAAATTCTGCTTTGTCACAGCGATGTTAATGCCAAGTACTACCAGGCGGTTTGCTGGAGTGAGTTAGACTGGGAGAAATCCAGAACACTGACAGTGTTTCATCAGTATAATTCAGAGCACATCTTTTACCCATGAGTTGAACCCTTGCATCTGAAGTTCTTGAGCAGAGGAGGAACTTTTTCCCACCCAGTCTGCTCTTGGTTGACAGGCACTGTGCTGCAGTGGCGCAGGCAGGGCAGAACACTGCAGTTCACACCTCCAGCCCCCTGTCCAGTTTCCTCAGTTTCATGTTTGTGCTTTTCCCAAGCCAAAATCCTTGCAGAATCGTAAAACACCTCATGCAGTTCCCAAGCTATGAGTAGGAACAACCTGGTGTCCCATTCTTCTAGCCATGAGGCTGGTCAAAAGAAAGGTACCATTGGCCATCCAGCCAACAGGGTGGTCTGTGTAAGAATATCAGGGTTCAGATGGGCTGGGGAGGCCCAGGGCCAGGTGTTTTTCACATCACTGAGACTCCTAAACCACTGGGTACACTCCTGATACTTTATCTTATGGCTGAAGATGTGTTTATGGCTGTTTATGGTATCCAAATCACTGGTATATTTCCTAGATTGTACGAGCTCCATATCTGCACTTAGAAAAAGACCTGAAGAGCTTAAAACATGTTCTGGAAATGAAGAATCATCAGATTCACCAGCAGGAGAAGATGATTATGGAGCTAGAAAAGCAGGTGAGCTGGCATTTTTGCTCCAGAGGAGACATCACAGAGGTAATAAAGTAAAAGTTTTGTTACAGCATATGAACTTAAAAGGGGTGAAAAAACACAGGAGACTGGGGCAAGACACAGTTAAAGGGGGTTCATAAATAGCTATATATTATGTTGTTCCACTGTCAACTTATATAGCTCCTTCTGCTATACCATGTCTCAGGTTGTCACTCAGAAATTGGGATTTTCTTTCGTCCCTTCACCCACCTCTGATACCCTTGATTTCTCCCACACATTTGTTGATCTGTATTGCTTTTTCATGCAATACCTTCTTAGCCGGTTATGTTAGACAGTGAGGCAAGTGGTGGAGGAAGAATGGAGGAAGAGGAACTTTGTGGTACTCCAGGGCTTGATTTTGTATACCAGCCTGCACCACACTCCCTTACAAGAGTCAGGTAAACATTCAGGGCTGGAGAGGGCAAGTGGAGGAAAATCAATCTGTGTGTGTTGCTGCTGCTCGGGCAGGCACTTAGGGAGCTCCCAGCCACAAGTATGAATTAGCATTATTCAGCAAGCAGTCACTAGAAAGGCTTACTCTAGAAGAACTCCCTCCAACCCTAAAGCAATGCTTTTCTGCAGACCATGTTTTTTTCCCATCCTTTGCTTGTGGGGGTCCCTGACAAAGAACTCCCCAGTTCACATTTTTTATTGGAAAGGGGATTCATTTTGTAAGGCATAACCTACAGTGACAGTAAACATGTCGTGTGGTGACAGGATGGGGCACTATCTCAGCTGGGGAGCCAGGACAGCTGGTTCAGCACAGCATTCAGCAAGATTTGTTTCCATTTACAGGGAAATCTGAGAACTCAGATGGTTATTTTGCTGAACAGATGCTTGAGTAAGTGGATGTGGAGAAAAGTGCCTCTTTACAACTGAGACTTGTTAACTGTGCTCCTTCCAACACGCTGCTCCTGGAGCTAAGCCAGCATCTGAAAACATGCGCTGTAGTGTTACACTGGAAAAAAAAAAAGTAACACCACAGCCTACATGGTTCTTGGTCATTTAGCTGCTTTTGCTAATTTACCACATGTGAGCACACAGTCCTGCTCCTGCCCTTTATCACAGTAAAACAGAGTCTACTGCAGTCCAAAGGCACAACTGCTTTCTGTTTAGGGATCTACCTTTATAAGTGCCAGAATATCTCCAGGGCATCTCTAAATGCTCTGAAAGATGGGATGCCTCATAAGGCAGCAGGAGAGCATTTCAAGTACAAGGTCAGGCTTGGCTCCCTTTCTGCTGAACGGGAGACTGGAAATGAAGGTAGCAGGGGAAGAGTGGTATAGGGTGAGGGTTGCAGTGGAGCAGGAAAGAGATGCACAGGTCTTTTCCCGTGCTTCATGCTTACTGTTACATGCTAAAACTATCGAAGAAACAGAGGAGGTGCCTGTGATGGTATTCCCTCTTTCAGAGCATTTCAAACTGGGGCCAGAATCCTTGTTCTGCTCTAACAAAGCATGCTATTAATAGCATAGGCCAGAATATCTGAGGAACAGGAGTATCCTTTATGGTTACCTGCACAGATTGGAAACCACTGTATAAAACTGATGCCTTTGCCATAAAGTGTGAGTTATTGCTGACTCCAGTGCACAATATTCTTGGTTCTTTATAAAAGGCTGGGAAATCCAATAACTGACCTCACACAGAGATAAGGTTACCCTGTGATATCTTGTTTTCTTCCAGAAGTGTTGAATTCAGCAAAATTCAAGCTGCTGAAAAACCAAGAACTAAGGTGATAAAGCACGTCAAATTTAAAACTTGGGAAAAACAAGGCATCTGAGGCTGCGGTACATGCCTATCAACATCTTAATGATGTTTTAATACACTGCTATTGACCTCCTTGAACTCTGTCCTTGAACTTTCCTGAGTAAAAGCTACCTATGCTTGTGATAGGATTAACTTCACTTAATTGTAGCTTAGAGTTAAATGTCTAGTGTAAGCTGACGCTGTCAGCAGTGGAGAGGAGTGTCTCCAAAGGGCAGCCCAGCTCCTGTGAATGCAGCAGCGGTCTGAGGCTGATCCTGGCTGTAGTCTGCCATGGTGGGGAACTCCTTCCTCCGCATAACCAGGGAACCACAGTCCTAGAGGTTGGACACCAGACATTTGTGCCTGATGAGGTTCGCTGAGCTGGATGGTGCACATCACACCACCTTGCACTCCTCCTTCATCGCTAGACTGAGCTCTCACATGGCAGTGCTGGCCATCCCCATGGTCCCCAGGTGCCACCAGCTCCCTGTCCACAGCAGCAGCTGGTAACGCTGGCTCCTGAGGTATGGGGAGCATCACTGAGGAAGATGTTTTATTTGTGCTGGACAAGACTAAGACCCTCCTCCTCTTCAGTTAGAAGGGCTAGTTTAGCTCTGCTTCTGCTCAGTGCTCTGCTGATGACCCCACTTCACCAGTATGATGTCGTGTGAAACAGACCTCTAAGTCTCAGCTGTAATCAAGATGACCACCTCCCTCTACCCTTAAATTTTAGAAGTTGCTCTAGAGACAAATAAAGATAAAGAACAAATCCTCCTGGATCAAGTGTTGGGCTTTCTTCAGACTTAACAAACTTTCTTTTGTTGCAGGCTGAAAAAAATTTAAAACTGGAAGAAAAAATCACCGTGCTGCAACAGCAGAATGAAGAACTCAGAGCCAGGATTGAGCAAAATACTGTCATAACAAGGTTTGTGCTGATATTTGCAATCTGTCTGAGCTTAACTCCCCAAGGCTGACACATATTAGAAGGGGAAAAACTGATTTCCTACTGATTTCCTCTTGAAAGCGTATTGGTGTTCTGATCTACTTGTTTTATTTTAAAATCCCTTTTATATCGGGGTTTGCATACTTTAACATAAGGAAGGCCATGTATATGTCTGTGTATTTCCATGATTTTGCTGCTGAGAGCAAAGTTGCCAGTGGCTTCTGATCTCAGTGTCAGTGCCCTGAGACCCATCAGTCAGTGGATAACAAAGATGGGAAATGGGGCAATTTCAGGAGAGACATCCTAACGATGCCACTGCACCCAGGCAGGGTTATCCTTTGTTTTGGTGGGTTTTTTCATGCGCACTGTCTGTTCACACTCTTGTCACAACCTGACAAGGATGACAAAGGTCCTTGTGTTAGGTGGTATAGAAATAGATAAGATAGTCCCTCTCCCACAGACTTTATTATCTGCTGTAAGGCAAGAGGCCACAGCTGTAGCCAGGAAGAAAGGGTACCGGGGGAAATGCTGGGGCTGAACATGTCCCAGCACACCAGCTGCCTAGCTGTCATTGTTGCCAGAAATTATGCCATTGGCCTAAAATGCAATTTAACTTTTAGCTGACTTTTTAAAGCTTCAGCATCTCATCTCTGATTCAATTGCAGCTTTTGTCTTTCTAGTGTCTCCTTCATTAACAATTCAGCCTTTAAATAAAATTCTCTCTTGCATGTAGATATTTTTAAGAGGCAGCATTGCTTACTAACATGTGAGTTGGGGTGAAGATTATGTTTCATCTCACTTGCTTGTAAATACCTGTAACATGTATTTTGCTGTCTGAAGTGGATGTCTACAGCCTTTCCGCTCTTGGGGGGGAAACAAGGAATTTTTGAGGTCTGGTTCACCAGACCAGTTTGAGACACCTGCTTTTGGGCCAGATGAATGGTGGTCTGGAAATGGCATCCATGGCTGTGACAACAGCCAGGGTGCCTGGTTCAGTGCTTGAATTCTGCATCACAGCACCTGCCTCTGGCTGGAGGAAGAGCCCCTCCACTCTCCACTGGCATCCAGCCGCAGAGCTGTGCTTCTTGCCTGTAAGTGTGTAGGCAATGGTTTCGAAGAACATCCTTTGGGAGAAATTCTCAGTTTGAGGTCAGCCTGGAAAGTTAACTTAGAGGACAGTGATTTTCAACAGTAACAGTTCGAGGACAGCCACAGGGACAGCTATAGGGACAGTGTCCAGTGGGGCTTTAAAGCCAGAGTTACTAAACCATGAGTTTTCCTGGCAGCAGTAGGCACCCCAGCTGCTCATTTTTGTGGCACTGGCACTGCCTGGGCAGCGCAGCGTGAAGGAGCTTGTGGACCTGCTCTTGCTGGGGAACAGCAGGATTAGAGATATGTCTGCCAATTTGCAGCTTGTGTACCCAAGCAGCTGGGGCAGCCCAGCAGCAGTGAGAGGAGGGAGGGGAGCAGGAAGAATGGGAGCCAGAGCAAATCCAGGCTTTGCAGCATGGCCAGGAGGGGGTCGTGGAGGCACTGAGGAGCTGAGGTGTATGCCACAGACATATTTTCAATCATAGCCAAGGGCAGTTACCAAGGAAGGGAGAGAATCCTTCCTTGCATGTAGATTATACACCAGCTTTGAACAGAGGAACTCCACAGAGCCTCTACTGGGACTTCAAGCACTTGAATAAATGATCTGATTTCCCAGTATCTCAGATTCTCTCTCCAGATCAACAAGCATGTTTTTGGTGCTTTGGACTGAGGGTGTTTGAGGAATGGTAGTTTCTGGCACTCTAGAGATGAAGATGACCAGGAGGATGTCTGGTCTCTGTTGGCATAGCACAGGCACCTAATGAACTCTGGGCCTTTTGGAAGAGGATTTAACATAAATCAAGGGCATGAATTAAGCACCTTCCCCTGCATCCCTATCATGTCAGTGTGTCCCTGCAGACCTCTGTGGTTTAATGGCTGTGATTTGTTACTGCTGCTTAAATGTCAGGAGGACAGGAGAGGAACACGTCTGACCATAAGTCTGCCATGCTGGGGTTAAATGTTTCCCTAGGTGGGTTAGGTCTAAAATTGAGACATATATCTCAAAATACAAACTTACATAGTGAGAACACTTTTGCTTTTACATTGCCTCTCTTCCTCCTTCTGCCTGAACGATAAAGAGGGGCTGACTGGGCATCTGTATCTTTTACAAGCAGTGATGCTGCATCTGTCCATCTCCTTCCCATGGCACAGCAGAGGCAGATTCAGGTTGGCTGAGCTGAAGGCAGAGGCTTGGCTGAAGGATGCTGGCATTGCTGGCCATGCCAGCTGCCTCTGTCTCCATGTGCCATGAAGCTGGCTCTGCTGTGTCTGGTCATGGTACACCAGGTGACACAGTGTAAATTCCCAGCACAATGTGCACAAGGCTAAAATAAGCAGTGCAACAAGCAACAGCTCCTTTCTCCATCCGTGTGACAAAGCAGATCTCTCTGGAGGACACGAATGCATGGCACATGGTGTGCTCACAGGCACTTGGCTGCAAGGCTCTTCTCTGCTCAGACATCTCCCTACTTACCTGCAGGTCACACGTATAACATGCAGCCTGCCTCTGCCAGCACATTGCAGCGTGTATTAGTGCTGCAAAGTCTAGTGTGTGGGACTCCAGGGGACACCGACACCATCCATCCCACCACATCTATAGCAAACAGCATTAAGCCTCCAATGTAAAGGAGGCGGACATGTGCTGACAGGCTGTGGCCTGCACTTGACCCGTGTCCCAGCAGTGCCCTTAGCAGAGGAGGCAGCTGAGCCCTTCACGATGCCCTGAGGTCTGTGCTGGTGTGATAAGCCTTTCCCCAGTTACCCAGATTGAGCTTTACCAGCCAGTCAGACACTAAGAGCCTCAAAAAGGCAGGGAAAGCTTGTGCCTTTTTTTTTTTTCTCAGCTAATGCTGACTGGAAAAGGATGTAGTGAGGCTTTGTATATAGCTTTTATGGCCTGTCTTGTTAGACACTGCAAAAGAAAAAGTAATTCCATGTGTAGCAAGAGGTTCCCCATGGAGTTATTTCTCCAGGGTGAGCTCCCATGTGGACTTTTTCATGCCCATTAGACCGTGAGCTCATGCCACAGCTGGTTCCCCAGTGGGACCATGAATAGATTTTTTCCCCCTCTACCATGCAAGCAGCTTTCTGAAAACTTCTACCAGCTTGTGTCTTTTAATCCTTTTTGACTGCTAGCCACTGCTTCATGGTTCAAAACTTTCAAGGAGTGTGAGAAGAACAGATATATTCTTGATCACCTGAGCATCATGTCTGTAGGAATCAAGGCTGAGAAAACAGAAATTATTTTAAAATGTTTTTTAAACAAAATAAAAAATGCCATCTCCACCCTCTCACGGACTTTTGATGGCACAAAGTGAGTGGACCAGCAGTCCATGACATCTGCCATGGGCTTCAGGCTATACCCAGAAAAGGAGTTGTGCAGAACTTCATGTGTGCATCCAAAATCCATTCCCAGCTGCTGCTGAACCCTGGAAATACCTAGGAGGGAGGTTAGGTGCCTCCCTGTTTATTTCTATAAACTCCCAAATTGCCTGTAAATCAGGTTAGGTGCGTGCCCAAAGCTGCCCCAGGCTGACCACATCTGGACCAGGCTCCTCACAAGCATAATGGGGCAGCAGAAGCCTGCACGCATCTTCTGGGACAGTGGTACTGCCAGCACATGCCCAAAGCATATGTTGATCAGGTCCCACAGTCTACCTGCACTGCCCCATTTCTTTTAAAACCTGTCACCTGGTTAGATGAGAGATTCACTGAGGTTGTGGTGCCCATGGGAGAGTTCCATGGCCAACCTCCCAAAAAGCCATCAGTTTATAGTGCATTCTGGGCAAAACACCTCCCTGGTCCTTGCTGGTGAAGTTTCCCTGGTATTGCAGTCAGGAATAGAGGGTTTGTTAGGACCAAGGAGGAAGGAGCTGGAGAAGGACCGATGGCCAGCTGTCCATGGAGTTGGGACTTTGGATTTTCAGCCTGAATCAGACAGGACTATTCCCCTCTGAGGACTTCTTGAGCTCCTGTGCTGTTCTGGAAAAAAATGGGGCAGTGTTGCATGCACCTATAGGCTGTAAAACACCACAGGGAAAAAGTGGCTAGAGCCAGGCATTGAAGCCGGGGAGAATGCAGAATTCAAGGAGCCCACCTGCAGTTTGTGCTGCTTATTGTTTAGCTGCAGGGGTGCCATTGCTGGGGCAGGCCATGCTGGGTTATCTCTGAAGTCCCTTGCCTTCTTTGTGGGATGGGAGGGGATGGGATGGGATGGGATGGGATGGGATGGGATGGGATGGGATGGAGGGAGGTGCTAGTGGTCCTGCCTCTTGTTTAGTGCTTTCTGCATTAATGCCATCATCTTCACACTGGCGCACCAGACGTGTTGTCCTGCTTCCCTCTCCAGGCAATTGTCAGAGGAGAATGCCAATCTTCAAGAGTACGTTGAGAAAGAAGTGGAGGAGAAGAAGAAGCTGAGCAGGACTAATGAAGAGCTCCTCTGGAAGCTGCAGGAGGGAGATGCCGTGAGCCCAGTGAAACTCCCACCCACATCCTCCACTTCTTTTTATCGCTGCTCATCAGGGAACACTTCTCCAGCAAAAGTCAGAACCTTGCGGCGATGATTCGGTGCCTGCGTGCTGAAGGTCCCCTGCCTTTTATGCATTTCCAATCTGCTATATGTTACCATCCAAGGCAGTATTACCATCAACAGGCACCCAGGGCTCGTGGCTGCAAGCATGCTCGGTAGCTGCATAGCTTTATACTAGGCAGGGCACTCTTATAGTCCCCATAAAGGAGCTCTTGGTTCTGACATGTTGATTAGGCTAGCAAAAAAGATAGCAAAACCTAGGACAGCAGAAAGATAGGATAGCAAAACATTTAGTTTGATGTGCTGACATTTTAACTATGGTTAGAGCCAAAAGTTGGAAAATACTATATTAATGGTTCATTAGAATGAACTTTTGCTGCAGTATTTCAGGTTAGTTACACATACAGTTCAAGTTGTGAATATTTCTGTATATGTGTTTGTGTTTATATACATGTACGTATTGTACCTTTATACTATATATAGATGCACACACATATATATGTAGTTGAAGATGTTCTGAATTGCATTTTTTATATTATTGGATACTACTAATTGCTGATATATTTTCATTACAGTCAGCAGTTTTCTAACTCGTGCCTAAGACTCGTATCTAAACGAAACGCATTTCTGTTTAGCCTCCCAGGAATATTTATACCCAACCTAGAAGAAAGTTACACAGAAGTAGAAGCGCCTTCCAAATGACCACCAAGTGGTACTCTATGTAACATGAACACCAGCGACTTTGAAATTCTGAGACAGTACTGCCTTCGAAACCATCACCTTTGCATTGAACACCAGATAGGATACGCATACCATTCACTGCTTTTTAACTCTCAGCATCGATATTGTAAGTGGAGATAGGCTAGCGATGAGAAACCCAAGGGTTTTAGCAAAATTGGTAGAGGTTACTGGTTAACATGTTTCAAATCTAGTGTCTTTAAATCCTAATTAGATGTTAATCTTGTTTTACCTTGTCCTGGTTTGGATACAATCAAAATCTCTGGATGTAGGTTCCTGTCAATTTTGATTTATTTCAAGTCCCGTGAGCAAGAAGGAAAAAATGAGTTGTTCATCCTTGACTTTTGCTGGCCAAGAGGTTTACAGTACTAGGATGAGATATGGGGCACCCGCCGCAGCTCCAGCCTCCTCCCATCTGAAACACCAAATAGAGCACAGTGGACTACATGCATACAAATGAGGTCAGAATTTCTTTCCTTCCACACTTATATATATATTATTTCACACTGCTAAAGCTCACCCAAAGTTACAGAGCACTTTTAAGACTCATGGAAAAGAGTGGGTAAACTACGTTTAACTTCTCTATCTACAAGCAAAAAAATGCACCCGGGCTTGTGGTGATCGCTCTCCAAAGGGGTGGCGAGGCCGAGGAGCGGCGGGGGCTGCAGGGCCCTCATGGGCACTGCTGACAAGAAAAATCATATCCCTGAGCATAATTTTAAAAAATAAAATAGATCTATGGGACGCTTTCCTATCTAGCTGGGGGCAAAGACCTTGTGTACATTCCTCCTCTGAGCACCGGGGTATGGTGATGTTACGTGCAGCAAACCCCCAGGGTGCAGGAGCGCTGCGGGGAGGGCAGCTCTCTACCGGGGTGTTTGGTGGCACCAGGACACCCTGCCTGGGCAGAGGTGGGATTGCTGAGCCCTGACGTGCTGCTCAGATGGGAGCCATGCTTCAGCTTTCCTGGGAACTGCTCAGAATTCACAGACTGCAGCTTAGATACAGCATCAATCACCATCAAAGCACCTGTGGCCTGTTCCACAACGGTTAAAAAAAAAAAAAAAATTATTTCTTTCTCCTTTTTAGAGACATTTATTTTTGTAGCAGCTTTGCATGGTACTGTGATACTGAGTAAACTGAGAAACTTGTTAGAATAGAACATGCCACACCAACTGCTACTGTTGAAATGCATTACTAGATTTTAGCCTGTCCAGCAAGTGCAACCTGAAAGTAGGATACATGCATACAAAGCTTCTCCTTGCCAAGTACAATTTTAATCACTTTCATGCTTGCTAAATGTGCCAATATCTGCAATACCTACTGCATTGTCATGTTGCAGTCTGCCCATATAATTCTGATACAGCGAGGTCATAGGGTGATAGAATAGTCTGGGTTGGAAGGGACCTTCACAGGTCACCTAGTCCAAACACCACTGTCATGGGCAGGGTCATCTTTCAATAGATCAAAGCTCCATCCAACCTGTCCTTGAACACTTCCAGGGATGGGGCATCCACAGCTTCTCCGGGCAGCCTGTTCCAGTGCCTCACCACCCTCATGGTGAAGAATTTCTTCCTTATATCTAATCTAAATCTACCGTCTTTCAGTTTAAAGCCATTACCCCTAGTCCTATCACTAAATGCCCTTGTAAAAATCCCCTCTCCAGCTTTCTTATAGACCCCTTTTAATACTGAAAAGACACAATAAGGTCTCCCTGGAGCCTTGTTCAGGATGAACAACCCCAACTCAGCCTCTCTCCATAGGAGAGGTGTTCCAACCCTTTGACCATTTTTGTGGCCCTTCTCTGGATCTACTCTGACAGGTCCATGTCTTCCTTGCACGGGGGGCCGCAGAGCTGGACACAGTACTGCAGTTGGGCTCTCACCAGTGCACAGCAGAGGGGCAGAATCACCTCCCTTGACCTGCTGGCCACGCTCCTTTTGATGCAGCCCAGGATACGATTTGCTTTCTGGGCTGCAAGTGCACATTGCCGGCTCATGTCCAGTTCTCATCCACCAGTACCCCCAAGTCCTTCTCAGCAGGGCTGCTTCCAACCCCTTCATCTCCCAGCCTGTATTGATACCAGGGGTTGCCTCAGACGATGTGCAGGACCTTGCACTTGGCCTTGTTGAACCTCATGAGGTTTGCATGGGGCCACTTCTCAAGCTTGTCCAAGTCCCTCTAGATGGCATCCTGTCCCTCACGCTTGTTGACTGCACCGTTTGGTTTGGTGTCACCCACAAACTTGCTGAGGGTGCACTCAATCCCACTATGTCATTGCTGAAGATATTGAATTGCACCGGTCCCAAAACAGACCACTGAAAGATACCACTTGCTGCTAATCTCTTTTTGGACATTGAGCCCTTGACTGCAACTCTTTGGATGTGGCCACCCATTAAACCCATTTCTCTCCAATTTAGTGACAAGGATGTGGTGTGGGACTGTATCAAAGGCCTTACAGAAGTCCAGGTACATGGTATCAGTTGCTCATCCCTTATCCACCAACAATCATACACCAACAATCAACATCATAGGCCACCAGATTAGTCAGGCTGACTTGGTGGTTTCTAGGGTCCTCCTTTTTACCTTTTTAAAAATGGGTCAGATGATACAACCAGAGTTGTTACTATCACACTGACCTAAACTTTTCCATGCTAAACACACTAGAGCATATTACTGGCCTGGGATGAGGTGGCTGAGCCTGTCCTTTTTTAATTTATTTGTTCTTTCCCTCTATTATTGGTACTTTCCTTATCACTTTGTTGGTTTAAACTCATATATAAGAGATGCTTCCAGCAGTGCATTGGGAGTGAGGCTTTTACGGTGGGAAAACTGGGACCAATCCCAGCTCCACCATCATTTGGTATTGTTGCCAATACTTTCTCATCTAATTTTTGCCTCCCAATCCTGCCTTTCACAGGATTCTTCCTTGGCATGGCCCCTGGGGTCTGCCCAATCGCTAGCGAATCTGCAGGAAGTTTTGCCTGACCAGAAGGGACCCAGCAACCCATCCCTGTGGGGATGTGAAGGGTAGTTCCTTCTGGTGCAAGCCCAGAAACACAGAATTTTTCCCCCCAAAAAAGGTCATTCCTTTTTCCTGCTCTTCCTCTGTCCTATCCCTCCATGTCTCTGCGTGCTGGAGCAGGTGTGAAGGGGGATGGAGACCTGAGTGCACGGCCAAGCCGGTGACCCTGGTTCTCACCAGGCAGCTGCGATGGTGCATGGTGAGCTTGGCATTCCCAGCGTTGTGGGGGCCACATCTCTAGTCCCTGCTCCCTGGCCATCCCTGCTCAAAGATGAGCAACGGGAAGCTTTTGCTTTTGTGGGGCTGAAGACTTCCCAAGCGCCATGGCCACTGCTGGGGCTTTCCTGTTTTGCTGGGTAGGGTGCCCTTTCCCAGCAGAGGGAACGCAGCCAGCACTGAGCTGGGTTTTATTGCCCTGGTGTCTTTGAAAAGGAGACGTTTGATTTGGTTAATCTTTATTCAAGGCAGAAGGCTGCAGCGGCAATAAAACCAGCCTACAGTTGCTCTGAAGGGGGTCCAGGGACTGGGAGTGGGTAACAGCCCAGGGACAGCAGGAGAGCCGGCAGCAAGCGGGGGCATGGAGAGCTGCTGGAAAGCTCCTTTATGCTGCAGGAAAGCTCCATTCAGCCCCCCTGGGATGGCACCTCCCGCAGCTGGTGGCACAGAGAGGTTGGTTATCTTGGCAGATGCACAACCGCAAAGACTTTTGGTGGTGGTGGTGGGCAGCAGAGGGGTGGGGAAGGAAAAACTGTCAAGTGCAAAATCAGGTATTTTACGTCTCTGCACTGATGGTGGTTGTGTCCCATGGACACGCTGAGGAGCCTCTGTACAGTTTCCCACACAGCAGGAGTTCTGTAGTCCCATTTACTATGTGGCTAATGATTACAGGAAGAGTTTGTATTATTTCAGTTATGATGTACAGATAAGTGTAATATATTCCTGATAATAAATACATGTGCCAGCACACACGTGGGCCAATGCATACAAACCAGCGCATCCTGCAGTGTTTTCTGTATGTCTGTGCACACAGAAACCGGAATAAATGAAAAACAAAGCAAAACCCCATTAAAGTGTCACGCCATCACAGTAAAGACTGAAGCTAGACAGCCAATCAGCCCCCTGGCAATGGGGCTTGTCAGTTGGGTTACCTGACTATGGTTCACATGCTATAAATTATATAAAAATCCCATGGATTCGTTTTCTACGGGTGCTTCCCACATGGCTGTGGTTCCCCAGGAGACCAGGGATTGTGGTCCACAATGTTTTTATTAAGGTGTCACACTTCAGCACACGGTAAGGGGAACATTTCTGCTGGTTGTTCGGGCATGGCAGGAAACAAGCACGCTCTGTAACAGGCTGGTCACCCACATTTCAACACCCTCTCCCCTCGCCCTGCCCTCCCACTGAGGGCACGCAGCTCCTCAGGCTGTGCCACAAGGATTAAAAAGGGGCCCAGGGCACGTCCCACCTCAGGAATGTGCACAATAAGAAAGATTTCCCACCAGGTGCCTGGCTCACACAGCACAGACCAAGCCATGGGAAGGACCAGGACTGAGAGAAGGATCACAGTGTCCGTGGGGCCGCTGCCTCATTTACAGCAGGACACACAACCAGGCTGCCAATGATGCAGGGGTGGCAGGGGCTGAGACTCCTCCTGCCCAGTGGTCTCTGGGTTGTCCTACAGACCCTGCCCTGCAGAACCCCACCAGCACAACCCCTCGTTCATTACACAGCCCTCATTTCCTGAGACAAATTTCGCAAAGCCAGCAAAATTTACACCACCTGGGTAAATTCTAGGCTAACTTTGCAGGCTCACCAAGTCCCACCTAATACCTGAACTGGTACAAGATGGGGAGAGACTCACCAGTGTCAGCAGCAACAAGCTGCTCAGCACTGGGCACAGACCCCAGCCCGCAGCAAATTCCTCAGATCATGTTATTATCCTACCCATCTCAACAAACTCCAAAGACTGGGGCAGAGTTAACACGAGCAGCTCCCAAAGCAAGCAATCTCCTGCCAAGCTTGGGACAGCCAGCAGACACTGGAACAAGCTGGAAAACAGAAGCAGGCTTGCAAATGAGGGTAAACAATAGGCATCATTTATTTAGATATCAAGAAAAAGGTTTTAATGCTGTACCACATAATTGCAAGTGAATTTCCAATTTCCAAAAGCATCATTCAGGGGAGAAGTATTTACAGTGTCGCCAGGATAAAAATTAGCTGCACACCCGCGCTGTGCTCTGGAGGGCATGGTTCACATTTTAAAACTTAAGGCTTAAATCGCTACATGAACATGGTAAAAACACAAAACAAAAATCAAAACAGAGGTAAAAAAAGATAAAAAATAGATTTATTTGCAGAACAAGCATTAAAACTATTTATCACGCCTGTAAGAAATTCTGAGAAATCATTAGGAAAATAGACCGTTAGACAACAGAAAGCTATTTACATTTTGCTTAATAATTAAAAAATAAAAATATACAGACTTTTCCATGGCTTTGGCCAGTAAAAATCCCTTTACTGACATGACCCGAACTCACACCAGGTTTGCCAGCACACGCCGTCTCCAGGCTGCCAGCGTCTTCTCCTGCTCCTCGCTCCCAGCCCAGCGCAGCTGGAAGCCACAGTGTCCTGCTGGGGAACCCTTTGCTTCCCATTGTGATCCCAAAACCACGAGTGACTCTGCCAAAACCACCGCCAAGGCATCGAGTGGGAGAGGTGCCTCTCGCTGGCTGGAGCCTGCCAGGTCTCACATGAACCTCACGTCTCTGAGCGTGAGCCAGGAGCAAATACCCTGAGAAAAACCGAGGTCTGGCTCTTGCTGGCAGAGACGTTCCTGGATCATCTGGTTTCCAGCCGGGTGTCAGAGACCCCATGGGACCCCACCTGCAACTGTAATGCAGGGCGTAAGGCAGCCCGGGGGGTTTTGTGGGAGTGGCATTGCTGCTGGGGCGGGAAATGAATGATAAACCATGAGTTGAGCGGCAGTGGGCAGAGCAACCGATGGCACTGGTGAGGCAGCTTTGCCCTCAGCTCACTTTTGGGACAGGGGAGGTGGCTGCAAGGGCAGTATGTATGTATAGATTTAGCCTTGAACAACAAATGCAATTTTTTGGTATGGGAAAGGAAGAAACAGAACCTCCCTGTAAAGTCAAGCCCAGCGGGTGCCACAAGGTTATCCATGGGTTTAGGAAGGGAGATGCTTTTTCTGCCAGATGGAAAAGGCTTCTTTCCAAATGGGAGGGCGTTGAGGCACATGGAGGGGTGGGACTGCAGCGGAGCCTCCTGCATGAAAACCAGCACCCCTCCTCCTCCTCTTCAGAGCAAGCCCCTCCAGCTTGCCAGACCTTGATCCAGCTTGGATCAAGCTGGAATACAAGAGGTTCCACTTAAATTTGAGAAAAAACTTCTTCTCAGTGAGGGTGACAGAGCACTGGAACAGGCTGCCCAGGGGGGTTGTGGAGTCTCCTTCTCCAGAGACATTCAAAACCCACCTGGACATGTTCCTGTGCGACCTCACCTCGGCGTTCCTGCTCCAGTAGGGGGATTGGACTGGATGATCTTTTGAGGTCCCTTCCAATCCCAAACATACTGTGATACTGTGATACCTGCGTGCCACCCTCCATTCATTCAGGCAGATGACAGCAATGCTCACGTGTATGCGGCTTTCTGGGGGTGAGGAGTTTAAGAAATCCCACTGGAATTCATTAGTGTACAAAATGCAATCACTAAAGAAACAAACAGATTTTACAATAATAAACATAATATCGTATTGCTTTCTGGTCGCTGAGTTAGCAGGAACAGAGGCAGCAGGCAGTGACGGGCACCCTCTGCGCATTAGGAATATGAGCTTGTTTCCAATATGGGACAGAAGAAGGGAGAGAGTGCCCACGGCAAGTGCTGCCAGCTACAACCTCACCCTTCCAAAACCCTGGCAGCAAACAGGAACGCATGGCATCGGCACCAGTGGTGCTTCCATCGGCGTGGCCCCCGGCAGCCACCAAGCACCAGCAGCGCCAAACCAGCGGCACTGTGCCTGCAGCACATCCCAGCCCTGCCATGCCCAGACAGGACGGGGAGCAGCCCCACACCCCCCCATGACAAACAGCTGTCCGACACCCAGTACAGGCACTCACTGCCCAAACCAGCAGCAAACTCCACCCCAAGGGATAGGAAAAGGGCAAAATGAAGCCTAAACCCATCCGGTAATGATTTTCAGTGAGAAAAGAATAAAAGTTGTAAGCAAATAAGCAAAAGCTAGTTATTTTTCCACAAACAAATTATTATTTTTTTTTAAAGCTGTTTTAACAATAATTTTCCACTGAAAAAGGATGGCTGGCTACATATCCAGATCTGCTATATAACTACACGCTGCAGCCTTGGCACTGCCACCCTCCAGGCACCAGCAGCCAGTAGGAGCCTTCCAACAGCTTCCCCGGAGGCTCCTCTCAGCCGAGGAGACTGGGAGCAACCGAACACACCAAAACAAGGTCAGCCCTTTGGGCCAGAGCCTGCCCTGAAAGATCAGGCAGGCCACTTCTATCACACCTCCCAGCTCTGGCAGAAAAGGATCTATTCTCGCACCAAGCAGTCATCGCTTCTCCATTCCCACCTCTTCATACAGCAAAATGCTCTGCATCTGTACAAAATATTCTTCTAATAAAATAACAACTGAACTATTTACAAAGAAAAGCTCAAATTAATGAAGGTATATCATCCACAATGACAAGGTTATAGCAGCAGCTGCTTTAAAGATATCTGGCTTGATCTATGTTACACACAGACATCAGCAGTGAGGCAGAGAAGATGTTAAAAAAAACCCAAAAAATAGCAGTTAAATTTTGCCTTTCAGTTTACAAAACGTACAAGCAAGCGGTGGACGCAGCCAGGAGGGGATGGGGCAGGAGCACGCAGCCGTGCTGAACTCATCACCTGCTCACCGCTCCACTCTCTGAGTCAAGTCACACAATGAGGAGGCCAGGAGGTCCCCAGGTCCAGCTGGACACAGGGGAAGCAGGTAGACAGAGAGCCAGGGAGACACCTACACCGCCCTGTCACTGCACAAGGCTGTAGGGTCCCTCCACCTCCTTGTATCTGGTGAGCAGCAACACACAAGAGAGACGGCAGCACCCACAACCAGGGAACCGATGGGCTGAAGAAGTCACAATGGAGAAGTGAGAGATGGGGCTAAAGATCCCCGTCTCCACTAGCAAATTTGCAGCGGGTGGTGCTGGGGCTGCTACAGGTAATGGCACATGTAAATACCAAATCTGGTGACACAGAAAGGTGTTCCTATTAACCTTCTCAGAGAAAAGGCAACTGAAGAAAACTGACCCCCATCAAGACCTTCCCTTCTTCTACGTGCTGCTATTATATGCCACAAAAGCTGAAATGAAGTTAAGAAATATAAATACCAGAACAGATCCCTAAGTAGACAACAAAAATAAGTTAACATTTATATATATATAAAAAAAATACTTACAGCAAGAAATCTGCGTATTTTTAAATAATTTTCAAATAATTTTCTTTGGAAATACACTTCCAGTCAGAATTCACCCCCAAATGGTCATTGCTGAATGTCTAAATTGCTCAGAAGCTGGTGCTCAAGGTAGGGAAAAACATCCTTACACTTTTGGTACAATGTACAATCTTCTCCCCTTCCCACCACATATTCAGTGCTTTTTGGGAGGCTGCGGAGTGTGTAGAGCTGTTTAAACACTGCCTGTGTTTAAACAAAACAGACCTCAACCTAGTGGCTTTTGATATTCTTCTCGTCCTGCTTAAGTAAGACTTCGTATCCACATGAAGAGCAAAGGCAGATGGTTAGGACCCATTGGCTGGAGCAGCGTTTAATTTCATTCTGTGCGGGAACTGCACTCAAAACACACCCCAAAATGCACCCAGAACACAACGCACATGTTGCCTTCACTCCCTCCAATTCCAACCCTGGCAAGAAGTGTCTCCCAGTTTACTAGAAGGAGGCCAAGATTAAAACTCCTCAGTGAGCAGAAAGGCTATAAGGTTTCTCTGTGAGAGATGGTTCACCGTCCGGCTGTGTAATCCAGGAGATGGTCTGGTTCCCCTTTCTGCTGCACTAGATGCCCAGTGAGACCCTGATCAAATCATGCAGGGGTCTGTTCTTCAGTTGTCCAACTGAACGACTGGGACAAGAGCCTGTCCCTTTGTCAGTGCTGATAAACAGATTAAAGATCACCCGGTGTCCAGAGGCAGTATGGTGGAGGACACCTAGGACAATGAGCATCCACTCAGGCTGGGAGAAGGGATTTCTGCAGTATATATTTGGGATGCCCCATCCCTGGAGGTGTTTGAGGTCAGGCTGGATGGGGCTTTGAGCAACCTGATCTAGTTGAAGATGTCCCTGCCCATGGCAGGGGGGTTGGACTAGATGACCTTTGAAGGTCCCTTCCAACCCAAACTACTCTGTGATTCTGTGATTTGTTTATCAGTACAAGCTGAAGCATGAATTTAAATCAGTGGCACTACATGGGCATGGCCCACCTTCCTGATGCTTTAACAAGCCTTTTTTAGGGTAGCGAATTTGGCTGGGGAAAGCTATTAGAGAGAATTAAAAAAAAAAAATAATCCTACAGCAAAACCAAGGCATTGCCAACCAAACACAGACCCTGGGCTCAATTCCAAGTTTCCCGCCTTTCACGATGGCCAGGTTCTGGAAACAATCTCCAGCCTCAAATGGAAAGCTCTTCTTAGCAAGCTGGACCCTTGATCTTAGAGGTGTTTTCTGGGCTGCACATTGCACTGGGACCACTGGGACTGAGGAGCCCCTGTGCACCCCCACACCCTCCCCTGGGCAGGGGGCAGACACCAGGAACTGCTCACCAGTGAAGTTCAAGCCACTGAGGATGTTCCTGTGCTTCCCCTTCCTGGGGCACAAACACTCTCCACCCACTGACACCAAACCAAGGTGTCACGGCCAAATCCTTTGCTAACACCGCACACAGCTGGCACACAAAACTGATGTGGGGAGAGGAAAATAGGGTTCCCCCTTGTTGTCAGAGCTGGGCTCTCTTGTGCTCCACCATTGCAGCCACACCATTGGTGATTTCTGAGGCAAAGAGGTAGGACGGCTCTTTGGAGACACCCATTCCTTTCAAGCCATTCAAGTACTTGCACCAAATAGTTCTATGGCTAAACCTGGGAATCCCTTTGCTGAGCCAGCAGAAACATCTGCTGGTCTTACCTGTGTGCTGGCAAATGACCATTCACCCGACAAGCAGCAACCACAAACGCTCCCAACATTCCACAGCAGTGCTGAGCCTTAAAGCATATGAATACATAGTTAAAAAAAAAAAAAAAAACAAACAACAAAAACTATGAGACCTGATACTCTGAAGAATGCAGGTCTTGGAGGTGCTTTCTTAACCAGGTGAAAGCTGGTGTTTGGCGAGAGCCTTTTTTTTGTGCGTACACGTGGGGTACAGCTCACGTCGGGTGAAGGACAGACCTGGGCTAAGCATGACAGTAGCACTGCAAAATCTGCTCCATCTATAATCAGGTAGAGTGTCTGTGGGGAGGTAATTCCTGGAGCTACCGAAAGAAAGACCTTTGTGAGGCCTGGTTTCATAGCAGCATTTAAGGTTAACTGGCACACAGAAGCAGTTTTCTTTCTACACGCTGGGGAAAAAAAAACAGACAGGAGAAGGAGGAAGGTAAGTGCATAACCCTAGAGTAGCTGACAGTGTTGCCAGGAGTATGCCAAACGTGTGGCTTTTTTTCCTTGTGATCCCTTTAAACTGTGCTAAGCAAACCGCAAGCTGCAGCAACAGGGCTGGGGAGTCCTGCGTTACCCTTCCTTATTCCTGCATTACTGATTAACCAGAGGTAACCTGGCCCAGGACCCCCATTGCAAAGCTTCCTTCCCCGTAGCCGTTCCCCAGTTGCCCGTAAGCCAAACACGATGTCATTTACAGCTGTCCGAACCAGCATCCGTGTTTCTTTCCCCATCTGCTGAGGCCGCGTAGGTGGCTTCCACGCTGTGCCATATTCCATAGGTAAAATAGATGACAAATCCTGCAGAAGCCAAGGGGAGAGGGCACCGTTAGGAAAGAGAAACCTCAGACTGACCAACGCCGGTTACACCAGGGGTAAGTCCGGCTATCCTGATAGCTAGCTTCTAGCAGACAGCCACTACTTTCCTCAGGAAAAAATAACATTAATACAGACATCAGTCTTTAAAAGACAATCTATCCAGGCCCCAAATGAGGGGCTGATTATAGAACAAACTTCACATTCTTTCCAGTGAGTTCACTGTAGCCCATTCTGCAGAGAGCTTTCTCTCTCCTATTGTTTGCCTACAGCCTCCATCTCGGAAAATATCTCTGAAACTGATGTTAATCTTACTTGTTTTCATCATAACAAATCTCCTGGGCATTTCAGGCAATTCAGCCTTCTCCATGTGGCTATTAGGAGCATCTTGGGATGCAGATCAGCTCCTTCAGCTCCAGAAGCAGAAACCCCACCACCTGGACTGCAGTTCAAGGCCAGCCAATGAGAAATGCTGTACAGTCTCTTGTTGGTAACAAGACACATAAGATGTTCATGGGTTGTTGTTCTGTCCTCACAAATGCTTCATGACCCTTGAATTTAAAACAAGGCTTGAGACACATTGCCTAAATAGCTTCAGTTAAGTCACCGAGGTTGCCCAAGGATGATGAGAGTGCAGAATCTCTCTCTGGAAATAAATGTGTCGTTAACAAAATCTAGTAATTTTGAAGACAACTTTTTTTTTTACTCTCTCAAACTCACCTATGAGCATCCAGACTGCAAACCGTATCCATGTGCCTATGTCTAGCTGCATCATGAGGTAAACATTCACAAAAATACTCACAACAGGAAGAAGAGGCAAAAGAGGTACCTGAAAAAGAAAGAAGGATACATGGCATCCATAGGGCAGATCAATGGGCAGGGAAGAACATCACATCCCTTGTAAATGGGCAGCAATGGCTGTTACCAGCTCTTCAGCTGCCAGGTCTGAGAAAAGGCAACGTTAGACCAAAATGCAGGACATCAGTCCACCACGGGAGAGCAATGTGAATGATGTTATTCACACATTTTAAGAATGCTTGTCCTTATTTTGTGGCCCAGAGGAGGCAAGAGGCAAATTTTAGCAGCACTACTAAATACTTGTGGGGGAAAGAAGGGAAAACCAAGGACTGCATCATGACAGGCACCTACTGAAGACAGAAGAAGGTAAGGAAAACGTCAGAGGAGGGACCTGAGCAACTTCATCCAGGACGTACCAAGCTAATTAAGAAATACAGAGCAAATTATCCCAGAGCAGAAGAAAACCACAAAATATTGTAAGAGACAAGTGCAGTTGTACCTAGAATGCCTTAATGATCTGAAGACACAAAGAAGAATGAGACAGTAAAGCCAAAATGCAAAAATCAGAATATGAAGAAAATAGCACAGGCATGTACAGACAAAATCAGAAAGGACAAATTATAACAATAGAAAGGTTCGTGAATATGGTGAAACCAAGAGGAAAATGAACCCCACTCCTTAGGAGAAAATGAGGTTTACAAAAAGAAACAAGACTGAAATTTTGTAGGCCTTTCTTAATTTAATCTTCACAAAAAAAAAAAAAAAACAAACCACCAAACAACAAACAAAACAAAAAAAACCCAAACCAACAAAAACCACACATGGTGAGCAGATGTTCACATCATTAGAGAAAGGGGATGGGCACACAAATTAGAAAACGGAAGAATATTTTTCTAAATTAGGCTTTGTCAAGTCAGTAGGGACAAATTACATTTCCTTAGGTGGGTGAGTTATATGCCCAGAGATCACAGGGGTGATCTCTGAACTATTAGTAGCCATCTCTGAGAGCTCTTGGTAGACTGGTAAGGTCTCTAAAGACTGGAGAGACAAATTACCTATTAAAAAGAAACAGAAAAAACAACTGGGGAACAAACCAGTCAGCCTTGGATTCCCAGAGAGACTTTGGAGAAAAATCACTACATGGTCAGGTTGTAAATGTCTAAAGGACAACAAGGAGATAAGAAACAGCCATTACAGATTTAGCAGTGACAGGTCTTTTGTTGTTGTTGTTCTCAGACAGCGCAGTGGCTGAGGGGAAAAACGGGAAGTAAAACACCCTGAGTAGAAGGTAAAGAAATCTCCTCAGAAATAAGTTCAGAAAACAGTCTAGATGACGGTTTTCTGCTAAGTTTTCTGCTCCTGGACATTTCTGTTTCCACTTCTGGGACCATAACCTCAAGAGGAGCTGCAAACACTACACCCGGGGCAACTCTGCTTGGATTAAATAATTAAAATTGGAGAATTTACTGAAAAAGTGTTATTAAAGAGCAGTTAAAGTAAGAGCAGTTTGGAGGATGGGATTAGAATCCGGAACTAATTCAGTAAATTGGGGAAAAAGCCTGAAACCAATATGATAGAACATGATTGAAGGATTATATTGGAGGAAAAAGACCCAACATCCCAGTGTTTGTTTAATATGGAAAGGAGGGTGTGCTTGAACAGGGCAGGAAAATGACAGAGTTCCTCATACTTAAGGCTGTTTAGGAGACAAGAGTCATCCCTTGGTCTCCATGGGGACCAAGCAGGACATGAAAGTGCACTTTCTTAGAGCCTTTTAGTAAGTATTCCTTTGATCTTCACACACAAGCTTACTTCTTGAGTTCTCTCTCCTTCTGTATCCAACATCTGACATGGACCTTGAAAACCATCCCCTTTTCCTCTGGTCTCTGTCTCTTTCATATCCAATAACCACCTGCTTTCAAAAGCATTGTCCTGCCCTTCCCTTCTGGCCACATCTCTGCACCAGGTTCTGCCCTCCCATCTTCTCCTGGACTCCAGCACCATTGACATTTCCTTCCAAGTCCTCTGCTGTCGCCTCTGACCCGACCACACATGGCTCCCCCTCCTGATTCTCTCCTCCAGGCCCTCAGTTAACTCCCTCAGCCCCTTCTGTGCTGAACCTGGCGCACTGCTGGACAGAGCCTTCCCACAACACTTGTGCCGTGCTGCATTCTACAGCGAAACACCTACACTGACATATGAGGTTAGACGCCAAGAGGAAACCAGACTTGGAAGCTGAGCTCGACTCTGGTAGGATGCACCTTTATGCACTAAGCGCAGATTGTAAGAGGTTACAGCCACCCTAGCTGGAGAGCTCAAACCATCAGCCCTATTGGCAGCCCTGCCGATGTTCTCTGCATGCCCATTTGGCCAAGTCCCCCCTTCTGATGCAGGCCAACATGCACATCTTCCTCCAACGCCTTCCCAAACAGCTCTTTTCAAGCTACACCTCCCAGGACACTCACCTTAAAGGAGAGCTTGGTTTTACTTTCAGGCTGTTTCCATATAATGAAGCTGACAACAAGAACAAGGATGGCAGCAATAATCCATACAGCCTTTATCAGAATGCTTGGTTCAAGGGCAGTGAGGATACAGCTACCCACGATAAGGAAACCTGTGAAGAAACACCAAAAGCTTACTGATTCTGTTTTTAGGAACAGGGAAAAAAAGCCCCAAAACCACAAGCAGGCAAAGCAGAATCTGAAAGCTCAACAAACAAAACAGCAACACATGAAAAAGCTAACTCTAAGGAATATGCCTTTCCCCCTATACACACCCACCTCTCCATCTGTGGATTTCTTTTCAAGTCAGAAATTGAATCTGTAGATCTTCAGATATTTTGGACAATACAAGAGCTCATTCAAATTGCAGCCAGCAGGCAAGCTTTCCCACCATGGTGGGTACAAGGACCTCCTTGCTGGCTCACTGCCCACCGCTTACCAATGGTAAAGGTTGAGATGTTCACCACCGAGCCAGAAAATTTGGAAGGGTCTGAATTTGAGGGACACAGTATGGCTTTGAGGGAACATTTCTCCTCTTCCTCTGGCAGAAATCCAGCCTGAGACTCACTGGTGCTCACAGACTCGTTGTTATCCGTCTCCTCCGTTGTCCTAGCCATCTGGTATGCCAAATTAGGCTGCTCCGGTTGATACCTAGGAAAAGGGAAATGAAACAAAGAGCATATTGGTTTGGTGCAGGGTGCTGTTTGTTTAAAAGCCACACAGTCACAGCTGTGCCCCAGATCACCACAGCACCAGAACAGGCACACAGAATATCTACACTCTTCTGTTTCAGGGTGAAATACAAGGAATAATGTAATTATAACATGAGCAAATATAGTCAGCTATTATCACCTACAACTTGGTGATGCCAGTGTTCTACACTGGACAGCGCTCTCTTGCATAAAACCTTATCATCCATGTCACCAAAACATGATAGCAGTGAGGACTGGGGAATAAAGTGGCAGAGGGACGGACAGACAGTCATAACCAGGCTGTTGGGTTATCTGCAGCGGTTCAGCTCTTGTGTTTTGGCATGGAGGTGCTGAGCTAAGAGCTCAGCAGATATCACACCCTGACAGCTGCTGATCACACCCCACAGCGACATTCCTGGTGTCCCATCCTCCTCCATCCCAGCCTCTTCTGCTGGCACGTCTGCTGCCACATAAAGACGGAAGAAGTGAACAAAGAACAGTAATTCTTTGTTCCATTTGTGGACAGCACCTCATTCAACAGAGCCCTGATGCACAACCATGTGCATCCATAAAGAAAAAATGCTCTTCCAGACTCAGTTCTTTTTCACAGAAGGTTTTGCCTGTGACTCTCAGCCACAATCCTGACTAAAGGAAAGGGCCATTTTGAAAGACATCTTAAAATCGTTCCTGCGGGGATGTGTTTGCAATGAGGGCATTTGTGAAACACTGCAAATTGAGAATTGCAGTGAAATCCTTGGTTCTAGGCACAGCAGAGTACTAGTGGTAGGACCTTATAGCTTTGGCAACAGTTCAGTTGCTACTTCATTAGGAGCCAACAGGGCAGTCAAACCAGTGCCCAGGCTGCTAGCTCTGCAAATCCAAGATGGGTAAAATGCCACACAATGGGTACAGCAACTTGCAAAAATAAATTAAGAAGCCATTTACAGCTGTATGGAGAAGAGAGGACTGGGAAAGCAAAGAACAAGTAAGAAGGGCAAGGAAAATCATCAAGAATTTTCAAGGGGCAGGGTGGAGAGCACAGGCAGAGAGCAATGGTCAGTGCTGGCCCTTCACCTCCTGCAAGACAGTTCTTAGTTCAATGCATTTGCTGTGAGCAGGCAAAAAGCCTCCACCACACTTTGAATAAGTAATTCAACATAAAGGTATTTTTTCAGTAACACAATCTTCAAAATACAGTCCTCATGGGTAAAGTGCTGTTATCCATGAGGTGCCAAGCAATGAAGATACTCAATTTTCAGCTTAGGTTAGGGAAGATATGGGAGCTCAGCACTTCTGAAAGACATGTACTAAGGCACTGATCCTACAAACACATGCTCAGCTTTTTTTGCTGCTGCTGGACTTTATCTTGAATCTCCTTGCAAAAGTAAGACAACCTGAAACTGTATCCCCAGTGGGAACAAGAGTGATGACGACAAGACACAGGCATCCAGGACCACCCATCTCTCCTCCCTACACGCTGGCTTATCTCCCAGGGCATTCAGGGCTGACCACAGCAGGAGTGGCATGTACCAAGGGTTAACCAAGTTCAGAGGACCCCCTTGCAGATCCAACTAACGCAATGCTCCATGACCTTAAAGAAACAAGTTCTTCACATGCTTGTAGCTGGAGACGTTAATGGTCTTACTGGGTCTATGGAAACTATAAGGACATCTGATTGCTGTGTTGATTTCTGTCTGTGTGGTAAGAGAGGCTGTTTCTACATCCATACCTCAGTACCAATACGCAGGCTGCCACTAAGGAGTAAGCCAGGAGGGTCCCGATAGACATGAGATCCACAAGATCTTTCAAGTCGAAGAGAAATGCCATAATAGCTGCAGGAGGAGAAGGTGAGAGAGGGAAGAAGAATCAATAACATGGCATAACACGCATAACTCAGGAGAGTTAACAATGATGCAGCACATGTGTGACTACTGCTCAGGACCCAGCTGCGGGGCTCGACCTGTCCTGAGATGGGGAGAGACAAGACTTGGTGCACGAATACCCTGAGCCTTGCAGGCTGTCCCAGCACAGCCTCACTCACTGGAACCAGAGGAACCATTTACAGTAAATGCCAGTCTGCTTGTCTCTCATGGGTGTGTTCACCCAACTACCAGCAATGAGCAGGTATTTAAACCACAGCCTCATTGATGGAGTCCCCCAGAGCAGCTGCAGCATCTCTAAGGCCACTGTTATCTCCTGGAAGTAGCCTGAGGGAACAGAGGATGGGCAACATCTCACTCCAGTGTCTTGGCTCAGCTAGGGTGAAACCAGGCTTGTGCACGCAATGGGACCAAGCATCAAGGAGGGCATGTTGAGTTAGCATGCCTTGTCATGGGGCTTACCAGAAAAAAGGTACCGACTGCTATCCCTTAGGGATTACCCTGCTTATACACCCTCACCAGGAAGCCCCTGGCTCTACAGACCTTTGTACAAAAGCCTGCAGAGGGAGAAGCAAGTAAGCAGAGGACAGACACCACAGTCAGACATTCAGGTGACACCACTGGTCATATGGGAGTGCAGGGTTCTCAGAGCTGAGCCTGGCCCAGCCTGTCCTCAACACATCGCCTGGAGCCCAACAACCAACCCGACCTTTCCACTCAGCTGGCAAGTGCTGCCTCTGCAGCTTCGTGTGCGCTGTGGTCACAGGTGCTACAGACCACTCTGAGGAGACCTGAAGGGACTGCAAAGCGCGTTATCTTTACTTTATCTGGCTATTTTTTCCCCAGTCTGGACCCGAGGCCACCTGAAGAGGAAGATGCCAGAGAAGCAGCTGTGAGGAGGGTCCATGGGTCCCAGCGGCAGGAACTGAGCTGCTTCACAGGAGCTCAGAGTGCATGGTGGCAGCTCAGCACCAACTCCTCACCAAACATGGCGTGTTCTCACACTGACGGCTCATCCCACATTTGCAACAGAAGGTAAAGAGAAAGCAGCAGGACTCTCCTCTTTGCTGGGCACCACGACGAAGGGGGTGGCTGTTAGAAAAGGGTAAGCTGCTCATCCTTGCCACAGGAGAGTTCCAATTCCCATATTCCTGGGGCCTGGGAGAGGGAAGGGGAGGATGGGACGGCTGCCAGCTTTGACTAAGGGATTAACAAACGCCTGTGCCACAGGGGCCATCTGCCGGTCTCCTGCTGCTCTGGCATCTTCTGCTGAACTGCTGCCCATGGGCAGCATGGTGTCTTCAGCCAAGCCAGGTCAACAGCCACAAGGATGCTGGGGGACCACTGGCTGCCACCTGGCAGGGGGTTAATTATTTTTAAGGCCAGCAGAGCACACAGGGAGCGGACGTCAGCAACGAGCTCTGAGAAAGAGGGACAGGCACACAACAAGCTATTCGTACTCACCCAGCCCCTCCAAGGTATGCCCTGGGAACCCCTCCTGTGCAATACTTCTGAATAATAAGTGGGCTAGAGTCAGGCAGACTTAATTGCCCCTCGGATGAGCTTATGTATCCTTCTCACACATAAACGTAAGTATTTGGATCTTACCTGCAATGGCCCCTGATGTCACTGTTGCGATTATTGGAGTTTTTCTCTTCTCATTGACTTTAGCCAAAAATTTGAAGAGAAGTCCATCTTCTGCCATAGCATAAATTATTCGAGGCATTGGAAACATGGAGCCAAGGAGACTAAGGACACAGAAGGGTGAAATAATCTACTTATATCACCTCCTGCTGAGCACAGCCACATAAATGAAAACAAGTTTATGGCAGTACAAACACAGAACAGGTGGCTTTCATTCACTTCAGCTTCTCCTTCAAGGGCTCTCTCTGTACACCCACGTTGCTGATAGCTGGCAACTGGGGTGCAGCTCTGTGATTTTGGATACCTAAACCTAGCCCTGGTGCATGCAAAAAAGACTGATTTTCAGGTAGCAAAACACCCATAACTTCTATAAGCCTCTACGAGTTGCTCACCTAATTGAATATGTCTAAGCTGATCTGAAACAATAAGTCTCCAGAGTGCAGAAGGTGACATATTCTTCCTCCAGCCTGCCCTGCCTCCCATTCAGATGGCTGTCCTGCAGGCAACCTGCAGACAGACAGCCCTGGACATGCTAAGTCCCATATGCTCCAGAAGATGCACCCCACACAAGTCTGCTCTCCACTCCGCAAGCCAGGATGTCTTGCAGGAAAACCATGCTTGCCCTGCAGAGTTGCCTCCATGACTTAGTCACTGACTCCAGATCTACATTTCAGAGATGCACCTGATGGGTCTGCTGCTAAGATGGGAGTTTCTGAAGTGATACTGGTCATGTGCACCTCTGAAATCTATCACGGGGTGAAATCCTGGCCCTTTTGAAGTCAATAGCTCTGAATTTCATCCCTAGTCCCAGCTTCTCTGCCAATCAGGACCAAGACGAATCCAGTGAAGGCAAAGAAACAGTACACAGACCTGACATGCACCATCATTTAAAGGAACTGGAGATACACGTTTGCCTGGAGAGATGCACAAAGGAAAAGCAGTGTCTCACCTCGTGGAAAGTGCACACAAGGAACCAACAGCCACCACGTAGTTGGCTCCATCCCAACCCACATATTTGAAGGCATTGGGTAAAGGGCTATTGGTATCCAGCTTGTAATAAGGCATCATGAGCGTCAGGGCAGCTGACACACCAAAATAAGCCACAAAGCAGATAAGCAGAGATGCCACGATGCCAATAGGAATGGCCTTCTGAGGGTTTTTTACCTCCTCGCCTAGAAGAAAGAAATTGAAATATCAGCAAAACAATGAGCAAGAACTCTATCCCATCCTACAGCACTCTGGTTGGGGCTGTCAAAAGCAGTTGACTGTGATGCTGCTGATGGGCTGCCCCATCCACTTGGCCTGCCCCAGCCTGTTTGCTCCCACTTCTGCTGCTCCTGTTGTGTCGTCTGACAAACCTTTGTGGAGGTCTTGTAAAATCAGGCACAGAAACAATCTGGATTAAAAATGTTTCTTTCCCCAAAAAGGATTATTTTTGCTGCCTACTACTCCTGCTATCCCACCGATGGTGCAGCCCCAAGAACAGTTCAATGATCACAAATGATGGCACAAAAAATTATTTTGCATTTGTAGGACAAATATTTGGGTGACAGTTTCATTTAGCATCTCCACCAGAACAATTACACAGTGAACAAGGCACCATAAGTGCCCCATTCCAGGGAAAGGCAGACATTGTACAGCACTTGGAAATCATATGAATCTTTGATAATTCCTCTTAAAAAAAGGACTTCCTCTAGTTTTTATGGATAGTTATTGACAACAAATTTGGGACAAACGTTAAAAGAAACAGCTTTGAGCCTTCCTTGTCCTCCAAAGCTGCTCTTCTCTGAAAGCAAGAGCTCCTGAGGTTTGGCATTGCAGTAGGATGAATCAATAAAAGAGATCCTGTAAATCAAAGTCGGATTAACGTGCTTCTCCTCCAAAGAGAGGCTCTAGGGCTGGCTGGAGTAATGGAGCCAGCACTTCTCAGACTCCTTGAAACATGTGGCAGTACTGCTTTATCTGCCTTTGTGATGATCTCCTCCTCCCGTTGCTCCAGATTTGAATCCACGCAGTTCCTGACAAATGTGAAATTAAAGATAATCTTTCCTTTCTCCAGGGAACTTGGATTCTTCTTAGCCAAGAGAAATATGACAATGGTGATGGTTTCTCTCTCAGAGGAGATCTCTGAACCTTTGGTAACAAAATCTCTCTCTTATTTTAAGGCACAGTTTTAGGCTGCAGATGACTGTGACGACCCCCCCAGCTCTCTCTTTCTCTAGCTTTTTACACACTCCAAGCCAGTGGAGCATCTTCAGTCGAAGGCACTGAACAACCCTACTGCAGGATAACCTGTTGATTAAAAAGCATCGTCTGGAGCTACAGGTTCGAACTTCACGAGTCATACGAAACATCTGAACTTGGGCCTTCCCTGTTTGCTAATGGGTAAAAGCTGGTTGTGTTGTCTGTGGCATCTGACGTGGTTAGTGCCATCAGTGACCAACCATGAGACTGGGCCCTGCAGGCAAATAAGGAACAAAGTGTGTTTTGTGGGTTCTATGGTCTAGCTGCCTGCCACAGCAGCTACAATTCAACAGCTGAGCCAAAAGTATATTTTGGGCTGCAGTTCAGAGAGATGATGAATGCAGTGTCCTGAATTACTCATTATCTGTGCTGTGCGGCATTACTTAAAGCCAATCTATCAGCAACCGGGTTCACAAGTAGAATGAAGACATCTTCTCTCTTACCTGTAGTAGCAATGCAGTCAAATCCCACGAAAGCATAAAAACACGTGGCTGCGCCAGAGAGGACTCCCTTCCATCCATAGGGCATAAACCCTCCGATACCATAGAGCATTTCTTCCTGTGTGTGACTAAAAGGCACGGCACTGGGTTAGAAGCCATCCTGCCTGGTTGAAAGTAACTAAACTATTCATACAAAATCCAAAGCTGGAGTTTGAAGGAATACCCTCTCCCTTTCATGCGCTATCATACAAGTACCAGGCAAAACTGCTAAGCCCTACCCTGCTGCTGAGCTTGAACTGGCCTGCAACAGCCTGGGAAATGCACAGAATAAAAATGGTTCATGGTTTGTTCCCACCACCTGTTTTTTGCAGAGGATAAAAATGTCTCAGCTAAGGAAGGAAGAAAATAGCATGAATATTAAAATTCCTCTTCAAATATTACTGTATGTATGTAGACACATTCATTTAAACATAAGCTTTTGAAAAAGGACAACATGTAATTCTGAGAGCTGAAGCTGACAGAGAGCAATGCAGGGTGCCATGACTGCCTAAAATCCACCCAATCCTCCATTTTTAACTTCAAAATTACCTGTGCCAAGCTCATACCTCACCTGTGCTTGTGATCCTGAGGGAGGAGAGAAGCCTACATCCCTGATGCACCAAAGGCCTCACCCAAAGTTCACTGAAGTCAACAGACAGACACCCACTGATCCCAGTCCTCTCTGGATCAGGATCCCAGATCCATGTGCCTGTGTTGAGTCAGGTATAACACACCCTTCTGCTCAAGCGACTCACAGAACTTTTTCAGGGAAAAGCCTTTGTAAAGATGAATTAAGTCAATTAAAGTAAATCCCAAATCTGCAAATCTTATTGGGGTACGCATCTGAACTCTCATAGAAGCTCTGTTGAGACAGAGATGAAAACTGTCCTTTTATTTGCAGAAATAGCACAAACCAAATGTGGATTGGTCTGGAAATAATGATAAAGTAAACCCCAGACAGATTTCATGAAAATAGTAAGTCCTACAGGTCAAAGAGCTACGGTTACATTTTGAAGCTATTGCACTAATTGCTCCTTGCATGGGAATACCAGTAGGAAAGAAGGAGGGACCTTTCCTAAGGCAGCAATTTGTTCGCAGCAGGCTGAATTTTACAAGACAAAATTGAACCATGCAACATTTACGAATCTCTCCAGTTTGGCAGTATTTAAAGACCTTCATTCTATGTTGCACAGTCTCAAGCAAAGAAGAACAGTCTTGTAGCACTGGCAACTCTCCTAAGCTCTTTAATTTTGGTCTTTAAAGGAAGAGGGGGTTTTGGCCAAGTAGCAAAATGCCACTGAAAATGGATTTGTGATAGGCTTGCTGCAATGCATTAAAATAATCTGCAACTTGCCTGAGGCGTTTGGGACAAGGTGTCCAAAAGGTACACAGTGCCTCAAGGTACACAGTGCCCAAGTGTCCAAAGAAACTACAGAGCTACACTTGCTCATGGCTTCAAACAGATGCCAGAGTCAGCCTTTGTGCAGCCTTGAGTATAAGGTTGTCTAAAAAGCTCTTTCCTCTCAAATCTGGATACTGTATCCATCATGAGGCTGGAAACGGTCCCTTATCCAGCACAGCTCATGGTGACACAGCCTACCCCCTACCTGTTTGCTTTCAGCAAATGCCCACCAAAACCAGCTTTGACTCCAAGGTATTTGGCAAAGGAGGGGTCCATCCTGTTCACCAGTTTTCTGAATCACTCCACAAACCCTCCCATAAAACTTCCCATCGAAAAACCATCAACTTCAGAGCTACGAATCCAACCTGCAGATCCAACCTACTTGTTTCCGTAAATGCCATGGCTGGTGTTGTAAATGTCCTGTTCAGTCAGCTGCCAATTTTTAACAGACCCTTTCACGAAGCCGGAGACCACAACAAAGCCGAGGACGAGGATGTTGATGCAGGTGAACACTTTGTTCACCAGGGCAGATTCCTTCACGCCAAAAATTAAAAGCCCTAAGGAAACAATGGCAGAGAGGCGGTCAGGTATTTCCCTACCAGCAGCAGGCGCTGGGGCTTGCAGGGGTGGCCCAGCTGCGGTCATGCTGTGCTCTGCCCACCTCATCACACTTCGTTTCTCCACAAAGCCAAGTAGCTCAGGTAAATCTGGATTAACTCACCCAGAAGGAGGACAGGGACTCCAGCCCAGACATTACTACTGCGGGATGCGACACCGTCCCACCCAGCATGTCCATCTGGCATAGGCCCCAGGTAAAGTGCTTCACTAACACAGCTCAGCTGCTTCCAGTGCTTTCAACAACAGCTCTGGTCACCCCTTGATGACACCTAGTCACAGCCAAACTCCACCCAGAGACCTGGAGAAAGCACCCCAGGTGGTTTTCCATGAAGGAACATTGTCTTAGAGATCTTGGCCACATGCAGAAGTTATGAACAACATTCAGCTTTCCTTAGAAGCAGGGGAAAATATGAGAAGAGACTGAATCCAGGGAGACAGCTGCTTCTAGTGCTGAAGATAGAGAAGAAGGTGGCATCTTGGGAATCCTGCTCCCATTTAAATCAGTAGGACCTTTGCCACTGAGCTCAGCAAGAGCAGCATTTCAGCTTGTGGTCTTAAGAGCAACCATCTGAAGAACAGTTTTACAGGCTTTGGCAACAAGCATCTCACTGAGGCATTGCTTGGCATTCAGAACAACAAGTTCCAGTAACTTACTTTTGCTCTTCAGGTGCCTGATTTTCAATAAACCAAACCTGTAACTCAAATCTAAGAAGGTGGCTGAGGGAAAAGGTAAAGCACTTCACATGGGGATGAAGGAGAAGAGAAGCACGACAGGGTGTCCTTATTGCTATTCCAAGGCACTGCAAGGAGAGGGGAGCAACCTGTGGACTCACCTTTTCTTCTTTTATAGGAAATAAGCTGATACAGCCACATCAGGAAGTGTTAGATAAAACTGCATATCTGCCCAGGAAAACTTACAAGGTACCTTGGAGAAATCTGAAGCTCAAGATGGTGCAAGCAGAAATAAACTTGGAGTGCTTGTATTTGGGACAACAGCTCCTCATTCAGCAGATTTTTTGTAGAAAAAAAATGGTTTGCATTTTTATTAAAATCCAGGGAATTTGCTCCACGCAGGGGAACAAAGATATCAGTAATCTGTATAGTTTTACACCTCGGTAATGCTTAAGTGAGCAGTCCTAAATTATGTAAACTGTATCTGAAGTTGAAGACCAGATTCTAATTTGAAACTAGAGCAACTCCTATTATATACAGAGGAACGAAGAGGAAAATCTCTCCCATTCAGAAGCAGTCCTAAAAAAGGAGGGCTGCTATCAACTTCAACAGTCCTCAGTATAGTCCTGGATCCAAATGCAAACCCAGATGCCAAAGCATCCCTTGCTCACGAAGCTTGTCCCTGTGAGCACAGGTTACACTGTTAGATCGTCATCCTGATCAGAGTGGGAAATGTTGAGATAACCTTGTTGAGGTGACATTGCAGCTTCTGTGTTCTGGAAGCCGCAGAGGAGTACACATGAAGCATAACTTCTTAAATTTGCATAAACTTGGCAATGCTTTGCAAGATGCAGTTGGAGTAGAGGTTCAGAAGGGTTTTAATTTTACAAATTTTTGAAACTTTTCCAAATCCTGACCAAAGCCTTGGCACATTTTTAGAAAAAAAGAGGACCTGACTGTTTATTACACATTTATTCTTCTAGAGTCTTGCATTCACTGCTGCAAACTGGAGCCCAAATATATTAGAAAAACAAACAAAAAAAAAAACAAAAAAAACCACCAAAACAAACAACACAAAAACCCAAACAAACCCAAAACCAGTACTACATTAAGTTGTTACTGAGTCCCATATTCTTTTTTCTCATTTTCCTCATTCCAATACATGGAAAACTGGCAGATTATACAAGGGGAAATAATTGTGACAGAGCAACAGAATGTAATTCTTGTGTAATAGGATTTGTGGAGGGAAGGATTAAACTTCCATACCTGATTGAGGATAACAAGTCATCTTTTCTTTTTTTCCTTACATAAGATTTGATTGAGGGTTTTAAAAGTGCCTCAAAAAATACCAAGAATGCTGCCCTATAATTAAAAACCTTGTAAACAGGCTATGCCCCATGCTAACACTACAGCAGTGACACAGGTCAGTCCAACACTTGTAATTAAAATAAAAAAAGGTCTTCAATATGTTGTTCAAAGTAAATGAGGACTTTGTGCCTATTCCAAAAGCAAACAATGAAATTACAGTAATGGGAGGTCCAAGACTCAAAAACCCTCCAAGGTTTTACCTGTTAGGATGATGATTATCACCACGGCGAAGATATCTGGGTATTTTGCTAGCACTCCAGGAGCATCCATTGTCATGTATTTTTTACAAAATTCTTCAATGTGCTGGCCTATGATTTCATCAAATGTCGCACTCCAGGCTCTGGCCACGCTTGAGGTTCCTACCAGAGGACAGAAAGGATGCAGATCACCCTTCATGGCTGGCACAGGTTCCAAACAGGTGTATACCTTGCATGGCTTTTGGCCATGGAGGACCTCAAAGCAACTTTGCATGTGCTCCCTGGGTGCTGGGAGCAGCTTGTCCTTGCAGATCCAGCCCGCAGCCTGTATTCGTGCCTGGCCTCTGCTTTGATGGTAACGCACACAGGTGGTGGGTCTCAGACTCCTACTCAGCTGACAAGATTAAAACAAATCCTTGCAGTGATTTGGCTTCTTAGTAAAACTCAGCTTTGCCTTAGATACTGCTTAGACTGACCTTTTTCTTACACCTCCTGCAGCCTGAACTTCCCCCAAACCTGGTAATTTCTGCTACTACAGAGGTCTGAGTGACATGCTGGCAGAAGTCCCTGGCAGCCCTGGCTGGGTGGCTGCAGCCCAGGCAGAGGGACTTTACCGAAGCCAGCCAGGCTTGGCAGCGCGATGCTGGAGCACCGCAGCCTGGACTGCAACACCCACCCAGCTCTGTAGGCTGTGATCTCCAGCTACATGCAGGTCTGCTTCAACCTAGGCTGCTGGAGTATCTGAGCAGGATAAAGACTGAGATATAACCTGCAGGTTATCTGAGCCTAAGTCAGCCTATTGCAGGACACTGGTGATGATCCCACAGCAAGCAGCACGACTCCTGCCGGCAGCAAGTGCTTAGGCTGACCCCTCCGGGGCCGCTGTTTGCTGTGGTTCCCCAGAGCACCAAACCACATAACAGCCTGCCAGTGTGAGGACTGAAGCTGAGGTCTCAGGATGACCAAGTCTGGGCCACTGTCTGGGCCAGAAGAGTCATTTCACAGAACAGAAATAGTAACAATGAAGAGTTACCACCAGACAGTGACAGCACTGTGTAAAATAAATTGGTTTGGGTAACAGCAAACTTCTTCCTCTCCTGCATTAAAGTGGCTATCATTACACTACCAATGTCTTATATAGTATACTATATATAGTAGGATCTAATTGCATGATATAATTACTACAGTACATAATTACCTAGTTAAAAAAAGAAGTTGCTTTGGTTTGGGTTTGCAGAGCAGTTCCTCAGAGGACGCAGTCAGGGGCCCCATTCTACCTGGAACAGTTTGTCCTGACACACTCACCTGTGGGCGGCTGTTCACGTCCCAACTGCAGCACCTGCAATTGTGTCAAACCACGTCCATGCTCACTTGCAGCTAAATTCTCTGCAGCAGTACTGGGCAGCCCCTGCAGCAAAGCTGGGGACACTCACCACCCCATCCAGCTTTGCAACAGTACAAAAATAAGCTGTACAACAAACAGACCTGTTTGGAGACTCTTCTGTTCACTGAGACAGCAAAGTGCACAGTGTGAATGCTTTAAAGAGTAGTGACATCGGTGCCATCAATTTAATTTTGAAAAACTCCAAAAGTTATTGTATACCACATCACAATTTTTCAGCTTAACTTTGGCACAATTTGAGGGAAGAGACTATTTCTTTAGTACTGTTTTGGTTTTTTTTGTCCTGGCTCTTATATTTTATGTTCTAGTACAGGAACAACCTGTGTTATATTAGATGCCAGTTGTTTGGATGCCAGTTCCATGTAACTATCAGTCATTTATCCCAAACTCGCTGTAACCAACAGCCTTGAGGGAGTGGGGGCAATCTGACATTCTTCCAAGATTGCAGACACCTGGATAATATTTTACTGTTGCTAGAGCGTGTGGTGCTAAGACATTTGGCTTGTATCCGGGAGGATTTACTAATTCTGGGTCAGCATAACCTCACCAGATGGAGCTGGCTCCCTCCTGCAGCACACAGCTCCCCGGGGAGCCGCTGAGCTGAGGCACAGGACACATTGCGGGAACAGGCACAAGCTGGGAGGTCACCACGTGTCCCGGGAAACCCCAGCAGCAGCTTCTCACCAGGGATGCTGTTACTCATCGTATTACCAGCTCCTTCCAGCTTCTAGTTCCTGAAGCGCCTCCCACAGTATGGCACGGTTTCCCAAACCCACATCATCCCAGAAGAAAGTTCGCATCAGGTCCTGGTCCTGAGCACCTTCCTCCTTCTATCTAGACCACAGCCGATGAGTTGCACACCCATTTTTGCTCATCACCCACCTCCAAGACCCCACACCAGTCTTCCCCCAAGCCAAGTTACTTCAGTTAAATACAAGCCACCAATCCCAGGACCCCAGGATTTCTTTTTCCACCCCCACAATACTTTCTGAACAGATGTCTGAGAACTGCAGCGTGAGAACAAGAAGTTGCCTGTGCCCCTCACAGGTGCAAGCTCACACCACTCCACCCAGTTCCAGTGGCACTGTGTAGCATGTTCTGCAGCATCACTGAGAAAAAAATTGGCTCTCTGCTCCTCTCAACCCCCGGCTCTGAATGGCAGCGTGTGCCTGCCAGCGTATCTTTCTCCTCCACACCCCCAAAGCTGTTGGGAGTTGTCCTTGCTCACAAGAGGGGCAATTAGCATGGGGAAAAAAGGCTGGGTAAGATAAAGAGGCCTGCTAGAGCTCACATCTTCCCACAGTTGCTTTTCCTGCTTAGCCGGCCTTCCTCCCAAATTAAGAGGAAGCCAGTTGCAAATATACATTTCTGTCACAGGACTGAATTAAAAGTAACAAAGTTGTGTTTGAACATGTTCATGGATAATATCTGCTTATTTTTCACTGAATTTTCCGCCTTGTAATAACACAATGAGCAGCCAACTCTGAAATACAAACCAGGGGAGTGCTTTAAAAGCCATTATGAGACCAAAAAGGAAAAAAAAAAACAAACCCCAAACCCACAAAACTCAGAAATACCAGCCTCACCCAGAGCCTGGTAATGTAACATTCAGTATGTAAATCTCTTCATCATGCATTTGCAGAATCAGGTTTTGGGACAGCATCCACAGCTGTGTCAGTCATTTTGCTGGTCCAGTATCATGGTGGGAAGGTCCAAATAACTAACTAGATGAGGAGCATGAAGGAGACGATTTATCATTACCTTTCTGGAACAGAAGATAAATTACCAAGAAGTCTGCTCAATTTTTCTATGTGCAGCCTAAACAGAGTCCATTTTAGAAGTCTGGAGGAAATTGTATGCTTACTTTTTTTAAAAACTATTTTTATCCCCTCCTTGCAGTGAACCTGATTTATAAAAGAACTGCTGGACTCGGATTCCCTAAAGAGATGAGTTTAATTGACTCTGGCTTTTCACCCTCTCATTTCTTATTTAAAAAAAAAAAAAAAAGGAGGACAAAAAAGGATTTCAGGTAGCACACAGAGAAGAGCCAGCACGATCTCAGACAAGCAGCCGCTATACCACAATATAATTCTTGACAAGATCTTACCCTCCCCGGCACCATGGAAACTAATCTCCAAGGTAACACTTGGACATCCCATAAAATGCATTTTTAAAAAGTAATAACAATTTAGCATAACATTCATTTTCATTTTAACTAGCAAGTCTTCACTCTCAACTGACAAGTGGGTTGCAGCCTTAGTTACAGGCACAATGACAAGAAGCATGCCCAGAATGTGCTTGAAAAGACACAAATCCTTAATTAGCAAAGTGTGGCTTAGTTTTCATGTATCAGCTGAATTGTACACTGCATGCTCTGAGCTTGATCCAAGGCCTCTCCTAGTGGGAGCCAAGGGCTTAGAAGGGATTTGGTTTGGACGTTTCAGAGACTGTGAACCTGCAGATCACCCTAAGCTTAATCCTGCAGCCACTCACAAGACAAAACTCTGATCTCAAGTTCCTTTAAACACGTCTCAAAGGGACCAGAAATTAATCCTTGATCAGTCGGGAGTACAGATGCTGCTGTGTAAAAACATCCTTCCATCAGCAGCTTCTTTCTCAGCAGAGGGGACACGCTTTTGCTCCCTGACAAGTGTGCAGCAGCCAGGGCATCACAAAGGGGTGACGTGGAGATTCAGAGGAAGCAGCATCAATAATCCAGCTTCAGGACAAACCCTGAGCCCGCAGCACATCACTCACCTTGCTGACTGACAGGAGCCACCAGCAGCACACCCACAGATGAGTCCCAAAATCCTTGGTGAGTGCAAGAGCCAAGCTTCTATTTTCTAACAGTAACAAAAGCAACTAAACGAGGCTGATCCTACAAACCAGGATGCCATCCTGGACTAAAGCCAAGGTCTTGCAGCACACCCACCATACTTACCGATAACATAGGAGAGGATTAAATTCCAGCCTGTGATGAAGGCCCACAGCTCGCCAACGGTCACGTAGCTGTAGAGATAAGCTGATCCTGTCTTAGGAACTCGAGCACCGAATTCTCCGTAGCAGAGTCCAGCCAGCACAGAAGCCAAGGCGGCAATCAAGAAGGAGATAACAATGGCAGGTCCCGCATTCTCCCGTGCCACGGCTCCAGCCAGTACATAGACACCGGCACCCAAAGTGCTGCCTACACCCAGAGCCACCAAGTCAAACGTGTTAAGGCATCGCGAGAGCCGACTCTCTTCTCGAGTGCAGTCCACATTTTTCCGGCGGAGAAGCTGGTTTCCAAAATTAAGGATTTTCTGACACTCCATCTTTGTGTTTGGGCCTGCAAGAAAGATGCTGCATCATTACCTGGACCAGGACACCCCTCAAAACAGCATCACTGTACAGTTACATCACTACAGACCTGTTACATTTCACCAAACATATCTTCCCTCTTTCCACTTTTTTTACACAGAAAAATGCCTCCTTTGGTACTTTACCTAGACTTAGGAATTAAACTGGACAAAAATCAAGCATTTTTTTTGCTTCCCACTCCCTCTCACGCTGTGAAGCCAACGCAATCCCACAGAGACACAGCAGCTTCCCCCGCCGCCAGCTCCCACCCTGCTCCACAACAACCCATTCCACAGAGAAGTGGGCAAGCCAAAGCCACAAAGCTCGTCTTTCAGGTTTCACAGCAGTTTTCTAGGCTGCAAATTAAAAAAATAGAGTTACACAGAGAGGTTAGTTATATATATTTTTAAAGTCTCAGGGTGAACTAAGAACTGAGCATTACATCCCAGAATAATGCACCACACGTGTCACGGTACCTAGAGCTGAACATGACCACGTGCCACAGTCGGTAACACCATTTGCAGCCAAACAGACCCGCTGGGACATTTCTCCTCTCTGAGCCCCAGCTCCAACCACAGGCAGCAGCACAGGCTGCTGTTGCCTACAATTGCACAGGCTGAAGCAGATACAGTTTAGGAAAAAGGACACGTAGAATTGAATTTTATTTAGGGTGGTTACATGAGGCAGAGGCTGAAGCAATTCTGCATTTCAATGGAAATGAGAGCACAGTGGGGTTCCCTAAACCTCCCTGTCCCACCCAGGACAGCAGCACAGCAGGACGGGGGTGTTTAATGAAACTGTAGAGTGGGTTTCCAGCCATGGTCCCATTTCAGCAACTGCACTATTCCTGTGTAAAGACCTGCAGGCATGGCCAAAGAGTGGCCTGCAGCAGCTTCAGTGTGCCAGCAGCTCAGATGCAGCTCCCCTGCATGGGGCTCCATGATGGGATTAGCAACAGGATAAAGAAAAGCCCTCTCTGTGGAGGGATCCCTTCGGAAATCCCTCTGGAGTTTCTTTTCCCACGAGACACATCTCTTGCGGTGCTACAGTATGGGAAGATTTTGTTATGCAACTTAATCAACTGTCTGCATAGGTATCCTCTTAACACAGCCAGTAACAGCACTCATTAAAAGCTACAATTGGTCAAACCAGCATGGTCAGCAGCCGAGTCAGCTCCTAGAGGAGATCCATGGAACCAGTGCCATTAGGGAGTCTGTCCCTTCAAGATTTATATGTCCTTGGACATGGGGTATAGAAGGTTTGTCTTACTCTTTCTGAAAAAAATTAGGTATGTTGCTTCAAAATTGTCCTTGGCCTTAGATACTGGGTAGAGAGCTCCTCCTCACAGCATTACCCAAATCCACGAGTGCAGCATTAGAAGGAATTTCTTGCTTTTTCCACTGCCAAGTCTACCCCAGTTGTCACAGGCAACCATGGTGTAACATCAGACCTTCCCTTAAAAATTTCTAGGTGCCTTATCTCCACTGTTGGAAAGCTCCATCAACACTCCCCTATTATCCAGCCAAAATGCTTTAGTAGGCAGCGTTGCCCACATGCTCTTGTGCCAAGAATGGCTTTTCCCTGCGCAGGTGATTACCTCAGTGTACCTTTAGATATCTGTCATAACCTCTCAGGCTGAACTTTGCAAAGGTAAGCGATCTAAGCTCCAAAGACACAGGCAGTGCCTTACCCTATCTGCAACTGTTCACCTCTGAACCATCCTCTGAGCAGCAATATATCCCATTAGCACCCTTCTAATTGTTGCATCAAGAGAAAGTACCAGAAGAACCAACAAGAGCAGCCACTAAGAACTCCAGTGAGTATTTCCTCTACCAGTGTCTGTTTTCCTTCTTTCCTTTCCTGACTTCTCACTGAAAAGTCCCTTTTACACCATGCCAATTTCCTACTACTCCTCATCTTCTTAAATAACTTACTGTGTGGCACCCCATCAAAAGCTTTATTCAAGTCAAAAGAGAGAGATATCATTCTTCACTTTCAGCTTAAAAGTAAAAAAACCCAATAGTCTCCCACCTCTCCTGTGCCTCTTACTAAATGAAACTGGCAGTGGAATCTGCCAGTCTCTCACAGGTAACCTCACTTATCTCTTTGCTCTTCTCCAGTCAATGGGCACCACCTCCAACTTCAACAGAGGTTTCACTCTGCTGGCTCACCACCATTTTCATGCCCTGGTTCTTTCTGATTACCCATCCCCGACCCTCCTCTTTGGAGTGTTGCTCCCACTGGCTGTAGCCATCTTCCTCAGCCTACACTCAGCCATCCCACCTTCATCCCAGTATCATCATCCTCATTCAGAATTGGGCAGTTAGATAATATGATGCTCTCCACAGCTAGATGTTGCCACAGGACCTGCTGGATTGCTCCTCATTCAGATACACAGAAAAACACATGCTAAAATAAAGCAGTGTTGGGGGATCTGTAACAAAGCATGTTCTTCACCTTGAATGGGCCTACAGTGGAAGAAGTAAGTGTAAATATGGGAAGATAACACACTAAGAAATTTAATCGGGTCAGCTATTAAATCAAATGGTTCAATTTTGTTGCCATAACATCAGCTACAAAATCAAAAATCCTTCTCATTTTTTCAAGACACCAGTCATAAACACTGGTTTAAACCCCTTTCTCTTGGCCTTACGCTAACTCCCCTACTATGAGAAAGCAATTACAGCTGCAGGAACAAGGCTGAGGGTGTGCAAGTCCCACTGTGTCAGGAATTGCCTCATCCAGCAACAGCTCTCAGACACGCTCCCAAGAGACATGGATTCAGATTGCTGGAGCAAGGCAGGATTCCGGCCAACGTTACAAAACTCTCATTTGGTGAACCATGGGAATTCCCAACATATGCACAGGGGGAAAACTATTTTCTCCCTTCAGAAGGAAGACAGACCTGTTTACCCAAGTGTATTCACATGTCAATTTGCTCATGTAGTCTCCTTCCCACTTGAGCCTTACCCAAATCCTTGTCAGCCAGGAGTGATTTCAGCTGGACACCTGCCCACTTCCTCAAATGCAGGGACAGGGCAGTCCTGAACTTTGAACTGGGGTAAAATGACAACAAAAGCGTTGCACTGGAGCATCCCCTGTAAATTTCATTGCTTTCTAGGATGGGTCCTTGGCTTTGGTTAACTCCTCTCAGAGTGATGCAGAGATCCCACTGATGCCTGCATCTTATGAAGACCACTGGGGCTAACTCATCCGCCCTGGCCAGTGGTGGTGGTGCTGGCTGACACTCAGTCTGGAGCTCCAGGAAACAGGGACGATCCCAGTGCTGTGCACCAAGAAAGAAATGCTACAGAAGATAGAAAAATGCCCTCCAAAAAACCCAAAGAAATCCCTGCCATAAACTGCAGCCAACTGTGAGCAAGGTACCCACAGGGGATGTGTTGATGGATTTATTTTCCAAAGCTAGTCTGAAAGTCAAGACCAGTTTGACTCAGAACCAAACTCTGGATTTCAGGACAAACACAGGTTTATTCTGCAGCACAAAAACATAGAGAAATGCCAAAGGACTGGTGGAAACCAGTTTGCTTCTTGCTAAGTCAATATTTATAGTAAGATTTAGACATTCAAGGGCCTGAACAGAGGAGTTCGAACAACACAGAATAATATGGGAGGGTCCCAGTTGATGCTATTAATAAAGACAGAAAAAGGAAAGCAGGGGAGAAAATGGCCCAGCTCAGTGGGAAGCTGAGCAATGAGCCAGGGAGGCCTGCAGAGATGCCGTGTGGAAGGGCAGGGCTCACTTGGCCTTTGCATGGAGGCCGTGGGCAGGCCTGGAGGGACCCCTGAGGCTCAGCTGGATGAACCGTGGTGGGATACCAGAGAAGCTCAGAGGAGATCCTCCAGAGCCATTTCACCCTGGGTGAGCTTACAGGTCCAGGCCTCCCCAAACTCCAGTGACTTACGCATTGTTTTGTGTTCCTTGGGGTTTACACCTCTGAGTTGATATTAACCTTGCTGGGTTTCATCATACGAAGTGCTGAACATTTCTAACACTGAAAAATGAGGCGAAGAAGGAAGGTGTCTTGCAGGGTTGGACCATGTAATGTGCAGACGGAAAAGGTTTGTGATGTGCACTCACTCATCAAGTGGGTTTCTACACCACCTACGTGATGGGAACGGGGCTAGCCCTAAGAGCTAGGAGGTACTAACGATACGCTTGCTTGCAGCGTGTAAGTAACCTACTGTCCCCACGGACCTCAAAAATCTCCGAGGAGCTTCTCCGTGGTGAACAAAAACAAAAGGCAGAGGGGTCAGGCTGTGCAGCATGATATTATCTTTGTCTATGAAGTGACTCCAGGTGGAGGTGGACCAAGGATACCCACAGGTGAGAGCCGTTCTCCCTCCTTTGACCACCACTGACACCCAAGGAGCTGCAGGTGCCAAGACTCTTCCAGTATTTGGCCCAAGGCCTCTGCTTCAAAAACATGCTGCTTAACAATAAAGGTAGACTTTTTATTTCCTACCTGGTCACTTAACTAAACCTGGTGTTTGGCAAAACAAACATGACTCGGTGTTGCAAAACCAATGGAAGTTCTGTCTCTGCACTGAAAATGAAGGCAGATCTGGTACCCGATGTCCTCCTTTGCCACGTGACATGACAAATCACTTCTTGGTCCAGAACAGGGCTGGGGAGGGGCAACATCCCCAGGAGAGAAACAGCCTTTTGCTGCAAGGATGGAGGATCAGGGCACCAGCTTGGCAAGGTCTTTGGCAGTAAGGGAATGTAGGATTTATTAATTAAAAAAAAAAAAATTAGTGAATTATTTCAAGCTTTTATAAAAGCCAAGAGTATCCCACAATAAATATATTTCAAAATTATTTCAGTTTGAAGCTCCTTCAGGCATACCTACAGGTGCTCCCAGCTACACTATGGCTATCAAGAACAAAGCAGAACTGCTTTTTGTGGATAATTTGTTTAGAACAAGGGCTATTTAATTATGACAGACCTAGAAATTAAAGTCAATGTCTTGCAATTGGCTTAATGCCAGCAGACAGCGCTCTTCTGGCTGATCTCAAGATCAAGATATCAACTGCATCCTGTCCCAAAAGCATCAGAATGTCTGCGTGTCTCTCTTGTGAATAAAATATGTCCTAGAGCCCACAGATCACAGCGGAGGAGCTGGGAGCAGGGCACAGGACCCGCACTGCAGCCATGTTCTCTGTCCCCCACACACAGCACAGCCCATCTCATAGATGACTGACCACCATCCCAAGCATCTCTTACATGTTTTCATTGCTTTTCAAACAGCAGGTGCCCAATCACCCTTTCCAGTTTCAATTACATTCACTGTAGCTTGGCAAAAAAACCTTCATTAAAGACAAGTGGGATTTTTTTCAGAACAACAAGCTTTTGGTTTAGTAGAATGCAGCACTGGGGCTTATACCTCTGCTCAAAACCTTTCCTCTGGTACCATTTGTTACCTCCGCAACTGTATCAAAGGGTGATTTTGGCAGAGATTATGATTTTTCCCTCCTTAGAAGTTGGATCTGGCTGTGATCTCACTTTCTGAAACACCCATTCTTGCCTTTGAAGTAAGGAAACGTGTTCTGCGCTGGTTCCTCTCACCCCCACTCCCAACCACACTTGAAACGATAAGCCTTCTTTTGAACGTACAGTCAGTACTCCTGTGGCATAATGCAGCCCTAATTACATAAAACAATATAAATTATCCCAGAAATATTATCATGTGGTATATAACCACCTTCAAGTTGAGGAAACTTGATCCGAATGAGCACAGATTAGTTTTGTTCTGCATGCACTGAGCCCTCATCCCTGCTTCAGCTCCCGTTTCTCTGATGAGAAACACAGAGCTGCAAGCCCTGGCCACTCAGACCCTGGGTAGGAAATGGCTTCACCCCAAGGTTCTAGAGGTACCTTCATGTTTCAGCAGGAGTCGAGGGCTTTGAGGGCAGTGGGAAGCAAAGATGCACCTCAATAACTTAGCAGGGTGGACCCTGGCGCAGGGGCCACATCCTTGGGTGAAATCCTGTCCCACTGAAGTCGATGGCAAAGCTCCCACCAACATCAATAGCAGACAAATTCCACCCACTGCTACTGGTCCTTCTCTTTATTTACAGCACATTTTATGTTTGTTACTTTTGTTCCCTGTCCAAATTCTTGTGCCTTGACTGTATTGTATTTTCAAATAAAAGAAGATATTCTTCCTCCTCTTATCTAATGGTTAACATACCTATTATATCAGGTTGATAGATTTCCTTCCCCATTAACAACATTTTAAAAGGGACATTCTTCAAAACAATCCCATAAGAAAATAAGCAATCTTGCATGTGGTTAACAGCAAAAAGCAAACCATAACAAACATCTGTGCAGCTAAACTTAAAACACCATGTGTAAAAATAAGCTGACAGGGCACCATTTTACATAAGCAGTACTATCACTTCCTAAACAACTACAATTTGTTTCAGCTTCTGGAAACCACTCCTTATCTATTTCAAGGCCTTGCTGCTCCTGAGAATTTTCTTCTTCAGTTTCCAGAAGAGCATAAAATTAAAGCTGATTATGCAGAACAAGGAGTTTTCCACTAGGGAAAGAAGAAAACCCACTCCTGACCCTGCTGTGCATCCAGTGAACTCCTCAGGTATCTCCTCAGAGGAAGTTCAAGCAGAAATCTCCTATCAACATTGTCCCACATATGCTTATAATGATTTTGAAACACATGGAAACTTCTACTGCCATCAGTGCCTTCTCTCACAGCAAAGTGATGTCCTATGGGCAGTTCTATTTTTCCTCAGCATCCTTTTGGTCTTCAACAAATGTATCCCCCATACAGCTGCACTAGCACTGCTACTAGTCTGCAAACAAAGAACTTGTGCTTAAGCCATGTTGGCATGTTTAGCAAACAATGCGGAATGAGTTTTGCCCTGTATTTTTAACTTAAACATGGGTCAGCTCCCCAAACAAGCACATAGTGATTATGCCAACTTTTGGATCAACACATATTTAACAAACCCATTTGGAAGCCCTTTTCCAGAGGCTGATTTTGCTACTTCCATCCCTAAGGTCGCATCATTCACAGAGAAGTCCTACGCAGAAAAAGAGGAGGTAGAAAATCTCAATTCCTACTACTGCCACTAGCATTACAGATATTTTGGCAGTGTCAGATTTGACTGTAGACTCCTAGATGCAAAGAGGTTATGTTTTAAGTGACCAAACCAGAACCACTCAGTGCTTCTAGAGCCATCATTCGGAAACACACTGAGGAAAGCCAACAGCTGCTGTCTGTCAGCCCTGGGCATGATCCATTACAGTAGAAAGCAGGAATTGTGTCAGATTATGTCCTTCCAAAACACCTTGCCTTGGAAAATCTCTGATGTTTTGTTAAATTACCCTGCAACAAGTGACAAAGCAGACACAAAGACAGCTACAGCAGATGCTGAGTTTTCCCCCTGAACATCTATCTCAAAACTTCTAGAAACAGAAGCAAAAGGACATGGTGTCAGACCCCAAGGATTTGTCTGGCTGTGTCCCCAAAGCTGCTGCAAGCACCCTCAGCAACTGCACTGGCAAAGGCCGGCAGCTGCAAGAGGACACACTTGGGACAAGTGCTGAGAACCAGCTCAGGGGCTGTGGCCAGAGCTGTTCATAGATGCCTTTCACCAGGAAAAAGGCAGATGAAAATAAAGGCATGACCATGCCCCAGCATTGGGTGAAGCCCCAGGATATCCCAACAGGGCAGGGGTAACAGCTCAGAACCCCATTCAAAAGCCACCCAAGTAACTGCAAATCTTTGCACTGGTTTCACTGTATGTAAAGGGAAGCTGTTGTGCTCAAGTATTTTAACCAGGCAAGGAAACTCTTGCCTGTGTGCTGTTAAATTCTCCCCTTGTTGACTGTCATTTTTTTTTTTTCACGTGTGCCTATGTATGCACATATCTCAATATGCATTACAGGAAGGTACATTTACATCAGTGTGTGTATATACAGCTACATTCTTTGTCAATTCTATCATTAAAGAATAAGATCAGCCACTAGCAATGTACGTGCTACTCAAAAGAAGGAAGCCATCCAGTTAAATATAAACTACACACAAAACAAGAGATAAGGGCGCACACACAATGTGGGTGTGCAGTGTATACACAACACAATCTTAATCACCTGCTTTTGAGACACACTGCCTGGAAGAAGGGGACTGTATTACTCTCCTCCATTGAGCGCAGCTGCTTCAACAGCATGAGGGACATGTTGCCCACTGTCACAGATGGCTGGGCACGGTGCAGGTTTTTGTTCCTCAAGCTCCCAAGCATGAGGGACATTTCCAAAGCAGCATCTCCCGTTCCTCTTCAAGTGTCTCCTAGCCCTGGAGAATTTATTTCATTGGAAAAGGAGCAGTGAGGTGCTCTCTCTAATCCCTATGCCACCTAATTACCAGCAATCAGTTACTGAAAGGGGAACAGCAAGCCCTGCTGGACATGAAGAAGGTGCTGGTGCTCCAGTGTTGCCTCAGGAGAACAGCAGCATGCTGCAGCACACCCTCCTGCTTTCCAAACTGTCACAGCTACCGGCTGGACCATAGTCAGAACCTCCTCTCCCATCCCAGGACAACATCTGACATGGCAAAGATTGTCCTTTTCCCCAAGTCTAGACAAGAAGTCTCAACTTCCCCAAATTTTCAAAGCAGGCGAACTTCAATGTTTTGTCTTAACATCTGCAGAACACTTGAGCTGGGTTATTTGTGATGATACATGAAACCTATTTTGAAATGAGTAGTGATTTTGGACCAGAATAAAGGAGGGAGGCTCCTGCTCTGAAAGTCCTGAGGGGAATGCTCCAAGCCCTCAGAATTCAAGCTTCAGGTCCTCCAAAATGGCAGTTCAGTGACGTCCACAAAGCTTCAGTTGTGATTAATATCAAAGGTGGAAAACAGTAAGCCACTCAACAGGTAAAAGGTTGGAGAGACATTAATTACTGTTCTTGGCAGCTGCACAAACACACAATGTATTAGACTTAATTTGCAGCGGAGAATTTGACGTTATGCTCACTTTCCAACTGCAGGCATAATGAAAGGCTGGGATGGGATACAAGATGAGAGTCTCCACCACCCAAGTGTTGCAAGAACAGGTTAGAGAAATACCCATTAGACACAAACTGGATATAGTGCATCCTGCCCCAGAGCAGGGAACACTCAGGTGCAGCCAGACAGTATGTTTGTTTTGGCAGGCTTAAACCACAAAAGCAGATGTTCCTCTCCCCAAGCTACCACATATCACCCCTGCAGCTGTACCAGAATAACCTGGGGAATTGTGCTGCAAACAGTGTTGCTGAAATGAACCTAGTGCTGTGCCTACAGCCGAGGAGGTGGCAAACACCACAGCCGGCAGCTGGGGCAAGGGATGGGACACTTTCCAGGATGGATTCCCACCTGAGAAGTACCCTCCAGCGAAAGGCGCCTTCGGTGCTCTCAGCCCTTTAAGCCCATATATCAGGCTTCAGCCGGTGAGGATCCTCCAGCACCTCAAAACAGCACCCAGCTGTTTGGAGGAGGAGGAGGAGAGTGCCACATTTGCCATCCACAGCTCCTCAGGGATCAAAAAGTTAAGGAGATGTCTTCCTGCCTAGCCAATATAAGATAGCACACCTCTCTCATTACACGAATCATTATTTTCTGATGAAAAAGCATGTAATTGAAAAGTCTCCCACCAGCTCTAGTACAGTCTCATCAAATAGTTCCTCAGCATGGCTTCAAATTACACTTTACAAGAAAATTGCTTGATTTAACTCCCTCAATTTGTCAGAAAACCTGAGGGGATCTCCACTGATAATTAGACTTGCCAAATGAAAGGTTGTGACAGATTGCCAGGGACCTACTCGAAGTGACACATCGCCCATAATCTGCCAGGGACTCAGCACTGATATCGAGCAGAAAAAAAAAAAAAAAAATCTATGCTTTGGGAAACAGTAAGTGAGCTTCTGTCTTCTTAAACCCAGATAAAGTGAAGACAAAGCCTTGCTTAGCCAAAATGCCTGGCCATGCCATTCAGCGTGGTTCTTGGACAATAGTCCTTGGAAGAAGGTAGGAAATGTCCCTTCAGAGATAAGGAAGCAAGTTAGCTGGAGACAGAAGTTGGTTCATTATTAAAACAGTAGTGAAGAAACAAACAAATAAAAAATTAAGAGCGTCAACCTTCGCGCAGAACAACAAACATCAACCTGGGACACATCTGATAAGACAGACAGACATCAGGAAGGAAGGAAGAAGACTTCCCCAAACACCATCAGTTCACCAGGAGGAAGGGCACAGCTGAGTGGAGATTTTCAGGTAGGGACAAGGGGTAGATCAAAGTGGGTATAAATCAGCGGATTTTGCTCCATTCCTGAGCAGCGGGGAGCAGGTGGCAGCCAGCAGGTAGCTCATGGTGAGCAGTGGCAGCTCCGTCTGGAGACAGAGCCATGCGGCAGCCACAGACCCTGGTGGCCCCTGCCCAGGGACGTGTGGGCATCCTGCCTGAGCAACGCGCCAGAACATGGACTAGCCTTTGGCCACCCCCACAGATCAGCGTGTCTGCAGGTCAGATGTTTCTCAAACAGGGACACTCCCAGCACTGGCGCATGGCTTATCACCACACTGCTGTCCCAATTAAAACCTTCCTCCATTACTGTAACAGGTGCTGACTCGAAGCAAATAAACTCTTTACTGGGAAAGCAGGAACGGTGTTTCTGTCTGAAGAGCTGTTTTAGGGGAAATGCTCTGTAACCAACTTCGGAGGAATTGCTCACACAAGGGACAGCTCAGTTTACCCTGGACAATCACCCATTCAGGGAGAAAGGGGAGCAGACGTTGTACATGGTCAAGCCATGGAGCTCCATGTGCCTTACACTAAGATGACTCCAGGATTCTGAGAAACACTTTGGATCCCCAGGTAACTGTGTCTGCAAATTAAGCATTCAAGGTCAGGCTGGACAGGGCTCTGAGCAACCTGATCTAGTGAATGATGTCCCTGCCCATGGCGGGGGGGGTTGGACTACATGATCTTCAAAGGTCCCTTCCAATCCAAACCACTCATTCTGTGAAACATCAAATTATACTACATCAGTGCTTTGGGCTTCTGCAGTCATAATAAAGCCATTAAAAAGTAACTAAAATATGTTTTCATTAATCCAGAGGTTTTTCTGCTGATTTGGAGGCCATTCTCAAGGACGTGCCTCACACACACCTCCAAGTCAGACCTGCCAGCCCTGCACCCTGATGTGGCTGTTGGATCAACATATCGGAAGAATTAAGAAAAACTTCATTTTTCTGAAGAAACTGAAGTTAATTTATCATTAAGCAAAGCAGCTGCATTCAAAAATATATTACAAGCTTCTGAGGGCACTTGTCTGACTATGGACCTAATACTAAAGTTTTCTGCAAATTTTATTTATGTAACATCAAAGAGAAGCCTAGTATGAAAGGAGCTAAAACGTTTGCTTTCAGACTCAGTATTCTCGCATTCCAGCCATAATTCAAGGGCTGGAGAAGCATCAGCTCCTTCCAAGCCCCACATGTTCATCTTTGCAGGCACAAACAAGCACCTCACACCCCCATTGGCTGGTGTGTGCAGCCATGTACTCTCCTGCAGCTGAGGGGATGATACATGTCTGCAGTTTTGGGGGTGGCTCTTGACACCTGCCTAGCAGATTTGTAATTCCCACTGGAGAGCTCTGCAGGAAGACATTCACCCGAGAGACAGTGCCCTGATGCACGCTGCATTAAAATTGCTGAATGCTACCGTCTGATTAAGCCAGTACTGCTTTCACACCAGACATACCCACCGAGCAGGGTCACTCAGTGCTGAAGAAGCCAACAGCACATGATTCAGAGGGCCCACGGATGCCCCGGCTGCCTGGGAACAGCAGGACGAGCAGAGAGCACCTCACAGGAGGAAGCTCGAAAGCAGCCCAAACCAAGGCAGAGGGAGATGCTGAGCCCACTGGCACACTTCCACTATAAATGGGATATTGCAATGTCCCAACTCACTGATGGTTAATGACCCATTCCCTGCCAGTCCATGACATATGCCTCACCAGAGACCGTTGTTTCGGGATGGGAACTGGCAGGGCAGCCACAGAACCCAGCTGCCAGGACTACAGGATGTGTCCACGTCAGTGTAGTCTAGACAGACACCCACAGCAAAACGGGAGCTGAGCATGATGCAAAGCAGCAGAGGAGGTAAAGCACAGGGCTATGTGAAGGAGAAAGAAACAGGAGACGACAAAAGTCACCTGCCACCCCACATTTGAGGCAAGGGGTAACACCGCTCCAGGTATGCAGCCAGCACACTCAGAGATGATGGACAACGCACTGATCTCCTGGCCTGTGAGGGAACACAGCTTCTTCAGCCATCCCTCACCATGACAGGGTGATGGGCATACACTTCTCACCCCAGATTAAACCATCCTGGCCATCTCCCAGCTCTGGCAGCACCATCACCTGCCCTGCCTTCAGCCTTGCAACATGCTGCTCACGTGCATCATCTCCCCACCTTCTTCTCCTTCCCAGGCAGCTGCCCTCCACAACCTTCCCAGACCACAGGAGCGGAGAGGGCAGCTAAAACAGGACCAGTATTTAGGAATGGCAGCAACACAGAGTTTGGTCTTTTCTGCAAACACTACAAGCAGTTTCCATGGCAGCTTCACCCACACATTCACCCACTTGCTGTTGAAACTCCACGCTGCACAAGTCACTCATTTTCATTTCAGTGTTTGACTGAATCCTGCCTGGCTCTGCAGTTCTTCAGTCCCATGCACCACCAGGGCTAGTAGAATCCCCTATTCAAAAAGACAGGAGCACTCAACTAATAAAAAAAGGGCATATGAAATGGGACTATTAGTCTGACTGGGGAAAAAAAATTCAGTCTCAGAAGTGTTTTGTAAATAATCCCATAAGCTGTCACTGTAAAGACTCTGCATCTCCTCAGTACAGAGCATGGCAAATGATACAAGCATGATGTTTGACCGGTCTGATGATGGGGTAAGCAACCACTCCTGTTTTCACACAGATATCAGAGCTCAGTTTTGATATATACTACCTAATCAGAAAGGAGGTACAACACTGATGCAGAATTACATTTCACAGCGAGGTAGGTGTAGAGTTTGTTTGCTTTGGGTAAAAGCTCATTTTTTTTCAGCCACAAACTCGCAGTTCAGCTCTCCCCTGCTCCCTGATGGGAGAACTGTTGTCTCAGGAGAGTTTTGCCTCCACCCATCCCAAACATTCAAGGCTACTGATGGGGTCAGGCTGGGGAAAAAAAGAGAGGTCCAAGCACAGCCCATTTCATATTAATCTCAGACCCTTTCTCAAAGTATGACAAGAATCTGCATTCCTGCCTGGGATCAAATCAAGACTTACTGAAGGTTTCTTGGTCGGTTGGTTTTGGGGCTGGGGGGCAGGTATTTTGTCTTGTTTGGGTTTTTTGTGTGTGTGGCTTTTTGGTTTTTGGTGGGGTTTTTTGGTTGGTTGGTGTGCTTTGTTCTTTTGTTTTTCCAAAACAGCAAAGATGACACCCACCATCTACACCAGGAGCCAGACCACAAGCCATATGTTTCAGGTCTCACTGTTGACAGTGCCATGTGGAAGGACCCTGCACCCCCTCGATGTGGGGGCTCCACACTGGCCAGCCCAAGGAGGGATTTGGGCTCCCTGTCACTAAGGGATGTGATGGTTGGAGGCGCAGCAAGAGCAGAGACACCAGCAGGCAAGAAATGCAAAGAGCTGGCAGATTTGGCCCGAGTTCAGCCACGAGGCCGCTGCAAAATCCAGTGTGGGCTCAGCCGCCTGTTTTGCACAAGGACAGGCATTACCTCGTAGCCAGCCCTACAGTTTATTTTGCCGTCTGTGCGGCAGAAAGCCAGCTCTCACAACCCACAGCGCTCTGTGAATGAAGCCTGTTCTGGCTCACTTGGAAGCGCAAGTCAACTTACAGAAGAGAATAACTTCCATCAGCAAAAAAGACAGATTCACCATATACTTTTTAATCAACTCCATCAGCCTAGTAGTTGTCCAGTTTATAAGCTAGAAGTTTACTCAGAGTTCTGATTTTATTGGAATTGCTACCTGCACCTCCCTGCCCCTCATGTAGAAGCCTGGTCTGCCCCAAACCTGCACCTGGAACCCAGTGACACAGATAAGGGAAGCCACCCAGCACACAGTCCTGTCAAGGGAAGTTACACAGCTATCCTTAAAAAAATGGTGTGCCTATCAGCAAAAGTACGTTTGGAGTACATGTTCACTTTTTATTGGCAGAAAAATGACTAATATCATCCAGTCTCCTAATACATTTTAAAAACCTTATTCTATTTTTCCACATCATCACTCTGGCATCAAAAGAAATCACTCTTAATTATATTTACAGGGCTGAGCATGTACACAGAGAGACCTGAATATGACAATCTCCACAAGGTGTTGCATTATACATTACAATATACATCTCTGAGCACGTACAGTGCCACCTCTCCCCATGTCACTTATCTAGAAGAAGAAACTTTGAAGTATAATAAGCTCTGCTGCTGCCAGGCTCTTCAAGTGACAGCAGGAAGGAAACAAACTACTGGCTGTAAATATTCTGCTTAGCTCCACTGTACTGGGACTTGGAAAAGAAAATATATACATATATATATAGGTGGTTTTAAAGCAAAGTAACTGAAACAACTGGTAATAAGCTTTTTGCCCCAAGGGTCTGAACAGCAGCATGAAAAGCCAAGAGCTGCTGTTGTGCTTTTGATGGTGCCTGCACCGTGCTGTTCTGCTCTCCAGGTACTTCCTTCGAAGGAAAAAGCAGGTTCCAAAGTACCCGAACATCTGTGATGGTTTATTTGGAGCAGTCAAAGCACAACAGGGTGGCTTCATCACTTACAAAATCTTCCTTGGGAGACATCCTTGTATTTCTTCACATGCTAACCAGGTTACAAGGGGCAGGGTTCCCCTTGACAAGCTTTAGCCATCTCCAAAGCAGACATTTGGGTTTAGGGTATCAATTTAACCCTCCTCTGTAACTCATAGGCAAAGACAGGCACCTCCAGGTATACATATATCACTTTGGAAGAGAGATGGGAGGAATGATCCTCCAGAGACACCTGCCTTGCCCAGCTACTGCAGGGCTCTAGCAGACATTTATGAAAACTCCACCAGACCACTCCTCAAGACAGAAAAAAGACTGAACTGAAGAGTCAGCAGAAGCCAAAACAGCTGCATGAATTTTAACCCGCCTTTCTGTGGACAGTTAAGAGAAAGATGTGAAAGTCTCTGAATGGTCTTTGAGGCTTTAGCAACTCAGAAGGTTCATTTCCCTCACAAGAACAATGACTCCTCCTTACACTTGTGTTCCTCAGAAACAAGTGTTTTCTGGACAAAGCTTTGGATTTCACGACTGCCCAAGCACTGTTTCTAGCACCTTCAGAGCAAAGCATAAATATTTTGCTTCTGCTCCTCTCCAGTCTCTTAACTGTTACGCTTTTCACTCTATTGCTTGTGTTGGTACCTTTCCTGAACTGAAAAGATACTACAGGCCAAATTCCCACTCTCATCTCTCAGAAGTTCTCATTTCCAAAATCCCAACAAACATCTACTGTTTTTCTCCTCCAGGATGTGGCACCTCCACCTCAATCCATTTTTCAGCTGCTGACTTCTGGGTGTTGTGCCTTCTTACTGCTGAGAGTGCCAGAACATCTCACTCTGCTCCTCCAGCAGACTGCATGGCCAGAAAGGTCCTGCCTGATGCACCTGTAGTCAGCATGTGCAGATATACAATGGTACAGCACCTTTGCGCTTCAAACCTGCATCAGCCAAGTTCAGGTACCAATTGTAAGACAGACTTTTAAATACCTGGTTTGATTACTTCCTTTCTATACAGCATCCACGTGCCTTTATTTAACAGGTTGTTAAAATGGTGTTGGACAAGCTAGTCATGTCCTCTACTGCGCGACTTTTTTCTCCTATGGTGCCAATCATACATTCATTGTTAATATCTCTTAATAGCTACATGATTCTTATTGCAAATAACCTCCAAGACAACTTCTGTTGCTGCTCTAGGTAAAGCAATAAAGAGGAAGGGTTGATTTTGCTGTATATTTCTTCATGGCCTGCTCTCAGCTTTTGGAAGCTATAAGCACACAAACTCGTCCAATGCACAGACTGTCACTGCAAAGTAAGACAAAGAATAAAAATCTTCACAATACATGTTACAGGTCACCCTGTTTTGTGAATTTTTTGGAAGGAAAAAAAAATAGCAGAGTTCCCAAGCAAAGGATGCTGCTGCATTCTATCTCACATGTCAAGTAGCATGCAACCTTGAGGGGAGTTTCATCATCAACCTAAGGATGAAAGATTGTATTTTGGTTACTCGAGCCCACTAATCCCTTCTGGAATATTTTCTAAAGATACATCACATTATTTACTTTGCTAGCTGAAACTCTTTTATAAGAGGGTCACTTGAACAAAATAACCTAGTTCTACAAATTAAACAGTGCAGTTTTTCTACCTAGTTTATTTTAAGAAACTTTCACACGACAAAGGCAAGCTCTTCTTCAGCTTAAAGAAACAGTTCATTTTTCAAATCACAATAATTGCTTGCACAGTCAGTTTACTCTTGCCACATATACATCAAAATGAACTTACTACATCAGCATTCCCAACTGCTACTACCATTACCAGTGGTCTGATTTTATTACAGTTTATAGCTTGCACTTCTTTCCCTGCCCCCCCCTCCTTTCTTATTTTGCAGAATTGGTTTTGCTTACAGACTTCAGATTTCATAGGAGGGCCTTCTGTTCCTCTGCTATCCACAGCATTATACCACCTCCCAACCTCACTGCAGAGGCAGCTTGGGGAAGCAGATTCCCTGGAAGTAGGTCCTCCAAAGCCCTGATCTCAAGCATGCTTTACTCATAAAATTAAAAGGTGATTTTGCATGGTATTTCTTCTATAGCAGTGGAAAGCGACACTAAACCACACCCCACAAATACCCCACATGCAAAGCAAACTCACCTTTGGTTTAATCAAAACACTGAACCAACGTGGTCGACTGCAGACATGCAGAGCAGCACTGTACCAATGTAGACGCTGGGTTTCCAACAGCTCCAAGTTCACCAGCTGCAGAGGTAAGTGACCCCAAATGCCTGGTACCACCACTGCCTTCTACCTCCCCGATGTCATCATCCTCTCTGCTCCATGCACTGAGCTATCTGTGCAGCATCACGGATCACTTCACCCAAACACTGCTAACTCAGGTCAGCAAATATTTTCTACAGACACACCATAATATTCACTATACTAGCTGAACTTTCACATACCCTAGCTGCTAACTCAAGTCAGCAAAGCCCTACCACTGTGCTACCTGTGCTACCAGCCTTATTTGAGCCGAAAAAGTCAGAGCAGAGCTCTCTCGAGCACATCAGCCAGAAAACTGAAGCAGCAATTGCCTCTGTCGCTGGGATGCCAGTGAGCAGCCGCCAGCAGCAAACTTCTCAGCAGGCACAACGGCAGCCAGAGATGATGTGCATCTACTCTACAACTCCGCTCTTCCCACCTACATTAAAATACCCGGCAGCACAGGACAGTCAGGCTCACACACAGCCAGGAATAACACAGGTCACGGCACGCACAGCTATTTATTTTGAGAACACTTTCTCATTTGACAGAATGGGTTCCAGGAATAAATAAATGACCTGGTATGGTGGATTTTAACTGTCTGCCTGAATCAGTACCAGAGGCAATCCCTAGTTAAATAAAAAAACAATTGTTCCATTTTTTTTTTTAGAATTCCAGAATGTCTTATCATAAACTTTCAGAAGTGGCTGACTGTCAAATAGTCACTAAATTTCAAGAAAAGCATAGCTCACTTAGTAAACAGGCACAGTAGCTAATTGCAAGTCCTCAAAAACAGGATAGTAAGTAAAATCCTCATCCCTGTAATCTAAAAATTAAATGGGCAAATAAGATCTACACGGAAAGATAGAAACAAATGACAAGGATGTGGAAAATAATGAAGCAAGAGTAAACTGCGAAATCTGTACAGTTTAGAAAAGACAGCTGGGATATTTGCCTGGAAGTCTGGAGAAAGGGAACCCAAGAGTCATCCCTCATCTCAGAAAAAGGTAGGACAAAGACATGTAAGAAAATGCAAAGCTAAATACTACCATTAAGTCGATGGTAGTAAATTTAGTATTTTAGTAAGTATAGTAATTGTTTGGATTTCTCAGAAAAGGGCTCAAGACACAGCACGGTAGACATTGAGGAACAGGTTGGATGAACAGGAAAATTTAATGAGGGATCCTGCTCAGCAAAGGAGCTAGTAGCATATTTTCTCCTATAGCAATTACTGCAACTCCTGAACACACAAAAACTGCACCTCTATGAAAACACATTTTTCTGAACTGTAATTCAAAAATGTACCTGGAACCAAAAATTTCACAGTATTTTATTTTGGAAACTCTGAAATAAGGGACTTCTGTACCAGATATCGTTCAGGGGTCTTATGACCTTGGTGGTCTCCAGCAGACTCAGGGACCCCGGCAAGAGCAGCAGTTCCCAACCCACCACCAAGGGAAGGCAGCTCTGGCCAGCACTGTTGGGGTAAGCAGCGTCCCGAGGTTTCTACAAACTGCAGCGGGAAGATGGGAGCCCCAGCTCCAAATCTCTGACACCCCCAAACTGCCCATGAACCACAGGCAGTTGTCAGGAACACTGCAACCGGTGGGTCTTTCACAGGGCAGGTGATAGCCTCCATGGTTTGTTTGACCAATGCATTCAACTATGCCTTTTTCTTTCTTTTTTTTTTTTTTCCTGTAGGTTTAAGTGACATTGCAACAACAGCACTATAGAGGGAGTGCTCAAATACCAGAACAACCCACCCATAACGCAAACAGCCACAACTCTTCCCAAAGTCACTGAGAAATCCGAGAACCTTTCAAGTTCATTGAGATAAACACTTAGACATATATAGTGCAGACTTTTACAACCAAGCTAATCCCCCAATGCCTCCTTTTATAGTCAGGGGAAAGAGCTTTCAGGTCACAACTTATCCGCTTTAATGTACTGCATCGAGATGAATCACCCCCCAGGAACGTCCAGCCCTCCCTGTCTGACCGTAACAGGAGCTAGGGCTGGCTACCTTGACGTAGATGACTACATTTGGCCAGATGACTGCTACCTTCAACACCATTCAGCACATGACAGGTTTGCAAGGATTTTGGCCCTAGGATAACAACAGATGGTAATATAGCAGGTAATGGAAAAAACAAAAAAACCCAAGATACTGCCAAACACACTGACATAGAGAGAAGATCCACCCTGGGTTACTAACTCTGAGACAGTATTGACTGGAGCTGACCCCAACCAATTTTGCCCAGCAGTGCTGAACTAGTTCTTCACACCACCCAGCCTCTTGGTTCTGCTGGTCAATGCCACTAGTTTCTCTACACATAGTTTGTTAAATCAGTGGACTTCTTAGCTCATCCTTCAGGAGAGGCAAAGGGACACTGCCACGGTCCCATCTGCCCTTTGGCACCACAGTGGCTTGGCCAATAAACCTCACCAGAATCAAACCAGCATCCACCAGGCACATCTCCAGCCAAAGTACATCACTCTCTCTTCCTCTTGCTCCATGCTGCACACGGTTGAGCTTTTGGCATCACTGAAAGCTGGTTTATAACTTGAAGTGTGATGTCTGAAAGGCCACTGAAGTCTCATTAACCTGTCATGGTGGATCCAAGCCAAGGAATTTGACAGATGAGAAGTGAACAAAAGGTAGCAGAAGCAGTAACGGCAACAAGAGCCCTGCCCTCCTTCACCGAAACCATATTTCTCCCTGTCTTCTTTCTCACCCGAGACTAAACCATGACCATCACACTTTTTTGCCATCCCTCTTGCACAGACCAGACCATCAACTGTGCTCAGTACCAGTTAGATTGCCACACATCAACCCTCACTCATGTTGTCATACAACCTGAAGCAGAGACACAGAGCTCAGGCACAACACCATATGGGGATGAATCCTACCTGACTGAAATCTGGCAGTAGGGAAGGCGGGGACAAAGGTGTCAGTAAAACTACAAGTTAGAGCTGGGTGGTCCAATAACCAGTTAGAGCAGATAAGGAGTTATGGGTTTCCCCTTTTGTCTCAGGTAATTTTTTTCTGTATAGCAAATCCTTCTCTCTCCACGTGGAGTCAAGAGCACATTGTGTATGTGCAATCACACGTCTCACCCACACCCACACCTGAATTGTTCAAATCAGAAGCCAAGCTGGCCTCAGGTGTCCATTACTGCTCACCCAAAACAAGGAGTGCCCTCTGAACAACTCTCCTAACTGATGAGCACAAGCCTAACTTTACACATTCCAGGAAAATGGCAAAAATCAGGGACTAAACACCCAGCAGTCCTCCTCTTCAGGAAATGGGTCTATTTCAAATCCAGTTGGACTACTTAGAGCACGCATGCAGAGGAGCACGGTCAAGATCTGTTCCCTTCAAAATGCAAGATATTCAAAATACCTGAAAGCAAAATAACTTTCAAGACCTGTGGCAATCAATGAGCTTGCTCCTTGTTTTTGCCAGGGCCAACACTTGCAGCTATGCAGCCTGTGCAATTACGCAGTCCCCCTTCTTTGAGTTATACAGAAATCCCATCTAAAAGGCATTTCAGTCGACTGCTGAAGGCAACAGAAGGCCAGAGTGCCTGACCAGAAAGGTATGTTTCTGCCTGTTCTCTACAAGTGTTCATTGCATTTGTTTCTGCCTTGGAGATGGCAGAGAGACAAGCATCCCTGAGTGAATAGCTTCAAGAGGCAGAGCTGCCCCACTGCAGAGGGTCCTGTGTGACACCTTCCTCACTTGTGCCCACGGCTTAGAGAAGCCCACAGAGGTGGGCAGAGGGAGGCTGAGGTCCACTGGTTCGCCTGATAATGGACATCACCTGGAGAAGAGAAGGCTCCAGGGAGACATTATTGCAGCCTTTCAGTACTTAAAAGAGGCCTCTGAGAAAGATGGGAACAAACTTTTTAGAAGGGTCTATTGCAACAGGAGAAGGGGTAATGATTTTAAACTAAAACAGGGGAGATTCAGGCTAGGAAGAAATTTTTTTTACAATGAGGGTGGTGAAACACTGGCACAGGTTGACCAGAGAGGTGGTTTCCCTGGAAACATTCAAGGCCAGGCTGGACGGGGCTCTGAGCAACCTGATCTAGTTGAAGATGTCCCTGCTCATTGCAGGGGTGTTGGACTAGATGAGCTCTGAAGGTCCCTTCCAACCCAAACTATTCTATGAACTTGTTGCTCAAGCACAAAGTTAACGGTTGTAAGTGACCACACATGCCACGTGCAGGTGGCAAAACCACTCAGCTAAGAGACAGTTCACTCATAAAGCTGCAGCACTGTGATCACCTCAGCTCTTCTGCCTGGATTTGCAGCCTGTGAACTCTTTAGTTCCGCAACTGCCTTTTTGTCCCTAGCCTGTAGAGCACCTATGACAATGATGACACCCTGCTCCAAAACAACAGCTCCTAGGAGCTGACAACACAACTAACTAGCATTTTTGTACATAGCTACAATCTTTCTGTCCAGCTTTAGATACATATAAAATCCCTCTTGAGGTTTTTTAGGGTTTTATTCTCCCCCCCAGCTCTGCCCTGTCTGCCACAACATTCACACATACACATGCAAAAAAAAAAAAAAAAAAAAAAAAAAAAAATCCATCAGGCCAGCTGCCTACAAAATGCAGACAAATGAAATGGAGATAAGTCTGTGCTCATCACAGGAGCAGGCTGAGGAACAGCACACAGCAGCAATTCAGAGGGTATTGGTCTGAGTGGAGTGCTGTGAACATTTTCAGTAAATTCTCAGCCTCTTTTGCTATTTGAAAGAGAAGACAAAGCACAGCCCAGCAGTCAGTGCAGTGCTACCTTGGACATGGAAAGACCATCTGGGAAACAGCCCAAGGTTTCTCCTTGACACCTGGGCCTTCACCGCCCAGCAAAGCACACTCTCTATGGCGCTGCTCGTGTTGCACAGCAGAGATAAGCAAGAAAACAGGTTAGCTGGGAGACGCGCACGCACAAATATGAGATGCCCAGCTCTGCCCTGGCTTGCTGCTGGCTCCGGACCGGCAAAGCCCGGCTGGAGGCAGCAGTGCCCACCTCGGCTGGCACAGGGCACACGCATCGCTGGTGGCAGCTCTCATCCCCACACCAAGCAAAGGCCCTTCCCGCCGGGCGGGCGGCCCCGGCATTTTGGGGGATCCCTCCCTCAGCAGAGGGGCCATGGGGGAGCGGCATGGAGAGGCGGGGGAGGCGAGGGATGGCTCCGGGAAGGACCGGCCGGCACCGCGGGCGTACGGAAGCGAGGGGCCAGGGAGAGAAAATGGAGGGGCGGCTGTCTTGGCGGGAGGGCAGCCCGGCCAGCCCCGGGAACCCTCCGCGCCGCCCCGCTTGCATCATGCAAAATGGACGCCCCGCGTGGGACCGGGGCCGCCGCCGCCACCCGCCCGCCCGGCCCGCTCCGCTCCGCCCGCCGCAGCGCAGCCCCGCACTCACCCGCGCCCCGCCGAAGGGCAGCCCCGTGCCGGCGGGCTCAGGCGGGAGGCGAGGCGGCGCCACGACAGCCCCTCGCTCCCCGCCGCCGTTTTACACCTCGGGCGTGGGCCGCCCGGCCCCGCCTCACACCGCCCAATGAATGGGAGGCGGGCGGCGGGAGAGGCCGCCGCGGCCCGGCCCTTCCGGCGGCCGGGCGGGGCCCTGCGGGCGGGAGCGGCCTGGGCCGGGCCATGGGCCGGGCCGGGCAAGGCAAGGCAAGGCAAGGCAAGGCAAGGCAAGGCAAGACCGGTAGCAGGTGGGGGAAAGCGCCTCAGCAGAGGGAGCGTGGGACGAGATCCAGGTTTAAGCACGTAACCGGAGAACCGCGTGGTTGGGCATGGCCACGCGTGGCTTAGGGACAAGGACGAGGTCACCTCCTGGAGGGGCTTGTTCCTCAAAGGCAGGTGACAGGGAAACTGCTCACACCTTCAGTTCAGCTTGTACTGAAAACCTACTTATTCTTTTCCCCTCGGACTCTGAGAATACGAGCTGAGGGGCTGGGCTGGACTGAACGATCCAGTCAGTCACAATGCTGCGCTGACAGCTGATGAACTTCTGCAGAACATGTCCCACCAAGGGATGCCAGGATTAAAAAACCAAGACAGTTAAATTAAACAGAATTCCCTGAATATAAAACAAACCATTTCAGAACAAATATGAGGCCTTGGTACTTATTTTTAAAATGTTCTTTAAGCGTCAACGGTTGTTTGCTGCTACGCTTATCTATAGTCGTGCTGAATAAAGCTATAGCTAAATGGAAAGTTAAATGTATTCACAAGGTGTTAATGTCTACATCTTATTTTTTGCAGCCTCTCAGAGACAGCAAAAGTAACTACAAATAGCGCTATGCCAGAAACTGGTTTCTTGACCCACAATGTTGCTTCAGCATGCAATGAACTGGTTCATTCTAAAGTGGTCACAGTTGTTGATGACAAGAGGTTTTGTATTTGAGTATGGCATGTCTTTTGGTCCATGTGAAAACAAGTTTGAATATTAAATATTTTCTGACACTTTGGAGTTACTGTTGCTCTTCCCATTTTCTTTAGGTCAACATATGGTTCATGGCAATACTGTACAGGTCTAAAATCTCTTTACAGGCAGTAGTCTGGTGGACTTGGATTAGGTTCTTGACATTGCCTCCCATGAAGCACCATGCCCCAAACCAAGGAAATATGCTGTTGATGAAATTGCCATGGCTGCCCCCCAAACTGGGACAAACAGCGAAAAAGAGCTGTAGATGTTGGAAGGGGAACAGCATGAGGTCTATGCCAGGCTTGGTTAAATCCCGTTTCCATAACCGTTCATAAGGTTGGCAGGGTGGGACAGCATGTGAACGTGGATCTGGAAGAAACTGTCCAAAATGAAGTGGAATTCTAGAAAGGAGGAGAGTGATAGTTTAGGAAGGTCATGCAAATAAGGAGTGGGGAACAGCTGGCTGAGCAGCCTATTAGAAAAAGGTCTGGAGATTACTGTCCTGTGAGACTACTGCAGGATACTAATAGTGCCCCCAAAAACTCACAAAAACAAACAAAAAGCACACACACAAAAAACAAACGAACAAAAAAACCCACACCACAAACAAACAAGCAACCCCCACACACACACACACACACAAATTCCTGTATCTTTCTTGTAGAGCATCTTGACAGAAACGCATGCAGGATGTAGAAAGAAATTATGAAGCTGTAATCAATAGTGCTGAAACCTCAGCTGGAGTGCTGTGCTTATTTTGACATTTAACCATAAAGGAATAGACCTACTTGGGAGAATCCTGAAAAAAAGGCTGATAAGAAACATATTAATGAAAAGCTGAAGGAGTTGGTTTTGTTTTCCAAAACAAAGGCAGAAGAGTAGAACAGTCCTTCAGTGAATAAGCAGGCAAAGACATAAACAACAAAGGAATGTCTGTTATGACTGCACCACGCTCATTAGTGATTATTCACTGGAAAGGCTGTAGGACATTTTGGGCTGAGCATTCACAGAAAAACTCTGAGCGATGTTTTGCTGCCATGTTTCTGTAACAACCGCTCCACACAAGATGAACAGCTATACCTGTCGTGTTGCAGTCCACTTCTGCCTGTCACAGCCATAGAGCCCTGGTTCATCTCCTGTGGTTATTAATGGATGTGGTTGCATAAATAAGGGAGCAGTGGTCTGAGACTACGGCTCCTAAAATTCTTCAGGAAAAAGAAAACCTCTTTTATGCCAAACTGAGGTACCCAGGAACACCAGGTACAAAACAACAGGCAAAAAACAATGAAACAATTGCTCTGGGATTTCTCTTCTTTTTGCTAGAATTACGAAATTCTGTATTTAAAAATAATTTGTTGCACCTTAATCATTCATTGCTTTTTGATTAAGCAGATAGTCAGCCTGTCCTAGTTCAGTCTAATCTGTGGAAATGAGGAAGGGCATTATTCAGTGTTCTCTTCTATCCTGGACCTCATGGCTGCAAACATCCAGCCAAAGGAGAGGCTGCAGACCTTGCACGGGCTGGTCATGTCTCACAGTCAGGCTGTCTATAGGCATCCTGGATACTCATAGAAGAAGTCCTGTCTGCTGATGGGGCTGCAAAGGTCACACCTAGAATCATAGAATGACCTGAGCTGGAAGAGACCTACAAGGGTCACCAAGTCCAACTCCTGTCTGTGCATAGGACAACCCCCAAATTCACACCATGTATCTGAGGTTGTTGTCCAAATGCTTCTTGAATATTATCAGGCTTGGTGCCATGACTACCTGCTTAGTAGTCACACCTGAACAAAACCGAGGAGGATCTGAAGCTGTGTGCTCACAGCTTGGTGGTGGGAGGTGCCAGGTGGCAGTTTTCATGGCGTGCTTCTTTGGATTACATGAACTTTGTGCAATACAAAAGGAACGGATGAGAAGGAAAGGAAAGATGATCCATTCTGCAGGTCAGGTTCTTTGCAGAAGATGTGGCAACATCAAGAGCTGAGCAAGTGGAATTGTTGACATCCAAGCTAGTCCCCCAAGCAGACTTCATAGCCAACAGACAAGGAAAAGCCTAAAACAGGTCAGCTGAACCCTGGGAGTCCCTAGTTTATTCCCCAACACTACAGCAAGCCTGCAGCAGTGAATTTAGCAGCTGTTATTTGTGTTACAGACATCCACAATTAATTAAAATTAGTCCCATTCCAGAACTCCTTTCTGGAGTTTACTCCTGAGGCTCAGCCTTTGTCTAGCATTAGCTCCAAGGCTGGAATTTCTGACAGAAGGTCACCATGAAATAAAACAAGCTATGTGAATGAAATACCGCTACCGATTGCTCCAGTACACCCGCTATTGTTTAATTGAGAGGTGATGTTATCATTGTCTTTAGTATTTTAGTTGTGTACAATTTAGGTTCATCCAGCCTATCCTGGGGGTAGATTAAAGACCCTGAGGAACATCTGGATACAGTGGCAGTCCTAGCTTTCTTTTCCTAGCTCTGGAAAAGACAGTGAACAATTTATTCCTATTTCCATCTCTGTGTTCTAGAGGCTTTTATATGTCTTTATCATAGATAGTTAAAAAGACCTCCCTTTCTCATCTGGGAAGTGTAAGATGAATACTGTCTTGTCTACCACAATAGCATGGTAGAAAAGGCAATGTGGTGGGCAGACCCAGTGTGACTAAGCAGTTGAACATTCCCTGCAGAATTCGTCTAGCCAAATGTGAAGATCTAAAAGAATGTGTCCCAGGGAAAACAGAGAGACTGTGGAGGTGGATCAGATTTTCAAAAGCTTTGGCTTCACAAAGGCCAGGCACCACCTCAGTCTGGGCTCTCTCAGCATTGTGTGGGTTGGAAACCACCATGGCTACAGAAATGACAATACCTTCCCTTCCACGAACACTCACAAACCAGCCAACTGCCTGGTGCTAGAGAAAGGAGGTAGGGCCAGCTCCCCAACATAAGGCAACACAACCTCCAAAGTTGTGTGCTTTGTGTGCCCTGGAACTAAAATGTCAGAGCAAGAGAGGAGGATCTGGAAGTTGCACTCGTTTCCCATGCTCAGGGGCTGAAACGCAGCTCTCCTGCTTCCAAGAGTAGTGTACCAGCTTGGATTTTCCTTTTTCCAAATTACACCTAAGTGTGTTGGAATAAAGCATTGGAACAAAGAAACACTGCCTTTCAAAGAGCCCAAATGCTGGTGGTATCTCTGCTCTGGATCAGGTGGTCCCTCCCAATTCCCACAGCATTTGAGTCTTACTGGGAGCTGGCAGATGCTCTCTTAGAAATGTCTTTTTGATACGGTCTGGCAGCACCTCCTGCTAGCTGCCGCTCACTTGCCACAAGGCGAGTATTTGCCGTGTATGGCAGAAGCCTCTGTCCTGAGGGCTCCACAGCACTGGTTGCAAAGAAGCTCCATTGCAGCCCACCAAGACAGTCCATGGGCTGGAGGGTGGAACTCCACCTTGGGGCCTCCCAGTCCAGTGTGGGGACATATGTTATGTTTGAGGAAAGTGATGCTCAACCTGGACATTTTAGTCGCCCTTATGGTCGTAATTAACAGCAGGTGAGTCTCTAAAGCAGTTTTAAAATGTACCTTATTGCAACATACAGAACAAAACAAATGAAGCCCGATGATCTGTTTATCTGTCTGTTTTCCTCCTTTTGCTTTGTTGTGGGAGTTACTTGCTCCTTTCCAAGTTATTCAGCCATACTTCTGGCAAATAAAATTATTGAAGGGTAATTACAAACAGGTATTTCCATTTCAGTGGGAGGATCTTCTTTCCTGCTTTGGCCAGAGTGATACTCTCATGCTTCATCCTTTCTGATTTATTCCATTTCTTTTTTCTCTGCTTGTGCGTTGATTAATCCAGAACTAGTTCAGGGACGCAGGAATCAAAGGAGATGCATCAGACAAAGCTGATGCAACAAAAGTGGGGCCAAGACATCACCTTGGAATCAGAAAGTGGCTTTTGAAGTCCTCTTGGCCAAATCGTATCCCTGCAATGCTGAAAACAAGATGAGGTGTGACTGCCAAGAATGGAGTGGCTCCAGACTTACGACAATGAAATGGCAAGAAGTGTGCTCCATGCATTTTCATAATTTTATTATAAAACTAAAGAGACATCTTAGAATGCGCTTGGCCAAAGCTGTGGGAGGGGGTGGTGTAACACAAGGCTTTTTGTACTCATTTACAGAGGACTTTTATCTGAAACTACCACCCTTAATCCCACCCTTTTCTCTGTAATCTTTTCTTAAAATAACCAGAGCTAACATCCTGTTACCGCTTTGGGTTAGTTGCGTTCTTAACAAAGTTGTTCTTATACCTGCTGATATGCTGGGGCTAGTTTTCTCATTCAACTTCTCCCTCTTTTTTTTGTTTCCCCATTAGGATTTAATGGGTGTGGTGGGCTTCCTTCAGAATCCTGTGTTTATTTGGAGGGAAGCAGCCCATGATTTTATTGGAAATTCTTAGATATAATTCATGTGTTTTGTGTGCACTGAAAGCGCCAGAGATGAAAACGACTTTTGTACTTTTTGCTCTTGAAAGATAATTGTTTCTGGCAAAGCCATTTAGCATTTTCCAAGCTGTGAAATGATATCACTCACAGGCGAAGCATGGAAAAGGCTGCATCCAGGCATGCCAGAGGATACTGAGAAACGCTAAGACAATTTTCTTGGGAAAACCACAGTGTCTATGACATATGTTGCCCTTTTGGCTTTGTACAGTTATTAAAAGCTGAGGAATAGCTGGGATTCAAATGGACTTTCCATGTGTTGCACAACAGGTTGTTTAGTTTTCATTTTCAGGGAATTTTAATGGGCTTTTCCAGTGAAATTTGAATTGCATCTTTAAAGCCAGTAAGAAATAAATCTTCCCAAATAAAGTATTCAAGGCCTACAAAGCATACAGCTATATAGTCTTCCCATAATTGACCACAGTCTTACTATTGACATCTGGTAAGCTGCATTACATTTAGCAGATTCATCACATCTGATAGGCACAGCAAGGAACTCCAGCTGATCATGTCCTGGACCCCATCCTTCTGTAGCTGATCCTCTATATACCTCACTCACTGGCAGGACAGGACCAGATATTTTTCCCCCTGCACCAAGTACAGCTGGTTCCTGACAAGCTGTGCCCCATGGGAGAAGGACGCTCACCCCACAGAAGGACCCTCATCACCATCTGTCGCAGGACTCAGCTTGTCAACTCATCTGTGTACGGGAGACAAAGACACCTTAGAAAGGCCATGTAACCTCCCCTGGGAACACATCAGAGTCTTGATGAAAGTAAAAGTGGATAAAATACTCATTTTACCATCTGAAGAGACACCCTCTGACTCTACTGAACTCAAAGCAGCCATTGAGTGGTTTTCAGTCTAAACTTCCACCTCTAATTATATGCTGGGATTTGTCCATTCTACTTGGCCAGGCCTTCGTCTTCCTCCTAGTTAGTGGAAAACCTCTTCCTCAGGGTCAAGGAAGAATTAAATGCGATAATAACTTTTCCTAAGCAAACAAGAGGAAAAAAAATTGTATGATTGATTTCTTTAAACTTAGGATGCAAGGGGAGCCAAATCTGTCTGATTTTTTTTCCATTGTAAAGAATAGTAGGGCCAGGCAAGAAGCATCCTAAAGTTCAGCTTCAGAGATAAAGCATTTCTCCAGTAAAAGTAAGCCCTAAGTTTAAAAATATTGGTTCAAGTCACCCTCAGGTTGATCTATGGGTCTTTAGTATCTCAAATAAATGTGTTAATGGGTGAATTACAGGTGAAAGGGAAATTCTAGATTTTTTTTTTTGTTTCTTTATGTCTTAAGACCCAAATCAATTTCACCCCAGAATTATGCATAGAAAGAATTTTATGTTTGCCAAAACTGTGTTTTAGGGTGAACTAAATTATTTAACCCACATAAAGTCCTTTCAGTTCCAGTTCGCCTCCTCATATGCCGTCATACCCTGACAAATTTCAGCTGAATTTAGAGAAGAAACAATTTAATTTCATTGCTCTCAGCTCACAGGCTCCATCCAAGTCCTGTGGTTTTCCCACTTGCTCTCCACAGGTAAAACTCTCAGCTAGGAAACTAGAAGCAGGGGCAATTACCTCTCTTTTGCTCTCCTTTTCTGCGCAGAAATCTTGCACTCCTCTGAACCTAAGGATTCTGCTTGAATGGGTGGATGTGAGATGCTGTGCATCCTGCTGTCTAGAGAACTCCTCCAGCAAGTCAGACAAGAGCACATTAAGTGGAGACAGATCTAAGATTATTTTAGATACAAGAAACTTCAAAGGTACTATGTAGGAGATTCCTATCAATTTAACAAAAAAAAACCCAGTTACCCAGTTGTTAATGGCCTCTGACAGTACATGACTGAGGTCATCCAAGGTATCTTGGATATTTTAATAGGGCCTGTAGCAATAGGACAAGGGGTAATGATTTTAAACTAAAACAGGGCAGATTTAGGCTAGAAATAAAGCAGATTTTTTTTACAATGAGGGTGGTGAAACACTGTCACAGGTAGCTCAGAGAGGTGGCAGATGCCCCATCCCTGGAGACATTCAAGGCCAGGCTGGACAGGGCTCTGAGCAACCTGATCTAGTTGAAGATGTCCTTGCTCATTGCAGGGGGGTTGGGCTGGATGAGCTTTGAAGGTCCCTTCCAACTCAATCCATTCTGGCATTCTATGATTCTATCTCGGTAACATCTCAGTCATTTAGATTATCCCAATCTCAGAGGCTAGACTTGTGCTGCTAAATAAGATGGGTTGTGTCCTGTTCTCTCTCCTTGAGGGCAAGCTGCACAGTATAGCTTGCATCCACACAGCAAGACCCTCTTCTCCTCCAAAAAAAAGTCCAAAGCAAGGTGGCCACCTCCAGACTTCTCACCGGGAAGAGCAATCCCATGCTGTCCCATGAACTGTGCCCAGGCATTGCCTGGGAAAGGGCTGTCAGGCACACACCGTACCTGTAGCAGGAACCAATAAACAGTGGGGACAATCACGGACTGGTGCAGCATCTGAACCCTCAACCATATTTTATTTACTAACATAAGTGTAGCCAGAGAGACTGAAGCTTTGTTACAGACCTAGAACCAGACAAGATAGAGTTTTGGAAAGCTGTCTTTGGCATTTCCTCATGAGCAGCTCAGACACCACAGAATTTGTGGTAGATCTTAGTCCTGGGAATGTAACTTTCTCTCGATTACTATAAAAAGGAGTAAGATGTATTCAGCATTGTGAATTTTGTTCCCAGAGACAAATTAACTTCCTGGCATTACAGCCCTGCGTACCCTCTTGGATCTGGCCCTTGATCTAAGTGTAATCCAGATCTGTTTGATCTCAGCCTCCTACTCTGTACACAGCAGCCCTACTTCCTCCTTTTTAATTTTGTTTCTACTTATAAAGATATTAAACGTTTCAGCACTTATCTTCACAGATCTTTTCAAGGTCTAACTCAGCTTGACTTCTGGCACTTGCTGCTGAATTCCTACGTTTTCTGACCTTCAAAACATAGCTGCTGAGACTGACTGACCTCTTTATCCGTTCCCATAGACTGTTTACACCTAGCGTCCTTCCTTGAGCATTCATTCATCCAGGTAACTCTGGAGAACTGCCTCATTCATTTTTCCCTTGTTTAGCATGCAAATTCCAGAAATATTTTCTACGTCTGACACGAATTCTTACACTACTTCATATGCAATCCCTGAGCTCGTCACACTGACTAACTCAACTCACTGCTTTTATTAAATTGCTCAAAATTTTCCCTGTGAGGCAAACAAACAAACAAAACCAAAACAGCACAAACCCAAAACAAAAACCAAGACAAACAAACAAAACAAACACAAGTGTGTGTTTCCGTAGTGTAGTGGTTATCACATTCGCCTAACACGCGAAAGGTCCCCGGTTCGAAACCGGGCGGAAACACCATATTTTAGGGTCTTCATAAATGACCAGTCCACAGGACTGGAGAGAATATTAAATAAGTTTGCTGATGACACAAAAGTGGGGGGAGCTGTTGACACTGCAGAGGGATATGGACAAATTGGAAAACTGGGCAATCACCAACTGCATGAAGTTCAACGACGACAAGTACTGGATTTTGTACCTGGGACACAGCAACCATGGCTGTACATACAGACTGGGGGACGAAATGCTGGAGAGCAGCTCTGCAGAGAGGGATCTGGGGGTTCTGGTCGACGGCAAGTTGAACATGAGCCAACAGTGTCCCTTGCAGCCAAGTGGGCCAACTGTGTCCTGTGTGCATCCAGCACAGCATTGCCAGTCGGGCAGGGAGGTGATTGTCCCGCTCTGCTCTGCACTGGTGCGGCCTCATCTGGAGCACTGTGTGCAGGTCTGGGTGACACAGGATAAAAAAGCTGCTATAGAGTGTCCAGAAGAGGGCTACAAACTTGGTGAATGGTTTGGAGAGCAAGCCATATGAGGAGCAGCCAAAGTCTCTTGTTTGTTCAGCCTGGAGAAGAGGAGACTGAGGGGAGACGTCATGGCGGCTACAGCTTCCTCACAAGGGGAGGAGGAGGAGCAGGTGCTGAAGCCTTCTCTTAGTGACCAATGACAGAACCCGAGGGAATGGCAGGAAGATGTGCCAGGGGTGGTTTAGGCTGGACATTAGGAAATGCTTCTTCCCCCAGAGGGTGGTGGAGCACTGGAACAGGCTCCCCAGGGAGGTGTCACAGCCCCAAGCCTGACAGTGTTCAAGAAGAGACTGGACAACACCCTCAGACACATGATGTGAACTGTGGGGTTGTCATGTGCAGGGATAGGAGTTGGACTTGATCCTTGTGGGTCCCTTCCAACTCAGGACATTCTAGAAGTACTATTCTATATGTACTATTTGAAACAGCGAACAATATTTTTTTAATCCTTTTTTCTCTTTCTTTCGCGTTCAATTTTTATGTTTTCAACACTGATCCAAAATTATGTACTGCAATTGGTTCTTCTATAATATGTTTGCTACTAAAACGACATGCAAAATACATCCTCTTCTATTTGTGGGGATAAGCAACTGTAATATCACATCACTTTATTCTTGAATTTGCAGCTGGAGCATTAAACTCTTGCATATTGACAATTCACAGCAATATTTATTCTTGATACTACAGAGAGATTAGAAGTCTAGGGTTTTACAAAAGCGGCCTTTAACACCATGTTGGTTTTCCTCTTTGCCATGGTTTCCCAGAGGATTTTGACTCAACTAATTCGGTTTTCTTCCTGCTTTGTCACAGTTTTCTTTATCATCTGTTACAGTATCATCATTCAGTAATGATCAAGCAGACAAATCCAATGCAGGGGATCATTGGGAAAGGAAGGGAGAACGGTACAGAAAGGATTGCTATGGCTCTGCTTTGCTCACATCTTGAGAACTGTGCACACATCTCAAATAGAAGATATCAGAACCTGAAAGGTTCAGAGAAGGGCTGGATGAACACTAAAAATATGGAATGATTTACATGTAAGGAGTGGCTGAGTAGGCTTGACTGGTTCAGCTTCAGAAGGAGATTACTAACTTCAGAAGATATGCTAACAGAGCTGCGAAATGGCCAGTGGGAAATGTGGATCCCATGATTCAATGGAGAAGGTGTTCTCTTCCAGAACAAGAACCACAAGCTGTCAAATAACACTAAGATGGGATCAAAATTAGGAGGAAGAAGTGGCACTGGTCATGGTGCCAGGTGAGTTCGTGGAGCCCTTCAGCAAACAGCACTGAAGATGCAAAACCTGTCCAGGGGCATGGGACAAGTGCTTGGCAGAGGGATCTGTCAGAGCTACAGACAAATTATGTCAGACTTGGGAAATCACCTGAACTGAAAAGAGACAGAAATTGGGAGAGTACTCCCAGGGGACTACAGCCAATACATGCTTGTATACATACATATATATATATACACACACACACACACACGTGTGTATATATATATATGTATATGTGTATATACATACACGTATATATATATCTCCACATATATATATATATATACACACATATATATACTTGCGCTGCTTTTACTTTTCACTGTGCATCTCATAGCCGCTACTAGAAGCAGAGTACTTTGGAAGACAAATCCTCAGTCTGAGCCAGCACAGATATTTTTATGTGACATATTCTTCCATACTCAAATTTTGTTTCTTTGGTCCTGTGTCTTGCTAATATACATCTTGCAACCTCTTCTGCTGCTTTTCTTTTTTTTCTATCTCAGTCCTCGCAGTAATACAGATTTTGATATTTCTGTCTTCCTACCTGAATTAAATAGAATCATAGAATTTTTTAGGTTGAAAAAGACCTTTAAGATCATCAAGTCCAACTGTTAAATCCACCTCTAAACCATGTCCCTAAGAACCTCATCTAAATGCCTTTTAAACACCTTCAGGGACAGTGACTCCACCACTACCCTGGGCAGCCTGTTCCAATGCCCGACAACCCTTTGGATGAAGAATTTTTTCCTAATATCAAAACTAAACCTCCCCAGGCACAACTTGAGGCCATTTCCTCTTGTCCTATCACTTCCTACTTCGGAGAAGAGACCAACACCCTCCATGCTACAACCTCCTTTCAGGTAGTTGTAGACAGCGATAAGGTCTCCCCTCAGCCTCCTTTTCTCCCGGCTGAACAGCCCCAGTTCCCTCAGCCGCTCCTCATCAGACTTGTGCTCCAGGCCCCTCACCAGCTTCGTTGCCCTTCTCTGAACTCTCCCCAGCACCTCAATGTCTTTCTTGTAGTGAGGGACCCAAAACTGAACACAGTATTCAAGGTGTGGCCTCACCAGTGCTGAGTGCCGGGGGACAATCACTGCCCTGGTCCTGCTGGCGACTGTTTCTGACACAGTCCCTCCTTGAGCAGGATCACACTTCGATGTTAGGGCTCCACGTGCCTCCTCCGGGGGAGAAACTTGTGGCTTTCCTTAATTTCCACACATCCCCTCATAACCCTGTCAGCCTGTGATAAGCCAAATTCTTGCTGCCCCTCTGTGACTGGTCTATATGATTGTTTCTGGGTGTGCGACTGCGGTCCGTGAAAAAAAAGCCAGGAAAGTCACAGTGCAAGCAAGGAGACTGTGACGGTGACCACTGCTGCTGGGATAAGTACAGTGCAAATTAACAGAAAGCGGTTAACTGAGTCCCGAATGGAGCTTGTGGCGATCAAGGGCGTTTCCTTCCCCCTTGGGCCCCTAGGGGTTGGTGAGACGGGAAGCGCGGCAGCCCCCGCAGGCCGCGGCACCAGCGGCCTCCCGCCGGCACGGCCGTCCTGCGGCGCCCCCGTGCGGCCCGCCCGGGCCTTGGCTGCGCGGCCTCGCTCGGGCAGCCGTGCCGGGCAGGGACCGGGGGCAGACGCCTCCAGCCCCGACCCGGGCCCCGCGAAGGGCGGCTGCGCGGCCTCGCTCAGGCCTGGGCTAGCAGTGCGTGTTGCTGTGGCTTCGCCTTCTCGTCAGCCAAGCCGCTGGGCCAGGCCCCAGCTGTCCCCTCCGCTGAGATCCCCAGGGGTTACGGAGGGCTCCTGTGACAGCACTCACCGCTGTCCTTAAGGAGGGCAGCCCCTTGGTTCCACGGCTTGAACTCCCACTCCCAAATCTTCTGCTCCCCTTGGAGGAACCAGCCCACAAAGAGATTTGGGTACCAAAATCCCATTATTTCAGTGAGATGTTGGTACCTAAATACCTCTGTAGGTGCTAATTTCTTGCCACATTCTCCAGCCAAGGTGGAATTTCCCGTTGGGTTGATGGAGAAACTCTCCAGCAAAACCCCTACAAATTCCCCCTTATTGACATGAAAATAAAGAAAAGAGAAAATCCCACCCGCTGTAGCTGCTAGGCACTTGCATTTTTTAGAGGTGGTGGTTGTATTTCTCAACCAGAAGTTATGTCACACCCATGATGCAATGCAGTAAACATGTAAGGGGAAAACCATTCCCACCCAAAGCCTGCACTTTGGTGAGACTATGTGTTTTGGTTGGCTTAAACAGGATGCAATGAGTTTGGAAGGTGCTGGTGGGGCTAATGCAGCCTTCCAAGTCTTGGCCGGGTCAGGTGCTGAGCAGGGAGATTGCCAAGTCCTGCTAACATCACCAGTGTGGACAACACAGTGGGGAACCTGCTGAATTCAAGCAGTCCCAAGGCTGGCTCTTGGTGTCATGAGAGCAGTCTTCCTGGATGTGGCCTTGAAGAACAGTCCTGAGCATCCTTTTCCGTATTCGAAGGTTCCCAAATATGGCGTATTGTCTGCAAAAGAAGTCACTATTGCAGCTTTTAATTGAACCTGCTTAATTATACCAAAGGACACAAGGACTTTGAAATTTGACATAGGTCAGTCCTTCCCCCCAAAAAATTAAACACCATCTAGAAATAGCCTTTTGTTCTTCCCAGTGCTCTATGGGGAGTGGTGTGTGTCCTCCACAGCTCATATTCTTGTCCCTTGCAACTGGACCTCACACACGTAAGCCATATATTATTTGGGCTTACAAGTTTGCAGTCTGTTCTTCTCAGATTTTTTTCCTCTGAGTTAATTGCTCTTTTTTTGCCTGAATTCCTCTACCTAGACACTGTTGTCCTTCAGAAAACTGTCCACAGCCTGGCCCAGATCTCACAAAAGACTTGTGCCACCACCCCTACACTAAAAGGTGTCAAATGATCTCCTCTGACACCTCCAACAAACCTTCCCCCTGGGATCTAAAATCTCATTGCTTTCTTCCTTGTTTCACCCTTCCTTCTGCCGTCACCATTAGCACACCTAGGCATTCCCACAATTAAAATCCCTCCTCAAAGAGCTTTACATGGCCAGTACCTTTCCCTGTGTCTACAGATCCTCATGCCTTGGACAAGGCACCTTTTGTTCTGGACAACGTTCAGCAGCCTGGACCTTCCCCTTCTTCCTAGTCATCTTAGCCTGTATCTAGGCAAAGCCACCTTATCATTGCAGTCCCTATCACTACAGGAGCATCACCCTTCCTTCCTCTTCAGTGTCCACTCTACATCCCTTTCTATTTCTGCAGCTACTCCATAGGCTGGTTGCTGGGAGTCCCTCAGTTTTGATTGACTGTCTATACCTCTTCTAGGGGTCAAAATGCAGGGGTCTTTCTTTGCTGCTTGTTGCCACACAAGGTCCTACATTCCTGGATGCAGCCACCAGCAGTGAGTAGGGGTGCCATCAGGATTGCTGGAAGTGTCCCTGCAAAGACCCTGTTCTTGTTCCTTCTTAAGTCTTTAAAGATAAGCTCAAAAGCTTCAGAGCAGATCCTCTTTTTCAGGTGGCTTATTTAGCCTTTTTCCAGCCCTTCAGACCTAATCTTTCTTCTTCTGTGTTCAATAGCCCTGTCATGATGAGGCAGTTCAGACCTGTATCTTTTTCTCTGCTTTAGAGTCTCATAGCCCCTCTGGTGTGGGGTAAACTGGCCTAGATCAGCTGTGGCCTGAAACCAGTCTCTCCCAAGCTAGCATCTTTGCAACTGCTTCCTACTGTTCCCTCTCCCCCAGGCAGCATCATACCAAAGCAGTGAGAAGCCGATATGGACATTGTTCCCAGGCAGGAACATGTTTCCAGTACCTCTGCTCATCACCCTTCCAGTGAAATGTGTATCTTCTACTTGCCTATGGGTTTCCTTCACCCTCTCTCCTCTGCCTCCCTCCCCTACTCTGAGATGGTTACCTACAACCAGGAAATCGAGAAGGAACATTTCATGTAGTCTTTAGGGAGAAGGTGCTACCCTTGCAGGAAACTTGGGGATGACAATGAAAATGCAACATGGAATTATGTGCATGTGGTGATTTATCTTGATGTTTTCCTCGCTCCTCTGCAGAATTAGGAGACTTTGGACATTCTTACCCATTTACTTCCCACTTCTGGGTTTGTAATAAGGCTTTATTTTAATGCACAGGTCTTGGATGCAGTCCCCTGCGGTGTCATGGTGGTTTGCTGTTGTTTATGTTTTTTACCCAAAGGAGTTATTATGTTCCACTCCAGTTGTGGTGCCATCTAGAAATCCTCCAGCCTTCCTCTTCCATTGATGGTGTTTAATACTTTTCTCCAGAGCACAATACCTGTATCTAATCACCATATGCAATGTCTTCAGCCAAAACAAGTCTGTTTTTTCTGGTCTTTGGAAGCCAAAGAAGTGTTATGTGAAAACATGTCTCCATCACTGGGAAAGCCCATGCCTCTGGAGGCCCACCACCTGGCCCATGGCCTTGACCTTGAGTAGGGTTCACTGAGCCTGACAAGATCATCACTGTCCCCCAGCAAGTGCTGTCCCTGTGGCACTCACCACAGAGACACCACATTCCTGCCCAGTGTCACAGTGATCACGGATGACCTGGGACTGCAGGGATGCAGGACATGGTCAGAGCAGTTCACGTTGGTGACCATACATAGCATGGGCAGGAGGAGGACCAGGCTCCAGTACTTTCCCGCAGTCATTTGGTGGGGTCGCAGAGAATTCCTCATAGAAGTCAAGAGTGGGTCCCACTGTCTGGGAGGGGGTTGTCCACTGGGGCACCCTTTCTCAGAGTCAATGGATCGATTCCTGCTAACTTGAGTTCTATCAGAAGTGGTAGCAGTTTTCCTCCAAAACAAGAAGAGTTCGGCCTCTCATCTGCCTCTGAGGAGGGGGAAGTAGGACGTGCTGCCCTGGCAGAGGGAGCATGGTGAGTAGGCAGGCCCAGGAGAGCCAGCTGGGATGCCATCATCGGCTTGGCGTTGTGGGTCTGGAGTGCCACAACACGAAAATCAGAACAAGTCTGCAGTGTTGCAGGAGCATTAATAGTCACAGAGAGCTGCCTTTTGCCCTTCAAGGGAGAGAGGCTGGCCAGGAGCACTGGAGCTGTTAATTGAGTCACAGAGCAGTCATTTGTACATTTAAATGTTAGCAAGCTAAATATGTTCTACAATCAGTCCTAGCAAAGGACACTGACAGGGACACACTCCTTTCCAAGCCTGACATCCAGCCGCTCCGGGCTGTGACACATCTCTGCAAGCACAGCTCTTTCTGCCCAGCTTTTGCCAGGCTCCCTTAAAGAGACAGCTCCCCACGCCTGTTTTTCCCAAACCAAATTGTAAGAGCAAGTCACAATTGAGAAGGTCCAAATGCATAGCTTCCAGCATAAACAAACAACCTCACTGATTTAAAATGTCCTGTTCATTTCTGAGGTGTATGTGTTGGCACTTGTGTTGAAAAGTCTGCAGCCTGGACAAACCTATCTCCTGTCTCTGCGCATAGCTATCTCAGCCAACCTGCTGTTGCCATTACAGCAGGAGTTCAAGTGATTTCTTTGTTTTCTCCACCTGAATAAGATTTGCATCCCATTTTGTCAGACATCTCTGCATTGTGCATCTTCCAGATGTTGCTTGAGAAAGATGTGGCTTACATTTTTCTGTAAATCTTTCTATCTGGTAGGACATACACATTGCAGCTGTCTTCCATTATGATCACTTTGCTTTAGCCCAAGCGCTCCAGCTGGTGTCAGAGCAGCTTGGTGTGTTGGCATGATTCTTCTACTGTGTTTTCCCAGGTCTTTGTAGGAAAAAATGCAGAATGAAGGAGCTTGGTGTCAAGTTCTTACCCCAGTTGCAGTGTCAGCTTTACCAGTGTTACTCTGGGTAGTTGTTTGCTTGATGTGCTCTTTAAAAGACATGTGAGGGCAGTCTCCATCCCTCCCTGCAGTAAGAGAAACAAAAGATGGTTGGCTGGCCTGATGAAACATCTGGGCTGCTGAATGCAAATTCAGTGGTAGTTGGAGAAAATAATATCTCCCAAACAGAATGCTGAATGTGAACAAACATGCTGTTTTTTTACAGACTTGCCAGAGACCTGCTGATGATAGAGTGTCAAGAATAGAAAAATATCTGGCATCAAGTATACCCTTAAGAAAACATTCCCTTTGTATGCAGTGAAGTCACTCCCTCCCAAAATGTTTACAGGAATCCTTTGAATTCTTTCCATCATCAGAGATTTTTGTATGTTCCCCAGTTCTGATCTCTCACCTCTTTCAGTCTCCTCTCTTCAGTGCCATCCTTTCTGTTGTAATACAGCAGGTAAAGTTTCCCAGATAATGAAGAGATTCAGTTCCCTGCACATACACATTCCTGAATGTAACAAATTTACATTCACTTTGGTACTTACCTGAGCTTGCATTTCATACTCTTACTTGTTAAAGATTAGTTCACGAAGTCTACAGGGTTTACTGCATGTCTTGTGTTACCTGTGGTGTCTCTTCCAGTGTTAACAGAACTGTTTCTGCCACCATGCTGATTTAGGCGTCTGTGTCCAAGTTTAAAAAAACCCAAACAACCAGTTTGGTTTGGGGCTGGTCAGTCATGTGTGCTCTGGAGCTGTTGGCAACCTCTGTCAATGCTGCCAAGTGATGAAGCCACTGCAGGTGTTGCGTCACCTTCCATAAGACAAGTGTCGTCTCTGTGGTGTCTGCCACAGAGCCTGTAGCTCCTTGTGCTGTGTCTTTTCCTTGAATAGCTTCCCTCTTTCACTGGAGGTATTTTCCATTTTATTTCACAGTTGATGCCACATGGTGTTCAGTAACTATGCAGTAACTAAGACAGCTGACAGAGGCTGCTCCTTTCAGCGTTAGCTGATCATTAGCTTTTTAGCTCTGTGTAGCAGGAGCCTCTGCACAGCACCGCAGCGTGCCCTGAGAAGCTCTGCCAAGAGCCTCTAAAACACTGTTATTGCTGAGGAATGCCTAATCACGAGTCTCCTCTTATTATTCTCTGTGTGTTCCTGGGATTCCTTCCCCTTTGCAGTAATACCATTTTTGCACCCTCCTGCCAGAGGGTGCTGGAGTGTGAGCTTTGATTTATTTGCTAGTGAAGAGGGGGGTTTGCTGGGATTTTTCCCAGAAAGTACTGCACTTCCTCAGGCTAGTTTGCTAAACGCTGACTAAATGCACACTGCAAAGACCAGACCAGATGGGCAGCTTTTATTTAAACAAGAAAACACTATATGATGACAGTTGGGAAACAAACTTGGGAAGGGAATAAAAGAGTTCTCTGAACAGTCTCTGCAGGAACCCAGCTCTAACAATGCCTGCAAGGTCTGAGTGCTCCCATTGCCAGATTCTGGCTCCAGAACAATTCATTTCAAGGCTAGGGATGATTAGACTAAGTGGAAAATAAGTTTCAAGCAGTTTAGGCAAGAATGAGGCTGACAAACAACTCTCAGAGCAACTCTGTTCTGTATTTGGTGGGCCAAGGACTGAAAATATATTTTCCTTAAACCTGATGAGTTTGAAAAAGCAAAATCCTAGAATGCTGATGCTGGCAACTTGAATTAATATTTCATGAAAGACAGGATTTTTTTTTTTCTTCTCAGTGCAAAGTTGATTCCATTGAAGAAGCTTTCACAGCTCTGTGTACCCCAGCACAGTGCAGAGAATTCACCAGCAGGTTTCATGATTTAATGTTACAGAATGATTTTTATTTTTTGCTGTGAGAGACATCACTGGGTGTCAGAGAGGCTGTAACTTGACACTGATTGGATGCCAGGGAAAGCAATTACAGCAGATGCACAAGCCAAGAGCACCAAGAATCAGCAGGAGACATTGCAGGGTCCAGCTAGTCCCCTAGGCAACATCAACCATGTTATTACTCAACACCAACAGTTAAAGAAATGTCAGCATTAACCTGCATCTGCAGCAGCTTTTCCAAACAAGCTAAAAGCAGCCTGCACTCACAGTAAGGCAAAACCAAACAACCTTTATATGCAGCTGGTGCAGCAGTAGCTGCCTTATTCCAACGGCTCAGGTGATAAAGGACATAAGGGCCATTAGACACACATGTGTCTCTTGGGAGAAGAGGGGATAAATCACTGGAATAGAGAGGTTTCAGACCAAGACAGGACAGTCTATTCCAACATTGTGACAGGGACAGATACTCTCGAGAAGATGGACAAATCTCTTCTGGCTCAGTACAAGCCCTACCCTGTTGGCAGGAAATCATATGTACCGAAGGGCTCCCTGCAGCCAGGGTCAGTATCCAGGGTACCAGCATGGATTGAGATGGTGTCCGCACGGGAAGACATCTGCTGAGTTGAAGCCTTTAAAACACTGCTGCAGAGCTATAATTTAAATGAAAAACTGGGCAGATGACTGAGGCTTAATGAGAATCCCAGCTCAGGCTGAGAAGCTAAAACCAAGCCATAGCTGGCCCATGGACCCTGCACAGCTTTGGTTCCTGCAGAAGAGCTACCTCTCAGCACACACCACCATTTAGAGCTGTAATGTGATGTGTTTTATTGTCACAGGACCTAAAACAGTGATGCCCACACTAACAGCCTCTTCTAGACCATGGCTTTGTTGTCCAGATGTTTCACGATCATCTGAGCAAAATGCCATGACTGTTTTAATACGGCAGACTCACCTGAACATGAGCAGATGTGGATTCACAAGAGAAAGCTCTCACTTCCATGTCTAGTGCTCCCCTGGCAAGAGCAGGCTGAGGCCATCTGCAGAGCAGGTGCATCTGACAGCACCACAGAGCTGAACTCTTATCTGTGTGTGAGCAACTCATTTGAAAAACAAACAAAAAAAGGTATCATAAAATGGCTGGCACCTTCCAATCCTTGAATTGCTCTGCAGTGGCTGAAGTGCAGAAATGTGAGGGCGAACATAGAAGGAGTTGTAAGATGATAATTAACTCTACTTAGAGCTCACCTGTTTTATGCCAGCACAAATGTGCCACTGTCATGACATGGAAGAGGAGATCTACTGGGAAGAAGGACATGGTGAGACTGGACTGATGGCATATGCCCAGGAATGCTACCGCACAGAGAGAAAATACATTTGCAGATAAGAGAAGCAGTTCTGGCATTTAACTGGATGTTTTAACTGCTTATTGAGACTTCACCACAGGCTTCTGTGTAGCTGTCACAGCTGACCACGAGCAGTTCTTCCTGTCAGGGTGCCCCAGCTTGCTCTCACAGGGAGTGCAGTGAACCCAGATGTGTGTGACGAGGCTGTCCTGGCTCGTCCCAGGTAAGACTCTTTCCACAGCAGGTGCCCTCTCGAAGCCCATTGCCTGAAGCCAGAGGCTGACATCTGATTGCAGAACTGCCTGCTTGCTAATTAGAACTGCATTACCAGCCACAGATCAAAAGTTGGCTGAAATCTGCTCGACAAAGCAAGCTGATGAAACATGATCAAAGGAGCTCTGCCCTTCAGGACACCGAATGAGTATTGGCTAGGGGTGCAGACAAAAGATCGCCTGTCCTCCTGGAGAGCTGACAAAGATGTACTTTTGGTCATCCAAGAACCATGCAGGCTGAAATATTCCCAGGTCTTCACAAGGCATGTTAAAGCACTGCGGAGTCTGTAACCACATGCTGTGCTAGGGCCAGACTTTTTCTCTGAGCTGTCTCTAGATTTGCATGTCAGGTGTCTGGGAACAACAGAGGAGCCCAAACCATTCAGGCAACCAGCCCTCTCCAAATATCCTTGTCAATGAAGAGGAGCTGATCTGTTTCACCTGACCAGTCAGTTATGTCTTCTCATGTCTGACTGGTATCACACTGTTCTGAGCCAGCAACACTTGGTGGGGTTTTTCCTAATACTGATTTTAGTCATATAAAGTCCATCTTTGCAAGTCACAGTATGCCAGAAGAGAGATGACTTTTCATAAAAGCTGCAGCTTTATCCACATCACTTGGAAACCTCCCTGTTCACAGAGCATATTGAGCCAGTAATAAAGACTATGAGGGTCTGTCTAGCAGGAACTGATAGCACATATGAGGTATTATTGACTTAACATATCCTACTGTGACAGGGAAGGCTGTCCTCTCTTACCAATACATTTGTTCCAGTTTATCACAAATTTATGATGTATATATTCATAATGAATAAGAAAGTAACCAGAATAGAAAAAATATTATGGTTATTTTGGAGACCGCAGGTTTCCTGAATATCAAATGGACGTATTTAGTCTTTGGCACAGGTATATACATTCAGGGACAAGTCAAAGAAAATATCAAGATGTCATGTGTCTTATTTTCTACCTGGAAAGCATATACTCCTCTCCTTGCCTTGCCTCCTCCTGGCCACCCTCTTTGGGTCACAAGAAACAGGACAAGACCAGATCATGACCCATCTGCCCTCCTCCTCCATGAGCATATGGAGGCAACAGAGTGATTTGCAGGACCTCCCTGTTCCCAATGTGTTGATCACAGACTTGCACATCTGCCCTCGAGACTGTTCAGAACAGGGATAATCCTTGGGTAATCTCCTACCTTGCAATGGCAGTAAGTGAGAAAAAAATTCAGTACTACTGTATCTACCCATGCACCAGTTTTCACCATGAGAAGCAGAGGCACCAGTAGCCCCGGAGCCTTCCCGTGTGATGGCAGTTCTTGAAAAGCAGATGTCCTCCTTCCTTAGGTATTCACTTGCTGCAGTTTTTCTTGGCAAGGACATTTTCCCTTATGGGAATCTCTTGACAGACATGGTGTGAACAGCCTTCATGGTCACGGCTTACTTTCTTAGCCAGTGACCCCCAAAACATGAGCTTCTGTGCCCAGGAAGCTGCTTTCTGTGGTTCCCTGAAGAGTGACGGAGGCTCATAGAAGCATCTGCCTGTCCCGTATCCAAAACAGGGCTAGGGCAAGACCGACAAACAAAAAGAAAAATTGGACTCTGTCATATTTCTTCTTCACTTGGCCAGTGACTCATTTGGCACTGGCGTCTCAGCTCAAAATTAAAACTTAGATATGATCCAATTTGCAACCCATAGAAGGAGGTATTTTCCTCTTTCTGTTCCAGGACTCTCCCACTAGACCACAAAGGGTTCAGCAAACAGAATAATGTGTTTTCTGTGCTATGTATAATGAAATTATATTCACCACAGTTCCTACTGGGAGTTTTTGAACTCCAGGTTTATTTCTTAAACAGCCACCAAAGGTTTTATTGCCAGAACAAATAATTAAAGAGAGAATGGAGAACCTTGTCTAATGGATCTAAGTAGCTCAAAGGAGATAAAATGGTAGGTTTTACTCATATAATTTTCTAGGGATTGTATCACAGAGACTTATATGATCAATTATAGGGCAAATTTATATGAAGCAAAGGTTTTTAAAAGTTACACCTGCTTAGCCATATCAGAAAATCATTGAACTGCTCAAAACTAGAAAAATCACCCATTAAAATAATTATCACTTAGAAATGCAGCATTAAAGAAAGGTAATACAATATGAGCTGTCAGCCTGTGTGATATATGTGTGATTTAGCTCTGGAGATGGATCCATTTTCCAGTTACAATGAAGCTTGTGCTAGAAACCACCCTTCTTAGACAGCCGCTGATTTTACAAGAACATCCAAAAATAGCTCTATTATTTGTTATCTTTTTCTAAAAAATTCTCTCCCATAATTCACTGGTCTCCAGGGTGGTGATTCTATACAGCCTTCAGACTACGTGTATTTTGGAGAGTCCTGCTTGGTATTTTTGGTATGTCAAAACTTGGATTCTAATTTTGAGAGCAACTTGACAACACTATGGAAGTAAATTAAGCACAATGAAATGAGGAATGGCTCTGTAATAAGAACAAATATAACTGCAGTCAGGAAGTCTTTCTGCTTCAGGAATAATATTCATAACAAGAATTTGAAATAAATCAGCTGATGCCAAAGAGCAGCTCATTCCCCAGCATGCAGATAAATCCAGTTCCATGAACTATGGCTGTGTCACCAGCTATGCTCTCCCTGTTCCCAGCACCTCTGCACAAGGAAGGAGAACTGCTCACAAGAGCCCAGTACTATCCTGGACCTCTCACAAGGCAACATTGATTTCAGTACAGAGTTAAGTCTGGATGGCACTAATCCCATCGATAAAGCAGTTAGTTTCAGGGAATGTTTTTCCTTAGTGAAAAGCCTCAAGTCCCATTCCAAGAACTGATACATTCAATAAGCTTCACATCGTCACTTTGTCAGTGACTCATGTAAGCAGGTTTTTCAAAGCTGAGAACCAATCGCTTAGCTTCTGTTTAATTTTTTAAACCCAGAAAAAAGCACATTTTTCTTTCCTTTTTTTTTTTCTTCTCCTGAACACTCAGGTAAACATAATACTTAGCAATATTCACATACAAAATACACCTTGGCCCATCTGCTCTCCTCCCATCAAAGCATGTTTCTGTTAATGACTTCAGCACAGGACCCCATGTTTAACTACAGCTTCTGCCTTTCAGTTGTATTAATCAAGACAGAAATAAGTGTCTCAATGCATCTCCCCACCATTCACTTCATTTCTTGTCAGTCACTGTCGCCACAGAAATAACTGCAGAATTGTTCAGAGTTGCCCAGGGAAATTGGATACTCTCTTCCCTTTAAGTTTACCGGAAAATACTTGTCTGATCAGGCAGTTTCACACAGATAGTTTCATGCATTTCACCCGCAGCGCTGCCAAGGGGCTGTTCGGACAAAGCCTTTTGTGTGCAGAGCTGCCGTTGAAACTAGTCAGCTGCTGAGGATGTCAAGACTAAGCACTCCATGAGCTCTATACGGAAACAGAAGTGAATCTCCAAGAAAAGAAGAAAAAGCTCATTTTGGACAATTCCAAAAGAAACATTCCAGTATCTTGACTCAGTTGGAAAGTAATTAAGATAATCTGGAAATCAGATTCAATGTCTAGTAGGAAAGAAAGACTCCCACTGCTAAGAGAAATAGCCTTGCAGGAGATACTGATGTATAACACATATTCTGGTGTAACAGTAAATAACGGCATTGTTACTGGGATGCTAAATTCTGTGTTAATAAACAAACCCCTTATTTTCACTCATTTACAGCTCTGCTTGCTTTATTTTCTTCTTTCCTTGCTTGTCGTTGTCCCCTCATACACATTCCAGGCAGGTTTGCAGTAAATCCTTTTCATCACACTGTCACACTTACTGACATTTCAAGGATGTTTCATTTGAAATGTTAAGAAAAACAGTTTCTCACAGCCTTCCAGGAAGAAGCGTCAATGACTGGCAGCATTTGAACTCATTTTGTTTCATCTCCAGCTGTACCCCAACCCTGAGAAGCAACATCTGGAAACAGGATCCCAGGGAAGCTTCTAAAGGCCCTTGCACACTTTGGGTTCACCTGTGACACCACCTCACAGCGAGAATTCACTCACAGCTGTGTGCTCTAATTTAGCACAAGCTACCTCAGGTTATTTATTGCCTGTCTCCTCCTCAGTTTTACCCTTTCGTGTGCAATTTTGTTCATCCTTGATATCCCTTGTTGCATCCTCAGCATGCAGCTCTCCCTGGTTCCTCCTCCTCCTCTGTTGTTGCTCACACCAGAAATTTACTTAGCATATTGCATTTTAAAATCACTGCTTCTCTAAATCCTCACCTGGTATCATTCATAGTATTCCTTGAAAATTATCAGCTCAAGGCCTTTTAAGGCACTGAAGGATATGGACCTCTGTTTTCAAGTTCATCATGTAAGTTGTTTGAGATAGGGACTACAGTGGAAATAGGAAAAAATATAAATGAATAGATAAAAATATTCTGTCAGAGTCTATGTGCAGTCTAAACAGGAAGAAAGAGAAAACTTCTGGCCCTTGAAGTACAAGAGATATGACTAAGAGAAAAATCAAAGATGGCCCCTGGTAATGGACTGTGTGATCTGGGACTTTAAAAGGTTTGGAGAGGATGGTAGAAACAAGGTGGTAGAGCAGAGTCTAAGTCTTCATGGTCAGATAGATGGAGAAAGCTGTTGCAACTGTGCATGAGTGAAGGCCATGAAGGACAGGTGTCCTCCTGTGCATTGACCCATCGCTGGGAGTTCTCCTGAACTTCGGCTGCAACAGTGGGTAATCATCCATGAATTAATAGGTTTATCATAGGCTGTTTTTTCTGTTCAAGACATACCACTTGCAAAACAGAAACATGATATGGAACAGAATGAAAGACCTTATTCAGTTGTGATCTGCTGGAACAGTGGTATTTGGCAACTGTAAAGGAGAAAAGATAAAGAAAAATATACTGTAGACTAAATAGATACCTGTGTCACTACTTAAAATTTCTCTACTTAAAAAAAAAAAAAATAAATAAACACAAAACCAACCCAAATACGGGACCCAGATTTTCTTAATCTGCTCAGAAAGAATTTCCCTGATCATGAGTTTTGCCTTCCCATCTTATTCCTCTTCTGTGTGAATCCTGTCCTTGTAATAGACCAGCACCAGCCGTCATTGATATCGGAAGGGACTGAATCAAGGACTCTCATTGTTTCCTTGGTCTCCATCACTGTTTTCTCTCTTGCTTTCTTTCTTTTTTGGTTTGAAAAAGAAAAATCACAGAATCAATGATATGCCAACATGAGATTCACTTTACTACCCAACCTTTGGAATCGCAATGAAATTGTGAAATCACAGTCTTCAACAATATTTGATTGATGGCCTTTGAAGGTGGGACAGAAAAAGTCAATAAAGTCTCATTACTTCAGAATGTCTTGTCTGCTGCTTTTTCATATTTGCCCTGTGGGATATTTGGCAATTTTTCACACAGATCACATAACCAAGTTGACTTATCACACGCAGTTCTTTAAAATAACACTGGAGGAATTCAAGGATTTTACTTAACACAATATTGTGAAGAAATACATCAGAGTTCTGTTTGCATTAGCTATAATTCCCTAATGTCCGGGTGGGTCTGTTCAGCCAGAGCTGGCAATAAGGCTAAAGTTGCTTAGGCAATAATTAAGATCTTAATATTGGAATTTTATTTGGAGTTCTATATGTGGAAAATCATTATTTAAGAACCTCTGCCCAGATCAATGGTGTCTTGGGTTAGACAGATATCTCAAAAAGAGACTATGATGTGCAGGGCATTTTCTATGACACCAGCAACCGGTACTGGTGCCTCCTGTAAAGCCTGTGTTCAAGAGAGTTGTGAGCAATTCAAACCGCAATTATCCAGCATTCCCAGGCCCTGCCTGCTTCCGTGGTCAATAAAGGGAAGCAATCAAAGCACCCTAGGGAGGTACCTATAGATTATGGTTTGAATACAGGCCCCGCTTCTCAGCCAGGCTGTGTAGAGCTAACACAGGAATGTCAGAGGTCTAAACCACTCTCTTGGATGTCAATGTCATAGGAGGCATCTGAGCAGGACACTTAAGGGCTCAACCATCTGTTATGTTAAGGCTTAGACCTTAATATCATTCTCTGTGGGAGCAAGTTTTTTCATAAATAACAAGCCAGGTTGCGTTTATTGCAGGTTGTTTCATTTTTACTGCCTATGTAGAGCAGGAGCCCAGTGTCACAACCCTCTCTGCAGAGGAAAACCCCCTCTGTTGACCTCCACAGCAGCTCTGCATCAGCAAGAGGTTGTGAGCCCTCAGCATCCTACTTCTGGCACTGCTCAGTCCACATGAATCGCGCTTCCCACTACGGTGGTGCTGGATGCAACATTTCTGCAGCCAGCAAACAGCAATTCATGTGCCCCAGCAACCTCTGAGGGACGCTGCAAAGCCCATCAGATCTCCTCAGGCTTTTCATTTGAAAGGAAGCTGCATTCTCGGGGACAACTCTCCATGGTGTTGGCTCTGACCATGCAGCAACAGCAGTGGGTCAAATCCTCAGCTCTTACTCAGTCTTTGTTCTGGGCTTATTTAGGAGGTTGACTGCTCTTTAACTTAATAAATAACAAGCAAGAGACAGGCTATCAGGTACAGCAGAAACAGTCTCTGCCCTATCTTTGAACAACACATGAAATCAAAGCGTCCTCACCCTCGCTGAGGGCTTTCTGGTGTTATCTTAATAAAAATAATTATCCTAATTGCTCACTTTAAGTATTCCAGGTGCTGACAATAGTTGTGCCTTATAAATGGAAACATGAAATGAAAAAATAGATGATGCAACTACTCTTATAAAGAAAAACTTAATCTAAACATTTAATGCCCATCACAGCAGCAAACCACATGAGGAATGTGGCTGTAGCATCAGCATCAGCCACTACAAGTTAGATGTATTTGTTTAGCACTAAAAGCTTCATCTGTCCACAAGCCTTTTGGTCCTGCTTGTGCCCTGATTCCCCCAGAGAAAGCCCATGTCTCAGGATGAGGGCTTTCAGGGTCTATGTGCCTCCATAGCACCTGGAGCTTGGTATGATGCAAGGGGCTATCCACATCCAGTGGAGAATATCCATTCCCGTGGGTGAGACACTAACAACTTGCAAAGTCTGGTGATGTAGCTCCTTCAAATGGTAATATTATGCCCAAACCCTAACCATTCCACCTTGAGGACCAAAGCAGAAGGAACAGAACACATCGCAACAGCACAGTGTGCAAGGGCTGCCCTGGCAGGGTCGTAGTGATGTCTGCAGTAACCTGTGGTGAGGGGTAGGAATGCTGACATAGCAAAAAACTCATGTGCATCTTCTGCAATGCTAGTGTGGGGTAGTTCTGCATGTCCCACATTTGACACAGGAGGTGGAAAGTCTCCTTTGAAGCCCTCGTCACTCTGTTCAGCCATGCCCAAGGCAAACAAAACTGTGTGGAATCAGCAGAGATGGCTGCAGGTGTCTGGGGGAGCGACTCTTCCCTGTCTGGAGAGGACGCAGGTGGAGTGCGCATTTCAAGCCTGATGAGAGGGTCTGAGAGGGACTGTGAGTGCTGCCCTCATACCTCAAGTGCAAGCACAGGAAGGCTGAAGAAGCTTTCTGAACTGCAAACCAGCGCTGTCACAAGAGCAAAGTGACAGCAGCTTGCCATGCATGCACTTTAGCTGACATTCACCGAGGGTCCCGGTGGGCTCGGAGCAGCCACTGACCCAGCATACAGGGCCCCCATCCACTTGGGTCTGGAGCGCAGTAACTTTATAAGCCGCACTAGGTGGTGAAGTGCTGGGGGCAAAAGGAGGTTTGATTTGATAAGCCAGAAGAGTCCTATCAGTCCTACAGCCCTCAATCTCCCTGGGCATTTCCATTAGGAAACAGAAATAGCCCCTGTCTTATTTATATCCATCTGAATCTTGACTAGTTGCTGTGCTGCCAGTGACCAAGTACAGTGAGTGTAGGGGAGCACCTATCTGGGGCAAACTTTATGAATTCCTAATTTTTAAGTACAGGTTTGTGTGACTTAAGCCTGTTCTTTACACTTCCCATGGTGTGTCATTGCCAAGATGATCCAGCAGTGTAACAACAGAGGCTCCAATCTGAATTTTATTCATCATGAAAATTTCAGCCATCACAAATCTTCAAGAATATATCCCTTTATATAACTGACAATGCTCTGAGTCAGTTTGTGAATCATAGGAGACACAACTTAAAAATCAAAGTAGACCATACGCTATTCTTCAACAATACAGAGCTATTTTTCTGTCATAGCAAATGAATTTATTCTTTCAGTTCATTACTCTTCCCCTTCCCCCTTCCAATTTTTTTTTTCCTTTTAACAGTTGCTTATTTGTCCCTTGGTGGAGGCACATCCTGCCCCAGGCCTGCATGCCGGTGCATTCCCCTCATCACTGGGTGCTGGGACTCAGTGGTGCAACCTGCATAGAATCATAGAATCACAGAATGCTAGGGATTGGAAGGGACCTCGAAAGATCATCTAGTCCAATCCCCCTGCTGGAGCAGGAACACCTAGGTGAGGCTACACAGGAATGTGTCCAGGCGGGTTTTGAATGTCTCCAGAGTAGGAGACTCCACAACCCCCCTGGGCAGCCTGTTCCAGTGCTCTGTTACCGTCACTGAGAAGAAGTTTCGTCTCAAGTTTAAGTGGAACCTCTTATGTTCCAGCTTAAACCCATTACCCCTTGTCCTATCATTGTTTGCCACCGAGAAGAGCCTGGCTCCATCCTCGTGGCACTCACCCTTTATATATTTATAAGCATTAATAAGGTCACCCCTCAGTCTCCTCTTCTCCAAACTAAAGAAACCCAGCTCCCTCAGCCTTTCCTCATAAGGGAGATGCTCCACTCCCCTAATCATCTTGGTTGCCCTGCGCTGGACCCTCTCCAGCAGTTCCCTGTCCTTCTGGAACTGAGGGGCCCAGAACTGGACACAATATTCCAGGTGTGGTCTCACCAGGGCAGAGTAGAGGGGAAGGAGAACCTCTCTTGACCTACTAACCACCCTCCTTCTAATACACCCCAGGATGCCATTGGCCGTCTTGGCCACAAGGGCACAGTGCTGGCTCATGGTCATGGTCATGTGGCACCAGCAGGGATGCTTCCAAAGGTCGTGATGCTTCTTGCTGCCATGCACACTGCAGCAGTGCCCAGAAGGGTTTGCCAGAACTGTGTAAAAATTGCATACATGATGCAAGCGTGTTTTGATGAAATGCAATGTGGAGCCACAGCTGGGGCTCTTGTGCAATGGCTTTCTCACGCTAAAGGCAAGCTTTGTGCTGCAGTATTTTGCTGGAAAGGGCCCAAAACATGTCAAGGACTAGAGTATGAATGCACAGATACACTGAGGTGCACACAGGACCTGCATGTGCTGGGGATCTGAGGGCCATGAAGGACATGTCTCCCCATGGCTGCATGCCCGGGTGCAGCCAGGGTGAGCCCACACAAACACACATCTGGCCTGGGCGAGCAGCTCTGTTCCTTGTAAGAGCAGAAAGCTGATTTTCCTGGTGGTGGGTATGGTTTTTCCATGGAAAGCAATTCTCTATGTGATGCTGAAGTGTGGAAACCAGATAGAGAAGAAAAAAAAACACTGAGGTAGGAAAAAGTTTCCCATGAATTTTTTATCCAGTGCTAAATCATTTTACATTCAACACTCTCCTGGCCAAGTTTTCAAGGGGATGAGCTGGCACAGTCAAGCTGGAGAGGGAGAAAAGCAGTTTTCCCACAAGTGCTTCAAGATCCATCTGTCTATCCCTTAACAAATAACCTAACTACAGAGTGGAGATAAGCTGGAATAGGAGTAATCCTGTTCATTTGGTAGATATAGATGTGCAGGTAGAGAAGAATTCACTCATGGCGAGGCAGAGGACCCACATGGGCACACTCCTGACAGGGACAAGCCCAGGAGGAACCCGGCTTGGTTCACGTTGCAGCTCCAGCAGGGCTTGGGTTTTCCCCTTTTGCAGATAATTTGCCCAAACCTTAGTTCAGTTTGCCTGCAAGTTTGGAGGAGGACTTCTCCCTCCTCAGTAAGGTGTCCCGTCCCGGTGCTACAAGCACGCTCCCAGCCCTCATGACCATATTCGACCAAACTGCCAGCCCCATTCTGCTGTTTTCCTGGACTGCTTTTGGTGGCAAAACACAAAGAAATGTGGGCACCTTCTCCCATGCCGGGTGAGCTCCCCGTCCCTCCTCACTCGCCTGAGCTGGTGTGGAGTTACATTGGGGAGTCCCAGAAAGCAGAGGGAAACCAGGGAGCGTGCGAGTGAGAAACTAAAGCTAATGAGAGTAACTAGTGCTGTGTGGGAGCTGGAATTTCCATTTTTGTGGGGAATTCCCCGGTTTTGCAATGGGCTTTTATTCTCTGCTGGATTTAAACCAATAAGTTTTGGAATTTCCTATAAAACTAAACTTGAGAAAGACGAGCAGATACTTTGATGCCTGTCAAAGTGTTTGTTGTCATTTCAACAACTGACAGGAGTTTTATTTTTACATTAAATGAATTTCAGAACAATATGCTGCCTCACAAAAGAGCAAGCCAAGCATTTTACCACGGAAGGGTTGAAGGGATTTTATTCCTTTAGTGCAATGCTTCCCTACTTGCTTCCAGGATTTTGTTCAATCTTTTTCTTTAGATGTTCCCTTAAAAATTTGCCCTGCTAACGAAGCTAAGCAATTTTATTGCTTTTGCAACCATACGTCTACCTCCAGCACTTCTTGAATGCTTGAAAAACAGCCCTATGGAAATAAACAACAACAACGACAGCAACCTTTTGCTTTCTTCCAGGCTTTCTTGAGTGCCACCTGTCCTGGGAGGTGCTGGAGGTACAGCCTGGTGGTACCTGCCTGAGCTCCCCTCACATCCCAGGGCCCCGCCAAGGGGAAAGAGCGTGGCACAGCCGATGTGGTGAAGGATTAAAGCAGCCGTCCAGGCTGGGATTAACTGAAAAATTGATGACTGTGGGAACAGAAACAAAACTCAGCCTCTGAGCAGCTGCCTTTGTTGGGTTGACAGCTAAATCCTGGAGAAGAGCAAGCCCTGATGGATCTATCAGTAAGACCAGCTCTGCATATGTATTTATGGCTACAGGTTTTCATCAGTAAGAAAAAAATACAAACACTTTATCCATATCCTCCTGTTTTCCATAAATCGTGATCCTGCTGTGGCGAGGCGGTCCTGCAAACCTGTCTTACTCGATGCACTGATTCCCACCCTGGTTTTCCCTGGTAGCTGTGCCCAGAAGCAAAGTTCTCCTCCAGTTTTGGTGGGCACAAGAGCCACTGCAGCGCTAGCCATCCTCCTGGAGCATAAGCACTCCTTCAACAATGTAAATCAAAGCTCTTACCTTCTTGGCCATATTTGTTATTTCAACTAAGTCAAACCCATCTGAATTCCTGAAAGCCAGATATCCTGATCTGCATAAGGAATGTATTTTATCAAGAAGAGCAGTGGGGTCATTTCTTTGTAGAGCTTTCAGGTTTGTGTCTGTACTAACTGCTTCTCTTCGTTTAATTATTTATTTCATATCCACCACCCCATTACTACTACCTGAAATACACTTCAAAGCTCCAAAACATGAGCTAGGCACTTATAAATTTCAACGTAAATCTGAGTAAAGAAGAATTTTGGAAAGCCATCAAAGAGCTGCATGGAAAATCTCCCTGAACCACCCCTGCTCCCAGCAGGCAGCTGTGATGCCTCATGGTTCCTCCCTGGTAGAAAAAAAACTAATGGATGATGGTGCCCTTCCAGCACCAACCTCTTCTCCAGGGATTGCAGTGGGAGGTAGGTGCCTAGACAGAAAATTACAATTTCTGTAATTTCTATCTTTTTTTCCTAGTCCATCAGCTCAGTAAAGGGTGTTCCTTCTACCCTGCTGGTCTTGGAGTACCTTCCCGTGTCTTCAAACCATTTAGGTCAGTTTTGCTCTTCACTGTGCCCGCCCCATGCTCAGGATTCTTCTATTTCTAGTGCCTCACACTCCTCTGTGTGTTGCCATGTAGGGTATCTTTTAGGAGCCATTCCTGACACACATCCAAGTCATCACAGCTGTCTTTTTCAGCTCTTCAGTAGCAGGGCATTTCCTTGTGTTAGCTGTTTCCCTCATCACATCATGTTTTATTTTCTCCAGCTCCAGCCCTGGCAGCCTTCTTTCCAGCTGGCTCATTTCCACGGTCCCCATCCCTGGGGTGCTGCCGTTTCTCATGCTCCAGCACCCTGACCCATTCAGTGGAGCTGTCCTAGATGTGCTCACTCCCAGCTTCAGCAAAATGTTGGGAGGACCCTACAGTCCTTGTGGAGTTTCTAGGCTTGAGTTCCTCCTAGTACCATTTTCACAGCTCTTACCACTGCCATTAATTCTTCACCAGGTTTTTCAGATTGTCCTCATTTTTCATCTCCCAGTTCAATCTTGGCCTCTTCCATTTGACATGATGTTTACCTGCATGCTGAGCCTCTGTCCAAACTTCCTGTTCTTTCGGTCGCACCTTGCCAGTTATTTTCTGCAGACCTTTCTTCATCATCAGTGATACCAGGCTAACAAGAGACCTGAGCTGGGAAAACAGCAATGAATCTGATCTGATGAGCATAGCTCCTTTGTGTCTCATGGTTGTGTTTCCCTGGACTGTCTCCAAGTTCTAGCCCCATTTAAAAAGTCCATTAATCACCAACAGTTTCATTATTCACTTACAGGCTCCTCAACCCTACAGAAGCCAAGCCCTGTGGATGTCCCGCCTGGGTCTCACCAAGCCCTGGCCTCACCAGCACCTGTGACTTGCACCTGGGTCCAACACTGGTAGACGAGCGACACTCCCTGTCTCGGTGCCAATACCCTCTGCTGGAAGGAGCAGGTGAGAGATTCCCATTGGAACTGAAAATCTGTTTCACACACACCTGTGGAGGCAGCTTGGCCGGTCCCCATCACTGAGCACGGACACCAGCCAGGCTGGGCAGGGGGAGCACATGCGGCGGCTGGCTCCCGCAGGGGTTTTGGGCGGGCCAGGGGATAACAGGCTGTTTGTAGCACGTGGATGGGAGCCTTCACCCAGCTCCCATCACAGGCAAACACAGACTTCTCCATAAGCAGTTGTGTGGACTACCAGGTAATTTTAAAATCTAATTTCAGCACTAGTTAAGCCAGAAGAAAAGGTTGTCAGGAAGCTGAATTGCATGGGGAGACCTCCGACTCTCAGAAATGTCAAGAATTAATCAGCGAAGCCTATGCGTGGGACACCTCTTTCCAAGTAATCCTTTTAATGAAAAATGGATATATAAACTGAGCGCAGCCCCTCCTTCGTGTGTAACCCACATCACAATTAAAAGACAGAGCAAATGCAAGCGAGAGAGCATTGCGTGCATTGCTAATGGGTTGTCTTTGTTCTCTGCAGGGATGGGATTGTTTCCCTATTCGCTTCCAGCACTGCCTTTGCACAGTGGGCTGCAACGATAATTAATAGAAGGAAGAAACCCACTGACCCAAACCTAAGTCCATTACAGTAAATGGACACTGCCCATTGATTTTGCTGTGTCCTTCCTCCCACAGCCTGGTGAGATCTGACATCCCTACAGCTGGTCTGCAGCGCTGCTGCTGCTTGGAAACTGCTTGAGTGGGGAAGGTGGGAAGGTGGGAAGAGGAGGATCTGTCTGGGAGACCCCTCCTGCAAGACCACGGAAAGCTCAGATCAACCCCCTTTGTGTCCCCATCTCCACCAACACTGTCCTGTGCCACGGGCTTTGGGTCCACCACATCATGACATTGCTTCTTATGAAACTAAGGGTATGTACAGTTGCCTCAAATTACTTTCAAAAATCATCATAGTGATGGGCACTAGTGTAAGAGGCCATGAAGGCCCCAGGAGGGGGATGCAGCTGGGTACCTAAACCCCCTGCATGTGGTAGGGTTCATCCCGGGAGTCTGCCTCGCATCTCACTGATTCTGAAAGGCTTGGGAAGGGAAAAAGGCTCCTGAAATGCAAGTCCTGGCAAAGGAAGGCTGCTCCTCTGAATGGCCCCGATGTTTGGTCACATTATGCAACCAGATTCATGCAAAGCTGGCCTCGTCTGTTGGAGTTAAAAGGTCTTTCAGGGTTGCAAACCTGTATTTTTTGGCATAGCCTCATCTGGTTCATAGGGGGTGACCACCTACAACCTGGTCATCTTTTTGCCCTTGAAAAGCTTCCCCTGCGTGTTGCCACAGTGGAGCCTGGAGGTCCCATTGATGTCAACTGGCACAAAAGCCGCCACTCCAGACAAATGTAAGATGTATGCAGCTTCTTTCTTGCAGTATCATTACAAGGCCCAGACAGACAACAAACCACAAGGGTGGGTTTGCCTGGATATTCATAAGTGAGAACAGGCATGACTCTAAAAATTGAGGTAAAGAAGACCAAGAGGCAACAGACACAAATACTAAGCAACAGCTGAAGAAACCCTTGAAATACACTGAATGCCATCCTGGGGCTGTTTTCTCTCCAGATGAAAATAGCTTGCAAGAGTCTAAATATTGGCTAAGTGTTTGGATACAGCAAAATGGCATCTATAAGTCAGAGAAGGTTACTTTTCACATGGGATCTGTTAAAAATGCTATAATAACAGTTTAGAGAAAGTCACCATTACACCATGGGCTTTTGGAGCACAGCCTGCAGCAGAGTTTTATCTCCATAAAATCAGCAATACGTGGCAAAGCAAGCCCTGGTAATATCTAAATGTGCTTCTCCCTGCAGTCTCACTGTGAGGCTTATGATGCTTGGAAACAAAATATGCAGTGTGTTTGAATTTATGAGATTTGGAATTATTTGGGGGTAAAAAAATCTCACAAAGATTTTTCTTGAAACAAGTCTATGTGTTTAAAGGGTCAAAAAGACAGAAAAGGGGATAAATGGGGCAGGAGTTATTGTAAGCTATTTAAAATATCATTTTCAAAATGGGAAAACCCTTCTTCACTGCACTCCACCATCCTCCTGCCACATGAAGCCCATGAACCTTGGGGTTCCCTGAGTTCAGAGACTCCCTCCATGGGGAAAAAAGGACCATTTGCTTCCCTGTTCTGTGCCAATTGGTGCCCTGGCCTCTATCTGCCATGCTAGGCACTCACTGGCAATATAAATCAGGGTTTCCCAAGCTGCAGTTGTAGCCTGCACAATAGGAGTTAAATTAATGATCATGTGGCCTCCTAAAGGCAGGCAGATCCCCGAGGCTGGGGCAGGCGGGGAGGGAGGCGAAGCGCCTGGTCCCTGGGACCTCACACAAAATGTGAATGCGTTGCCCTGATTTGACCAGGGGGAAATAATGGGGAAATAATGGTGCCCTCTGGGCCAGCCCTGGGCAGCTGCTCCCCCACCTCCGCCTTTCCAGCTGCCCAGCCTGAGCTCTGCTTTGCAGTAGCTGGTTTTCCTGGGGATGGCAGAGGGAGCAAAGCCTGATTTCATACCAAGCTGGGCCCAAAATCTTCACCCTTCAGTTGCTCGTCTCCTTACATCATAACTCATGTCCTGTTTCCCTCCTCTGTCCCCGGCTGGCTCCTACCCAGTAACTCCAGTGGGAGATGGGCCATCTCCATGCGCTGGTGTCACACCCCCCAGTTCCCTGCTTTGGCCATTGGTGGATCAAACCAGCAACAAATAACCTCGCTCATGTTCCTGCCACTCACTCACTTCCACTTCAGGTCTCCATCCATCTCACCCACACAGCTGTTACTCTTCACATCACCTGTAAGAGCTTCTCACCGCTGGGACCATCACCTGCCTGCCAGGCTGAGTTAGGGTTGATCAATGGCATCAGAAGCCATTGAGAGCAGGCAGACCCAGCTGGCTGCCTGACCAGTGAGACAGATGGACAGACAGCTAGCTGAGTTTGCATGCCTCATTCCTTCAAAAATCTAGGCTAAAATTAAGTTTCCATGCTATGACAGCAACGGTTTCTATGATGATGTGAAAAGATTGCTCTGGGGCTCACTGCACATCTTGGACAGCTAAGAGGAAAAGGTCAAACAATACATACATGTGGCAATAAAAATCTCCCAATAACACAGATTTTCTTATTTCTGTGGCTGACAAATAAATCCACACAAAGTACAGAAGCAGGGCCACACAAAATAAGGCTGGAAAAGACTTTAAACATAAATCTGGTCTCGCGCTCCTCAGCTGTCACCCTCTGCCCCCACCCAGCCCTGGGGTGGGGGATCTGTCTGCCAGCCACAGGCTCAGGGGAGGGGGGATGCTGACTATGCATCTGCCCACTCTCCACACTTCTGGTGTTATGGAGACCCTCCCAGAGACCTCCTCACCACCAGAAGGACCTTCACTCGTGCAGTGCTGAGTCCCAGCCCACCCACTGCCCGCCCATGCTCAGCTTCCTCAAAAAAACAGTCAGTTAAGCTTTATGTAGCTCATCCTCCCTTGCAGGAAAAGCTGTGCATCACCTGAGTCACAGACAAACCATGCTCTGTCCTTTTTATCTGTCTTACTGAGGAGGGAAGGACACAAGTTGCCTGGAGCAGTAAGGCTGAGGTGCAGGACTTGCCCCCATGCACAACCATATCCTTTCAAAGGGATGGCATTGCTGCCTGCCAGGCTTGTGGTGGCCCATGGCATGTCTGTGGGATGTGTTTGACTTCGGGGAAAGAGCAGAGCAATTGTTCTCTTGCTGTGTTCATTTCTGCTCCATCTGGCAGCAGTCACAGCAAAATTACACCAACAACATGCAGGTGGTCGCCAGCCCAGAGACCCTATATCTGTCTGCAGCTGAAGTTTTCTGCTTTCTTCCTTCCCACTCTGCTTGCGAGACCAGAGGGGGACACCGCATGGTACTATTCAAACAGTTCACCTGCAACCCCACACAGCGAATACGAGCCAGGGTCCAAGGGCTGCAACACCTCTGCTATGAAGACAGGCTGAGTTGGGGTTGTTCAGCCTGGAGAAGAGAAGGCTCCAGGGAGACCTTATTATGGCCTTTCAGTACTATAGAAGGAGCCCACAAGAAAGATGGGGACAGGCTTTTTAGCAGGCCCTGTTGCGATAGGACAAGGGGTAATGGTTTTAAACTAAAAGAGGAGAGATTCATACTAGACATGAGGAAGAAATTTTTTACAATGAGGGTGGTGAAACACTGGAACGGGTTTCCCAGAGAGGTGGTAGATGCCCCATCCCTGGAGACATTCAAGGCCAGGCTGGATGGGGCTCTGAGCAACCTGATCTAGTTGAAGATGTCCCTGCTCATTGCAGGGGACCGGACTAGATGAGCTTTGAAGGTCCCTTCCAAACCAAACTCTTCTATGATTCTATGATCCCCTCTACCCTGAGTACAGCCCATTGGAAACCAAACCTCCCAGTTCTCCTTGGAGGAAGGCACAGGAGGTTTTGCTCACGTGGTGGCAGCCTTTTAGACCTATGGCAGTAAAAGAGATCAAAAAGTAAATTAAAAAATACCCTTAAGAGACACGAACTGAGACCAGCATCTCCTGTGTCCAGCCACAGGGTCAGTAGGCCAGCAGGTGCAAGAGGATGCTGGAGGCTGTGCTGGGGCAGCAGCAGTCAGGGAAGGGGCCAGAAGCCCCTCTGAACATGGCTTGGGACCCCTTATCTTCAGCAAAGCCTTTCCGGAAGCCCAAACGCTTTCTTCTCTTCAGAGCTCAGCTGCAGCTCTGCACCGCTGCACACGTAAAAGTCTCAATAAAATGTGCTTTAAAAATAGATGAGCAAAACCCAGGGGCTGCTCCTCAGGGAGGGAAGCGGCCACTCTTCAGTGCTCCTGTGCTTTACTGCAGCCAACATACTCAGCACTGCCGGTGGCATTCGCAACCGCACACTTTTGTTTCTCATCACAGTTTTCTGGTATGGACGTCAAGACTTTACACAGAGAAGCAGAGATCGATTACCTGCAGTCGTCACATCCAGCCATGCCCATCTCCGCAGGCAGAGTGTGAGCATCCAACATACCCTCCAAATTGGAGCCATTTCTGCCGGCATTAAATAGGCAATAAAATAATTTTTTGCATGTGAGTAAGATAAGCTGCTGGGACAGATTTCCTCCCCATATTCTCCCTCTTCTTCATGGTTTATAGGAGGTGAAACACATGCTGCACCCCAACACCCACGTGCTGTCTTTGGGGTACTCTCCATGGCAGCGACGTGCCCAGCTGCCGGGGCCAGGGAACGGCACACTGATGGGCTTTCTGTGTTTGTGAAATAACAAAATAACGCATGGCCTCTGCCAGGACCTCTGGTCCATTCGTGGTGAAAACCAGGGACTTCAGAAAATGGAAGAGTCTCAGATGAATGGCAGGGATAAAATGGGAAATTTCCTGGTGTTCAAGCAGAAGCTGCAGTCAAGGGATTTTGCTTTTCAGCCAGAATTTCACATGGCTGCCACCATCCTCCTGGCTTCCCCTTTGACATGAATCTCAGTCGACATCTCACTCCTGTAATTAGGTAATTATGTCAATTATGAGGGTGAGGGAAAATTTTCAAGCTTGTATGTGCCAGCACAGCCTCCTGGAGCCAAACTCTCACCACACAGCCAACACCTACGGCTCAGGAAACCTTCTGCATCAAGAACGAAATTCACCCCTAGGAGGGATGTGCCAGGACAAACCTTCCCATGCATACGTGGTCAGCAGTCAGGGAAAGGTCAGGGCTGAGATACAGATGTGCGGTTGCCCACTCGCCCCCTGCCCCTGATCTGGAGGTGCCTCTGGGTCTGTCTGTGCCCACTGATACTTGGGCCTGCTGTGCTGGGAAGCTGCTGCCTTGGTCCCTGAAACACTATGATGTGGCTCTGCTGCACAAACTGCTGTGAAACCGATGCATTTCACAGAATCACAGAATGGCTGGGGTTGGAAGGGACCTCTGGAGATCATCTAGTCCAACCCACCTGCTAAAGCAGGTTCACCCAGAGTAGATTGCACAGGAATGTGTCCAGGAGGGTTTCGAATGTCTCCAGAAAAGGAGACTCCACAAACTGTCTGGGCAGCCTGTTCCAGGGCTCTGGCACCCTCAGGTAAAGAAGTTTCTCTTCATGTTCAGATGGAGCCTCCTGTGCTTCAGTCTGTAGCTGTTGCCTCTCATGCTATTGTTGGGCACCACTGAAAGGAGTTTGGCCCCATCCTCTTGACACCCACCCTTGAGATATTTATAAACATTGATGAGATCCCCTCTCAGCCTTCTCTTCTCCAGGCTGAACAGACCCAGCTCTCTCAGTCTCTCCTCATAAGAAAGGTGCTCCAGGCCCCTGATCATCTTTGTAGCCTGCCACTGGACTCCCTCCAGTAATTCCTTGTCCTTCTTAAACTAGGGAGCCCAGAACTGGACACAGCACTCCAGATGCGGCCTCACCAGGGCAGAGTAGAGGGGGAGGAGAACCTCCCTCGACCTGCTGGTCACACTCTTCTTAATGTACCCCAGGATACTGTTGGCCTTCTTGGCCACAAGGGCACATTGCTGGCTCACAACCAACCTGTTGTCCACCAGGGCTTTCTTCTCCATCTCGTTACAAGCAGGCAAGTGAATCATTTGACCCTCTGAAAGCCACAGTGTGTGCCACGTGCCCATGAGCGATCTGGACCCCACTCCGCACCCCTGCTGCAGAACATGGGAGCAGCAACGCAGCAAGCACAGCCCTGCAAGGGGCCGGGGCTGCGGGCGGAGAGCTGAGGGGCCAGTGGTGTCCCCTGGCATGGGGCACACATCCAGAGAGAAATGTGTGGAGCTCGGGAGGGTTTTCCACAGGGGCTCCATGAACATTATATCAAGGTATAACCTAAAGTCATCAGATGGCTCAAAAACAGCTATATAGTAGCTAAAACTTGCTGGAGGGGGTAAAAGCATCTTCAGTGACCTCCACTCCCCGCTGCAGGAAGGTGCAGCACTAAATAGGGGAGCAGCAAGGCTGTGGGGCAGAGCCAAGGGCATTCCATGCCAGAGCACTGGGCAGGAGAGGGATCCAGCGTTGCCCCAGCCTTGACCCTCCAAAGTAAACATTGGATTTCCACTGCATGGGCTTGTAGTGAAGCCTAACAGCACTTTGGGTCATTTGTAGAGAAGGTTTTATTTATTGATCAGGAATTGTGTTCTTGTTATGTCACTGATGGCAAATGGCCTTGCAGGGGGATGGAGCAGTAGAGTGAATTGCAGCTTCCAGAGACAGGACTTTGCTGTGACAGAAGAGGGAAATGCCTTCGAACCAGCAAACTGAGCTGGGGCAGGGGAATTTGACTCTTTCTTGCAAGGTTCCCAGCTCAGTAGAGAAACCAATGAGCTCAGCAGTCTGCAGGAAGAGTGATGAAGCAACTGCAGATAAATGATCTCAGAGGGACAGGAAGGAATGTATTGATTTAAGGGCTCGGAGACCACTTTCTTGCAGAGGATGCACAGGAAAGTAAGGGCGGTTTAGCTGGAGCTGTACAATTTCTTTGAAGCTGCAAGATACCTGCCAGAGGAAAAAGATGGCCCGGATAGGAAACGAACCACCTCATACTTTTGTCTCATTACCCACGTATTTTTTTTGGCAGAATCATTTGAATTGGAGACACTACTAAGCACAACGGAGAAAATAAATTGTCCTTTTTCAGACTGGCCTTTCTTGCATTTATCTTAATATGGATTGCCTGCCGTGCTCCTATCTAGAAGGTAAAAGCTTTTAAGTATGCAGTGGCCCTTACCACCTGTCACACAAAGCTCCCATCATCCAAGGCAGGGCTGGAGAGAGGCTGGGAGGGACATCAGGAGGTCTCTAGTCCAACCTGCTGCTCAGAACAAGGTCAGCTGTGAGATCTGGCCAGGTTACCAGGGGTCCAGATGGGTCCCGAAAACTTCTGAGGACAAAGAAACAGGACAGCTTCCCTGGACAACCCACTCTGAGGCCTGGACACCCTCGTGGTGGACATTTGGTTACATGGCAAAAGGGCATTTTCAGCCCAGCTTCTCCCAGCCAGGCAGCTCCCCAGCCTGTGCTGTTGCAGGGGGACAGGGCTTTGCATTCGTCCCTGTTGAATTTCATGAGGTTCCTGCTGATCTGTTCCTCCTGGCTCCCTAGATCTCCTCTCTCTGAATGGCAGCGTATTGATGGGTCCCCTCAGTTTGGTGTCACCTGTCAACTGGACAAGTACACTCTGTTGCCTCCTCCAGGTCGTTGATAAAGACGTTGAACAGAACAGGTCCCACAATAGCCCTGTGGTACCCCACTTGTTACTGGGCTCCAGGTAGAGCACAACCCATTAACCTTCACCCCATGAGCCTGATCATCCAGCCAGGCTTTTACTTTTACCCATCTGGTTGGCCACCCATCCAGACCAGAATGTCCTAACAATCATATACAGGAGTGGTCACTCCATGATTTTCCCTGGGACCAAAGAGCGGGGTGACCAGCCCGTAGTTTCTGGATTATACTTTTGTCTGTTTGCACTTTTTTCTCATCAAGATGGGTGCAACTCTTGCTTTTCTCCTAGTGTTGGGAACCTCACACAATCTCCATGACCTTTCAAAGATCAGCACAGTTGTCATCTAGAAACTGTACTTGTGGACTCACGGTGTTACACTCACGTGAGCATGGTGGCAAATCTTCCAAATCTCTTACCTTGTGCTCTTCAGACCTAACAACAACAGAGAGTAAGAAGTGGATGCTACATTTTCAGAGCTGATCTCTATTAAAGGAAGCATGTTTCAAAGCAAAATATTAATGGACTTTCCAAAAAGGAAGACCATGCATGACTTTGCACTTTGCATCTGCTGAAGGAAATCAGGGTGTAGATTTGAATGGCTGCCACTACTAACTGTTTCCCTCCCCTCCACAAATGTTTTCTCTTCTGTAATTATTTATAATTGTGCTAATAACAGTCTTCCTGAAATCAGTAGCTTTCTTTTGAAGACATTGAACATGACAAAGCTTTAAGTTTTGTTTTTTGTTTGTTTTTTTTTAATAAAATGTAACATCACCACTGTCACCTAGACAGATAAACCTGTCCCCAGATCCCTCCGTGGCTGCATTTGCACCATAGGTAGAGTGAAAGAGCAACCCATCAAGAGAAAGACAACTCTCCCCTTCCTTTGAGGAGGTCCTCAAAGGAAAACTATGGGAGGGGAAGACTGACCTAGCCTGGCTGTTGACTTACTTGGACATCCAGAGGGATCCCCATCACAGAGGGACTTGGCTCGAGTCTCAAAAAGGACTGAGATCTCCTGAATTCAGAAGAGGGGCAAACTCATTCAGTGGGAAACTTCCATCACAGCTCTCATCACGTTTGGTATGGGCTAGATGCAAAAAAAGATGACTGGAGTCAACAGAACACTTTCCGTGAGCTACCGTGGGACTCAGATGGGGCCACGTTTCTCAGTACCTTTTTCTTTTTGCTGCTCCTATCTATCAGCAATTCTTGGAGACCAGCCAAGTCTGCTTCCTGTGCTCCTCATTTATCAGCATAGTCCTAAAAATCAATAGCCTTGCGCTGGCTACTTCTGTTAGTGCATTATCATTTCCTGCAACAAGGGTAGCTTGACAAAATGAAGTTTCAGATTATTAGAGTTTGTAAAACAGCTGCATTGACATGGGGTCTCCAGCACTCTGTAAACCATTTAATACAATTTTTTTCTGGAGGATACTCCAAAGGGTCTTGGGTCCATGATCGACCCTTTTGCAGTTGCTACCCTTGTGTGATATTCGGTCAGGATGCTCCATGCCACATCCATTAATAGGAATCACTTTTGATCTTAATGACGCGGGAGTCCTCTAGATTCAATGGGCTGGGAGCCCTTTGCATCGCTGTCAGCACAAAGGCACTGAAAGGCTCCATCCACATGCAAATTGCACATCTGCTAACGCTGAAATCTCCTTCATGGCACCTGTGGTCCTTCACACAAATGACAATCAGCCTTTCTGATTTCCTAAGTATTTGCAGCATAGCACATGCCTGCTCAAAGAAAGCACGTAAGTGCCGAGTGGTTCCCAACTAAGGCAGCCCGGTCACAACTTGTAGCTTTTAAAAGGAAAGAGAGGAAATTGTACGGCGATTTCCACCTTGCTAATAAATCCCAAGGTAGTCTGGGCTGAGGAGGACTGAGCAAAATCTATCAGGCAGCCATAGCGCTCAAACAGTTCATCAGGTCCCTTTGGTCCGACAGATTTGACAGAGCAATTTACACAACAGCATCACATCACACATGAGCTTCATGTATTTATATAAGGCAGATCCTCAGCTATTAAGACAGGTGCAGAAAAAAACACTAAGAGACCAACACAGGAGAGTAAAATCAGTGCAACCTTCTTTCCTATCTTCTCTTTTCCTAGCACGGACATCACGTCAGCTTAGACTTGTATTCGCATGCTGGTAGGAAAATCTCTCTTGCTCTATTCTCGTAGCACGTGAATAATGTCCTCAGGCTTGGCATAACCAAAATACAAAAGGCCCAAAAGAGACGATGCACTGGAAGAGGAAACCAAGAGTAAGGCTGTAAGATGGCTGCTAGTGAGAGCAGACAACAGCCCTCCAGTTTGGTCCCCAGCATTCCAAGATGCTCATTTACACCAGCCCAAACTCAGTCATCATGTGATGTACCTGCACATCATGTGATGTACCTGCACATCAGCCCACCTTTCTTTCTATAATCAAAAGCATTTTATGCATTGGTTTGGAGTACAGCAGTCTCATTTCCCATTCCCCGTGTGACTGGTGGGATGTGGTTCTCTGCTGTGATTGCTTCGTAATGACTGCATTAGAGCTAGCAGCTATTACTCCGTACACAACTGCATCCTAAAAGATGCATACATCATGTGAAGAAAGAAGATTGACTCCTGCTGCTGCAGCCTGGCTAAACAAATACAGTGTATTTCCTACATTAAAAAAAAAAAAAAAAAAAAGAAGACGATATAAATACAGTGGCACAGGATCCACACAGAGATACAAAATGGAGAAATTATTCTAGTGTCTTCCTAAAGAAGTTCAGAGACCTGCCCATTTGTAATTTTGTGATAGCACCTGAAATGCTGGCAGCCACATCTGGTGTCTGATTCGGACCCAAAGGAGCAGGTGAGGGTCACCACCCTGGTCTCTGTCTGTGCTTGGACCAGCAGGGCCAGAGGGAACAGTGGTGGAGCAGCCAGGAGGAGACACGGCTCCTCTTCCAGGCATGGCAGGATTGATGGTGCAGCACTACCAAGAGTTTATGATAGACAGAAAGGTGATTTTTCTTGTTGATGAAGTGAACTCCGTACATAAAAGAGGTGTAAAGAAGGGACACCACATGGGAAGAGGTAAATTTTTGTTGAATCAGGTTCAAACATTGGGGCTGGATTTTGAGTCTAGAGATGAATAATAGCATCTATTTTGTGCTTCTGCACTTTTAGTATATCATACAGATTTTTTTTTTTCTGGTTTTCAGTATAAAAATACTGTGTTCATGCCAAAACTAGGACAAAAAGTCAAGCTACTTTTACAGTACTGTAAAGCTTAATAAAAGTGCCTGCTTTGGTATTTATCATTTGGTGAGACCTTACTTGCACATTGAATAAAATGACAGTGAGCACAAATATCCTCACTCAGGAATGGCAGTAGGTACAGGAAGGAAAGTTCTGATCTGCAGGTGCTGTGAGCACATCATCAAGAGCTGGCAAAAACGTCAGATGAAAAGCCACAGCCTCTGCTCCCCACAGAAGTCACTTCTGCTTTTCCTTATAAAACCAGCTCTCCTGCCTTGGAGCATTTCTTAAAACAAAGCTGTTTTCACGCATAGAAATTGTACTTCCATAAAGCAATAAGCTCAAGAACTGCAGTCGTGAAGGACTATCAGATGTCGAAATTCAGCACCTGTACCCAGGAATCAATCTGGCCCCAATATGACAATCTGCAAAATCCCAAAGTGCTGGGAGCAGCATTATTTGCAACAAGCCTTTCGTTGCTGATGCCCAGACACTGCGGTACCCTGCTTTCTTCCCCAGCCGAATTGCACTCAGCATTTTTTCCTCCCCCTCCATTAACCATGCTACCTTTTGCCTTGGAAACCAGCACCTCTGACTGCAGCTCTGCTCCAGGGCAGCTAAATATATGATCTTCCTATTGTTCCACAAGTACTCCGTTTTAGTTTTGGCTGAAAAACCTTTCGACATATTTGGCCAAACCGTGCAATTAGGGATTCATGCACCTCTAATTTAAACATCCTTACACAGATGGCTGCACCGCGCAGCTGCTGAGCCCCTGGCTCCCTCCTGCCCACGCCGGTGCCAGCGTGGCTGGGGCTGCCCGACACTGCCCCGCGTGGGGCTGGGGGCACTGGAGGGCCATGAAATCTCATCGTCTTCTCACTCAGCAGATAATAAGCTTCAGTCCGTGATTTTGCAAATCCCACTAGTTTTCCTTGAGGAAAGGTCTGGCAAGTCGGGGAGTGTTCATAGCTACTGAGGTCCCCTACATTTGCATGCCCTAAATGTTTTACAGGGGGTCACCTTCTGTCTCCCCCTCTCTCACACATGTCCCAGGCATTAATGACTGCAATGTCCCAGAGGCGCAGAAACTGAACCACTCACATTTAAATACCTCTCAGCAGCTGAAAAGGTAAGTTGTGCATTAGATGCCAATTATGTTGTACTCTCAGAAGCTTCATTATCTCGAGGCTCTTGTGTTTGCTCTGACTCACCGTCATCAAAATGATTTTTGCTTCCATTTTGCCGCCTGAGAAAGGAGAGGTGTCTCTCCAGGTTTTGGAATCAGCCTGCGGGGATCAGAGGAACCCTTCAGGTTTTCCCTGGCAGCAGCCACGTTTCACCCTAAGGAGAATGCAAGGAATCTCTATGTTTACTTTCTGTTGGCCAACTCTTCCCTCTTGGAGCACGGGGGAATACCTAAACCTGTACTCCAGGCAACTATTTCCAGCAGAACTGTTAGATTATAAAAAGGGAGTCGAATAACCCTTCACACCAGTTCCCCTTTCCAGGAAATGGGGTGAAAGTTTTTTGCTAAATCAAAGGGGAGTTAGAGACTCAGGTATCACTACATCGAGCCAACATCTCTACGACGTTTCCTTACGCAGCCCCTGAGCTTGTGCGTGCAAGCCTTGCCACGGCACAAACGTACACCGCTGACAAGACAGCCCTCCTCAAAGGCAGGTTTGGCACACAGCAGGCAGCAAGTCACCACACCTTCCAGATGCCTTGATTTCCAGAGGTAACAAGAGGCTTCTCAGTGCCTGGCCGCAGTCTCTGGGGCTCAACCATTAATTTTGAGTTGATTAAAACAGCCAAGCACAGAAGCACTGACACAATATTTAACATGAACGAAAGCCTCCTCAAAGCTTTTAACCACCAGGCAGAAGAAACTATGTCTTTATAGAGTGAGACAACCCCTGTCAGCCCCACCAGCCCTTCAGTCCTCACCTGGACGAAGCCCAGGGGGAGCCAATGGCTTCACTGTGCGGCAGCAGCTGCTGGGCCAGTGAGGCAAATGAAAGCCACAGGCTCACACCTGGTCCCTTGTGAGACTCTCGGGAAGCCCAAGTCTCCCCATCCCGCTGGTGGCAGCACACCTCCACAGGGACCTCATGGGAGCATTTTGCCTTGGAGGAGCAACCAGCTCAGGTGTGAGTGATGGTCTTGGGCCTAATGGGAAGGCAATGTGGCTGGTCCTCAGTAGACAGGCTGAGCCATGCAGCACTGTGGTAAGTAGGGTCAGTTTCTGAACCAGGGGCTGGAAGGAAAGACAAGCAGTTGTGCAACCAGGTGAGGCTGGCAGCAGTGATCAGCACTGATCGCACCTCCCCAGCAGCTCTCCAAGGACAGGGCTGGCTCAGGACTCCCAGCCCTGCAATTACCTCCCAGCCTCCCAACAGCCAGCTCACTATTATTCTCATAATCACAATCCTCAAGATAATAAAATTGCATTGGCAACCCACAGGCAAGTCCTTCCCAGAAGAGCTCAGCGTGCTGGAGCCTGGCTGGGGGTCCCAGCCCTGCCCCACTGTGACAAGGAGCTCCAGCAGCTGAGAAGAGAACCGCAGTCAGGTCCCAAACCACCTCCCCATGCTCTCTTTCCCTGTCTGTTTCCCATGCTGTCAGGGGCAGCCCCGTGCCAGCGTGGTGCTCGCCTCAGCAGCAGGGGCAGCACTAATCGTACTCATGACCCACAGAATCACAGAATGGTTGGGGTTGGAAGGGACCTCTGGAGATCATCTAGTCCAACCCGCCTGCTAAAGCAGGTTCACCAGAGCAGATCACACAGGAATGTATCCAGGTGGGTTTTAATATCTCCAGAGAAGACTCCACAGCCTCTTTGGGCAGCCTGTTCCAGTGCTCTGTCACCCTCAAAGTAGTTTCTCCTCATGTTTAGATGAGCTAACAGTTTGATCACCAGCAAGGTTCTTTGCTGCAACACTGTCTTGCCCAACTTGAAAGAAGATGCAGCTGAACTGGCCACAGTGTCATGAATGGTGGGGCCTGCCCTTAGCTTGGAAGCTCAAAATGTGTTTCTCTCCTCCAGGCAGTTCAGACCACCCACCAACAACCACGGCCATGGAGGAGTCCTGTGCACAGCTCAGCAGAGTGTGCTGCAGCAGCACACCTCATCTGCATTGGTGACATCTTTTTCCAGTCCTTGCCATGGACTCAGCTCAGTAGAGCAGGTGTCCAGTGGTGATCACTGCTGTCTGCAGGCAGCAGCACCAGGATGGGAGAAAATCTGAACAAAAGGAAGCTTGAAGACTTTGGAGATGAAGCCAGAGATGGTCATTGCTCAGAGGACATGAAAAATAGAGTCTGAGGCAGCCTCCATATCTGTTTGTTGAGAGAAGGTCTTTCCTGGGATGCTGGCAATCAGGGTGACCAGGAACCAAACAATGTGGCCAACATCGCTTAGTTAACACAAGAGTGCAAGAGAAGATTATTGCATTCCAAAAGAATACCCACGTAGTTTACATCACTGAAGGGCAGAACACTCAGTGGCTGGTAGAGCTGCCTGGATTTGGCTGAGTTCCCTTGCCTGGGTACTTGCTGATTTGCCACGTTGACATTTCCTTCCACTGAAGACCGACATGCTTTTCATCTGTCACCATTTACTTCAGGGTGAAAATAAACCATGGCCGATGCTCCCTGTTAACCCTCTGGCCTCCCTGCTAAGGAAAGGTAATAGGAGGAAAAGGGAGAGGACATTATCTCACACTGGTGTGTGCAGTCGCAGAGCTGACTTTTCACTCGGGGTGCGAGGTCCCTGCCAGCTCCGCTGCCTGCTCTGGCAGAGCCGTCACCTCAGCAGCACCGGGGATCAACAACCTGTATTCAGGGACACGTGTGAGTTGCAGAAATTAAAGAACTAAGACTCAGTCTTCCTTTAATTTAGCCACCACAAGTAACAGACAGATGCATGTAACAGACACCAATACATATTTCTCTGTCTGGGTCTGGAAGTGCAGTATCATCCATCCAGCACAGCTGACTTCCAGTGTCATGGATTTTTTATTTTATTTTTTTTTTTTAATCTAACCTCTACAGGTAATTCTGCTCTGTTATTCTGCCCCATAACAACTGGCACAATATCCCAACTCCCTTTTTTGCCTGGAACAACTGAAAGCCTCATGAAGTGACCACATACCACCCCCTTCTGCTCTCATTCACAGCCACGTCACCCTGGCGATGGGAGTTGCCCATCTGTGGGCAGGGGTCACCTCTTCCCCACAGCTGCTCTTTGTGGCACGGACAGCTGCTGGTAGGTGAGTTTTGACCAGCCGTTTGATGGTTGATCCTACAGGAGGTGCCTAAAATTTCTCCATTTATATCATCCAGACCTTTAGTTCAAATAATAGATGGAAGACAGCACAAAACCAAAATTGTTCTGTTTCATCCTATTACCTTGCTTCCATTATAAAAAAAGAAGTAGCTGAAGAGTGTTTTCTGGTAGAAGATTCAAAACATTTACTACCTATAAATTCAGCATCCTCCGAATTGCTAAAGCAGGGTGCTTTCATCTTGCACCACTCAAGAGGCATCAACTTCTGTACTCAGGATCCGCAGCAGGTTCGTACAGATAAACTCACAGCAGGGTACACGATGTGCTCGTGCTGCACAGCCTGGGGCTCCTGTTGTGCAGTTGCTTGTACTCAGCGGAGCTGGTATGTGCCAGAAGTGCTTTCCCTCTAAAAGTTGGGCTCTTCGTCGAATGTTATTGGAACGTCTGAAGGACAAAAATTACTACCTTGATGAGAAAAAGTTTGGCATCACTGCTTATTATAATTCTGGAAGTCTATCAGTTTTCATGGTTACAATGGTCCATTTTCCTTTTAAACATTGCTCAGCTTTTCTCCTCAAATTACTTCTGGTGGAAGTGAGTGCCATTGATTTAACGAAAAACGTTTCTATTGGATTTGAATTTGTCACCTCTGCTTTAAAGACAAATGTAAAAACTGGGCCAATAAAGCTACAAGACAAAAATAGAAGTTCTCCATCCATTTTGTCTGTGTTAGTCATAACTGTGGCTATTTTTATCTCCCATTCTCTTCAATCTCTCTATAATATTTCTGTGGTCTCATTTTTGTTAGCATTTGCCGAACCCTAAGGAACTTGCAACACAAAGTGTTTGCCCATGATGCCCAGAACTCAGTCTCAGACTAATCCAGGTAATTTTAAAGCTCAGACTTGTGTGGGTACTTTGCTTTCTCTGTCTACGTCCTCCTTTACATTCAAAACTGAACTTCATTTGTTACTGTGATCCATTGCCTGAGCTTCATTAAGGTACCACTAAATTTTCCTTATTTTTTGTGAACTTGACTTTAATAACTTTCATTATTTTGTATTTCACTGGTCATTCCTTTTCCAGATTAATTTAAAAAACAAACCAAAACAAAAATACCACAACAACTTACCAATTAGGAAAAAAAAAAGCATAAGTCAATCATAACAATTGGAAATACTCAAAGCATAAAGATGGTTTTGTAATTTTACAGTCTAGTATAATAAATTGATAAGCAATTTAGATATTATATTGTAAACTTCATCACAGGTATGTACATATTGCACAGAAGGACAAGTATGCTACTACTGTACAAGAAGTTTTAAACTATTATAATGAATTATTACTGTCAGCCTCTTGACCAACAGAGGCCTTTTACTGTGCTCTGGAAATAACTTTGATATGGACAAATGATGGCCAAGATAGATGCTTCCTAAATACTCTAAGTACTTCAGAAGAAATAAAGGGGGTAGGAACTCTCTTTTAAGAATCTTAACAGATCTTGGCATTTCTTCTGATTTAAGCACAGAAGTCCCATCAGTTTCAATGGTGCAACTGCTCTTAATGGTTTCGATGCCAATTTACGCAGGACGTACAACCCAACACCAGCTTAAACTTACCCCTTTAATTAGCATTAAGTTAGTGACAGAGTTTTAGATGGAGAAGTAAATCCATCTTCCTATTTGCTTCTTGAAGTAAGATTTGTATAACACATCTTAGAGCACAGACAGAACCACAAAATACACCGGCTTTTCTTCCCAAAGAGAAAGAGCAGAAACTCCTCACTTTTGGCCAGCCCAGGAACAGCTGCTTCCCTCCTTACCCCTGTGGGAGGAAAGAAGCTTTTTCAGAGCGCTGTACATTTCTCTTCTGAACTCAATCACTCTTTCTCCAGTTGCAAACGCCGTGTACTAAGGAAAGGTATCCAGAGACTGCAGAGATCAGCACCGGGTTAACCTCAGTGCAGCACCTTAGCAAAGCCTTTACCACGACAGTGGCCGTACGTTCTTCTTCCAGCAACTGAGCTAATCCCAAAGACTGTTTCACCAGTTATTTTTTTGCTATCATTTAAGAAAATAAAAGTTAAAGTACTTTCATTGCTACCAGATATCAATCCTCACATGTGAATATCAATTTACAATTGATAACGCACACAGCAGTATGGGAGACAGATGTGGTCCCTTCATATTTCAGAATATGTAGGGCTCCAATTCATCATCCCCTTGCCTTCCTTCATCACACCTATTAAGTCATCCATAGGGAAAATATCATTTCTATCTAACAGTGAAAAATCAAATGTCAAACTCTTCAATGTATTATCAGACCATCCAAAAGCCTCCTGCGAAGAGCTGGCTTTAATCTTTGTGGGCTGCAAGAATCCTCTTGACTCTAATCAGAAGAGAAGCACTGCATTAACTTTAGCAAGGCACAGGAATCTGGGATTAAGAGCTACTGCTTTTGTTTTGGCAAGTATACAACCCACAATACAAAACATCCAAGGAGAAAAATCACTAATCCTTTAGGAATTCTGCCCCCCAGTTTTCCACCAGCCTCACACCACAATAGAAATGCTCTGTAATGGGCAGACTTCTGACAATTTACAGGAAAATTAAGGCAACCGTTCTATCTGCTTTCTGCAGGAGTTATTTTGGCAAGTTCACACCTTAAATACCAAGCGGTGTTTAAGGATTTGCTTGGACACGTGCATATATGCATCTTACTCATCTCAAAAGGGAACTCCACATACTTTGCTATCCAAGCTTGCCAAATATTTTAACAAGAAGCTACTGGATTTTCATGTATTTAAACTGTACTAAGTACGTAGCTACTTGTTCAAACCAAGAGTACATTTCAAACATTAATTTCTCAAAAAATCAACGCATCTGAAAGACTGTTTAGCTAAGATAACACGTCCCAACTCAGCCCCTTTCTTTTTCTGCTGTTGTCATAGCCATTTCCCATTTGAACCTGTGTCACTTAGGCAGTCAACATTTTGGAAATGGGAAGCTTCATGACAACATGCTCCTAGTAGCTTTCTCAAGCTGATGTTTATTAAACATTTATTTAAAAAAAAAAGAGGAGGTTTGTGTCCCTGTAGTTACTTATTTAGAGACCGCACTGCAGAGTACAAGGAACCCCTCCCCCTCAAGATTCATTTCAGCAATGAGCACACAATAATGCTCTCACCTGCGTTCCCAACGCCCTCAGAGGTACGTGCGTGCTCCCCGCTGTAAGTAAATGAAGACGACAAAAGCTTTATGGTAGGAGCAGACAATTCCTGTGCGTACAGCAGCGTGTGACGGGGCTACGCATCTGCGACTGCCTGTGCTCGCACTCTCTTCCCACAGAAAACACCCCTCTAGGTCACTTCTTTTTACGTGAAAGGGAAACAAAAGTGAAGTGATAAGTTCTATTAGCAGTTTTCAGCAGATTTTGCCACCCCCTATTTTTTTAATAAATAAAATGTTGTCCTTACTTAGTTTCCAGATTAAGAACTATTATTAAAAGTAGTCACAGACCCAATTACCACCCTGAAAACACCACCAAAATGCACTACAATATTCTTTTATTTAGTTTACAGAAGAGTCTATCAGTACAGGTTGCAGAAAGAAAATGTTTAGTGCTATTTACAATTTTTTTTTAAAACTCTGCTCTATACAAATTTAATTCGGATCAGTATGAACAATATTTTTGTAAATCTACTGCATATAAAGCATTTCATCAAAGCAGTAACAATGAATAAAATAACCTCATTACATTTGAATGATGCCAATCATTCGAAAAAAACGATTACACAGAACATCTGTAAGAGTTGTGGACACTTAAGTACAGAACACAATGTCAACCTGTGACTCATTTTTAAAGGCTAAAGCTATTTATATGGAATATTGTTCTATTATACTACACGCCAATCTATATTTCACTTCTATAGTTATGTATTTTATAAGATTTTTATTAAATATATTCTACACATATTTGTAATTTCAACCAGGAAGAATTCCTCCCAGTGAAAAAATATAAAATCTTTTATATTTTTTATTTATTTTTATTTTTTACAGGTTTAGATGAAACTAGCTCATGCTTTAGTGCTGTGCAAATTTCTTTAGCATATCAACATTTAAATTATTGATATGAAATAAAAGAATGGCATCCTTTTTAATTATGTATGCCTTCAAAAATCAGCTTCTGATTTTAATACCATTGCAAGCACTAATACCAAATGCAGATTACATAAAGAAACAAAACTAGTACTATGGCAGAGGTTTTTCTTTTTGCTTTTTAAACTTCAGTAATTCTTTTGAAGTCTCTAATGAGTAAGCATGACACTGGACACTAAGGTACAGATGAGAAAATGTCTGAAAAACACCAATTGCCAATATTCAAATACATAAAATTGATTAGTAAATGATGTTTGCTAACACTTATGCACAATAATAAAAGCCTATGAACTACAGGAAATTACCCCTCCCATATTAAGGCTAGGAAATGCACTCTCTGCACTTGTTTGTGCTGTCGGAATAAGCACTCAACTAACATATGTGATCAGAGTGCACGCAATAACAAAAAAAAGAATCAGTTTCATCAGCCCTCTACAGAGTGCTTTTAAATTACAGGCACATAGTTTTTTGTTTGTTGCAGGGAAAATATATATAGTTAGACTTGGTTTAATTAGTATTCTGTGCCAGTTCGGCCACCAAGGTTGACTTAGGTAGAAAGGACTTAACAGTTTTTCCTTTGATTTGGCCATAAGTGAGATTTGTTTTAATTACAGACATACTGGTGTTCAGTGTTGCATTATAAACTGTAGGTTATTACTAGGTCTCTCAAATATTGTTAGAGATAGTTGATGAGAAATATACTGTCAACCATACTTAGTGCAAATTGCCTCTACAAAGTTTGATTGGTTAGATCCAGTTAATGGAGATTTTTGTGGTAGCAAAATGATTCCTGCTATGGAAATGAACACATTAATTTTTCTGGAGATTGAATTATTTCAAGAACTGATGTACTGTAAGATTATTCAATAAACAGTAAGCAGGAATTACAAAAACATAAACAATGAAAGTGTTCATAGATTTCTCTCTTAAAAAAACCCCAAACTAATGAGACAGTGTTCGTGTAATATTTCGGTTCCATGGATTTACAGACAGGCTCTTCCTACAGGTGTCCGAAGCAAGGCAGGGCCCCTTCTATTCCAGCAGCATGAAAGACAAAGACTATATTACATCACACTTAGCAGGTAAAGCTAACAGGGTTTACAGGATTACACAGCAATTGCTTTCTCCAGTTTTTTCACGGTTCCTTTGACCTGTGGAGCAAGAAGAAAGTTTTGCTTATGTGCCATTTCTAAAGTAATTAGGTTGGTATGTGTTCGAGTATGCTTGATACAGGTACGTTTTTTAAAATGATTTTTAGTTTAAAAATTATGGCTTTTTATTATTATTATACACATGCATACATAACTGAAAAATGAATCACGAGTAGTTTTTGACAATAAAAACGAAAGCTTTTAAGGTTTGAGGAAATGTCTGCATTCTATAAAAATGGCAAAGCACAAAATTAATTTCTTAGTTTTCTATAAAAAAAGATGTAAAAAGCATTCCATTACTTGCTTCACAAAAGACCGCAAGGACTTTTCTCTACTATGAAACACTCAGAAAGCCTACAAGAGATCTGACTGCTTTGCCATGCACTTGAGTAAGAAACACCTCCGGCACACAACGTACCTTGAGAGTTTGGCTCTGGCAATGTCTCTCTAGCCACCAAATGCATGACTGTTGTTTTGCCAAAAGGAAGTTTTAATGCTGCAAAAGGAGAAAGGGAGATTTATTAATACATTACAGCAGTCTTCTTTCTCTAAAACACCCAATTGAAACCAACCATAATTGGATTAGCATTTATTCGAAAGTTCACACTGTTAGATTTGAACTGCTTACTAAATAGATCTATAAAGGCGTTTCTGGCTAAAGTTTTGTAGATCAAGGTATTGGGACCTGATAACTATCACTTAAAACACTTTATTCTTAGAGACATGATATTCCTGCTAGGAAACTTAGCTTTCCTCTTTTGAGTAGATGTGGGCACTCATGCCAAGACTCAGATGCTAAGAACTCTTTATTGTTAAGGATGCAAAAAAGTGGTTAATTCAGCCACAAAATTGTGACTCCCAAGACATCAAAACAGAGGTGCTACTTCAGAACAGATTTTCTTAAGACATACTTTGATCTATGGTACAGGTTTTCCGAAATACAAAATGTCTGCATCTTCCCTTTTAATATCAATCTGTAACATCAGCTCCATGTGAAAAGTATCAAATTTAAAACATAAGGTAGTTCTCACAATGTTGCCTTTGTGAGCTTTAGCAATGCAATTCATTCTGCTTGTTTCTGAAACTAAAATAATCACTTTCACATTCTGATTTCAGTGTACCAACATAATGCTGAATATATGGTTTGAGTATCACAGCATAACACCAAATTTTCTAGCCTTCTTCAAATGAAAGGATTCTCTGTGTTTGTTATATTTATCAGATTCTCATTACCAGATTCAATATTCTGAACTTTGACTTATTCCAGTTATCTGAGGAGGGGAGTTATTTTTACAAGTTCTTTACATAACTTTGTTTCCTCTCTCCAACTCCTAAGATTAAGCATCTTTCTTGATTATTTTTCTGAGAAATGTAAGGTAAAGATATTCTAAGTTGAGTCCTCTCCCCTTATAGGGGAAAAAAGTTAGTGAAAAATGTAACAAGAATTTAACCCTAAATACACAAAAAATTCTGACTTGAGTAGAATTTGTCCTCTCAAATTGCATTTACATCTTCTATTTTCACATGCAGTGCACCACAGCATTTTAAACGAATAAATGAATAATGAATGTCCACTAAATCTGAATGTAACTGAAGATGAAAATGCCTATTTTATCACTACAGCACAGATTCAAAATTCAGGAATAAAAAAATTAAAAACAAACAAATAAACAACAAACACACTAGTATTTGCTTACTACATGCATCCCATACAAGCCTAGCTACAACACTGCTATTAAATCATGTTCATTGCCCATGTATTCCTTTGAAAAAGCGCAAGTTATGATTAAAACACAGGGGTAAGCATATGGAGGGACACACAGATCCACAAGCCTCTTTGAAGGAGCTGTACTTTGGGAAAGACCATCTCCACAGACAGTCAGATCTGAACATTGCTTAGCTTACTTGAAGCACTGCCTGTGCCTGCCAGTAGAAGCTATTGATAACTTGAAGTCTGAAAAGGATTAAGTATTTTTGGTACTTGACTCTGTGACACAACTGAAAACTCTGCTAAGAGCATGACAGCAGTCTTTTAAACTCACTGGAAAGGGATTGCCTTCATGACATAAACTCCTAAGAAGCCAGTACAGAAAGAGCAAAACATTACAAAATAGTCACATTAGGGACATCTTTCATAATATCAAGACACTTGAGGAGACTTGATTAGTGAGCTGTGAAGATTAATTATTTACAGTTATCAAGTAAAAGTATGCTAATATTTCAATTAAATTATTTCAGCTAGTAGTTTGCATAGTTCACACAAGTTATTAGCAATTTCCAGCTTCTTGCGTGGAACACCTTGTCGGAGCCTGAGCACCCAAACCCATGCCCACTCATCCTTTCTTGCTCTTGTCTTTGTTCTTTCACCCCGTTCTCTCAGTTAAACTAAACTTTCATTCTTTTCCCACCTGTTTAATTCCACTTTTATTCCAGATTTTTTTATTGTCAGAATTTACTTCTGTATGGCACAAGGTGGTTTGGCTACCCTTCCCCCTCCCCAATAAATAAGTCAAACATTGCCAACTACCATTATCTAACAAATGTTATGGTTTAAGGCAAGGCAGCAATAAAGAACAAGAAACAGAGAACTGTCGATTATGTGCTACCTCCCTATTTAATATTTTTTTCAAATGCAAACTGCAGACCAAATATTTAGCTAAAGGATGAAATTTCCTGCTGGAAGCTGAACAGAGCCTGCCTTGCCAGCCACCACCCAGCCCTTTCCGCGGGCAGGACACACCACCACGCTCTGGCGCGAGCACTGTGGGCAAGAGCGGCACAAGCAGCTTTCCAGAGGGGTCTGCTTCTCTTTACTACTTTCCAATGCCATCAGCTCTACTGTTCTTACAGTGACAGTCCATTCAGAGAAGCTGGCAAAAGAGATGGTTCCTTTAAAATAAGATTTTAAACCCAAAAGCCAGCTTTTTTCCTATCAATTTGTCATTTTTTGATGCTGCTTAGTTTAAAAGAATCTCAAATTCATACGACACTACATAGACACGTGAAGTTACAACTAGAACATTACAATGTCATTTTAAATGTGAACAAAAATGGGCTCCCATTAAAAAGAAAACACCAAACTGTTTCCTTGGAAACTTTTCTTTCACTAGTTGATAAAGCGATTTTCAGCACACAGTAGGTCCAAATTCCAGTCAATATTTCCTAATCACCTAAAGCAAATAAAACCCTAAGGGCCATAACTCAGTTATAGAGAGCTGCAGATAGAAAAGTTTATAAGAGTCTAAGAAACTAAATATTGTATTTAGTAAGAAATTCTGCACCCCGTCTTTTAAAGATAACTAGTTCACTTAGGGTTACTTATAACGAACACCACAAACTAAAGCAACACTCTTTTCAGGTTGCTTCACGAACTGCTGTTCCTCTTTCAGCTCTGTAATCTTACTCCAAATAACTTCATTAGTACTGAAGTAAGCCAACGTTTGGGGGATTTTTTTTTTTTTTCTGAAAACAATACAGCAACAAAGAGATCTCTGAGAAACACTAATATACGTGTAGTATTCTTAGGGTAAAATCATGATGATTAAATTGCAACAGAATGAACTAAAATGTCCTGAACCCAAGTAAGTGTTCAAAATCCATAGACCTGAGTTAACACAAGAGACAACAGCATACAGCTAATGTTTTTCAGCTTAACTCGTTAAACAATGCATTAAATATATTAAACAAATATTCAAAGTTGTTTTGGATTTAGACAAATGTTACTAAAGGGAACAAGCACTGGTGGTCAAGAGTAACACCTAGAGATGAATGGCAAAGAAAATCCCACTTAGCTATCCTTGCCTGGAAAATGTAAGGTAAGACTAGCATCTCTATAACTGCAGAGATGATCCAAGACTTAACATTTTTCTTTCAGCTCTACTGCAACTGCTACTATCTGCATGCATTGGCACCTGGTAAACATACAAATTAAAGAGTAAATAAAAATATCAGAGTTCTCCCAGCTGAATTGACAATGATCTTCTTTGTATATATAACAGCATTAAAAATTGATTTATATGGAGAGTAAATCTGTTCTAAAAGTACATCACTAGCCAACATCGGTAATGGTAGAAAGCGAATCAATGGCTATATCATCCCAGTCACTTCTTGGAGGAAAGACCACCATAAGTAGTCCAGAAATAATATTTTCAAAAAGAATCTTCAAAAACATTTCATTTGTGATTTTGTTCTATATTCTCCTCTTTGTATTGCAGTCAAGTACCAAATGCACCAACAATCTGAACATACAGAGAAAGCAGGAGTATTAATTTATTTTTAAACTGGCACAGAGAAGAGTGTCATTTGATTTCATCACTGCTATAGTTGACATTCACACTGGCAACTTTCATCTACAAAAGGATAGATTATTGTTATAAATTTGTGCCACATCTCTATCAAAGATACCCATCAAAATGTGTAATTGTGGGGAAAAACTTGCCACAAGGGGGCATAGTTGAATTGCATTTTCTTAGCATATGAAGTGAAGCCATTTACTTTTGTTTTCACATAACTATGCAATTGTATCCCTGGGAGAGCACTGGACAGCAAGAATGCTTCCCCTCATTCTCATTCATAGAGTGTCTTCCTTCATTGCACTAAGATTTAAAGTGTTGTTTAACCCATTATCATAACCTGTAGCAAACATTTTAAAATACTTAAGACATTTATGAAGAAGCTTACCCTGCCAGTGCAATGTAAGAGAGGCAGAGCAATATATTCCATTTAGACAGACAACGAATAGCAGTATTACTCTTTCTTTATGCAAGAGACTTGACTTACCAGGTGGTACCTCCAAAAAGTTTAGCAACTAGTGGTTGGAAGATGGAAAAATAAATAAAATAAAATACACAATAAAATACAGTGTCACTCTGTGCAGAGGAAAAAATAGTATACAGCAAGCCATACTGCGATCTTGAGTAGTAAAATAGTATTTACCACACTATAAATAAATATCCCCTTTGCCTGGTTATAATATGGATAATGAAAATTATTTTCATACCTCCTAGTGTCACATTGCCATGAAGAAACCTCCCTTGATAAATAAGCCGCAAGATATTTGGACTGCTGACTTGTTCTTCTTCCCAATCTGAAGTGAGAGAATTTTCACAGTTATGTTGTAATAAAAACATCTTTTGTTATTTATCTCATCTTTACCCAGGAAAAAAACTGAGAACAGGACTCTTCTGCTTGAAACACTGAAGAGAGAGCATAGGCTGAAGATAGAGAAAGATGATTCAAGGGTAGCACTCCTGAAATGTATTCTTAAATTTATTATTGAACATTGGGCATTGAAAAACACCATTTTATGCCTGCAAGTACAAATATTACTAACTTCACAGATTTAATGAGATATTTAGCACATATACAAATCCTACAGAAAACATTTCATAACTGCAAGTTGCTTCCAGAGGCTTAATATCCACTTGGCTAGAACTGCCTTTATTTCTTCCCATTCAGAAGATTCTCAAGCTGAACTCCTCCTCACCAGTTAATTGCCCAACTGGAGCTGTTCCCCAGCGATGCAAAGCAGCCACACACACAGCCAGGGCGCATGTGATGGATCATTTGAAAGATGATTCTCAGCCCACAGCACTGAGGAGGCTCTGCAGGCTGCCCAGCGGCGGCAGGGACGGCCAAATCCAAACAGTGACATGTCCAGAGTGGACAGTGACCTGAGCAGCCCAAAACAGAGGGCTCTCACAGGGGAGACATGGACGGGTACATGGCAAAGAACTTCTCAAAGGACAATCTGTGGATGTTTTTGTCTGGCAAACAGTGATTCGGGAACAGCAAGCATGCATTTTTCTATAATGCTTAAGTTGTCATAAACCATTTATAAGCTTAATGTTCTTTTCCTACTCTTTACTGTACCCTTTCACAACATGAACAACAAATAAATCTGTGCATTCCTTTCCGAATAAATATCATAAAACCTTGAAATGCTGAATTTAAATGGGTTCTCTAGGAATACAGTGTCATCTGTTTCTTAGCTGACCAGATATCTGGCAACAGCTGTTCACAAATGTTCTCTCTTTCTGCCTTTGTAGTGTTTATATACCAAAATGAATATTCAGCAAGGGATCAGAAACCAAACTGTTCACTGAGAACATATAATTAACATACAGGCGCAGTGGCAACTGGCACCACAAAAGGAGAAGAACTGAAAAGCGGAGAAAGGGAAGCCTTTAAAACAAAAGCCACGGTGGTGGAGGGCGTATGGAAAGGCATCTGGTGCGAAACAGTGAGCAGGCAGACACGGCAGCAGGAGCCGTGGCAGAACTGGCAGCAACAGCAGAGGCTGCAAGATCCTGGGAGCTGCATGTGCCCAGTTTATAAGATTAAATCAAATTAGGCAAGCAGCGCTGTTTGACTTTCAAGCATTTCCACTCAGGGTCTGATTCAATTGTCTTGCAATTCAAGCACAGGCCCTCTTTGCTATGCTATGCTGTGAAGTGGTCTAAGTTAAGGATCAGAATTATCACACTGCTAGGGCAAGTGATTTTTTGGAAGATACCATTTATTTATTTATTTACTCCATATAGTCTGAACTCCACTATACTATGGCTGTACAGAGGAGAAGTTCAGCCACTTTACAGTCCATAATGACATAAAACAGCAATCAAAAGAACACTGACTACGTTTTGGTACAGGTATTTTCCATTGTTAAGCTGCCAGTTTATTCATACTTTTAATTTTTGTTTCTTGGCTGGCAGTCTGAAACACTTCTTTCTGACACGATTTCAAATTTTGATTTCCTCTGATGACTACATAAGCCAAGAAGAAAATATTTACCTACAACTTCCTCTTTTAAAAAAAAAAGTTCAGCAGATAATTGCTGTACAAGAAAAAAGTTAGTATTATTTAGAAGCAAATGGGAGGGAAAGAGAGCAGGTAGCCTACCTAGATGATATACATTAATATAAATTTTTCACTTTCCTCTACAAGTCAAGAGATCCTTAATTAACAACTGTATTGGCAAAAGAGGGAAGGAGAGGTTTGCCTTAATCCTGCCAGCATGTGAGTGAAGATATTTCAAAATTTTTCCCTGCAAGAACACAACAAGTAAAAGTGGTGGTAAAAGCAACCATTTCATATAATGTCTATTTCAAGGAGTCTTTAGTTCTCATCAGTTTTCTTAGTCCTGTGGCAAAGAGCCGCACTTTCAGTCTGAACACCTAGTGGGCTAATTGTGAAAACCTATATACTACTCTGTAGTAGATTTTTCTTCAGTCTTTTACTTTGACACTATTCTTCTTTGCACAAGCAATTAAATACCCATCCAGATTTAGTATCTCACTCAGGGCAGGAGGTATTTGAACTGAGGCTTCTGTGTCTGGTTTTACTTTCCATTAAAAAACAGACTTTAAAGTCTGGTTTTCCTCCCAACTCTAAACTCAGAAACTGCAACTTCCAAGCTCTTCACAAGACTCTGAATATGCAACCACATGTTCGGGAATAAACTTGAGTAAGAAAAACACAGTTCAGCCTTTACTAATACAGATAGAAGTAAACAAAGAACATTTGGTCATTACGACGATGTTGTAGACACACATTAAAATACGTACAGTAGCTACACAGATGCTACATCAACCAGTTTCCTTAGTTTAAAAGTGTTTTACATCTATATCTAACATTTGAGAGCACTAAAAACCTCCTTCATTACATATTTTACTAAATACATAATGCTGCATAATACATAATGCAAAACAAACAGCAAACAAGTCCCCTGAAACTCTGTTCTTCCTGACCTCAAAGACTAGTACAAGGCCTAAAATATGCATTATCAACACTAACATTTTGGCATGAGTTATCATCCACCATACCTCTTCGAAAATGGTACCACAGAAACAGTGCCACGTTTTAGTTTGTGTGAATAGCAGTCTCTTTTAACATTATAACAGAAACCCAAATGAAGTCCTGTACCAAAAAAAGATTTATTTTTCATCGTATGTAATGCTATGTCTGTGCTTTGGCTATTTTCCCATGAAATCACAGTCGGGGAGAACAGAAAAGCTTTATTTTTGTGGAACTAAACAGAGGGCTGGAGCACCTCTCCTATGAAGACAGGTTGAGAGTTGGGGTTGTTCAGCCTGGAGAAGAGAAGGCTCAAGGGAGACCTTTTAGCAGCCTTCCAGTACCTAAAGGAAGCCTACAGGAAAGCCTGGAGAGGGATTTTTCACAAGGTCATGTAGTGATAGGACATGGGGTAACAGCTTTAAATTGAAAAAGTGTAGATTTAGATCAGCTATAAGGAAGAAATTCTTCCCCATGAAGGTGGTGAGGCACTGGAACAGGCTGCCCAGATACGTTGTGCATGTCCCGTCCCTGGAAGTGTTCAGGACCAGGGTGGATGGGGATTTGAGCAACTTGGTCGAGTGGAAGGTATCCCTGCCCATCACAGGGGGGATGGAACTAAATGATCTTTAAGGTCCCTTCAAATCCAAACCATTCTGTGATTCTATGAACTATTCACGTATGTGAATACACACCTTAAGTTTTCAGTTCCATTTCGATTCCATTTTCTAAAGCTACTATTCTTGCAGAACACCAAATATATTCACATAAACAACCTCAATCTTTAATGTTTCTTAAAATGGTGTGGTGTTGTTTTGTTGTTGGTGGGCTTTTTTGTTTGTTTTGTTTATATTTGTTTACCCCTTTCCTGGAAAAAAATAACTATTACAGATTCTTTCCAAAATAAGGCAGTAAAGAGAGAAGTACTCCACACTTAATTTCACTAATGCATTCCTGTGACATGCTACATTTTACATTAGCTGTCCTCACATAAGAGGTTTTATATAGAATCATAGAATGTCCTGAGTGGGAAGGGATCTACAAGGATCATCAAGGCCAACTTCTGTTCCTGCACAACAACCCCCCAGTTCACACCATGTGTTTGAGGGTGCTGTCCAGTCTCCTCTTGAACACTGTCAGGCTTCGGGCTGTGACACCTCCCTGGGGAGCCCATTCCAGTGCTCCACCACCCTCTGGGGGAAGAAGCATTTCCTAATGTCCAACCTAAACCTCCCCTGGCACATCTTCCTGCCATTCCCTCAGGTTCTGTCACTGGTCACCAGAGAGAAGAGATCAGCACCTGCCCCTCCTCCTCCTCTTGTGAGGAAGCTGTAGCCACCATGAGGTCTCCTTTCACTCTCCTCCAAGCTGAACAAACAGGGGACTTTAGCTGATCCTCATACAGCTTCCTCTCCAAACCCTTTACCAACTTCATAGCCCTCTTCTGGACACTCCTCTAGCAGCTTAATATAATTTTTATCCTGTGTTGCCCAGACCTACACACAGTGCTCCAGATGAGGCCGCACCAGTGCAGAGCAGAGCGGGACAATCACCTCCCTGCCCAGCTGGCAATGCTGTGCTGGATGCACACAGGACACAGTTGGCCCTCTTGGCTGCAAGGGACACTGTTGGCTCATGTTCAACTTGCCATTGACCAGAAACCCCAGATCCCTCTCTGCAGAGCTGCTCTACAGCATTTCGTCTCCCAGTCTGTATGTACAGCCATGGTTGCTGTGTCCCAGGTGCAAAATCCGGCACTTGTGCGTGTTGAACTTCATGCAGTTGGTGATTGCCCAGTTCTCCAATTTGCCCAGATCCCTCTGCAGGGCCTCTCTGCCCTTGAGAATGTCGACAGCTCCTCCCAATTTTGTGTCATCAGCGAACTTACTTAATATTCCCTCAAGTCTGAGTCTAAGTCATTTATAAAGACATTGAAGAGCGCTGGCCCTAAGATGTATCCCGTGCACGACCCGCTAGTGACTGGTCACCAGCCATAACCCCATTTACTAGAACTAGAACTACAAGATGAGCCTGGCCCATCAGCCAATTGCACCCACTGCATTATGTGTTTATCCAGCTGTATCCTGGACATCTTGTCCAGGAGGATACTGTGAGAAACAGTATCGAAGGCTTTACTGAAATCCAAAAAGATCACATTGACAGGCTTCCCTTGGTCAACTAAGTGGGTAACCTTGTCGTAGAAAGAAATTAAGTTGGTCAAGCAGGACTGTCCCCTCACATGAACCCAAGCTGGCTGGGACCAATGACAATCGCCAACATTTCCTCATACTTACTAGTTTCTCTAACAAGATTGATCAAGAAAGGTGTCTAAAGATAGGAGGAAAGAAGTACTACAGTTTGGGGAGGCAAATTTCAGAAATAAAGTGGGAAATAATCCAGACATCTAAAAATGTGCCCAACCGAAGAAAGAAGGAAAAAGAAGGCAAGAAGGCAATTGTATTTCCATATAAATCTGTGCCTGGGTACACAACAAACATACTTAATTTGAATGTTGAGAACAGAGATCAGTTTATTGACACTTTAGTCTGAAAATACAAGGAAACTTCTAGCTCGCCAGTTAAAAAGCCAAAGCCACACAGCTACTCACCCATCGGCCAGTTGTCATACACATGTTTTGCGATATCTGCAGCAGAGTCATTTGGTGAAAACAGAAATTCTTTCGTTTTCCCGCTTACCAAGATGAGGCGCAAATTTATCTATTAAAAAAAAATTAAAATGCAGTATTAGGAAAGTATCCACAGAAGACTAAAATTATTATTATTTTTTTTAAGTTCCTAAAAAGTTGCCATTAGTTTTCAGAGAAAATTAATCCAAGGTGATTTGAGAAAACAGTTTAAGATGGTGTTAAAAATAGGGTCAAAGAGGTAAAAAAAAAATTGTTTCTTTACACATAGCTACGAAGATCAAATTCTACCAGCTGGCATTTTTTATGATAAAGATTAGAATATTCTGATAGACAGCAACTGAATCAACTGTGCCATTAAAAAAAGCTTTCAGTGGGGTATAAAAGAATTCCAGCCAAGACACACTGGCAACGTATCTTCTTTGAATGAAGAGAAAAAGATAAATTTGAAAAAGTAACCCAAACAGCACTAAAAATAGTAAAATCTGCACGTGAATATCCTGTGAGCCTCAGCAAAAGCCCTAGCACGTTTCCTCCAGTACATTTGTCAGTCCTGATCTCACCCACTTCATCTCCTACAAAACACCAGCAGTCAGACAGCATTCCTCCTCAGTCCCAGCTGCCACAGAACTTAAAACCATCTGCCACTCCTCTGAACCCAAAACTTTGTTCCACCACTGTTTTTCTCGACAAGCAAAGTCACTGAGATCCACATACAGTATAGAAATACACCACATCACAGTTTTCTACCATAGATTTTCTTCATCTAACCATCAGCATCTTCAGCTATAATTTTCCTCTTCTATTTGCAAGTTACTGAATGTAATTACTTTTCCACATAGCATTACAATAACCTGCACAAAGAGCTCACTATAACATTACTTGCAATGCAAAAGAGATTATATTTTGGTTCCTAAAGCAACTGCTAGCAGGGCCACAAAATCACTTACTTAGCTATCACTTACTAATGCCCATGGCAAGTGGGATTCTAGCTGCTTTTGCATTTTGGCCTACAAGTCTAAACTGCATCATCTTTTAGCAACACTTTAGCATACTAACTGCTTGGACACTTTTTTCCAAATCATACTCTCAAACAGTTGCTCTCATTTTAATTTAAGTTGTAAGAAAGCTTTCCTTTTTGGAATTCAGTAAACTCTTTTCTAGATTAAATACAAATGGAAAAATTTACAGCGAGTTTTCAAGTTTCCAAGACTTCTTCAGGGTCAAAAAATCTCAGCATATTATCTCCACTGAACATGACAGCCCTGCCTCAGTTACCCACTCCTCACTTATTTCAAGTGCTCTCCAGACAGATTGTCTAGTCTCTCTTGAATGCTTTGACTTGGTTTCATTTCACCTATCTTTAAGCATCTAATGGAGGTATCTAAACTAAAATCTGTATCAGCCTGCACACTTAACGTCACTGAAGAAAATGACCCCTCCAAAAAGCAATCCAGTCTCTATTTCAAACTGTAGCAAGGATAAAAAGAGTTAGCACGGAAGAGCTACTCCCTGACCCTTGCTAACACCTTTCAGAAAATACAAGTTCTGCTGTTACCCCAGGGGAGAAGCCAAATGGCTGCTGCCTCTGAGAAAGCACCACAGCCACTGTAAGGCTATCACTGCATACCAGGAAATCACAAATAACAAGTTAAAGAAGCTACAGGAATGCTGTTCAGTCAAAGACAATTATTCAGAAAATTCAGAACACACCTGGCTAGAAACATTAAAATTCCACTTTAATATTTCCAGAATGATTAAGGAATTGTTTTCACCAATCTCACCAAGATTTAGCAGAAAAAGCAGACAAAGTTCCACTAATCCTGTTTACTCCAAAAATCTGACTGCTCAGATCAATTACAACTTCAAAACATTATGCCTAAATTCAGCAATACCCAGATTATGTCTACTTACTGTTTTGCTTATATTATTTAAAATATTTTCTCCCCATTTTAGCTGTCTCTACCTGTGTATGTATAGACAACACTTACATACACAGTTTCTTTAGCTGGACTACCCAAGCTCTGGCTGGACAAGCTCTTTTGACGCTTTTTCTGGTGAGATATCCCTTTCCCCATTCATCCTAGGAGCCCATCTCTGCAAGTTTCAGTTTCTTTTCTTTTCTCCTCAAAACAGATGACTGTTTCTGAAGCATACTAAATGATGTCTCACCAGATGTTTGTATAACACCATCAGTAATTTTTTCTGTCTACTGGAAACATCTGTGACTGTGTCCGAAAAGCACATACACCTTCTTTGTAAATACACCATGCTGTTTGCTCAGTTACTTCATACCTTTCTTGACTTGGATTCTTTCAATTACAAGTTACATGCTTGGATGCTGAATATTTTGGCTGTAATGCCCTAAAGCACAAAGGTCTAAATTTCATCCCACTCCTATTACTCCATCCCTCCCAGGGAAAAGAGCCTAGGTAGAAAGAAGTATTCTGCACCACAAAGATGTGTCAAGCCTCCCCCTTGTCTGGGCCCATGACCTGTGAAATCCTCAAAAAAAATTCTGTGTAAAACTTTTTCTTCATTACACTAAGAGCATTTGCCAAACTTCATGTCATCAACAAATTCTAGCAGCAAGATCCCTTTACACATACCTTTGTCATTAAATGATTGAGGAAGCACAAGACTGATCTGACAACTGATCCATAAGAATACCAATAATGAGCTCTCTGAGCTGGTGTCCCCCCCTCCTCCTAGCTATGTTCCTTATGTTAGGCCCTCACAGACACTCACAATTTCTCTATTAAATCCTAATTTGTCCTATTTAACCAAGAGTTTACAATATAGCACTACCTCAGTTACTATACACAGATGAAACTACAGAAGTGTCTAGGTAGAAAAGCAGTTATTTTCATCAAAAGTCAGCTTGCCACACTCCAGCTTTCAGAGGCGTGGTGCGCTGCACTCCATTACACTTTCTCTGTACCTCATTATCTTTAATTATCCTTTAAGCATTAATGCATCTCATTACAACACCAACACACTGCCAAAAATTTAGGAGGTTTAGACTGCGTCACAAACTGTTAATTGTACTCGGGAATAGGCTGCCTGTTTAAAAAACAAATCAACCAACCCAGCCCAAACAGTCGGCAGTGGTGCCTGCTGTGAGCTTCTCCCCAGCAGCCCCCCCTGCCTCTCCCTCGCATTCCCCACCACCATTCCTTCTGCCTGGCTTCTGAGACCCCCCCCTTCACTTGTTCCCTCTGGCCAAGCAGTCCCCCAACTCTGATTTTATGCAGGTTTATCCAAGGACCTTTCGTTCATCCATCTGTAGTTTCTGTGGTGGGGATTATCTGTTTTGACGATCATAACACTTTCCTGGGCAGGAGACATAACACCAAAGCATCAGCTCCTAGACCTGTCTGATTCGGATCCAACAAGGAGATGATAAAAAAAAAAAACCTCAGAAGACTCCTCCTCAGAAGACTCCTCAGCACTTAAAATATGACTAGGGGACAGCATTAATATAGAACTGAAGTTATACTTCAGTTAGCATAGCATTAAGGAGACACATTTCTTTTTATTCTCACTACTGAGTTTTGAGATTACCAGGCACACTAAAGCAAATACAGAAAGAAGAAGCATATTACAGAGAAATAGCCAAAACTAAGGAACTAATTTGGCTTCCTGGAAAATTTGATTACGTCATACCTACGCAGTTGATATACAATGTAAAACTCAATGTAAGCAACAGGGGGAAAAACGTGAAAAATGTTAATTCCTTAACCCCCTCCCAAGATAGGTAACTTAGTAGTGCTGAAGATTTTTGTTCCTGAATAACATTTCTTATCGTCTTACTTTCAAATATAAAAAGCATATCAATATAACCTAAAAATTGTACAGGATATACTAAAGTATGTGTAAGATGTGGAAAGAATACTTTCATTTAAACAAAAAACCCTAAGATCACCAAATATCAGCAGAAGTCCAAAATAAATCCTTAAATCAGTCAAGCAGATGTTGCATCAAGTGCAAGGAAACAGCTGCTCTAATGAAAGGCTAAGGTATTTTCTTATTTATAGCACAGCATGCCACTGACTCATTTAGTTCGCATTTTTATATATATGTGCATATATATGATATATATATATATTTATATTTATCTATCTTAATCTTGAAGGAATCTTAGTCTTGAGTCGCACATCACACAGCCTCAAAGGGTCTGAAGCAAAGAATCCCAAAACTTGCCTTTAAATCTAGAGTCTAATCTCATTTCCCTCAGGAGCTCTGGGAAATTTAACAGCTTGCAACTGCTGCACTAATTATTCTGCAAGCCTGAGAACTGCACTTCAAACAAACTACAGGGGATGGAAAACAATCCTTTCTGGCACAATGCCACTGAAGAAAGTCTTTATCTAAAAAAAAAGAAAAAAAAAAGAGAACATGTATACACACATTTACTCAAAGGAAAGTGCAGAAAAAAAATCTCGGTTAGGTAGACAAGGTTTGATACAAAAGCAGCAAATTCTATTTTTTCAAGTTACAAAATTATTCTTAGTGGTCTTAGTTCTCCTGTATCCTATTTCCTATGTTAAAAGTTGGCAAGCAAGTTGTATCTGTATCCCTTGTATACTTAAAGCCCCTCCATCTATTCTTGCCTAGAGTCTTCGTCCTGAGCAACCTTCTCGATTCTCATGGCCCTGACAAGTTTGCTCTTCCACAGTGGGCATAAAAATGACCATCCTGGTTTTTGTTTTTCAGGCTACCCAAGGTAATTCCTGTCTTTTACTACAGCAAACTGATGAGGATCATATCCTCACACTTCTGCATTGTAGCACCAACTGCAACATCACCGATGGAAGCAGTCAAGAAGAGCCACAGTATCAGAAGTAGGATTAAATAAAATTTGTGTACTACACCCTCTCTGCACAGTTATACAATAGCACATTCTGTCTGTGATCTCAAGCATGAAAACCTTGCTTGCCCTCCCTGCCCCCTACAGCCAACACCAATTTCATAATTACAGCTCCAGTAGCTACCCCAGTTGCATCACATACACAATAATCTCAATGTAGATTATATATGGTAAACAAAAAACAAACAAACAAACAAACAAAAAAACCCAAAACTAAACAAACCCATAGATTATATATATGTATGTGCAAAGGTTGTAGTAACAACTGTGATTACAACTTTTGGGTCATGTATATGCAGAATATATTGATTTTTTTTTTTTCATTACAGGCATCTCCAACAGTGTTTGTTCCTTCTTTAAGGTGTAACTACAAAGTGTCTTAGTGCTACAGTGCTTCTCATTTCACAGCTAAAGTTGAATAAATGGGAAGTCACTTAAACATCAAGAAATGAGAGATTTACAACCTATACCATGTTTCTTGATGTTTAAATGACTTCTCATCTATTCAGTTAAATAAGATTTTTTTTAATCAATTTTAAGCTCCAGTAACAGCCTAAGATTACTCCCATCTTACAATTACAATGCAGAGGAGGAAAAGCGTCACATCATCACATGCTATGCAACCCCAAGTTTGAACTGCTTTTCTTCAGCTGTTTAAAATACATCCACAAGACTAATTTTTTCCTTTTCTTAATAGATGTGAAATTCAATTAAAAACTAACAGTGGAACAGAAAGTGATCAGATAAGAGCAGAAATACAGACTGAAGTTTTACTTCTCAAAATACAATACATTTAAATCTTCCTAGTTCAAGTTTATAATTGTAAGAAATGTTTGCTCTCCAAAGATGCACCAGAGTTTCCTAATGACTCTCAGCCAAAGAGAAACCTTACAGTACCATGCAAATACATTTTACTGATTGAATTCTCCACCAGATTCACATGAGAGGCTGAACCAAGCCCGAACAACAGGCTAAGTGAAACAGCAGCATTCTACAGGCCAAGTCATCAGGGACCTGCAGGTTCTAGACTCCAGTTCACTCCTGAAGTAGGTATATAATCTCATGTCATGCCTTCTGGAAATGTATCCATGTGAATATAACAAAGAACTTCAGTATTTACACTCCCTGGAAGGCTGCTCTAGAACATGACTGTCCTACTGAGTGGAGCTCTCTTCTAATTCCCAGCATAAGTGTATTCTTGAAAAGGTTACATCCACTGATGCCAGATCTACTACGTGCTTTAGTTGTAACAGGCTTTTTCTCCTCTTGGGGTTTTGGTGGCTTTCTTCTACATCCACACATAAGGACATACTTTTCAAAAATAAACAAGCAAAGGTTTTCCTCATTAATATGCTGGCCTTTGGTGTGATCACTGTCTTCACAGCTCCAAAGAACATCAAAAGAGGTTAAGGGAACTGGGCTTGGTGGGCACCTATTAGCAGCCTTCCTATGCCCATACAAGGACCTCTTTACTGAGGTTCAAGACAGAAGAAAAACAAACAATAGTCATTAATAGAAACTAGAGGCTTTGAACTGTGATATTTTGCTGGTTTGACTGAAAATGAGTTAATTTTCTTCATGCAGTTAGAAACATTTCTTCTTCATTGCTAGAACAGTCATTATTTGGACTTAGTTTGAGAACAAGAGATAACACCCCAGAACAGAGTTGATGTTTTTAATTGCTCTGGTCTAAGAACCAAGGACACTCTGAGTGCTCTGCCCACAGGTGTGAGGCATCGAGGAAGCGGGGCAGAGATGGGGCAGAGCTTGGCTGACATCCAGACTGATCAATGAGAGTATTCCATCCCATTAGCATTGTGCTAATTCTTTAAAGGGGGGGGGGGGGGGGGGGGGGTGTATATTCTGCTCTCTCTCAAGCATTCTCACTCTGGCTCTTGGGCACTTTCTCTTGTGCACGTTTTTAATTTTTCTGCACTCTTTTTTGCTGCAGCTGGAGGCATTTTGGTTTGGGACGTTTAGTTTGGCCTTTTGCTGTTTTGCAGAGGCCTCTGAGCCTTTCTGCCTTTTCCCTCTTTTTTTCTCTCTCTGTTTGAGACCAGGGTGCACCTTCCTGTGAATGGCTGCTTAGTGTGGACAGAGTGCGTGAGGAATGGCCTTGGGTATCTTTTATTTCTATTTTATATATATATATTTACTAGTAGTGTATTAGTATTTTGTTACTTTATTAAACTGTGTTTCTCTCAATCCAAATTTCTCCCTTCCCTTTTGATTCTCTCCCCTATTGGGGCGTGGGGGTGTGGAATGAGCGAGCAGTTATCATGGTTGTATTGCTAGCTCAGGTTAAACCATGACATATATGAAAAAGGTATTTACCCTGAGAACATCAAAGCAGTGTAAGAGTTCACGCAGAGGTGCTCTGGAAGTTCTGTCCTTGGGGGTTTTCAAGACCCTACAGACAAAGTTCCAAGCAACCTGGTCCAAATTTAGTGGTGACTCTGCTTGCAGCAGGAGGTTGGGCTAGAGAACTTCTCAAGGTCCTTTCCAAAGTGAATGGTTTTTGATTAATTTGTCTTAAGTATGCATTATTAGAATTATACATAGTATTTCAGGAATTTATAAAATTATACTGGAACCTCCTTAGACTGTCTGCAAATGCCTCTCCATTTTCCATACAACCATCACAACTATCTAACATTTGTAATGCAGTAATCTTACAATGCTCTTCCTAGCCCAGTCATTTCCATGACATAAGCCTTCAAGCTTGCATTACAAAATATTGGTTTTACCCACTTATGATGTACAGAATATTTTTATACTAATGCAATTAATTTTGTTCCTATTAATTCAGCCTTTGAGATAATACCATCTTTTCCATACACCATGATGATCTGTACTATCAGTACCTCCAAATTTTCATCATCAAGGAACTAACAATATTCTGATTTTCCTTGTGTCAGTGGTATAAATTAAAACATCAGAAAGATAGCTGGTCCCAAAATGAATCTTTAAAGAATTCCACTAAGCATAACTGTCACCCTGACACTTCTACACTGAGCACTGTGTCTTACCATCTTCTCTACCCAAGCCACACACCCTATCAAACCCTTCCCAGGCCAGCATCAGCTACTCACTGAAGACAGATCATGCCTCTTCTGTAGTTCCCTCATCTGAAAAACACTCTCCTTCCAAATAAAGTTGGCTAATGAATCCATCATAATTTCACTTGGGTAAATATATTTTGTGAATTTTATTGCATTATTTCTTCTCTGCTGCTTCTCAATATCTTTCTTGATGCAATTGTTGATCTGTCAAATTCAAAGTTTCTCCACATTTTTTCACTCATTTGGCATGCAGACTATTTTATAACTTTAATGTCTTCAACCTGAAGAAATACCAAGCATGCAAATTCTTCAGATAGGCTCCTCATGCTAACTCAGTCCACTTTATTTAATCAGCATCTGCCCCTTTGAAATCCAAAGAATTTATGTACACTACTACTTCATTGATTCTTTCATTTGATTTTAACTGTATCAGCTTGTGATCATTGGATCCAATGTCATTTTCCCAAGCAGCCTTCTGAAGATTTCCAGAGTTTTGGTAATTTAAGAGACGCATCTAGAACAACAATATTAGCTCCTTCTTGGTCAAGAAACTAGCCAGTAGAGGAACTGAGACACAGATGCATAAGGTAAGAAAGTGAGCAGGAAGTATGAATTTGTAGCCCAACAATGCAAACATTCTCATGAGAGAGATCCTTGATTCTGGACTCTTGTTCAAGAGTCACTTGGTAAAATCAATAAATAAAACTACAGTTCTTATGAATCACATTTCTAGACACCTATTTTCACCAGACACTTTATAGGAAATATAGGTGACTAAACTGTACTTCCTCAACTGAACATCTGAAATTTATATTTGGCAACACTCAGAACTGCTGCCTTTAGCTTTAGATGCACAAAGGGGCTTTGTTCTACCCTTACAATACCTTGCACCTACAATTAATTTACTTCATATCTGGAAAAAAAAGGCGCATGGGACATGAGAGGTAACATAAATTGTCAACGAGATGGAACAAAGCTCTGAAGTTTCATTGCCAACAGACCCGCATCACTCATTCAAAGCCACGCCACTTGTGGAAGTTGGGCGATCCCAATGTGTCACCATGGAAGTGTGACAGCACCTCACATCACCCTGTTCAAGATTAAGGTGAACTCCATAGCCACTTCCAATGACATACACGTCTATAGATTACCACAAACAGAAACAAATATATTTTTATGTGCAACTATTTTCCTTCAAACAACGAATGGCTGACAGCTTTGCACTGATAAAAACTAAGCAAATGTAAGAGAAGTTTGAAGTGAAAGAGAAGACCAAAACAACACATAACCAAATTTTATTTAGAGGAGGAAAAAGCAATATCCTATAAGCATTTAATTCAGTAGCTAAGATAGAGCTAGCTGTTTCTATGGAAACCAGGACATTCTTGAACTTAAAATCCTAGTGCTCAGTCACACTTTAGCAACTCCCTCACTTCAGTTCAAATAATACAATGGCAATATGTTCTTCATGATCCTCCTATGAGTTCCAGGCCTATCTTTTAAGAAGAAATATCCAGGAAACATTGTTCTTCAAATTAAATTAATACAGATACTATCATAAATAACTAGAGGAATACAATAGATTCCAGTGGAGTTTACATAGTTTCCTTTACTATTCTGACTACTAGCATTCCTGGGACAAAGCTGGTTTTGCTTTTTTGTTTTTTTGGAGGGAAGTGAGCTAAACAAAACACACCAAAGTATCTAGTTAAGAATTTTCACCAAAAATTACCCTTAAAAAAAAAAAAAAAGAGTAAAACCAGAAGAATAACCTTTTCTTGAAACATTCTGATCATATCACTAGAGGACTTTTCAATAATTCGATCAAATCAGAGCCACAAATGACTACCCAGGAATAACTCCTCTCCCAGCAGTATGAGATAACACAGGCACTCCATTACCTGAAATAATGCAAGTATTCGAGTATCTGATCTTCTCAGCTCACATGGCACTTTGTCTACTGTATCGCAGGTTCATGCTTCATGCATGCTTCAATTGCAGGGTACAGAATTAACCTACCCGGTTAATGGCCCCAAGTGAATCCATTCTGACAGGAAAGACTCAGAGAAAGACCTGCCGTAATTACGCACAAGCCAGGAACAGGGCAGTTTCACCCTGCACACACAAAATAAGTTTCACTTATGACAGAATTGTTTAAGTCCAGCATAATTTCAATGTGTAAATTACAACACACAAAAGACCATGCTTTGGAAGTGAGCTTTAATACAATGAGGTAGCAAAAATGGGAGAAAGGTAACCACATGGTATTCATGCTCACTATTTTCAAAGTTCATCCTTTCAACCCAGTGTTAAAGTAAGTGTGTTTTTCTTCCACTTTGAAATAATATGACTAGAATATGAAAGAGAGAAACTGATATGCCCAGATTAACATGAAAACTTGGTAGAGATCTCTTTAGCTATCAGTATGCCATGCTAAACACTAGAGTGGAAATAATAATAAACGTGCATCAAATGATGATGCACACATGAGAAGATCATGCTGTCAGATTGAACTGCTTGGGTCTGGTAAGCATGGTCACAGCAAGGTGGTTTGATAACTCCGGTGTTTTAGAGCTTCTGCTCTCAGCAGGGACTCCCAGTGAAAGTGGAACTGGTCCATCCTGGAGTGACAGATCCTGGAGGCCCTGGCCTTCAGCACATGGAGTTAGTGGAGAAGCAGCAACAAACAGGCTGTTGCGTGACTTTTTCAAAACATACAACACTATCAGAGAAGAACATTCTAGGTTTTCTTTCTGAAGTGGGAAACTGTGCGAGTAGGAGAGAGAAAAAGGTGTCTTTTTCTATTTTTTCAATCTCTGTCTCCCTAAAAATATCCTCTAGCGACACATCCCAACATTGGACTCCAGAATTTAGAAGTGAAATCAGCACGCACCATCTGTCTTACTGTCCCCTTATCTCTTTTCAAGAGCTGCCGCTGGTTAAGCCCATCACCTTGTCATGTCAGCTGGTATTTAAAGCTTAGAAGTTCACTAGACAAATGTGAATAATGATAATGCCAGGCACTCAAATTTGGATCAAATTCTGATATAACCCAACATTTGGTTTTATTCTATAGAGTAGTTGTGTAATATTTAAAAATATTATTTAGGACAGTGATGCTATCTTTAAACAGAGATATGTAAGACCATAAAGTTTGTGAATGCTTGTTTTGCGAAGTACCTAACATCTCCGATTTTAAAATGAATACTACTGCTGCTGCTAACAAAGAATACAATTCCAAGGAACTGGTTCCATACGTAGCTGCTTTTCCCAAGCCCAAAGAGCAGACAGATACCTTCCACCCTTTCTTAATCGCCAGTCAATTATTTTTTCCTATCTTTAACCAATTTTGTGAGACTCAATTTGATTTAACCATCTTCTTAGAAGTTTCAGATGCAGCTGTTCACTTACTACAAAGAATAAAGAGAAACTAATAATGGGCAAGGAAGAGCATATTGAATGCTCTATTTGTGCACTGTAAGAAAAGAGAGGCAGAAAACTATTGTTTCCTACTGCATAATGAAAATTTAAAAAATCATGTACTATATACTAGACTTGGAGGAATTACAATTTTATAACCAGAATAGGTCAGTGAGACCATAGACAAAGACAAAAGTAATATTTCAGTTACAGCCTGGATGAAAACAAACATCAGCTTCAATTTGAAATGAAGTTCAGCAAAGAAAAAAAAACCAAAAACACCACCACCAACAACAAAACAAAAAAACCCAAACCAAAACAACAAAAAAAAATCCCAACAAAACAAACAAACAAAAAAACAAACAAAGAAATCATTAAAAATACAGAAAAAATAAAGACATTTCAAGGGAGTTGCTATTAACTAGAGGCAATCAAAACAATGACAGCTGCGGGCAGAATATGGTCATGGATATCATCTAGTTCTACATACTAATTCTCAGGAGAGACAAGTGAAGCTCTTCCCATCCAACTTCATTACTTCTGAGAATAATGCCCACTCACCTGAATTCAGTATCAGAAAGACAGACTGACAAAAATAATATTCAAAGGAGGTAGGCAGGGCCATTTAATCAGCAAGAGATAAGTTTTAAGACCTCCTACAATACCCCACTGATTTTTGCACTAGATGCTGGAGTAAGCATGGTTGTGTATAGAGAACCCTCCTAGAGATTAAGAGATAATTATTAAGTTATTTGTTTCTTAGTTTTGTGGTGTTTGTTGTAGGGGTGTTTTTGTTTGTTGGTTGTTCTTTTTGTTGTCGTTTTGTTCCTTTCCCCCTCCCCCACTTCACTGGGTTTGTTTGGTGGTTTTGGTTTTGTTTCTGAATTGAGTTTTAAAAAGTGATTTCTCACTTTAAGTTATTTAAACGTAATAAACCTGTATTGGGTTCTCTGTATTCCTGAGTCAATCTTCATTGCAGAAGTCCAATTACTGTTCTCTCTGCTCCCACCTTCTACCACATGAGACAGGAAAGGCCATTATAGATCATTTCAAAGCTAGTGTATATATTCAATTTTCAGGTCTCACCAAAAATACATAAGTAACCAGTCAATTTTGAAAATTCCTTGGATAAATCTTTAAATAAGGAAAGAAAAAAAAAGCATATCCATTTTCTTGGAAATTAAAGATCCACCCCTTAGTTCCTCATGAGAAAAAGATCCATGAGATGACAGTGTTCCTCAGAAACAAATTAATCTCCAATGGAAAGCCTATTTTTAAAATGCACTACTCCTCAGGCCCCAAAAAAGGGACAATGACAATCAAGTACAAAAATAGTTTAGAGCAGAAGAGAAATAACGGAAGAGCAAGGAAATGACCTTCTAAATCCAATTTTTTTATTCCATTCCATTCCATTCCATTCCATTCCATTCCATTCCATTCCATTCAATTCTTCTCTCTTGCAATAAGTTTTGCATTGTATGGTTTTAATGCAGGCTTACTGTTTGGTACGCTAAAAACACACTGCAACTAAGTACAAAATTAAAGCTAATATAAATCTAGATGCAGATAGAAACATTCAAGGAAAAAAAAAAAGGTCACTCCCTAAAGACAAAGAGTGACATGGTCCCCTGAAAGTCCCCTCGTATCAGCTCTAAGCTATTATTTACAACATTGTGTGAATTAAAAAAAAAACAAACAACAAACAACTTCCCTAAGATTTGTCAGGACTGACATCCCAATGGAAATGGCAGCAATAGGTGGTAAATTTGCAGCTTCCCACTTGGGAGTAATTTTGAGATGCTGCTGACAGGCCCTGTGTGATTCTGCATCTTGGTCAGCACACAAGTGCTAAATTTTTCAAGCCTTAAGAGAGAGTATCAAAAACAAAGCAAGTCTTAAATATTTTTTAAAACATGAAGGAGACAGAGTTTCACCTTGACTTACAAGATATATTTTGGTTTACTTGTGTGGAAATACCATAAAATTAATTTTTTATTATTAGGTATTGATTCCCAGCTTCTCTGTGCTTTCTGTCTATCATGGCAGTCAGCCAAAGTTTCACCATTCCAAAGCACCACTGAGCTGTGATAATTAAGAGGCAAGAGACAGAGCAATATATATTTTTGTCTCTGATAAAAAAGACAATTTAAATTTTAATAAAAACTGATGTTTCAATGACCACAGGTCTCATTTACTCTAGCAAAAGCACGCAACGTGAATATGAATGAGAACACAACCTCTTTTAATTGTTTTCCTTCTAAAATAGCCCAGAGAAAACACTGAATTATGTGATAAGAGATCAAGGATTGTGATGCCAGTTTATTCAGAATACAACTCTTCAAGAGCAAACAGCTTGACCTTAACATATGTCTGTACTTGTCAGAACAAAATAATGAACACTCTTCCATTTTTTCCTTCCTCAATGAGTTAATGTTCAACAGAAATATAAGATGTGTTTATATAAGTTTACATGGTTTTGTTCTATTTAAACATTATGGCACTAATTCATCCAGAAGCTAAGCCTGCTGAAGTCAACTGACTGAAGTTAATGGAGTGATATCACAAATAAGGTCTGATCCAGTTACTGATTGTGCTCTGCATTCATTGTTGAACACTAAAAGGCCTGGCTTATCCACCTTTCTGTTCTGAATGCCAGTCCAGTGCTTGTGTTCTTCCAACTGCCTGGCAGTCTAATAATAATTCCTATCCTTGTTCCATCATGAAGAACACAAGTGCATCCAGACTGTCTACTAATTACTAAACCAGTTAGAGCTGCCCTTTCATTTTGGCAGCCTCATTCTCTGGTATTGTTAAGCCTTCTACAGAGTCAGAAACATACAATTTACCTGTTGTTAGCTCACTGCTTGACCTCTTTGGATGATCTAGTTCCTGATGCAGTATCCTTGCACATTTACTACACAGTAACTACTTGCCCCCACGGTAGTCTAGCATTTCCAAAGCAGACTGCATCTACCTGGCAAGGTACCACTAAGTTGTGGTAGGTTCTACATTGACCTTTTTCATCCATGAAAAGATCTTTCCTCAAAGGAAATAAGATTTTAGTGAGGAGGGGGAAAAAAAAAAAAGAAAAAAGTTTTTTAGGGATCATGCATTCAATATCTTTTTCCTTTCTTCATTTGTCTTGTATGCCCAGTTTATACAAAAAACATCAAATTACATAAAAAGCTTCATTACAGCCCTCCAGAAAAATCTATCTACAAACAAATATATATAAAAAGCACAAAATTAAGATGCTATTGATATTCAGGCATCTTCCAAGTATAAATATCAACTTGGTCTAGGATCTCACTAAACCCTGAGCAGAAGGAGAGAATAGTGATGCCTTCTTGAAGGCATTATAGTCTTTTAATCGGTAGCGATTATAAGCAATACCAGTCATGGCTCTCAGTTCTTAGTGCATCAACAACCACATTATAACAAGCCATCTGCTCTGTGTCAAAGTAGTGAGTAAGGTTGGCTTCTGTGAATCTGGGGCAACATGTATTCTAGCTTGCATCTTAATTACTGTTTGCTAAACACTATGTATAGACAACTATGGAGGTATATTATTGAGAGCTCCCCCAAGCATCTATGATTCTTACCTTTAAAACAAAAAAAAATATTAGTTCCCTGAACTAATTTTTTCAAATCTATATACATAGGCAACATGAGAATAAGTCATTTAACAGGCTCTTCTCCTCATATGTTGTGACTTTTGATAGAATGAAATCATTTTAGACTTAAGTCACATTCCAAATCCCAAACTTCCCTGTCCTTATGTTTTTAGCACATGTGGTCAGTACAGGTAGCACATACTACTCACCAACTCCACACGTCTGAGTTCACCAAGACATGGTGATGACCTGCGTCTCTTCCCCTTTGTTTCTCACGCACTCAGATTGTTAGCTTTTTAGGACAGCTGTTTGTTTTGCTTTATATATAATACTTCCAGGCCACAGCTTATTTTCAGATCAGATGTTTTAAAGCTAAGAGTGTTTCATTAATAGTTCCACAAATTCTATAACAGGTTTTAAAGACCCTCTCGCCCCCTCTTTTCATTAAGGCAAAAGACATGACAGTCTTGACAGATAGCATCAATGACTGACCATATTATGAAAAATCTCACTGGTACCACTGGTTATGACTAATTACAGTTAATGGAGAATTATTTCCCAGACAATTACTAAACTTTTATAATTATCTCAACTGAAGCATTACTTTGATGTTACAAGGAGCAGCAAATACCCTCTCACAAAAACAAACAAGCCAGGTCGTCTTTCTTATTGGGACTCAACATGCTCAACTCAGAGTTGTGGATAGATATCCATGTCGGCTATGATGACAAAAAAACAAAAAACAAAAAAAACACCACCAAAAACCAAAACCAAACCAAACCAACCAAAAAAACCACACACAAAAATCCCAACATCTTTTCATCACAGGAAAGAAAGATGCCATATCTTTGCATTTGCTGTCATGACACGATAAAAGGTAAAGCAACGATGCTTTTTGGAGAGAAGAGCATAAGAACAGAATTTAGCAAGTTCTTTTACAGGAGACACAACATCCAAACGTCCATTAGTATGAATCTTTTTTGGGGAAATACGTATGTATGCATCAACTGAGTGACAATTCTGTGCATACAAGCTGATGTTAACAGAGATATACTTCAAAGTTTCTAGTTAACAGTCAACTGATTTTCTGGCTAATTACTAAGTCACAATTACAGCACAGTAGCAGACTTGTAGATACAACTTTCTTACAAAGGGTCTAGCTTATACTCACAAGACAGTATAGAAGATACAGCTGCTCTATAGGAAGAGAATGAAAGTCCACATAGTCAGAACTATTTAATTCTTCCCAATAGTTTGGGATACAAATCATTATACAAAGCTGAAAGAAGGATCTAGCGTTTAGAAAGAAAAGTGCATTTGTCATACAAAGCATCTATCAAGAATGCAATTGTCTTAAGCTAACCACGGCTTGGACGACTATTCAGCTGAGAATCAATCTGCATCAACCTGCGACTAGCGATACTGTCACTTCGTGGTGCCAAACACAACTGTGGCATCATCTGCTTTTCATATTCACATTCTCACTAAGAAATTAGTTTTCAAAGAACATAATGAACTCTCATGTGCATATAACTATTCCATTGCTTACTCCAACAGGCAAAGCTGTTTACTTACAATAAACAGCCTATCAAATTATACAAAATAAGTGTCGCATGAACAGTGTGTAGTGTTTACACTACAAATCAAGGCACTGAGTAGCTCGGTAAGTGTGCACTGTGGCAGATACTGTACAGGATCTAAACACCAACATATTACAGGAAAATTCGATCTTATGTTGGAAATACATTTGTTAGTATCAGCTAATTGACGGGAGAGTACCACCTGGGGCAGTTCAGTCATTATTTAGTCTGAAGTAAGTGTAAGTGATGCTCAAAAAAATTATATTTTTTTTTTTTAAATTTAACAGTTCATTAAGAAATTTGAAACCACTACAAAGCAACTAAACACAGCAGCCCAGAGAAGAATGACAAAGGAAACTGGTAGAAGTGGAACAAAATGGCAGGCCATAAAAACTTGTAAAACCTGGAAACTGTCTCCCCTGGGAAAACAAAACAACTACCCACACACTACCACACAAACAAAGAACAAACCAAACAAAAAACCTAAAGCAAAAAAAAAAAAAAAAAACAACAACAAAAAAAAAAAACACGCACAAAAAAAAACCCCACAACACAAATCCCAAACCCAACCCCAGTTCCAGGCTGCAAGGAACACAGGAAAACATCAGCAAGGGAAACAGAACAGTAGCAAAGGAAGAAAATCAAGTACAATGGTGATGAACACGGCATGGAATGAGACTGATGGCCGTCAGCTACAATCTTTGTGAAGCTACATGAAGCCATTGAGGCTCTAGGTAGTGAAAAGTAACTGGCCATAAATATTAATGGCCAAGTAGTTAAAAATAAATAAAAACAAGGTACTGACCCTCTGGGCCTCTCAAGTTGCAAACCTTTCACAGAAATACCACTTAAATATACATAACATGCTATGACCCACATAAGAGCTTGCCCAAAGTACCTCTGAGCCAAAAGTTTTGAAACTTTTAATCAAATATTGGAGATTATTCACTATTTTTGGCAAAAACTAGTTTCATATTTTAAAAACTGAAGCACAGGAAACTGTAACAGACAGTAAGCAAAACCTCTCTCTTCAAAACCCATGGTATTTCAAACATTTCCAATCCATGCCTCAAAGGTAGCATTAAAAAGTTTAATTAGCTTTTCATGCAAGCACCGAACCAGCTGATCATATTCACCATCCTCCCCAAGTGCGTCAGTAAAATCATCAGGGTACTATTTGCTCTCTGAAGAAGAGACCATTATTGCAATTACCTGCTAACACTCAAGTCTCAAAAGCCTTGGTGTCATGTTCTTAAAACAACATAGGAAAGATCACACATATGCTCATGATAAGCAGCCCAGTCTTGCACCCATCCAATATATATAACAGATTAACATAATAGAACAATCTTCAACAGAATAAATATCAAACAAGAATAAGCCTCCATAAGGATATTTTACAAAAATCAGTGCAAAAGAAGGGCAAATGATCTGAAACTTCAAAACAGAGATCAAACACAAGTGCATGTAAGAAAATTATTAAGTAGTGAAAAAGTTACTAGAGTGTTGTTAAGAACCACTGCGTGTTCTAAATATTATCTGGGATACGTATGTTGAAGTAACCTGGTTGCATTATAATGAAAAATAATTCACATTCAATGCCACTACGAGAAGTTAAGATATATTACCAGTTTATTAATAGTGTGATTCTACATACAATATTAATAATTCGTGCTTTCACAAAGATAAAAGAAAACCAATACAGTATTGTATCCAATCTTACATTCTAGAATGCTTGTCAGCTCACAAGTGTAAACTCCTCTTATACTTCCTTTGCAGCTCCAATATTATGGGCATTTTGTAAATGACACCTCTACCTTTCCCCATTAACACCTCTGCTAAAAAAACAAAGAACAAATGTCCATATATGAGCAAACACTTCTGTAATTATTACAGTATTACTTCTCAGTATTACAATGACCTGTGGAGGAACACTAACTTGTAGAGGGATCTCCACACAGTGTACTGCAATGCACAGCAAAACTACCCTATGTAATTGGTTATTATATTACAGTGTAAGAATCTCCAAGTCAAACCAACTAGATCTACCCTACTTTGAGAAGTTTCCAAAATTTTCAATTTGGTTACATCTAACTATTAATGCACAATTTAAAATTAAGGAAAAGAAGATAAAAAGAGTGCTCTGTCATTTTGCAACATTGGGGTGAAGTTATAAATGGGGAGGGGAGGGAAGATGCAAAGTTGTTTAAAAGTTTTTTTGTCTCTTGTGATTAAAGTGAAGGAATAAAAAATACTATCAAAGATCAGTCCAAGCATCTAACATAGCTGGAGTCCTATTTTGACACAATCCTATTCTGGATATCTCAGGGAAAGGACTATAATCTTTATGCAGAGTCTTATTTCCATGGTGCCATAAGTGAAGGATATTTTCCTCCTAGCAATTACTGTTCTTGGCTTGAAAATAAACAGCCTTGTTTGACATAAATCATGACAACCATTTTCACAATGATTCCTATTAAATTACATCTTTTGCCTTGTTAAAACACACTAGTAAATTCTACTGAATACTTACCTCACACAACCTTTATGATCTTTATATCTTACAATTCATCTGCCTCTCTGTCCAAAGACAATTTTACATAGCTATCAACTCCTACAGCACCTTCCTGTTCTTTTTCTTACCTCGAACAAAGGTTAAGCATAGTTTTCATGTTTAAAAAAGTAGTAATTCAGCATGTGGTCCACTCAAGTTTGGTCTATTTTGAAAGACTGTATTTAATCAAGAAAAAGTGTAATTTTACCCAGAAAACAGCACTTTTTTTCACTCTTGCATGCACCTAAATTTCATGTTTTCCCTTGAATTTAAGGGCTAATAACAATTCATAGCTACTCAGAACACATTATTTTCTAAGTTAATGTTTAATAGTAAACATAATTCACAATGGGATATTTTCACTTATAGATAAAGTTGAAGTCAAATTCAACTGCACTAAGTCTAAGTTGCACAGGGAGGTTTGAAAGAACACAACTTTGATCTTTCTTTAAATACTAATAATCATTAACATAAACCACATGCACATACACAGAAAACATGTTTCTTCAGAACTCTGCAAACTGCAACACAAAACTAAATGTTTCTTGCCTACTAATTATTTCTTTTGTGGTTTGGTAACAGCGCTCGCATAGAAGGACAGTACTTGTGGTAAGCTAAATGAGTAGAGGGAGATAAATCAAAAGAATATTTCACCCCACTTCTCTGCTTCACAAGCTACATTCAGACACTCCTCAATTAAAGACTTCCAAACTTTCCAAAGGAAAATGCAATGGTAATAAATACTCCCTTGTTTGTTTCTGTTGTTTTGTTGTTACTGTTTGTTTCATTCATGAGGGAAGTATAACTGACATTGCAAACCACAAGAGACAAAGTCATAGTGATTATTTTTTTTTTCCCTTCTCTTGATCAACTAAGCTGTCCTCTGAGTGTCCAACTAGCACTGATTCAATAGAAATAGATTGCAAGAGAGGACTCTGCATCATTTCTTATGTGCTTGGGGGTGGAGAACCTGGGAGTTTGACCTGCAGTTCCCCAGGCTGTTGCTTCTGCTGCCTTGTAGCAATAGATTGAAACCAAATAGATTCTCCTAAAGAGTTGTTACTGCTCTATAGAAAAACATTAAACAGAAAAGCAGAGAGAAATATTAATAATGACAAGCCACTGAATGGACCCCCTTCCATTCCCTCCTGTGTCTCCAAAAACACACACATGCTGTCATATGACTTTTCTCCTGCACAGAAACCAGTGCAGATAGAAACACTAAGTAATACTTACAGGGGAAAAAAAACCCTATCCTATAAGCAAAGCAGCAAGAGTAACAGTTGAAAGCATAGGTTCATGACAACAGACCAAAGACATAAGACTCAACCTAAGAAAGCCTTCCATTTCCATTTTGAAATCTGTGCTGTACCTGCACACACTTTGAATAGTTTCAGTTAGACATACTGTCCCTGGCAATGGGTGTAGAAATACTACTTTAAGTACATGCTCTTAGTCTAACTTAAGGAAAAAAAAAAACGAGCAAACATTTTTCACTAGTGTCTTCCACTTTCAGTTATTCCAACAGTACTTCAACAATTTTAATATATGTTTATGCTAGCTTCTTTTATTTTTTTTTAACACTCACTGTGCTCTAGCATAAAATTGTATTATTAATCAAAATGTTTTTCCCTTTGCACATGTTCAAGAATGAAAGCAATACAAAAACACAAACAAAACCAGAACAAATATTTAATTTATTGAAATAACACTGATTGCTTCTCTTGCCATAAAAGCAAGCATTAAGTGTTCATGAACTATAAATAAACAGTATCTTTTAATAGATTGGATCATTTTATGTACAATAAAGGGTTAGTAGAGTTGTTTCGGTTTTCATACACTCACAATTATTTTAATTGCTCTTGAAACCATTAGATTACATTTTTGATGTATAAAACTGTAGGTTGCACATGCACCTCAAATGAGTTCCAGAAAAACATTCTTACAGAAAGACAGACCTGCATTCACTGCATTAATAATACATACAGTGTTAGAAGGAGATGGTTAAAACACTGACCAAGGTTTTTATAGAAGCCTTCTGCCACTGGTCACCCAACATTCTGAGACTTCCACCTCTGAGTACCGGTTCTCACCTAAGACAGGGCTTGCTCTGTTTGTCTAAAAGTAGAGCCAGAATTAAATGGCCACTTCTGTGATAAGTGAAGGGACAAGGAAAAAGGAGAAGCACTTCTAGGTATTTTTTTAAAAAGCAACTTTTAAAAGTTCAAAACAATTGTATCAAGATAAGTGGAAATAAGTTTAGAGGTCCAGTGGTAAGGCTTGAGTGATGTACTGTATGTTCAACATTAACTGATGATCTATACATAGCCACCTTCTAACACAAGAGAAGAAAACTCATCTCTTTACAATTATCTTGGCAACCATATTAGAACACGCTATTTACTCCTTCCTGAAAGAATTAGACTTAAAGGGAAGCTTCACAACAAGTCATCCTTTGCAGATATCATTTTAGCTGACAGCTTTCTGATAATTAATTCATTGGCCAACGTTACTGTCTGTAGATAAGATTTATTTTCTACTTCAATTCACAATGAATTAGATACAACTACACAAATAAGTAAATACAACTGAAGAAACCAGCCATCCACAGCAATACAGGTGAGTATAAAACACTGAAGAAATTGTTATATGTGCATTGCGTATCATATTCAGCTTCCCTCATGAACCATCCTACACAATTTAAGTTTACTTTTTCTAGGTGGGTAAGTTCTTGCTCCTTGGGGGAAAAACAAACAAATAAACAAACAAACAAACAGAACAAAACCAAAAAACACCAGTGCACAAATCACTAGAAAAGACATATCACATCACCCTGCCTGTTTGACTGTGACTTGTCAGGAAGCCAAAAACCAATTTATTTCCAGAAAGTGAACAAGAACTGCAATAAAACACTCTGACTGTTTAATCCCTTGTCTCCTCTGAACTGCTATGATTCTGTGTGCTCTTTGCCCTCTCTGACTCTTACAACACTTCAGCTTCCTATCAATTTTCATATCTATTTTCCTAATATGTCCCCCTTTAAGCAGCATTTTCATCCTACCAGCACCCAGTCCAAGCTGACTCCTTTGTGTTCACACATTTACCTGACATTGAGCCACTTTCCCTTGATTTAGTCTCCTACATATCTGACAATTCATTTCATCTGCAGGTAGCTCAGTCTCAGCACAATCCAAAGTATGTTTATATTTTACCTTCAAATTCTTGTCCTATTTGTACCTACTCCTATTGTCCCATTTTTCTTACTGCTGTGAGTAGCTGCTGACCAGGACTTCCATCATTCAGGTGCACCTTCCAATTTTCAGATTGTCTGTCTATGTTTATAAGGGGAAAAAAATAATATTCAAGGCACAGTCCACCTTTCCCTTACTTATCTGTGTCACAGTATTGCCTAGAAATCAAAGTCTAACATATTTAACTGTGACCAGAATAAAGACAATGTCCCTTATAACTCAAGGTTGGCAAGGAAATAAACATTAAAAAAAAATAAGAATAAAAAAAGAAACCCCAACAAAAACGTACAGACAAAACTACAAAGACAGCACTGCTGACTATTATTATGGCCAGTGGTCTTAGAACAGCACCTACACACTGTCAAAATTCTTGCAGAAATTTGTACAAGAAATTCAAGCGGAAAAAAAGTTGAAAAGGTTACTTTTGCAGCAGACATATACAATATTCTTCCTGAACAGAATGGGCAGCATGGGATAAAGGTCAAGAGGTACTCACTGGATCATTAAGTGCCTGTGCAGGAGCAGTTGCCATTGAGAGCCAAACCACCCAGCAGAAAACAGAAGTGGATGATAACCAATCTATTTTTCATGAACTGGGGTTGAAACAGAGAGTGAACAAATATATTAAGAATGCAAACATTACATTTATATCTTTGCAGATCATTCTGGAAGCATATAAAAGGAATCAGAGAAAAGAATGCCACAGTAACCAAAAAAAGACATGAGAAGAACCTAGAGAATTCTAGCTGTAGAAACAAGTAAAAACAATGTAAATTACTTAGAGTTGCTATGAAACAAGAATCTGAAAGATTTAGATCAAGATCTCTTTAAAGCCTTTCAATCACACCCCTTCACAAATGGCATGCAGATTATAGGACCAAGTGATGATCAGAAGGCTGATACTGCCCACATAACCAGAACAGAGGTAAAGCGAGTGGCTTCAAGCCCAGTTCTGCTTGAGCTAAACAAAGACATGTCAGAGGGACAGAAATTTTAGCTGGACAAGGTGCCAAGCCTGGACTAGAGGTTTTCATACAAATGTGGCAGCAGATGGTTCTGTCTGTGAACAAGGAAATGTTTGGTAAAGTCACAGCAGGAAGACACGGAGCAGAGACGGCTGCACAAACGTAACTGAGCAAAGTACCAAGGACAGAGTGTTGTGAAATCTCTACAAGAAAGCTTGGAGTAAAAGAGAGCTAAAGGACTCATTTAAAGAGGATACATTAAAGACACTGCAGAAAAATGCAAGAGAAAATAATGGTTATAGCATTCCTGAAGGACAGACTACCTCAAATCCATTATCACTCAAAAGCTGTAATTTATTTCCATGCCTGGTCCCAAATCTACAACCAATAGTGAAATATATACATTTATCTCATTTAGATGTTAGCAACAAGTGTGTTATTTAATGAATGTTGGACACAGATAGATGATGTAGTTGAAGGTGACATTTCTCTTCAAGATTTATAGGCATTAGAACAGGCACAGAAGAAAGAACATGATGGTTTAAGTCTTCTTTAGTTGTTATTAGCAGGAAAAAACCTGTTCAAAATGACACCTAATAAAACAAAGTTGCAATTCCATCTTCAAGAAAGCAACACAGCACTTCTGCTAACACAGCAGAAGACATTCTCTGAAGTATAAGTTAAGATGTTTCAAGGGAGAGATTAAATATGTTCTGAGCCTTTCAAGATTTTCAAAAAGCTAAGAATTTGGAGGGAAAAAAAAAAAGGAAAAAGAAAAAAAGAAAAATGTCCAAGGAGAAGCAACTACATATGGAATACAACAACAACAACAAAAAAAGACAGAATCCCTGTCAAGGTGGCTTTCCATAAATAAAATATGTCAAACCATCTGGATACAAGAGGCAGGTCTTCCAGGTTCAATCTTAACATAAAACAATTAACTATAATCCTCTCTTCTATTTCTGTATTTGTATTCCTTATATCATTTATGTTTTCTACTTGAAATATTATAAATAGAGCATGTTTTTAAATTTTACCTTAACCTAGATTTATTTAAGATTATTTCAAGGTAATTTATTAATAACAAAGCAGTCATTCAACCTAAAGATTTGGCCAATTTATTGAAGCATCTTTACCTCCCAGCATATTCCAGTGGCTATATGCCCTCAGAAGCTGCACAGAGTGGTTTGGTTCACCGTGGATCAGGAAAAGAAGGAAGGTCTTCTACTGTTAGGAGCAGGAGACTTCTCTAGCAAGCAAGGAGATGGAGGAAAGTAAACCTAAACACTCAAGATGTGCAGTCAAGACTTATGAATGAGTCAAAAAAGTTTCATACAGATGAATGCAAAAGCAAAGAAACATAATGGCATAAGTTTCTCTTACAGTATGCCCACTCCCCCTTAATTTGAAACCTTTCCTGTTCCCATTCATGACCACTGTCCTTCATTCTCTCACCTTTTTACATTAGTAAATAGCCTGGCTCCATCTTTTAGATAACCTCCTTGTAAGTACTCAGAGCATGGTGTTAGGTCTGCCCAATGCTGGCTCTTCTCCAGGGTGAAGAAGTCCCATTCCCTCAGCCTCTACGCACAGGAGAAGTGCTCCAGCCCAGACCATCTCAGTGGCCTCTGCTGAACATGCTGCAGCTAATCAGTATATTTCCTCTTCCAGTGTGGTACAGGAAAAAAACATTCAAAGCTGGACATTGGTGGAGTCTACCGAGTGCCAAGCAAATGGGAACCATCACTTCCCCCAGCTCCCTGGTTTACGTTCCTCGTGATACCAGCCGGGATGCTGTTAGCCTTTGCTCCTGCCAAGACATACTGCCAGCTCACATCTGGCCAACTGCGCTCTCCAGCCAGGCAGACAAGTAGATCAACTGCACCTGCAATTTGGTGTTTGCAAACCTAATGAGTCTGTCCCCTGCACCAGGGGAGGTTTAGACTGGACACTAGGAAAAATTTATTCACAGAAAGGGTTGTTAGACATTGGAACAGGCTGCCCAGGGAAGTGGCTGAGTCGCCATCCCTGGAGGTGTTTAAAAGACACATAGATGAGGTTATTAGGGACATGGTTTAGATGTGGACTTGGCAGTGTTAGGTGAATGGTTGGATTTGATGATCTTAAAGGTCTTTTCCAACCAAAATGATTCTATGATCAAGATATTAAACAATCTAGGTCCTACAACAGACCCCTGGAGGTCTGCTAGTAACAAACCTGCAGGTAGGAAACCAGCCATTAAGCACAATCTCTTGAGCATAATGATCCAAACACAAGTTCCCTGTTTAACCAAGCCAGTCTACTGGCTCATCTACTCATTTTCCCAACTACTGGGATGGCCTGTCCCTGTGCTTAGAGGAGCTGGAATTTGTACAAAGCCCTGATGAAGCAAGCTCAGAAAAGGGTGCTTCAGCCATTTGGCAAGCGGCACAGCACAGTTTCCAGGTTGCAGTGTAAAATGCTGTAGTCTACAGTATTTCCACCATTATCTAATTAAAAAAAAAAAAAAAAAATCCCTTTTTCTTCTCCTACCATATGGCTGTCTACATTAAACCTGAATTAACATAGCTTTTCCCACAACCAGAGCAGGGATTTTACAACTTTTAGGCCAGACAGAAGTCTGAAGAAGAAAGGCATGTCTTATCAGAATGCTGTCAGTTATTAGTATATAAACCTACTTAACAATTATTCTTATTTTACTTTTAGTCCTCCCTTGGCACTGAGAATTAAATGTAAATTTAATAAACCAACCCTTGGATCTGTTTAGAAAGACAAACATATTGCAGGGAATAAATATCTGTTCAGAAAGTCATTCGGGATTTGAAGGTATATTTGTGCCTTTTTTTATTTCTTCCTGTAGCTACTAAGATTATGAAAAGGTCATTTTTTAAAATTCATTAAAACAGCATGAACTTTTCATGGCCTATATTTGAAAGGAGAAAAAGTGTCATTTTCATTAAAATTAAGATCTTCTCAATCTTCACTTCCCTAGAATACTACCCAAAGCCTTTACTGAGTCTACTAAGCTTTATAGGTGGTTTGGGTGCTTTCTTATATTATAAATTTATTTCCAGTATTGAAATTCTTTTTCTTTGAGTGACAGCATGGATTTTTTTTTTTTTCCTGTAAAACTGCAAGGATCAAAAAACTCATCAGGTATGAGCAGTCATTCATGTTCCCTTGATAAGAAAATACTATAAACGTGCTTTTCTTCACTGACTGTTTACACTTGGTATTAGAATGAAATAGCGAAATGGACACACACAGGCAGTCATGAAGTGGAGAACATTATCTAAAATACTGTCATGTCATCTAAAAATACTACCTGGCAATTTCACAACATACTGTGAGGATGACACTGCTTGATAAAAAGCCAATGCAGGTATTGTTCATTTTATGTGACATCCATACGGGAGGAGCACAGGTCTCAGTGGCCTTGCAGGATTAAACTAAGAATGTTAGCAGTGTTTTATCCCACTTCAGAAAACTGAAGGGCTTTTCGTAAATAAAACCAGGTGAAGAGATATTAAAATAAGTGTTTGTCCTATACAAATAGCAAGGTATAGCAACAGTGTGGACATCCAAGTGGAGCATTCACACATCAAGTGTTTGCTCAGCCAGGGATAAGAACACTAACTGGTGCCCCTTTCCACTTCTATAACAAAAGCAAAGAGTGAGATTCTGTTCCAGATTTTCCTCCTTTCCAACAATTAGTACCAAATTCCACCAGGATGCGTATTTCAGAGGTAAGACTCTCTCTTGCAACATCTGTTTTCAAAAACTTATGAAACACATGTAATGTAGCATTTTAGAGAACAACTTAGAACACAATTGGCACTTTTTTCCCACCGCTTTTAGTATTGCTGACACCATTCAGATTAAAAAACACATTTTGATAGTGTCTTTTTCCCCTTTTTCTGTTTGTTTCTTTGAATAGCCTGAATGCTTAGAATAAAGTTAAAAACAAAACAAAAAATAAACAGTACATGAGTGAACAAAACACAGGTTACTATACATGCAAGGATCAAAAGGTTAACTTCTGATCCAAAAAGACAGAAGGGAGAACATAACATTATGCATACACCTTTAAAGTACTTGATCCTGTTACAAACAACAACAAAAAGAATACACATTTCCTTGTTTATTGTTTATGCCTTACAAAAACCTTATCAACTGCTCCCCTCCAAAGCTTCGCACATTCAAGAGTCCGTTTTGCATCTGAGAAGAATTATTTTCTTTTTTCCTATTTAGGTACTTATTTTTATTGACGTGTCATGCTTTTTTGAAGTCACTCAACCCCCAAAATAAATTTGCTTTCTCTTTCCTACTCTCACCTAAATAACTGAGATGGACAATTTTCTTTGGTATTTCATCTAAGCCCATTTTTCAATAAAAATCTATACAGTCACAACCATTTCCACTATGGATGAGGGTAAACACCCTAATGAAGAAAAATCAGGAATGCAGAATGGTAAATTATTTTGAAAAAACATCAGTGTCATCTCTTCAAACTCCTATGCACAGGCAAACTCCCTACCTGCTACAAATTTCAAATCAATCACTTGCAGACTTCAAAATACAAGGAATTCTGATGCAGTTTGGTTGCAAACTTTTATTCAAAGAGCTAAAGTATCTCACAGCATTTCGTACCATCTTGATGGTGACAAGCTGCAGCAAGGGAAATTTTCTCTGTTTATGCAGATAAACCCTCTTGGTGATCTGAGTTTAAGCTCTGGCCCAGATACCTCTGCTTAAGCTCTGGCCTTGAAAGGCAGCAGAATTGGCATCTTTGGACACAGTCAGAACTCAGGTGGACAAGGCTTGAGCAACTTGATTTAAGTTTGAGGTTAGTCCTGCTTTGAGCCACGATCAGAGCGACCTTTGCTTTGGGCTACACAACCTTCACATGTCTCATCTAACCTTAAGACTCTATGATCTATAAATATGGATCTTCTCACTTTTAAATTTCATCTGTATTAAACACATTGCCTATATCAAGGCACTGCTAAACTGAGTAGGGCTTTGAAGACCAGCTCCACCGACAGGTTTAAGCCTAACTGATAAGTTCTGGAAATTTGACTCACAAATGAGACACTAAGAGTTAAAAAGGAGAAAAAAAAAAAAAAATCTTTTCTTCTACCATAACAATTGATACTATTATCTCATTACTACAACTGATAGCTGAGGGGCTAAAAAAAAAAAATAAATTACGGGAATAGGCAAACACTTTCAATGCCTCCCACATAGCCACACATTACATTTTTATTAAAATGCATGTCCTCTGTCAGGCCAAATTTTTTTTATTGCTACAGATTTCTCACCGTTCTTCTGATTTATTTCCTTCCACATACAAAGCAGCACCAGTAGGGAAATTAATGTCTGATAACTATGGCACCAGGAATGTGAGAAAGGAGTGAATAAATATTGCATCAAACAGGTATTAAAATGAAAGAAATTTATTTTCTCAGTTCTCTTTGTGATTATTCAATTCCATCTGAACTTTACAACAGCAATAACTATTTAAAATTAAGACTATTTAGGTATTCATGTGCCTTTTACTATTAATATTCAATTCACAAAATTAAAAAAAAAAAAAAAAAAAAAGAGTGCTTCTGTTTTGCCTGACAAGCAACTAATCCTTTAAGCTATGTTCACTGTTACGATCCTATTTGGAGATTGGTATTGTCTCAGCACATTGGTGGTTACATAAATGAAAGCACGCTTGGATCTCTAACATTGAGCTAGCTTGTCTTTTCATAAAAAGAGTGCATTTTCTGTTACACCTGAACTTGTGTGAATGCAGGCTATCAATGAAAGGGATGCCCCCACTTTCTCCCCTTTGCTGGGGTCAGACCTAGTGAACCCAACATCATCAGGTGAGTGATTTTAAGCTGGACATATGGAAAAGCTTTGGAAGAATTTCTGGTAGATTACTTCTCCATAAAATCACTCAGTGACCAATTCCTCTTTCAGCTGCATGACCACTGACCATATCCTGCTATAAGGACATGGGGGAAACATGGCCAGTGGAGAGCAAACACTACATGGCTAGTCATGTACAGACATAATGACTAAACAGGAAAGTAGAGGGAGAAATGTAATTGGCAAAGCAGAGCTTACAGCAAAATTTTGTCCAGTGGTTCATCAAAACATTTGAATGAAGGCATTTAGTGCTTGGTTTGGCTGTTCACTTGCCAGGAACACAGATAAGTGGACTGTCTTGCAATCACCTTATATACGCTGGTTTTAGCTACAAAGCTTCCAATGAGACTTTGAACACAAAGGCTGGGGCAAAGGAGATTTTAAAAGCATTGATTTGAGGTCCTTGATCTCCCCAGAATAAGCCTCCAATGAGCTGGGCCAATAAAGTTAAGCCAAAGCAAACTATGTACAAACAGCAGAGACTGGATGCAATTAATTCTCAAGTTCAGTTTATCCAACTGGCATAGACATATAAGAAAAGCAAGCATTTCAAATGTTCTGATATCCTAGCTTGATTAGTAGCACAGATGTCCTCCATACAATAGCAACAAATTCTTGTTCTCATTTCAAATGCATATCTACACTCCAGAGAGACAGCAAAATGCTGCTCCATCAAGCTGCACCAAAACAGAGTGCTGCTGTTCTAAGAAGATCAGGAAACTAAGCTGGACAGGACAAGAATATACTAGGGTGTATTCATACACAACATGGAATTCAGAGGTTTCATGTTTTTAAGTGGTACAGACGCCTCTGGCCAACTCTGTGATGAAGGATAAACAAATAAGGATTTCCACATGAAGTGAAGCCAAATCCTTTCCCAACTCAACAGTCTCAACCTGACAGAAGAGAGTGAGCCAACAAAAGGAGCTTTGCCATTCTAAGTGTGAGTGATCAGACACAGCCCACAATGTATTTCATGGAAATCCAAATCAGAAAATGCAGTGTATTGTCTCAGGTAGCTTCTTCAACTGAGTTCTGCTAGATTCTACGTGGTCATTATTTTACAATTAAAAAAAAAAAGTAAAACTCCTGGGGAAGTCAGAAAAATGAATTTCTAAAACCACATTTTAGAGTTAAAGCCAGATCTAAATTGCAGTCAGCAAAGAGGTAGTTTCTAATTCTAAACGATTTTCTGCAATTTATTATTTTTTTTTCCTGAACACAGGTTGCTTTGCTGCAAACTGAACAGCAGAATAGAATAATTCACTGACCTGCAATAATTTTCTTTACAGACTTTTGTAAACACTTAATTTTTTCCCTGTCTTATCAGCCCTTATGTACACTGTAATTAAGCATAACAACAAAACAACAATAAAATCTGCCAGGTCACCCTGACACAATTATTGAATAGGTTTTATTTATCACGAAGACAGCATTTTAAAAAGGAAAATTAGTTCAGTAAACTCTACTGGTCTGTATTACTGCCCTGAAACACTTACCTAAAATAAAGTTACAAAAAGTTATATCATCTCACAGGGTCAGATAAAGAAAGGAGAGTGCCAGACAGATTAACTAAATGCCATTCGGGTTAGATGCCGATAGGATTAGAATGGACTTTGGTTGCCACTAGCAAATACACGCACATGGCTCGCAGAGGGCTGGGTGAGAGGCACATGTCTTGTCCCGTGGAGCAGGTCCAGACCTAAGTGGGAGAAGATGAAAGCACAGACTACAGGAGAGGAGCAGGGGAAAGGTTTCAAATACATTCCTCAGCCAGAGACTAAATATAAGGAAGTGTCAGACAAGCTAAAGGAGTCTCACATCAAAATAAAAAAGCTTTTTTGTCAACTCACAGAAAGCCTACTGTGTTATTCTTAAAAGCACGCCTCCATCCAGGCAACAGTGCAGAATAGACAGCTGGCTAAACCCATCCAGAAAAAAAAAAATAAGCTTCTGGAGTATTTAACAGATGGTGGCATAGGTTATGAAATTGGTATTTTCTTCAGTCTCCAAATATAATTTTTTAACCCGAGATACAATAATTAAATAGCCTTTGAATATTTCTCAAATGAAACAAAACTAAGCATTTATTGTAGTACACGCACTTACGTTTAGAACAAAAACCATGTTTCTATAGATTATATCCTATTCCATGTTTCTGCTGAGAAAAAAAATTCACGGTCCGAAAAATGACAGGTTTCAGGATTACTTTCTTGTACCTCAAGTAAAAAGGTTAGAAGCATGCCAAGCAAAAAAACTGAGGGCATACCTGAATATTATATTGCTTGTTAGGAAAAAACCCACAAACAAAAAATTTCCCCTCATTCATATATCCACTAAGCTGCCTTCTATGTATATACTCCTTTGGCATGTAATGCCATGCCACCACACACAATTTTCACCAAAAAAATTCCATCATCTTTGGTTTATATCACAGGGTTTGGGGGGAAAGGAGATTTTTTTGTTTTGAACAAGTATAAATCCCTTCTATTACTTTATAAATCAAAGTCTTAACCTTTTCACACAGTTGAAGGAAAAGTGAAGGTATCTTCTCAGAAAACCTTGTTTTATTTTAGAGATTTTTCTTAAACTTGCAAATAAACATTTGGCAGAGCAGTGAACTCTTAACCAGAAGTTTAGTGACGCAAAAATCAAGCTCAGTGTGGGGTCAAGCTACTATTAAAATAGCACAGCCTCATAATTCACCAATTTAAAAGCAAAACAAAACACAAAACATAACCACTTAAGTGCAATTCTCCATTCTATTTTTTAAAATCTATAATACTCATAAATCTTAATAAATTTGCTCATTTACAGAGACTTGACCATTCCTGAAAAAGAAATGTGAACATTATTAAACTTAGAAAATTCAAATACATATCATTACAGATTACGCAGTCAGTTCTCCCTTCCTATGTAACATCCTGATGCCACAAATGTGCATATTTACACTTCAGAGCCAGCATGAGTTACGTAGGTTGACCTTCTCTCCAATACATTACATTGAGTGAAGAATTCTCTTCCCACAAAAATGAAACCCCCAAATTTAACATTGAATAGAATATTTTGCACATTCTATTCATAGATATGTAAGTAATAACTTTAAGATAATTTATTAATCATCAGTCTTCAAAAAGAAGGAAAGAGAATTAAATAAATACATACACGTGCACAGATTTGGCAACATAATGCTTTCCAAAGCATGGAAATCCAGAACTAGGTCACAGCTTTATCCTACAGATCATTTTCAGCTTAGTTTGAACAATAAAAGTCTTTTGAATAAACTGCCTGCATTCAACAATCCTGACACGCTCATCCGCAAATAGAAGCTGTATTATAAAGTCTGACAGACCAAGTATCCACAGTAGAAAATGGATGGAGTTAAACGAATATACTTGTGGGCTGTTCTTTGCTTCTTTATACTTAAAAATGATTTAAAAAAAAAAAATCTGAATCTTCGGGTCAACTGTTATTGCCAGTGTTCCCAATTTGTCAATTATGCTTTGTAAATTTTTGATTGATCCATCAGTAAAGAAATATAGCCATCCAAAAGAGGACTCCTAGAAGCACAAATGCAAATATTAGTTTTGTCAAAAGAATGAAGACTACATTTAGATATATATCTATTTACAGTTACCATCTAAAGATTCCTCTATAAGAAATTCCTCAAAACATGAAATGTTTAAGCAAAATAAGATGGAGCCTTTTAGTATACGGAGACAAAATACATTAGTTTTAAGATAATAATGAAATAGCTTGGATATTGTTTCCTCTTAATAATACAAGAACAATTTATGCTGGAAAGGTTTCACTTGGGATCATTAGACTTCTACCTTAACTTTAAAAAACAACAAAACAAACAAATTTTTAAAAAAAACACACACACAGAATCGTGACACACACAAAACTTATGTTTCAAAACTTGAATTAAGGCAAAACAAAAGTGCTAATATGAAACACAGCACGAAGTCTTCATTCAATCTGTAAATCAACCCTTAGCAACACAGAGGTATCAAAAGCTGCATTCCAAAATATAAATGTATCATATATTTATCAAACTACGGGTATGAAATGTAATAGAATAGAATCACAGAATGGTTTGGGTTGGAAGGGACCTTCAAAGGTCATCTGGTCTAAACCCCTGCAATGAGCAGGGTCATCTTCAACTAGATCAGGTTGCTCAGAGCCCTGTCCAGCCTGGCCTTGAATGTCTCCAGGGATGAGGCACCTACCACCTCTCTGGGAAACCTGCTCCTGTATTTTACCGCCCTCATTGTAAAAAAATTCTTCCACATGTCTAACCTGCATCTTCCCTTTTTTAATTTAAAACTATTACCACTATCACAACAGACTAAACATACTCCATTATACAATGGAAACCTTGCTAGGGTAATGATAAACTTCCCTGCATTCATATCTTATATAATGCCAAAGAATCTTCATTATTTAATTATGTAAGCATAAATTTTCAAGCCACTCATATTCATGCCTGCTGTGAGGATATGAAATATCTTGCAAACATTTCAGGCCAAATGTCAAGAGAGGCCTGTCAAGCTTCAAGTAGTATGCCTCTTTCTTTTAATCCAATATTAAAAAGAAACAAACAAACAAAAACCCAAACAAACAAACAAAAACCCAAACAAAAACACACACACAGAACAAAAAAATAAAACACAAACAAAAAACCCAAAACACATATGACTTTGTTTCTTTGCAAGACTCCATTATAAAAAATTCAGTATCATTAAAATAGCATAGCACTTGTATAGACAATATTCTTTCTCTCCTGCTCCACAAGTATGATTACACACTGAAACAAAAAAACACTGCATTTCTGCTGTGATGTTTAGAATACACCATTCAAGTCCAATTTTCTACAATTAATTAGAGAGAGGAGAGATAATGCACCTTCAAGGACTTCAGACAATTTTCAAAATTAACGCAGTTGTGTTGAAATTTTCACTTGTTTGGTAACTTAAATTACTTTTATATTTACTATGATAATGTGTATAAACTTCCATTTTGTTCTTTTTAACAGGTTGTGTGCAATAGCTTAGATTGGCTCACGTTTGGCAAAGATTTGGAATTACACTGTACTTACTTCACCGTAACATGCAGTAGTACACCTAAAACTATTCAAATTTCCATATAGTTGTAATTGGGAGAAGATCTGCTATGCTAAAAGAAATGTATTTTGAATGCAGAAATATTTTCTTTCTACTGCAGTATTCACAACCATGGATGTAAAAGTTTTCAGTAGGAAATAATGAAGCTGGCAGAACTGTGATTTAGTGTAAATTAAAATGTTTAATGATTTTGAAGCACTATTTAATGAATCTAAGATAGGAAAAGACAACCTACCAAAACCCAATATGAAAGCATTGCAAATGAGGTTTTGCAAAGTCCCAACAGCTCAAAGGAATTACCAAAACATATACATCTAGTGCAATTTTTAGGTGTAATGAAGTACTTCTCCCATACAGCACAGCTGCTGTTCCCAAAGGGCCCGGGTCTCTCCCCACCTGTGTGTCATTGCTGCCTGCTCCCTCTGGCCACCCTGGACACAGGGGCATGTGCAAAATGGCACTGAACACCACATTTAGGCAATTGAATCAAGTCTTCGAAGCCTTATTGCTTTAGAGCCTGTATCTGGTAATGCAAGATTTACTTTTGCCAGAAGATGAGACACAACACACGCTGCCTTTCTACCTCCATTCAGCACCAGTAATGAAAATACAAATATTAAGGGATGGAATTGGACATGTTTGTCTCCGGCAGGCAGAGGAAAGGTGAGAATGTCCTTCATCGGAAACCTGTTATCATCTGACACAATAAAAGCTTCATTAAATTGAATTTAATCACTAACAGTACAAAACCTATGCACGGTAAGAGAAAATTATCATGACTCCCTGACTGTTTCTTGCTACCCATCGTGCCTGTACAGCAATTTATTGTCCATAAATAAGCCTGAAGGCTTTGACACTCCCAAGTTCAGTGCCTGTACCTTTGTCACTAGATGGTTGTGTAATCATGACTTGGCTTCTCCCTGCACTCCTTGCAGCTGCTACCACCACCCACCCTACAAACCGCTACAGCAGTCCAAAGTGCCTACAAAAGAAAGTGAATGCCATTTTTCCCAGCAACCCAGCAAGAACTATTTTGAAACAATTCGAAAGACTTCTTTCCCCTATCTCAACAGCTCCACAGATACTCTAGGCTTAGCCAATATGGGTTCCAATGGAGCACCACAAAACAACTGTTGGCTTTACCCCAAAGTTAAAGACAGGACAAAAATACAAGACGACTATATTTTAAGATTCTGAATAAGTGATTTTTGTATAGGAAATGTCAAACTGCCACACCAAATAGCTATGGTTCTTCCTAAAAACTGTATGCCATTTTTTTTGGAACATGTTACAATCTGATTTTACAGAAAAATATATTACATGATACAAAAGACTACAGAAAATACTGTGTTTATTCAAATATAATTCTCTGTCTCCCATGTCCTGCAAAACAGTGTCTAGTAAAAGGAAAAAATCTTCAAAACTGTATTAATAGAGGCACTAACTATACCAGTTTTCTTTCCCTCTGGTCTTCATTTTGATATGCTAAGAAGTACAAGAAAAACCCAAAAGTTTCTCTATTTTTTTCAGCATAGAACTAAGGGGAACAAAATGACCTCCTAACCACAAGTTCATGATAAATAAAATTAATAACCTAGGACATCATTTAAGCATCAAAGTCAGGACTGCTACACAGCAGCAGAATAAACTACAAAAGGCAGGAAACTATTTACCTACACCACACCTTATCACACCACACACATTAGTCAGCACTCTGAATTATGTATTCACTTTCATGCTTGCCTTTTTTTTTTTAAGCTGAGTTTGAAATTTACTTAGCAGCACATGTGCAGATAAAGGTACTGACTGATAATCATTCTGTGCTCTGCAGATAGGGCAAGCTGTCTTTCCGATATTTCATTTCATTTAAAACAAACAAAAACAAAAAAACAAAAAACACCACACACCAAAAACCCCACAGAACTTGAGGGAGATAATTTAAGGATACAACTAAGTCCCCACATCCTTGAACATCAGAAAGTCCTGTGGATTTGTTGTCTTCTCCTGAAATTACTTAAGATTTAAACTGATAGCATGCTATTTGAAAAGTAGGAACATAATAATTGACAGGCATTATTAAGGCAAGACTTGATAATAAAGTGCTCAGAATTTCAGTTTCTTTAAAAGATCAACAAAAACACTTCAGCAAAATCATGTGATTCTCAGTCAATAATAAGAGTTGAAAGAAATACTAACATAGCCCTACAACAAAGCTGGTACCTAAAAAAACAGCTTCCCCAAAACTCACTTCTTACAGCTTGTTAACAAATATGGTTACAATCTTTCTCCAAATGTTGTTCTTGAGAGCATCTATCAATGTATAAACTTCATTGACTTTTGCATCATTTTAGTTAACTCGTTGTCCTTAAGCATTCTGCAATAAAACCTTCACATCAGCAAAGAGCACACGAGCTTAACTGCAATGCTGGTACAGTCATGGAACATGACTATTCTGAACAACCATAACTGACAGGCACTGAAGATGCACCAGAGCAGAGTTGGTCAGAGAAATTTCAACAAAATTTGACTAAAAAAATACAACATCAACACACACACACAAAAACCCACACATGCCACACACCACAAGAAAATCTTGATCTTGTTTGCATTTTGTTTCTGACTGCGGTTCAAACTGTAAGATTTCATCGCCTGCAGCTCTACTGCAGTTACCTAGTATAAGGAGTATATTGAAGTGAAATTTCTTTCCACAATATCCACAGTTTTTGATAAATAATAACCTCTTCTCTCACAGATCTTCCAAAAAATAAATGGATTTTTATTAAGTACCTATTAAAGAGACTAGTATCACAGGAAGGCTCCAGATAAATTAAAACTTTTCTTCCAAGAAACGTTTGAGCAGTAGAGGAAGGTAATGCTCTGAATTCAGTCACTGAACAACGAGGGGGTGCTGAATAAAGAGCTGGTAAAAAGCACATAGTTCTGGAAGAAGAGACAATTATGCTTTTATACCACAGGATGGATAAATATTGTTAAATAGTCTTGATCCTAGTATTTGTGACGGGTTTTGTGCTTCATTTTACAAGTGGAAGAGTTCCCTCTTAAAGTGAGTTTTCCATGTACAACATAAATAGCTCTATGGTACCTATTATGCTGGTGCAATAGGAATTGTGGTTCTCGCATTGTTGAAATTCGATGTTTGATACTGGAATACATTCTTAAATGTAGTTATGCTATACATCATTTGATTGCACTTCTCTCGCTTGATGGTTTTTTGCTACTGACATTACTTGCTGTTTATGGGTTTTTTTTAGAGTGTGGAAATGATGTTACACAAAAGCAAATTTGAGCAACTTTCTTATTCGAGTTCAAAATGGGTCATAAAGCAACGGAAACAACTCACAACATCAACAATGCATTTGGCCCAGGAACCACGAATGAACGTACAGTGCAGTGGTGGTTCCAGAAGTTTCACAAAGGAGACAAGAGCCTTGAAGAAGAGCAGTGCAGTGGCTGGCCATCGGAAGTTAACAATGACCAACTGAGACCAACCATCGAAGCTGATCCTCTTACAACCGCAGGAGAAGTTGCTGAAGAACTCAATGTCAACCATTCTACAGTCATTGGCATGTGAAGCAAATTGGAAAGGTGAAAAAGCTAGATAAGCAGGTACCTCATGAACTGATCAAAAAATCAAAAAAATAATCCTTTTGAAGTGTCATCTTCTCTTATTCTACACAACAACAAGGAACAATTTCTCAATTGGATTGTGACGTGCAATGAAAAGTGAATTGTATATGACAACCAGTGACAACCAGCTCAGTGGCTGGACCGAAAAGAACCTCCAGAGTACCTCCCAAAGAAAAACTTGCATCAAAAAAAGGTCGTGGTCATTGTTTGGTAGTCTGCTGCTGGTCTGATCCACTATAGCTCTCTGAATCCTGGTGAAACCATTACATCTGAGAAGTGTGCTCAGCAAATCGATAAGATGCACCTGCAGTTGGCATCAGTCAACAGAAAGGGCCCAATTCTTTTCCATGACAACACTTGACTGCATGTCATGGAACCAACACTTCAAAAATTGAATAAATTGGGCTACAAAGTTTTGCCTCATCTGCCATATTCACCTGACCTCTCACCAACTGACTACCACTTCCTCAAGCACCTTGACAACTTTTTGCAGGGAAAATGCTTCCACAACCAACAGGATGCAGAAAATGCTTTCCAAGTGTTCACCAAATCCCGAAGCACAGACTTTTATGCTACGAGAATAAACTTACTTTTCATTGGCAAAAATGTGTTGACTGTAGTGGTTCCTATTTTGCTTAATAAAGTTATGTCTGAGCCTAGTTATAATGATTTAAAATTCACGGTCTGAAACTGCAGTTACTTTTGCACCAACCTAATACATCATTCTCAGAGTGGCAAAAAAATACAAGACAAACTGTATTTGCTCAAAAGCCACAAATCTGTATTGAAAAAGACAATCTCATCTTAGAAGTGCCAGGCAGTTTATAGAAAGATTTTCCACTCTTCAGAGTCAGTTCAGGGAAAGCTATAGCTGCAGCTCTGGAGTCCATCCCCACCAAAACTTCATAGATTCCCCATTAAAGCCTTTCCAAGGCCTACTTACCTCCTGCGGTAAGCGCAATGAGCACATGCACCAGCATCACCAAGTGCCAGCATCAGCATGCCGGAACAATAAATATTCTGCACCTGCAGTGTCACCCTCCGTGGGGATTCCCCCGGCTATCCCCAAAGCGGAAGAAACAGGCACACAGGGCCCATTTTCTTTCCCATAAAAAGTGGCATGTAGGAAAAAGTAAGTCACATCACCCTGGCTGAGGTGAGTGATGGTAGTTCATTGCAAATCCACATGCTTCAACTCTTCTTTTTAAAATCAATTTGAAAAATTAGAATTTTTGACATTCTTGCTAGTGAAAAAGCACTAGAGCCCATCACTGGACCCCTCTGCTACTCTGTTCTTCCAAGCACCTACACTCTTCTTCAGAAACACCTTCACCGGGGCTCTCTTCTTAGTGAGAAGAAACAATTTAAAGGAACCTTCTTCAAGCTAAAACAATTTTGCAAATACCCACAGCCACCTTCACTGAAGCCCTCATCACAACCTCGCTTGCAGTTTACCTGGCATTCCACGCACTACAGTCAATATTTTAAACCTCCAAATAATTTTAAACATATGTAATTTGGAAAAAAATTACCATTTCCAGATTTACATGAAATCCTCATTTGTATGAAGCTACACTGGCCAGAGGCAATAAGCAGACAGAAATCAAACACAGTTGCAGTTTCTCTTTAATAAGAGCTCCTAGTCATCTTGCTATTAGTTATGAAAATGAGACCTTCTAGACAAAGTCAAATTTCTCACTAACAAGCTGTTCTCTTAGTGCTAGATCTGACATATTGTACCTTAAAATCCCAGTCTTGCGCCTAGACAACTAGAAATACTCACTAGCTTTTTTTGGGAGATAAAAGCTTCTCTTCCTTTGTACTTGAGTTTGAAGTGAACTAGCTTAGAGCTGACAGTCATATTAAATACTTACCACATCTTCTAATTATAAAGGTGGTCTTTAAAATAGCTTTTCTTGGAAATAAATAGCATGAAGAATACACATTGCAGCACATTTTGGTACAAAATCTTTGAATATTTAAGTCAAACAACCCCTAAACATTTTTATGGTTAAAGGTAACATACTGGACAAGCCCCACCTTACAAACATGGAGTTCCTGATAGGAGATAGTCAAACTAGAATTGACTCTCAGACAGGGGTGTCAAACTCATTTTCACCAGGGGCCACATCAGCCTCAAGGTTGCCTTCAACAGGCTAAATGTAATTTTAGGACTGTATAAATGTAGGAGTAGTTACACGCTCTAAGAAATATTACCATGACCTCTGTATAAAAGGGAGCAAGGCATCTCCTCAGGTGTTCACATGAACAGCTAAACCACCTACTCCAGTGTCCCAACCACACTGACCAGCAAAAGGCCAATGTCAGGCAGGGATTTGTTCTACCCAGGCTGAGCAGCTACCGGGGGGCAGCTCCATCATGCACATGATGCCACACCACTGTCAGTCCTGTTTTATATAGGACATCACAGTCCAACAGTTAAAATCCAGAAAATTAACACAAGTGAAAGTCCACATAGACAGAGCACACAATTCTAATGAAAGAGCAGCTTTTTAATAATTCTTATAAACATACAATAACACATCCTCATTGTCACTTATTTACTCTAATAACGATATTGGAATTTACTAATTTTGTGTGCTATTTCATGTTGATTTCATTATTACTGAATCATATGGAGTTGGTGAATGGGGATTTACTTCCCTCACTTAAAATCTTTTAATAATGCTTTCTCAGAGTTTGGGGTTTGTTGCCAAAATAGCTACACATGTATACAAAGTATAAATCAGTAAAACACGCAAGTCAAATAAAGTTTGTTTCCATCACAGATGGATAACCAAGGTTCAGAAGTGAGAGCTAAGCTTTCACTATCATACCTCACAGCTGTTACAATGTGTAACTCATTTGCACAGATTAAAAGTATATTCATTCACAGGCAAAATTACATATTCAGATTTGATATGCCCTAAGCGACATGTTATGCTTCAAGTACAACAGAACACTATTCCAAAGATGAAGTTTATTTTGATGTTCATGTTACTGCCCATAAAAATATGAATTCTATAATTAAAATAAAATATATATAAAACACTGGAACCAGGTATTTCAGGCTTTAAGAACATAAAAAAAGCTTCTAGTCGGTCCGTTATACTATATAAAAGCATATCTGAAAATGTTATACAGTCATCTTAAAAAAAATACTGAAAAGGATCACTATTTTAGAATTATTTTATAGTAATGTAATTTATAACAACTTTCCTGAGGCTTACCAACACATGCACATGTAGATTGGCACTAATCTACCTTTAAGAAGATGATTGTAAATACACACCCTCAGCTGCAAAAGGCTTTTGACTAACACTGTACTTCACTATCTCTATTCCATTATTTCTCTATATTAAAAACATATGTCAGATTCAAGAGACAGACTAAGTAATACCATCTAGAATATACGTTAAGTATCAGAAACAGATTACAGGGATGTAGATCTCTGCCAGACCACAAAGCATTAACATACCGTAACTCTGCTGAAGAGATATCAACCAATGCTACAGTTTACGACTTGGAAGTACTATTCTTTTTTAGATTAAACATATTGTTCTTTTCAATCTCTGAAACAAAAACACGTTTAGTTTTCTTGTGTTTATTTTGAAATTAGTACTACACTTTCATCAAGTACTTGAGAAAATTTATGAAACAGTGCAACACATAATTAAGATCACAGAAAAGCTTCCAGAAGAGCTCAGGACCATCCTCTAAATATGGTGTGGTTTTTTGTTTTTTTTTTTAAAAAAGGGGGAAGAGAAGCTTTCATTCTAATCCATACTGCCAATGGATTCACAGATTAAAATCCAGACCCCAGCTGCAGCTGAAGAGTACTCCAGGATAAGACCACCTTTGTTCTTCAGCAGTGGTCCAAGGGATTGACATAAATCAGATGAGCCTGAACGGCAATCTGTGCCAGCTCTCAAGAGAAACTGAAACCATCAAAGTAGATAGACACCAACAAAAACATTTCCAGATTGCATCTCTACACTGTTGAATATGAAGTATCATTCTGGTACCTACATTCCACTAAGGCATAGATTCAGTTTTTGGTAGAAGAACAAACCTGCCAAACTCATAGGCAGATTCTCCTGGTTTTACTTGGTTAATTTATATGTGACACATAGAAACAAGGAAGAAACCGCTTGAGTTTGTCTCCATAACAACACAAATAATGGAATAAATTTTCAGCAAAACTTCGTCACAAACTTTCCATTTAACTCTAAACTGAATCTCTCAAATAATTTTAACCAAAAAAAAAAAAAAAAAACAAACAACCAAACAAAACAAAACCAATGTATTTCTGTCACTGGCAAGCTATTTTCAAATTTCTTTACATAAAGTAGAAAAAACTACAAGGCGCTAATGGCAGTATTGCAATTGCATAATCTGCCAAATCTTCATTTTACACAAAGTTTCTATTTGTGGAAAATAAACACTGCATTTTAAAATCAGATTTCAATATACTTGCAGAGCCTTAATACAAATTGAGATATTGCCTTCACTGTGGATGGTTTACAAGCAGCAACAAATTTATCCTTTGTCAAGGAGTTAAACACAATCCCACCTAGTGACCACAAAACACACAGGATTTCCACAAATACATAACGTTCAAGTATTTCTGCAGAACCATAATTTTGAGGCCCAGCAGAACTACAAATAAGAAGGTCTGAATTTTAAGTATTGCTCTCAAAAGTAAACAGACTTCCTAAGTAATTTTCTCTACATTCTTTGAAAGCCTGTTAGCAACTTTTCTCCTCCTGCAAATTTATTTTCGGATACAAAGAAAAACATAGTATTGAAGTGCATAATTCTATTTGCAGAACCTCAACTAGTGTCTCAGCAACCTTTTAAAAAAAAAAATCTTGCAGGGTGTTGATTGTTCGTTTTTTTTCTTCCCTCAGTATTTCCTTCCTATCATTGCTTGCAACACTTAGTGGTACATCTGTGAATTTCAGTTTGTCTGGAGATATACCAAGCGAAAAATATTCCAGTCATTGCTTTAAGATGTTCTGCAACATATGTCTAACAAAAGCTGTCAAAAACTAAAGACTGTCATTCTACCAGAATTTACAAGGTAACTTTAAGAATAACTGAATTTCAAAAGGCAAACCTCTAAATTATGTTAAAAACTGATGAAGAGCTGGGGTCTCGAAGTTCTGATTTGACATGAGATCAATGACATTAAAATTTCTCATTGACTTTCTGCTGATTTTCAACAGCTTCTAAAATGAAAGCACTGCACTCAGTCATATCCCACTAATAATTATGGTGAGCTAAAGTTTATGCGTGCAAAATTGTGGCAGAGAAGGCTTGCTGCTTCAGTAGGCTCAATTAATTGCTGCGAAAACCAGCTTAACATGGAAAAGAGTACTGATCTGCAGCTCTGGCTTTCACCACAGTTACAATGAAAAATAACCAAGTCAGTGGATCCAATACTGTACAACGACCGAAAATAAGCTGTACTATCTCTTTTACATAAAACCACAAGAATGATTAGTCACATTCCAGATATTTCTGGATTCCTGCAAGCTAGAGTAGCACTCACAGGCTGCGTCAGAACTGAGCTCTCCATTCTGCTCAGTATTGCATAAGCACATATAGACACCATCAAAAGTTTACATTCTGACTTCTAGTGAGAAACATAGCTGACAGACCAGAAACATAAAACAAGTAAATTCCACTTATGCATATACCATGACCATGGCTTTCAACATTCACAGAAGTTGTACTTAGGGAAAACTCTCACTTAAACAGAAAAGCATGCCCTTAGTCATTCTGTTTACAGTACCATAAAAGTATTGCTTACCAAGTCTGCTGCAAGGACTGCATTCAGACAGGCTAATTTCCTACTACAGCCTTAAGCAAAGACAAGGAAGAAAGTTACGGGCCTTGAACGATCTAAAATTTAAGTTTAAATACGCATGGACAGCAGTCACAAACTCCAAGGTGAAATACAGATTACCGGTACCTGAAGTTGTCCTTAATTCCACATCAGAGTTGCATGACTTGTCCCCATGCAGGCCCTGACTGAGCTGTCCAGTTCCCACAGATGATGTCTGGCAATTTTTTAACATGCAGAATTCAATGATCCTGCTGTAGCATTTTGCTACACTCAGATACTCAGCATTTGTTTTTTGCCTCTGAGCCCTGCTGGAACCTGCCAGCAGCTACTGCTGGCTTCCCAGCATTCCCAAAAAGGGAGGAGTTAAATGTCCTTCAGTACACATCCCCTCCAGTATTTCAAGGAGTTAGACAACAAAAGTAGAGAGAAACCAATTCAGGTAACAACAACAAGGGTGGGTGGCAGGAAGGAAGAAGCAGTTTACACTGCCAGCCTACACTTCATCTGAAATATAGTGGTGCACCAGTGCCCAGCATAAATATCAATCATTACCTCATCCACAGGTTACAGCTCTTCATCCCTGAAGAAAATGAGATGAAGGACATGCAAACATAATTTCAGAGTATGTTTAATGTGTTAGGATGCTGTGGAATTTCCACTACAGTGTCATACATAAAAACACTAGTCATCACTAAGAATTTTCTTTTGGGGTGTTAGATAAATAGGTAAGACATTTTTTAATCTGTGGAAGACAAAATGTAGGTGGGGGAAATGGTAAACACAAATCATTCTGAAGTATACCCAAATATATACATTCAACATAAGCTTTGAGAAGTTTATCCCTGGTCATGGCTGCAGATAACAGAGAAAGAGGTTCTTCATCCCGTTACAAGAAACACTGCAATATGCTACAAAGGCTAGCACAATATATTATGAGGCAGGAAGAAGCTGCTTCAAGCTCCTCTTTCTGATACAGATCCCACCAATTCTATCTCCAAAAGAAAGGGAAAAAACTCAAAACAAAACGCCAAGAATGGCAAAGGATAGGAGACTCTTGTTTGTTACAATCAGCAAACAATAGGAGGTGGGGGGGGGAACCAAAGAAGCAAAAGACAAAATATCCACACAGAAAAACCTGACATACTATTTTTATCTGAGAATGTAACGATTTAGAACTTCCAACAAGGGGGTACAAAAATACAGAAAAATAAATAGATCTTTATTATTAAACTTAAGGGACTAACCTGTGACTCTATGCACAAAGGCTACCAGAACACAATAATTTTCAAAACCAGGAAAAAGGAAGACAAAAGGAAAAGTAGTTAAAATAGAATAACAGAGATACATTAATTCCTGCATTTTGTTGAAAAAAATTAAAATGCTGTGAGTGAACAAAGTATTTTCTTTCTATGTTCCAAGCATATTATAATGATACTGCACTTATTAAGTGAAGGAAAATCCTTAAATTCCTTCTTAAATGAAGGAATTGTTGAAACTGAATGATGGACAACAAAACTCAGCTGCCATACAACCAGCTTTTAGTCCCTCCTGCCTGAACCTTACTCCTGGATGCCAAGATTCCCCTACTGATATAGCACCAGTTACATGTCTATCCTTTTCCCCAGTTAGCCTCCATTGATATGCATCTAAAAGGAAGTCCTTATATATATATATGAAGCTATTCATCACCACTCTATACTAAATTTCCTAAAAAGGAACATGGATATACACATTCCCACTAAAGATGCTGACACTACCAAGGCACCAACTGAGTAAGGTTTCTATTTGTTATTCTTCTTCCACCTATTGCTCCCTTCTAGCATTGTCCATAAGAGTTTTAGACCACATAATCCATCCTCTAGCATGTCCACAAATGTCTTGCACCAAACATTCAGTTTCATTAAAAATAATTTCTTTCATACCGCCTACATCTCTTAAGTATAGTTGTACACAATAAAACTGAAAACCTTTAACTGTTTGATAGATTTTTGTTCTGCTGTTTATCAAATGACCAAAAAAAAAAAAAAAAAAGCCCACCATGGGCCAAGAGTATCACTCTCAGTTACTACTCAGACAGAAAAAGAACTTGATATCCTAGAGGGCATCCAAAAAACTACCCTGGAAGAAAGTGCTGGCAGAGCCTTCTTGTGCCTACACAAAACACACAGATACAGGAAACAGTGGACATTGTAATACTTTTCAGTCATACAGTCCCCTTGCTGTGAACTTCTAAGATCCCTGAAGAATTATATCTGTAAGGAGAATTATCAGGGGCACACAGAATACAGAGACACAGCTTCCCAGACTCTGGTGACAACTCCACTGAAATAAAAGGGATTATTCAATTGAATAATAACTTCTGGACTGAGCATAGGTTTTTCATAGCTTGTTTTAAAATAGTCAGCTCCAGTGTCTAAACAAATGCCAAACCACTTTCATGTGGTCCACTCAAAAAAACAGTGTGATTAACTTCACAAGTCCATAAATCACCTAATGTGTCTTTATTATTACAAAAGAAATACAACTCGTAAACAGCCCTGCTGTTATCCACAGTCAAACTCTAGTTGCTACGAAATGGTAAAACTGACATATTACCTAATGAAATTATTTAACATATTCAGAGATGCCCTGTTGCCACTACAATCACTAGAACTTATGTGAAAAATTAAACAAAATTAGGCACTAGATATACAGTAGTCTTCAAGCACTGCCCCATACATGTCTAATCCTAATTAAGTTAATGAAACTACTCAAGTAGAGAGGTCAATATCAGCAGGTTTCTTTACAGCTGAGGAGTTTTAACCTGTAAGTAGCACACATTGCTAAGGAATAACACACCACAAATGTACAATACCTGGCATGCGGTGTGTCACTACCCAATTTATTAGTGGAATGCAAATGATAAATTACTGTGTTAATTATTTTAGAAGTGATGCTAAGATCGTTAGCTGGTAAAATATGCTGCAGTTCTCAAAAGAAGTCAATGAAATGTCACAGAAAGGGAGACTGGATTAAATCATCCCTACATGCAAAAACAAAGCTGAAGATTTGATAATTTACTATGAGTTTATGTATAGCAGATCCTTCCCAAAGGTGGGACAGGAAGACAAATTAACACATTTTTTAAAAGTAGCAATTATAATAGTTTTATTATTATTATTATTATGAGAGGACTAGTTTCTGAATCCGACATAAACAGTTTGAAACATAATTGTTATAACACTTAAGCAATTCATAGCAGAATTACAAACTGTGATCGAGTCTTCGTAACATGACACTATCACATTGATGCCAACTTCTACAGAAACGGGAAATAATTTTTTGTAAAGGCAAATTATACAGGGGGTGGATAAGAGAAACACAAACTGCTAAATCCTACACTAAATAAAAACATATATAAACAAGGTAACAGCCTGTTAAGTGCTCCTCTTTAAAGATCAATGAAATAACAGTCCCATTTTCTTTCCTGAACAAGCTCCTTTGAAATAAGGAGGATGGTGACAAAAGGAGACCCCAAATGAGTTTCCATGTGTTCTTTTTACAAAGTGATATTTATTAGCTGTATTTAATAACATGAATTTCTATAACACACTTCAAACTTTCAGAGAGAAACTGCAGCTAATAATGCAACAAAACGATCCCGAGACAGACCAGAATACGTCAATTTACTCAGTTAAATTCTACTGACATTGGTAACATCTTCACTCAAATGTTTGTGTAATGACTCAGTATTTAAGCATCACTATATATAACAAGCTTCTTCCTGATTTGAAGAAACACAGCATCACTAGGCCTAGCTATCCCTGTCAGTGGTATCCCATTACATCATAACAGAAGGAAACAGGTTTCATAGAAACAAAAGAATATTTTACCAATCTTAAAATTTGTATATTTTGTATAAAATGTCAAATGTTAAACTTTACAAGCCTGGTGGCAAGATCATGATTGCCAGGTGGGCAGTACCTGGGAGCAGTGTGGAGGTGGCAGAGCTCTCAGCCCAGGGTGACAGGGAAGAGGAGCTCTTCATGTCACCGTCAAGTGAGTCCTCCGGGCAATTTAACAAGCAGCACTCAGAGATTTGCATCTAACCCTCCAGAGCTAAGGCAAGGATTTCTGTGATATAATGCCAGACAGACACATGCAAGCAAGAAGGGGGTTGAGAGTACTCTAACACCCAGAGAGACCCTAAAAAGAAATATATGAAAACTGATAGCTGAAAGGATTTAGTCAGAAGCAATAGTCTCCTCATCACTCTTCTCTTCCAGGGGGCAAAATTTATTTGTAGTATGTGAGAAAATCAGGGGAGGGGGAGTGGAATAGAATATAAAAAAAGAAAGGCGAGCTTAACACCGTGTTTGATTATCCACTACCTTGTTTCTGCTTTTTTTGGCAGAATTCACTCATTCTGACTGCAGTGCAAAAGCTGTGAAGGAAACACTGAAAGTAAGCAACTAAAGGATGTTATTATTTCAATAGCCCACTTGTCATACACATGCACCATTAATCATATATCGATGGCTGAAACAAGGGCTACTGGGTTTTATTGTTACCACTACGAGGGCAGGTTTTACTTAGCAAACAGAACTTCATCCCGAAAAAAAAAAAAAAAAAAAAAAAAAAAAAAAAAAGCATGGCCAAGTCTGCTGCTTTTAAGGAAAAAAGTACCTTTAAATGTGAAGTCAGGGGAAGATACGTGAAAATATGAAAATATTCCGCCATAAGAAATAATAACCAACATATCAAACTGCAGACACAACTCTTTTTTTTTTCCCTAATTAAGTGATTTATGGAAATATACACAAACAGAGAAAGTCGTGCTGAACAAAAGATTACCTAGCAGACCTGATTCACCCTCTTTCCACATGCTCTGCTATACCTTCCTATTTCAAATGTACCGAGCCGAGTATCAAACACAGGCTGAAGTACCGTCTGCCATAAGAAGTACTAGGAGTGCCCTTGAAAAATGTCCAGATTGCAGCTAGTGCACAAAGGACCTCGCCATGTAAATAAGTGCATGAGAATTTCTCTCTCGCTCTTGACCCGCAGCAAGTGATTAACTTCCCATCAACATCGGAAGACAAAGCGTCGGTAAGAAACAAGTGGAGTTTGAGAAGAAAATGAAGAAGGATCAGACTAAATTTCATCTGGTTTAGAAAGAAAAAAATAAGAGAGAAATGGCTCAAGTAAATAATTCTGAATGCTCTCTTCGTATTTATCTTCCTCCCCAAAAATGCTCGGCAGAGCTGAACAACAGTGCTACACAGTCTAAGCAAAAGCAGTCCGATATTAACTGCCGTAGGTTAGAGAAAGCAGATACCCCTTGCCTTGCTACTCAGAAGGCGACGCTGCAGATTTCCCACTCCGCTACCAAAAAGCAAAGCGGAACCAGCATCTGCGGCGGGGGGGGTAGTATTAACTGGGAACTTTTTGTTCCTTAAATATGTAACCGGTATCCTTTTTCTTTTCCCCCACACTCCTCCTCTTTCCACCTTCTCTGCCCAAACAGGCCGAAATAAACGTTATTCCATAAAAATACTATTAAATAAGGTGTGTAAGACTTACCATATCAGCTGGAACGCTGCTGGACATCTTGATGTTACCCTAATGGCTTAAAATCAACTTTAAAAAAAAAAAAAAGCAGCAACAACAGCCCGCTGGAGACCTTCAAGAAGCAAAACGGGTGTCAATTTCGGAGGCAGCAACTTGCACGTCCCCTACGAACAAGAGGTGCCCGATGCGCAGCGAGGCAGGCGGCCGGCTGAGGAGGAGAAATATCCAGGGGCAAGCGGTGCCAGGGCCGTGCCGAGGAGCCAGCAGGAGACCAGAGATGGCAGCAGATCCCTGTCAGCAGCGGCAGGAGCAGCAGCACCAGCGGTGCCAGGTAGACCAGGCAGGACTACACCGCCACATGAGCTGCGAGCGGGCTTTTTCCTCCCTCTCTCCTCTTCCTCCTCTCCAAGCCTTGACAAATGACGACGGGATGATTCACGGGATAATGGTGCGTCCAAGTCACCTCCTCAGCCGGCGCAGGCGACCCGGGCGCGCAGGCGGGCAGGACCTCGCTCCTGCCCCTCGGCGGCGGGGCAGAGAGGCGAAAGGGCCGGGGTGGGCCCGGGGCCGCTGGGCAGGACGCCGGGCTTCGGCACTCCCTAGGCAGTGTGCCACATTCAACAGGGTCTGGCGGGGAGACGGGCCGGGGAGGGCTGCCTGAGGGGCGGCCGGAGGGGAAAGCCCTCCCCCGCGGCGCTCCGGCGGCGACAGCACTCGGCGGGGGCCGGGAGGCGTTCAGCGGCGGCCGCCTCCCGCAGCCTCAGGTCTCCGCACGCATCGCCACCGCCTCCTCAGCCCGCCCTTCCTCCCTCCCCCGCCTCGTCCTCTGGCGGCTCCGGGCGCCCTCGGCGGCGCGGCAGGTACGTCCCCCCCTCCCCCGGGAGCCGCGCTGGCCGCGCTGCCTCGCCCCGCTGCGAGCCGGGGGTGCCGTTCCTCAGCGCGATCCTCGCCCGCAGCCGCCCCCTGTCATCTTCCGCTCAAACCAACATGGCGTCTGCCGAGCCGAGAAAGGGGACACGGCAGGAGAGACGGACCCCCTCCTCCTCCTCCGGCCCCCTCCCGCCGCGTCACGTGCCGCCGCCGCGCGCCGCACCACGGGGCTTGTAGGCAGCCGAGGGGAGAGGGGCGGAGCCAGCCTGGCCCCGCCCCACCGAGGCCCCGCCCCTCAGCAACCGTTGCCAAGGCGGGGAAGCGGCCGCCGGCGCTGCGGGGCCGCGCGTCACCCCGGGGCCCCTCGGCCCGGCCCGGCCCGCCCCGCTGGGGCTGCCCCCGGTCCCCGCCCCGCGCTCCCCGTGCGGTGCCGGCGGGCAGAGGGCGGGGGCGCAGCGTGGAGTCCCCGGGGCACCGCCGGGGCCTCGGCGCAGCGTGCCCGCCTCCGCAGCAGACACCGCCCCGCCCACCCCCCCCCCGCCACCCGGGCAAATCCCACACAAATCGTTTTCTCAAGGGCGGCTGGAGGTTCCTCGGGGCGTTTGGGCTTCCCCTTGCAACCCTTTCTCCATGGATCCCGTGCCCAGCTTGTAAGCCTGTGCTGTACTCTTGGATTGCTTCCAAAAAAAAAAATCAGGACATTTTCATATTTTTTTTTCACCCCACGTCCACAAGTCTGAGCCTGCGCGGCATTTCTTTGTATTTCTCATTCCTTATGTTGTTTTTTAGAGTTTGAAATATCAACTTTTTAATTTATTATTATTATTATTATTATTATTATTATTATTATTATTATTATTATTATTATTTACAAACGGTGTAGTTCTATTAGTGAAAAAAGCTCCTGTAAGATTAATGAGGAAAATGATGACTTCAGACTTGGAAGCATCTGGAGAGCGGGCACTTAGCATGTAAAATGCCCCTTCAGAAGCCTTCCCACTCCCTGAAGAGCTTTGCAGATTTGCGTTTGCTATGGATCCACATTATCTGAAAATGTGTTGTAATGGGATTTTTATTCCTTATTCCAGGCATTCAACAAAGAAAGGCTGTGCCTGATGAAAAACGCATCCCACCTCGAAGACACAAAAAACCCCTACACTAGGTGCAGAGCTATTGCAGAAATGAGTAGGCCTTTTGAGAGGGGTGTGGAGAGACACATTCATATGCCAGTACTGTAAAACTGTCCAAGAAAAGAAGTCAAGAAAATCAAATAGATGGAGCTTGTGACAGATGCAGCCTCGGTCCTTCGGGGTCAGATCTCATGTAAAACCACAGGAAATTAAGAGTTGTTCCCTTTAACACAAAAAGTTCAAGGCTGCCTTTCCTCTTTAGGACTTCGTCCAGCAAAGGCAACTCCTGGCAAGACACGATCCCTTGCAGGGGTTATAATTCTTTTCTTTATACTCTGCTCCAAAGTAGCACAAAGCTACCCACTTCAGAAGACAGAACTGACAGCAAGGAGCCCTGTCAGATACCTGGGAGAAGAGCTGAGGGCCAGCAGAGGTGCTTGTGTGAGGATCCTGTGCTGTCACACGTTGTGTGACTTTGGGCACGTCACTCCCTCATCAGCCTAGTTTGCTTAGACAGTACATTTTTTGGGAGGCAGTGACTGGGGAATCTCTCACAGGAGAAGAGGCTGAGAGGGGACTGTTTGGTCCCAGGAAGAAAGGTCTTGGAGGGGTCTCATCAGTGCCTGGTGGGACAGAATGAAGAAGAGGGGGCCAGGCTCTTCTCAGTGGTGCCCACTGACAGAACAAGGCAATGGGGATAAAAACCAGTAAATTCAATCTGAACATAAGAAAATACTTTATTTTTTTTTCACTGTAAGGGTGACTGAACACTAGGACAAGTTGCCCAGAGATGTTGTGGAGCCTGTCTGTTGAGAAACTCAAAACTCAGCTGGACATAGTCATAGACAACATGCACTGGCTGATGCTGCTTGAGCAGTGGATTGGACTAGATGACCTCCAGAGGTCCCTTCCAACCCAAATGATGCTGTGACTGTGACTCTCCCCTGATAAACGTTTTTATGGTACCTTATATCATTATCACCAATCTCAGGTCTTCTAGTCACCAATGGGATTAAAAAAAGCTGATGTTTTTGGAAGTAATGGCAAATTGCTGAAGCGTCATTTACTTTTTCTCCAATTGGGTATCCTTGAGGGACAGAAAAATTGCAAGGGTTCCTCATTCTTTTTTTTTTTTTTTTTTTTTACTTTCATAAAGCATCTAAATAATAATGCTCATGGATGAGGGTCCAAGGGATGAGCCCTGAAGGATGTCTCTCCATCTCAAACAATATGCATTCCTGGACACAAATGACTTTCTGGTTAAATCAGTGACAGACTGAAGAATTATAAATAGATCTTGCTGAATAGTTTTTACTTCAAAAGTTATTAATGTGGGATTTTTCCTGAAAAAAAACCAAAAAACAAACAAACAACAACAACAAAAACCCCACAAACCAAAAAAGACAAAAAAAGCCACTTACATACAACAGCTCAAGTTTAAACAGGCTCTTGAGATCTTCTCCAAGGCCACTCTTCAGAGCAACCCTTGGCTCCACGCATACAGCAGCCCTGTACAGGTGCCTCAGGGTGATCTCAGGGTAATTTAGGAGGTGCCCTGCCCATGCCCTTCCCTCTAGCACTCTTGTGATGGGGCAAGAGAAAGGCACCCTGTCTGCTTTGCAAGTGCTGCAGCTCACAGCTGTCTTATCATGTAAACCAAAATTGGTGGCCACTCAAAATTATGTCCTTGGCCACACTGTGACAGCTGAGGTACATGACCCTTCCCCCCTCTGCCACGAGGCATCAGGGTAGGCAGCGGGGCTTTGTAATCATTTACAGCTCGCAGGGAGAATTGCCAAAGGTTGTATGGATATACCCTTCAACTGAGCGTCAAGAAGTCCATGTGCCCAAGCAAGTCAGGCAAGTGGGGACACCAACAAGCACAGGTAGACTGGATGAGGGGTCAGCAAGGCAAGCAGGCAGCAGCAGGGCACATCTGCTGCATTGGACATGACTCCAATGACTTAAATTGTTTAGATGGATGAGCTCATCTGTGGTGCATAAAGATAAGCACATACATAGGATGTAGCCGTAAGAAAGGATACAGAAGATAAAGAGCCTAAACCAGCGTGATTCTATGGGTTTTGCTTTTTTGCTTCCAGTTTAACAGTTTGTTAAAAGGAAGGATCATGCATTTGGTGTTGACGACTCAGTGAGCTCCAGGAAGGTTCAGGGGACTGTCCTTGCTGCTTCATGTACGCACTCAGGTTGGTCAAGTTTTCTGCTGAGTGTTGTATAAACAAGGATGAGCTTCTGTCTTTGACATGGAGCTGTGGTGTCCAAGAGATGGCATGAAGAATTAGCTTTTTTATTCTTCTTAATAATATTTGAATCTGCAGTTATGACTGCAGACCAAAATCCACTGTCCTAGGTGCAGCACGTAGAAGGACATATCAGAATTCCTGTCCTGAAAGGTTCACAGAACCAGGTTTACTCTATGGTTGACATATCATAGTTGCTTGATATTGTTCCCCCTGCTCTCAGCTATGATGACACAACACAAACGAATGGAAGATCGAGCACCACTGGTACGTACTGGAGGTCATTTTAGGATGGCTGTCTGCTAGGCAAGTGAATAAAAAGAGGTGCTGCACAGTGATCCTGGTGGAGTTTGTACTGCATATGATGAAAGGGATAAGTCCCACTTTGTGTGGAGATGAGGTCATGTCTTTGAAATGCAGTGTGGTCAAATATAAAGCAGAGAAAGATTTTTTTCTCTTTGGCATGTATAAAGAAAGGCTGTTATGATAGTATTCATTTCACATTTGCACAGAGAGGAAATTAGAGTTGTGGTCAGCAGAAGTCGGCTGGAACAAGGGACCCTGCGAAAGTGTAACTGCAGGCTGCGACTGGGATCAGCTTGCACCTAAACCCTGAGCAAGTGCTACAGGCATACACATCTGAAAACAAATCTTTCCTACATCCAAGGATCAAGCGAAAAGGGAAGTGCAATTTGAGAGAAGTGCTAGCAACATGGAGAACTAAAAAGCTATTCTGCTTTGGGGACCTAATACTCTACTCACATACACAAATCTTATTTCCATTAAGTCTCCTTTGCAGAACTGTCATGTGAATTTAGCCGTTCAGGTACAAAATAATTCATCATCATTACCTTGGCAATTTATGGGGGAAAATCATGAAGTAGACAACTGATATTTTGCTCCTAATTTGAAAAATATGACATGGCATGAGTAAATAAGTAAAAGTTTCCCACACTGTATTCTCTTTGAGAAGAATTGTGCCAGATATCTATGGGTAGTTTGGGCTGTGGTTTTAGTGTTTCATTGACATCAGTACTAGTTGAAACCCGACTCTGTACCAAGATGTGCTTAATAGGAATAAAAGGTCTGTTATTCTAAATCAGATTAGTAGTCCAGCCAATGCGATATCCTGTCTCCAGCAGTGGCCAGCATCAAATGCTTCAGAGAAAGACACACAAACCCCCACGATGGACAGTCTTCTAATTTGCCAAGTTTCTACTGCTGCCAAGGCTGACGGAGAGTCTGGTTTATGCCCTGAAGCACAGAACTTCAAGTCCTTTATAGCCTTAATGGCAGAATAACCCATCAGTAACATGTGGGACCAATCGCCATTTTGCAAAAGAGCAGAGCTCTCTCTCAACGGCTGTTATTGCTGGGGTTGGAGACCACATCGACCCTGCTCACCAAGACTGGTATTAAAAGCTTTCAGTCCCTAGCTGTGCTCCAGCATTTTCCCTTTGAGGCAGGCTGCAAACAGGAGCATCCTCAGGAGAAGGAACACACCAACATGAAATTTCTTTTAAGGCAAGAACATCCCCTGCTTCTGATTTCTCTCCAGGTTTTCAGAGTATCCTGCAAAGGTGAAAGGCTCCTGAGACAAAGGGTTTAGTTCTCCTGGGTTTGGCTGTGGGACAGATCAGAATTCTTTCCCTCTCTGGCAGCCACAGAGGCAAGATATCCAGGGCAGCAAGGAACACACTGGGCTAGTCAACAGGATACTTTTAATACCTTTGTAGAAACATGTGGCCACTTTTTTTTAACTCTTACAGAGCCAAGTTTGCATTTAACTGCGTGTGACTCAGGTTGCTTGAATTCAGGCCCCTTGCAAGGGAGCGTTTAGGTGAAAAGCTGCCTTGGAGATGAAGGCTGGATCCTGCAGTGTGCTTGCTGCCCGCCGTGTGCTCCCATGCACTGTCAGTTTCTAGTGCTGAGCTCTGGAAAAACCTCTGATTTTGTGTTTTCAGATATGTTTTTGTACTAAACTGGTTCCTTTTCCTCTGGAAGAACATTGATTTTTGCCTGTTTGCTGCTTCTATGACAAGGCAAATGCAGCATGTGGGTCCTACCAGCTTCGTTGATACCAGTGGACTTATGGGAACAGCATTTAGCAGTCCTCACCTGCCTCAGGGCCAGCAGGAAGGCAATAAAACAACCTCTGAGGTTTTGTAGACTTTACAATACACACCACCGGCCATAATGATGGTTTGTTTATTTATTTACTTTTTAAGTTACTCATCAGACCAGTCTTACTGGAAAATAAAAATGCAGAGCTATTTAAAAGAACTCACATTGTTCCCCTGAATGCTCCAATATAAGTTTTTTTTTTCCTCCCTTCACATTTGCAATACCTCTGTACAAATAAATGCAAGTCTATAGGAAACAACCAAGTGATCCAGAGTGCCAGAGGTTATTCCTGGCCTTCTTGACGCAACTAAACCAGGCAGGAACCGCGCTCTGCCAATCTCACAGGCGTAGCAGAGATATGACATAGTGGTATTACAGTTACTGATGTCATAAATTATGTCAGGGAACTCCTAAGAGCAAGGCTGAACATTGATAGAGGAGGGTACAAAGGTACAAGACTAACACAAATGAGAAGAAGAAATCCCTGGGCCTGTTTTAGCGAGTGCTCAAATCACCAGTGTTCTGATGTGGCTTAACTACCTAGGAATTAGCAGATACATTTGTCCAGTCTGTAAACAAAAATAACCCTAAAGTAATTGGAAAAAGTTATTCATTTTATAACAGATAAGAAACAGGAAGGAGAAGTTTTAGGAGAGAAACATCCATCCTGGATCAGCTTCCTGACAAGGAGGAACTAAGGGAAACATCAAAATAATTCTTGAACTCTGAACTTGAGACCTGAATTTAGCAAAGGATTTACAAAGCACAGCAGTAAAATACTCTTTAATATCAGGAAATCAAATATGTAGCAATTCGAAAGTCCTGTGCAACTAGTCATATGGGCTGTGGTGGCAAATATTACTAAAATTTGCCAGAGAAGAGGGAAGCTGAAGATCCCCCAACATGCCACGTCAGATTAAATGATAGCTCTGCAGAAAAAGTAACAGGAATCTGTGACTGTGGGGAATGGCTGTTGCAAAACCCAACGTTGCAAAATAAATTGTCTAGAAAATAACTAAAGAAAAATACATAGTTAATATTCAAGAGAGGACAGTAAAAGAGCACTCTCAGTCCAACCAAGGATGCAGAAGGAAAATGGCTTTGTAAAACTGTTAAACACAAGAGCTAAAGCTCGAATTGCTTGTTGATGCTACCAGAGTCCTGGCCTTCCTTTGTGCCTTGCAGGAGCCGCTGCAGCCCCAGACGGAGTGAACTCCTTTAGCTGCGCAGAGCCAGACTCAGCGGGACCCTGGAGTCCTGGCTGCCTTTTATCAGCCCTCTGTCCTGCTGACTACAGCAGAATCTTTTTTACATTATGAGCCAGCTAGGTTCATTTTTATATATATATGTATTTACTGTAAGGGTCTCCAGTGGTAATCTAAACATTCATGAGCTCTCATTATAGCTCAAATTTAGTATTTATAAAATTAGTGCTAAAAATACTGAATTGAAGTAAGAAATTGTTCTTGCTCATTTGATTTTCGTGTCTGTTATCTACACTATAACACTTCAGGTTTTTGTAATTTAAGGATCTTCACATGTCTATAATTTAAGGCTGATAGTTATATGCATATGCACGTGTATATATGCACAAATATATGTTTATATAGGCTCTAAACCTATATGCTCACATACGTATTAGTTCTCTGAACATTTTTTAAATTAACTGTAGCACTCAGATAGATTACACTCAAATTTGATTGTATGCTACTTGAACGGAAACAAAAACCCATCTCAGAATTTGTACTGAGGAAATAATTGTTGTTTACATACATTATGTCAATGCAATATAACATTTAGTCTGCCTTATTTTCTATCATTCATTACTCTCCAAACAAGAAATAATATCTGAATGAGCCAGTGTCTAGAAATGCTATTTTTAATTGGCTGAAGATATTGCCTGACCTCTGGTAACTGGTTACTGTTGTTGGGCAGACTGTCCATGAGTGGTGGGTGGCTCTTTGTTTAAACATAACGGCACAATAATCTCATGTCATCTATAGGATATGGAGACACCACAGTTTTGTGTTTCTTTTACTTTCTTACTATACATGCGAGGCACAATCAACAAAGACTTCCTGAGGATGAATGTTGTCAGTATATGAAACACTGAATAACTGCTTTTTGTTTTACTGAATGGTCCTCTTTCTTTCAGATTTAAAGGGGAAAAAACAGAAAAAAATAGCTCTGGGGAATGAAGTCTTGCATACAGGATTTACTTATTTATTTATTTATTTTTAAACAGGGAAGCTTTTGGCTGCATTGAGATCTTATATTAATTTTATATGAATTTGACTCCATTGATGTAATCTGAATTATTCCTGGTTTACAATAAGCTGAGAGAAGGACTGGGCAAATTAATAAGAGTCTGAATTCCATGTTGCTTCCAAGCTCACAGTCACTTGGGTCCTGAATGCTGCCAGTGTTGAGATTGATTTTTTTCTCTATTTTCACTTCTGCTCATCATAACTATAAAACCCAAGAGGATCTGATTTAATTCTAGCCTCCCTTTCTCCTTCCAGTCCCAAGGCCTATGTGGATAGTAATAGGTGCTTGTGTAGTATAGGCGATTACTCCCAAAATAGCCAGCACTGAAATTCATCTAATCGGTTTACTGTCAGCAAGAGTCTTGCTAAAGACAGCAACAGAGCAATGGAGTCTGAAAAACTGAGTGGACAGGTTTTGCCATGTTTAAGTTTGTTCCACATATGTGTAGTTGCCGTTAAAGAGCTTTATTAGTTTTTATTAATTTTAGTTGTATTAATTTATTAAAACAATTTTAGATAAAAATTAAATGAAGGGAGAATTTGTCAGACATCAGTCTCACTGCTCACGTTGCGTCTGTCATTGGCAATGGGCTGGTGTCTTGGGTGCCAGCTGCAGGCACAATAAATGAATGAGAAACAATAGTGTCAATGTTTGTCCATGTGCAAAAACTTATGGCACATTTTCAGATTCCCTTTATCAGACACTAAGGGTGGGATTCAACTCATCTAAATTTAGTCCTCAAAAAATATTTGACATCTTATCTAAGCTACTTGTCCGGCCTCCATCTGTAATCAGTGGAGCAAGGTACATCCACCACCTTGGCCTCTTACATGAGGCACTTTTACTTCACTCCACTGACTATTAAAAAAGCCTGCACAAAGCCTATTCAGACTAGATGCTTAATTTTTATACATCTGAAGATAAACATGGCGAATCTCTCTGCAATCTCTTTCACTTCTCCCCACCAACGTGGTGTTTTCAGTTCCACACACCGCTTAGCTGGAAAGGTAACCAGGATTTGTTGCTAAGGGATGTTCCACACCAACCCACGCCGACCTTGGCATTGTTCATGCTCCGGAGTGCTGAGATCCCACACCAGGGATGCTGCAAACATCTGTGCAGGACCTTCAGCATGAAAGTGGTACCGCTGTGGCTGGAGTCAGTGGGCACAGGCTGAGTGAATTGCTTAACAGCAAGCAGAACTGGTTACGTACTTAAGCAGGTGCATAAACTTTGGCAGGATCAAGGCTCAAATAATAATCACCTCGAGGCAAGAAAATGTTCTTCTTTTGTTTCCTTTGCAGCACAAAACTTGCTATTGTCACTTAATTAACACGGTTTTCAAGCTGATGAATGATGAAGTAATTTTGGAAGCGTTACAATCATGGCATCACTTAAAACACCTCAGTGCTCTCCTGAGAGAGGTGAGCAGGTTGTAGGCTGGCTGTTCCACTAAATGAGGCTGCTCAGTGATCACAGCGTGTGCTCTGGCGTCTGCTCTGTCAAGTCCTTGGGGTGCAGCTTGGCTGCTAGTAAACTGGATGGGCAGAGTCCTACTGCCCAGCTGAGCATTGCATGAGGTCTGAAAACCTTTCATTTTTCCAGAAGGATCCTTATATAGGACACTGAGGACACAATGAGGGTACTGATGGTTAAAGGCTTGTTGAAGGAAAATGAGAAGAGGATGTGAAAGCTTGGAGAAAACATGCATAGATCTCTTTTTCTTCATAGCTTTAATATGTATGTATGTAATATGTATCCTTTCTAGTTCACTGTTGCAGACTTCTTTGTAAATGCAGCAAGAGTTAGTTTAAGCAGAGACTGGTTACACGGAATATTACAGAGTATTTTCAAGAGTATTAAAAATGCTACCAAACAAAGATCTTGTTCAATTTCCCTGCCCTTTCTGTGACAAATGACTGCAGTAAAAGTGAACTCTCGCTTTTCCTTATTTATTAAAACACCTTTTCCCTTTGTATGAAAAACTAATTTTCCCGTGATTTAGAAAGTGCATAAGTGGCAGTTGAAAAAGCGGAAGAAAGCTATACATTAGAGTGGAGCAACAGGGCAAGTACTGGAAAACAAAAAGCTATTCAGTATTTTTTTTTGCCTAAAAGAAAAAGAATGAAAACTGTCATCAGACTGAATTGTTCTATTCCTGATTACTGTGTGTAGCATGATGAAACAAAAAATGCATTTCCATTTTAGCCTTTGCAGGCAACATATGCCCTAAAACCTTTTGATAAAGAACTGATTTTCAAAGCAGCACATTTCTGTAGGCAGTCAGTGATCCAGCAGAGCTCTCATGCTGCTTTGACTTTTCCAGCTCCCAAGAGTATCAGACCTTTACAATCCTTTCTAGGATCTCAACAAATTTAATAATAGAGGCAAACTTCTCTGTAGATTGATTTTGGATTTACAAGGCTCCTGGCTGCTTGCTTGCATAGATGTAACCAACAGGCAGAATCTACACATCAGTTGTGAAAAAAACCCTTATTTAGACAAAATAGATTTTACGCGTCAGCCTCTCCACAACTGAGTCTGGCTCTTGGCCATAAAATTTCTTCAGGAAGGAACTGGTCTTAAATAAGTCAGTTTAAATAAGATCAGCAAAACCATCCCCAGTAATACCATCTGGTGACTCTTAATCACATCCGAGCCTAGAATGTTGCAAATATGAGTCAGGTTAAAAAAGACATGAGAAAAACAGTGTAAGCGTGGAAACGCAGGAGTATTAAGTTAGAGTAGCTCTCAGCCTGCAGGAAGGAGAAGAGCAATAAAGAGGAATACGTACCTAAGCAATTCATAAACTCAGGGACTAAGGTAATACATTCTTGTAAAAAACGCAGACATTTGCTAACACTACCCTCCCCATTCTGATGTCTGGTTTTGGCTTAGTTCTTATGTACTGCCGAGGTACCAATACAAGTACAGAGTTGAAAGATTAGCACAGAGCTGAGCATCATGTGTTTACCGTAGTCTCACCAGCACGGAACGGTCACTTCCCTGCCCGGTGAGCTGTGGCAGCAGTGTGTGCTCTCCTGAAATTGCGCAAGAACCCATGAGAGTGACCATTGCATTCTCTGTATTTTCTAAACCACTGGCTATATTTTGTAGAATTTGAGTTTTTATATATGAAGTGGTAAGCTTTTTTCTTTTCCATGTTTGTTTTTCCTTTTCTGCAGTTGAAACCTTAAATAAACAACAGTCTGTAGTAACTTGTATCAAGAGCAACAAAGAGGAAGGGTGGGCAACACAGAACGCTGTACTGGTTTGAAGAAACACATTGTTTGAACATTTTGCTTATAAGTTCTTTTGCAAAGCGCTTGTTTTTTGCTGCTGGCATGCACTGTTAGATTCAGTTTCACTTCACTGATTGCAATGCCATTCCCTCTCAGTAAAGAGCATCTGAGTGATGCATCACAGGATCACTGTATCAGAGAATGCTGACAAATAAATGAATGTGCTGATTTCTTCAGCATTTAAGCCTTTCATTCAATCCTCTAATCTAAAGACAGGTGTTTTCTTAAAATGGATTCGCATGCTAGTGAATACAAATAAGCACTTAAAATGTTGTTAGACACAAGTTCTCTATAGACTCAGAAATTATGAGAAAAAATTAAAAAGGTGAGAGTGGTTTTCCCATTTCAAAAATATTTTCATGTTAGTTTAACAGGATTTGATGTGATGTTTTACAAGTTTATGAACAAGTATCTGAATAGTTTGGGCAGCATGTGCTTAATCTTGTCCTGAATATTTTGTTGGCATTAAGCAGCTAGAGAAGTGTGCATCTGTCTCTTCATCGCCGACATCCATTCTCATACTCTTTCTTTCCTTCTTCTGGAAAAGTATTTTAGCACATGCTTAATCCCAGGAACATCACTAATCCCAGGCTGTTTGTGTGTGGAAACTAAGCACATCCTGCAGTATTTTGTTGGTCTGTGCTGAGACTATGGGGGATCCGTCCTCTTGTGGGAAAGCCTGTACCGTGTGTGCTGTGGCATGGGGCTGACTCCTGCTGACCAAGGGTGGGGAGAAGACATCCTCTCCTTGTGGGCATGAGGCAGCCCTCGAGTCATGAACACCATGACCTTGGAGATCAGGCTTGAAGCACCTGCTGTGGCAACTAAATTCAGGAGATCAGTGAGCTGTTCAGGTGGTCTGGTCTAAATGTCAGGATCAGGTGGTTGGCTTAAGTCCATCTTAGATGTTTCAGCATAGTTTCTGTTTGTGAGGTCTGCAGTGTGGCAGGTCTGGGTGCAGCCCTGGCTTCTCTCTCTCATTTCCAGACCAAGTCTTGGCTTCATAGCTGTGGAGAACAGGGACTCTGAATCACTCCTTGCCCTTCTCTCTCACAGTAGGTGACCAGATCTGTTGGAAGGCCCCTGGGGACAGTCTCTTCCCACTGGGGACCTTGTCTCACTGTCAGGGAATTTGTGTAAGGCGGTGCAATGTGTGATGGATGCTCTTGTCATGTATTGATCAGAAAATTCCTCCTGAAAGAGTCCGGACATCGACTTCTGCTGGGGAACAGCAGCTTTTGGAGAAGCCAAAGATAAGTACTGATCTGATAGATGAACACAGAAAAAATATATATCAAAATACATATTTATAAAAGTATATGTGTGTGTGTACATGAATAAAGTCAATTGTTTCTTATTCCCTGAATCCCCTGCCTGTGAGTGCTATTATGTGGTGCCTGGCCCTCTATGTATTTTGGGTTGATGTAGAAGTAATTGGCATGTTTGGTGGGATCTAGTGAAGAACATTTGGGGTATTTTAGTTAAGAATCCAAAGCAATCTGGGGCCCCAGAGAAGTTTTATGGGTACTCTCACTCATATGGAATCGGATATATATGTGCAAATAAAGAGGGGAAGGATACAGTTACTTTTATGATTGGTTCAGCTTGACAAGGTACGGCAACAGAGAGTTTCTTTGTCGTTGTACAAGATGGATTTGTTGTTCTTCATGCACTTTTGTGAGCAAATGAATGTGTTAAATTAGGTCCTGTAGAGACTTGTTGGCAATTTTAAACACATGGCATAATGAAGCTTGTTTCCAACTCTGCAGGGATAGCTCCTTTTGTTAATCTACCAAATTAAGTATTGGGTAGGCTTGTTTCATTCGCAAATGGGAGAGGAGACACCAAGAGGCCTATTCTTTTACCCTCCTGCTCTCAGCTCTGAGATCACCCTCCCTTCCCCAAGGGGGAACCAGAATTCTCTTTTCTGAGGGGTCAGTACTGACCTAAGTATCTGCCTCAAATCAAGCACTTCCCTTATAAAATAATGACGTACATTTGAAACGAAACAAAACAAAAGAAGCCAGAAGAAAGCTCCATCTGTTAATTTCTTAACAGGTTTCACATTTGTTGAAGGCATGCTGGTCAAAAAAAACGACCCCAACAACATAATCTCATGGAGATTATCAGTTCCCCAATTATCCCCAGTTATCAGATATCAGTTCCCCAATTCAGAAAGAAGTCTTCTACAGCAGCTTTGAACTCTTAGGAGTGGATTCCCCTCAAAGCTGTGTGAGAGGTTGGTGTTTACCTTAAGATTCAAATGAGGTACATAGAAAAGCAAGAGCAGAGGGCAAGTCATCCCATCTATACTGGCAGCTGTCTTCAGAGGGGTGAACTGTATTTCGGCAACCCATCTGTCCTCTGACCAGACAGGCAGCCAACATTACTATCTCGGATTAGATGCCTGACTCCTGAAAAGATAAATTTAGGTGATAGGAATCCCAACCTTAATTTTTTAATCTGAAGACAAACTGAGGGGCCTGGGGTCCCCCAACAGAGTCTATTGTTCCTTTTACAAAAAAAACCAAGCACTTCATATTGTGCCAGATCAATTTCAAAAAGTGGTTGTCTCTTCAGCTGAGATGTGGTACCTTAGTATTACTGCTGCCAGAGCATTCCTGCTCTGTTGATGTGAAAAGAGAGAAAAAAACCCCTCTAGCTGCATGCTGAGCAGTAAGGAGCCTCAGGCTGAGAACAAGAGTACTCAAGTGATTTTGGCCAGTACATCTGAATAAAACAACCTGGATAATATTAGAACAACAAAACACTTCACTCTCTTAGAACAACAAACCACTTTTACGCATAGTAGCAAAGCAATCCTTGCTAGAGCACAGTGATACCTCAACAAGGCATCCATGCCCAACCTTCCCAGCATTAGCCACTGGAAATGCCCACACTACCAATGTGCTTTTACTTGTACATTATGAAAATAATGGTCTCAGCTATACACAAAGAAGTCAGTGGTAAGGCAATGGTACAGAGCCCTGGGCAGCTTGTGTATGCCATATAGCAAAAGCTGTCAGGAGCTAAAATACTCTGCTTGAAAATAAGGACAGCAATAAACACTCAAAAGCCACTTCTGGAACCAGTGTATTTACTGCTCCTCACTTTGAAACCAGAAAGTGCCTGTGCTTTTTAAAAATCTAAACACACACAAAGCAGAAAATGTAATCACTTCATTTTGTAATGAGACCCAGGCACCGGAACCTGTGAGGATTTTCTCCCCGATGTTGAACTCCACATTTCACACCCAGAGAAGCCACATGCTGGCTTGGGCTCCCAGCACCACTCCTAAATGCCTTCCGGCTTGGAGAGGAGAAAACCTTCTCTGGTTACCTTCAGGCTTGTCCTTGGAGTGCAGGAGGAGAGGGAAAGGACAAAGCTGTCTTGGCACCAGGAAAAAGCACAATGCCTGAGCCCCTTGCTAGACAGTGAATGCACAGCACTACAGCTGATGCTGGGATTTCCATTTGCCAAAATATAAGTGCCTGCAAAACCATTCCTCTCCCTGGAGACACCAGCAGAAGGTCCATTGCTGTTCCTACGCTCCTTCAGGAATGCTCTATAAAACAGAGAAGGCAGCAGCGGTCAGAGCAAATATTACCAGTCCCACTCTCTGCTGCATGCTACTGCTCTGCTCCGGCTTTTAGAGCACAATGAAAATTGTCTGTCCCTACTGGTGGATGCAGCAAAAGTCATAAATTTGATGGAGGGTAAAGAACAAAAAAATAGCAGTACCCAGATACAGATCCCTGCAGGCACAATGCTTGCTAGAGACGTGACTGTGAGTAGCTGTTCTCCCTGGTTATGCCCAAAGCACATAAAGTTCTCTTCTGTGAAAACACCACTGGTTTGTTTGATTTGTTGACAGCTGGCTCAAAGCATGATTATCTCTATCTGGATGGACTTACTGGTGTGCGAGTCTTCACACCTCCAGCCAGGAGCCCAAATACCCTCATCTTTCCCCTAATCCCTTCGAACACATCAGTGGCAGAGAGGAGAGAAACAACTACTTTCAGAAGAAGAATTGAGATAAACCCAAAGGTGAATGCCGGTTTAGTGTGGGCAGTATTTCACACAGAGTGGGGAAGAAAATGATCCTAAAGGCCTACAAAATTCCTGTGGCAGTAATCTCAGCTGCGGGAAGCACCCACGTGTTTTGGAGTGACTCCCTGCCTTTGTCAGAGCTGGACCTCACTGAGAAAAACAAATTACTTTTTTACTCCAGGAGCATCCTGCCCCGATACCAACATCTTCACAGAGAAACGGTCCTCACTTGGCTTTTATCTTTGTATGTGGTATGTCTTGTGCACAGAGGCAAAAGATACAGCCACAAGGCAGAAAAACGCCAACATAGTGAGGTGCTGCATGAGAGCACCCAACGTGGGGTTGCTCCGTTACCCACGCAAAGGAGGCGCCAGGCTGTCCTGGCTGCCAGAGCCAGGAAGGGTAGCCAGGCCAAGGCCGTAGAGAATGTCCAGGCTGAAGCAAGGGTAAACAGCCATGCAAACACAGCAACAAACTCTGAGCTCTTTGCTCAAAGTCATTCCCCCTCCTTCAGCATCACCAGCTCCTTCCATGTCACTGTGTGCCTTGTTTGCAATGAGGAGGAAGGGAAGCTGGCGGAGGTGATTTCCTTACACTTCTGGAACCTTTCTAGCCTGAACAAAAGAGTTATTACTTCTGACATTGGATTCCTGTGTCTGATGAAACCCTGACTTCTCTAACTTGAATAAGTAGTTTAATTCACAGCAGAGCTAATTTCAGTTGGTGGTGTTGAACTGTTGTCATCACGGCATCGTTCAACACAGGATAGGAAGGTAACCAGGAAAAACAGAAATTGATAATGCTTTCATATGGCCTTTCTAGAAGAGTGTGAATAAAAAAAAGCTGTTACTGCAGAGGAAATATTGCAATGTCTGTATGGAAAGGATTCATGCTGCCATTTGCTCTCTGGTTCATTATATTCACTTTCCACCACCAATACCTCTTTACCATAAGACAGTAACTTTTCAGAAACCTTTTCTCCATTGATGTTTCACCTCTATTTCATTGGCTCAGATGACTTGCAGTGAACTGGATAACATTTAGTCAAAGGAAACATCAAACATTCTTTTCTTCGACAGAAAACTTAAAAGCAAACCAACAAAAACCTATACGAAATATATATAACTATATATTTCGTATAGGTTTTTGTTGGTTTGCTTTTAATACTAATACTAATGTATTATCATATGTTCTTAATTTTGTTGGGCAACTAAATGACAGGGATCATAAAAGAAGACATTATATAAATCCCATGTGAACATATGGCATTTTTTTTCCTTTCCGAGATTGCAGGCTAAACCTGTGCAATCCCATTAATGAAATGAGCCTTGTTGTTTGAGCAGTAGCACTTAATGGCAGTTGTCAGTCATCACTAGGTGCCACACTCAAGGCACATCTTGATGTATCTGTGACAGATTAGATATTGTCTGGAGAGGGTTATGCGGGAGCTGTAAGAAAGCCCTAGCTGAGAGGAAATGAGGATTAAGAAAAAGAGCGAGGAAATCAGACACAGCTTTTCCAGCCCCTGCTCTCTGGAGCAGATGATCCTTCTGCTCAGGTATGAGCTGTGTGTGTCTGAAGCTAATGCCTGAATGGGAGTTGGCTGCCGCCGTGATTTAACTTCAGTCACCCGGAGACACAAATCACAGCTTTGTTGTGCTCAGACCTGGGCAGATGGAAACTGTCTCTTGCCCCCAAATAGTTTTCAGTTTAATAGGTTTTTCCTTCCCATTCTTTATACTCTTTTACACTGAGGGCAAATGTAATCAGCACAGCTATGCTGCCTGAGGCAGAAAGAGACCAAAATAATTTGACATTTGTGATTTCCATCATCAGAAGCGAGAGGCAGCAGAGGAATGCTGGGATGCTGCTGCCTGGTCCTTGTGCCCTGGCAGGAACCTGTTTGGTGCCAGTAGAAATCAGGGGCTGGTGCAGGACCCTGCTCCCACCACTGGGCTCCTGCTGTCAGAGACCCTGAAAGCATCCCTGTGGCTCCCAGTGCAGGTGTGCTACAGGGAATGCCTCCCAAGTAGCTCTTTGCCTCACTTGTCCTTGTAAATTGGCTGTGTGGAAACTGAAGAGATGCAGGGCTTAGCTCAGGAGTCTACACACAGGCTGCTCTCACAAAGACATGCTCTGTATCCGTGCATGACCACAGACTGAGCCCGTCAACCAGAGAAAAGGCTTTTCATGCATTTCTAGTAATAGCCTCAAGGTCATTCTACATAGGTAGAGGCAGCAGGGGATAGGATTTGGAGCCTCTGCTGCAGAAGTCCTTCATCTTTTTTCAGCCAAAGGTCAAACGAGACCGGAGAGAGAGAAAGACAAATGGGACACCAGCCCCAGGAGACCTGAGACAGGAGGCCAGCAGAGGCTTGTGGAGACAGCAGGTCATAGCACAGGTAACACTGCTCACTTAAAGTTCAGTAATAAAACAGCCATGCTATGGGGCCCATAAAACTGCTCCCTGCTGCCTTGCTGGGATGGCAATGATGATAAATGACACTGGCTCCGCTCTGCAGGATGCCCGACCCCAGGATCACTGCCTGCTCCCAGGTACCGCTGACACCTCCCAGCAAACAGGAGGCCCCAGGGGGCTGCAGCCAGCATCTGCCACAGTGAGCTGCTCCCCCGGGACCAGCCCTCTGCTTACAGCAGCTTTCTTCTCCTGTGAAGTCAAGACACTCCAGGAAGATTCATAAAGTGCAAACACACCCAACTTAATACCTTCACTCTTGACCTTCATGTCCAGAAAAGCAGATATGAACAGACACGCTACAGAACATTAAAAATAATGTAAAAAGAAAGTAAATAAATGACTTAGGATTGTGGAGGAAACAAGAGAAAATGCAAGGTTTTAAGTTAATTAGCCCTTGAACCGTCAGGCCCAATTACTTCCAGCAGGGTCTGACATTTCGAAGATTAATTAGGGAGTTAGCTGTCATGTCTCACAAAGGACCATCATTACGCCAGAGGAGATCTACCTGCGCTCTGCACACAATGTCTTGAAATTTTGCAATGTGAAATTGTATCCAAAAGCTAATTGGGGACCTTCAGTAAAAGCTTTCTGATTATTATATTCATTTTGAGGAATGCACCGTATTTATATGCTGAAATACAACTGTCTGCTTTGAAAAAAATGTTTAACTCATTGGATGATGATTTTAAACACTTGTAGTTCCCAGACAAAAGGCCTTTATATTTCTCTGCTTCTTTTGCAACACTCTTGTTACATCTAGTATAGATTATACTATACTGCTGTACCAGTATATATCAATTATTCCGCACATTTGCTCCCAAACAGATCTGTGTGTAGCACTATGTACCTATCCCTGAAATCAGCCTCCCAAAATGTTTCTGAGCAGCAGAAATGCAGCTTCCCCAATGTGGGTCAGCAGCAAAAGCAAGCCCTGTCCTGGGCTGGACTGGCAAGGGCACGGTGGGCAGAGCAGAGGATGGGATTTCTGCACTCTTCTCTGCAGTTCATGGCCCTTGTCCAGTCTGATGTCCCCAGGTCTAGACACACACTGGAACATGGGAAAGGGTTCAGCAGGAGGGGCTGCCATGGTGCTTAGCAAGTTGGAAAATACAATCTAAGGCCCTGCTTTCAGGCAAAGGTCACATCAGCAAAATTCCAGAAGCTGCTTCCAGCCTGACCTTTTCTAGGATGATAACATTTTTAACCCTTTGCTCTTCTCCAGGACAAACCATCTCTCTGCAGGCCTGGAGGAAGAGGCAATGCACTGAGTTTTCTGCTCCAAGGAGCAGCTCTCTCTGCAGCAGTGAACTAGAACTGTACCTGCGAGCTTGTCCGTGTTGTACCATTAAAAATGTTGTTGTAAGCACCTTAGCAGATAAAAAACTCTCCCTGCCTCGGAACAACAGAAGTGTAAAGCGCCAACATAGTGAATCATGGAAAGGGTCTGTTGGAAAAATGGAAGAAAAAAAGGAAAAGGAAATTAAATCCTGTGAAATCCTGTTTTAGACACAAAATGGTTTCTGGCTTATAGCCATCTGGATATTTTTAACATGTCCATCAATACAGTCTCTGTGCACAGCAACTGACTGATCTGTGACTCTATATTTGTGTTTCTATCTCTCCCCCCGTGACCAAAGGGTGTGCTTGAAAGAATAATTTGGTCAGAACTAGTTTTATTTTTCTTTATCATCAGGGGATACTTATCACATAAAAGCTAAGCTGTGGAGAGGTGGGACCCTCGGGAGGTGTTTTTTTTGGTGGTCCTTTTGATGGTCATTTGAGGGGGGAGTGTCCATGGCCATGACAGAGCTGTGCACAATGGCCAACCAACCTCCTGCACCAGCACCCTCAGCCCTGGCACAGAGAGCTCCAGAGCTGCCGGTGAACATGCTGCCCAACCCTTTCCACCAAGATAGGAGTCAACGATAAGCTATCTGATCTCACCCAGCTGAGGTACATGCCTGCAAGCCCGTGTAGCTGCTCTCCTATCAGTGCTGTAACTACCTGTTCCCACATGCATGCAGTGCCTGGAGCGTGGCTGGCCAAGCCTTTGTGATCCCACCAGGATCCCAAAGCCTTCACGCAGCCATGAGGCACCAGAGATGTCTGGGGAGCCTTGTGTGTGTGTGCACACAAGTGTGCTGGGGGATCCCTGAGAGTGGGTGTCAGGAGCTCCCCCAGCTCCCTTGAGTCAGGCTGACTCTCCCTGATCTGGCGTCTAGCTGGAAACAAGGTCCCTCATCCGATACTGCAGGAATTGATCCTTTCTGTGATTATCTTAACATACAAAGGGATAAGACAGCAGAAGAAATAGTTATTCCCAATTCAAAGGCAAGGTCCTGAGGAGGTTAAGGCCAGGACCCATCCTATCCATCTTCAGCCTTCTCAAAATTTGGTAGCAAAAGCCAAGGCAGGAGCCTCTCTTTTAAAATGTTCTTTTTAGTAGGTTCCTCCAGAGATGACTTCATCTCATCCCAAAGCAGGTGAGACAATTCACCCACCATCAGCTGCAGGGAGAACATATACAACCACCCTTAGGGAGGCCTGTGGTATTTGTGGGGCCTGGCCCCAGAGCTCTCACTTTCTTCTCTGAGTGACCTGTTCAAGGTCATACAGAGTTGGCAACCAGACCAGGAAATTACGTGCCCCAACCACAAGCCTCTTTTTTTTTTTTTTTTTCTCTCATGCTTTCCTAACCATTTTCAAGCCTACCAGGAACAGATCAGCAAAAAGAAAATTCCTGAGATTCCAAATGCCTTCTAATCTTCTGTGCTATCAATGCCATAGTCATAAATACCCACTGGAGCCAACCCAAGGCTGGTTTTCCATTTCATCTTTCAAGATTTTTTTTTTGAAGCCAAGAGAAAAACTAGTTCCTCTACAGACAACAGTTAATCATTAATAGTATGTGCAAAACATTACATACTTGACCCTTTGACGTTGTGGAAGAAGCGTGTCAGTGGAGATGACAGGATTTATTGGCTTATGCTTCTGGACAAACCTGCCTCACTGTGGGAAGGGAAGATTTGAAATCTTTATCACCTGAGCTTAGTAAGAATGTTGCATTTGAAAGAGAGTAATTGGGTACTTTAAGGCTGCTAGCTTGTAGCCACTTCAGTAATTCTGCCTAATAAATGCAAAGTCATTGATGCTTTATTCTTGATGTCCAGAATCTAACAGGGAAGTGCTTAGTCAGGCTTATTTTGCTGACTCACTGACTTTGCTTTTGGAGGCACAGACTGTCTTCCCTGGGCAACACTTTGCTCAGGCAGGGCTTCTGTGGTGCAGGGTGAAATGTAGGAGCTGACAGACAAGCAGGCTGTGATCAGCATCCAGCATTGTCCTCCGTCACCTCACAGGCACTTAGAGATGCTCCAGGAGAGGTGTGTTGCTGGGTCCACTTGGAGCCTGATCCAAGGCACTGAGTACTCTCAGCTTCTCAGATTTGGAGGATGTGAGGATGCTTGGCATATTGTACAGCCAGCCCTTTCTTGTCTGGGAATAAACGGGGCAGCATTCCTTCAATAGATTTTGCACAAACAGACCTTTCAGAGAAAATCATATTTTATAAGTTTATTTTCTAAATTTACCCATCAAGTGCTTTGCAGGTCTGGGCTAACCTATGCTTAAAAAATAAAAAAAGAGGAGCTTTGTTTTCCCTGGGCAGGGTGGTGCAAGTGGCAATGCTGCCTGGTCCTCTCCCCGTCTCCCTCCAGGGCCTGCCTCAGCACCAGGCGCACCTCTTGCTGCTTGGCCCGTGCACCTTACGTTGCACAGCCTTTGATTTCACTAGTGGTGTTATTATCTTAAACACTGGGGTGTGCAGACGTGGCACTGCGTGGGTGTTCTGCTGGCAGGCTGAGGAGTGGGATGTGTGGGTGGGAGCCAAAGCACAGCCAGCAGTGTCATGGGTCATCCCAATGGGAATGACTAACCCCTTGGGAAGCAGAGGTCCTTACACATGCCATCTCACGACACATGAGAGGGTACACTGTGTGCCTGGGTTTAGGGTGGAAATGCGGGAATGCTGGGCAGGAGGAGGGTGTCCCTGCTCAGGCAGCTCCACAGGCACTGTGAGGATCTGTCTCCCATTTCTTCTTCTGCCACAGGCTCTCTGTGAGCCCTTAATATACAGTTTTACATCGGTTGCAGCTGAGTTCCTGGTTGATCCCAGAAGCAGGAGCTGGAAATTACAATCCTCCTGCCCCGATGGATCTGCTGCCCACTCAGGCTCTTCTTCTGCCTTTTATGTCTGGCTATCTTAGCAGAAGGGAGCAATTTCAACAGCCACACAGTCCCTTCCAGGGTGACTTGCACTTTACAGGACACATCCAAGCAGATCGGTATGTCTTTGAGATGCCCTCAAGAGCCGTAAACCTTCTTATTCCTGCACAGCTGCACCAGCCGCGCTGGGAAGGGAAGATGGGCAGCACATCTGTGCCAGGGTCCCTCCTGTCCCGTGGGCACGATGGGTACACCTTCTCCAGAATCCCAAAGACCATGTGAACCACACAGTGTACCTTCTGGCCATCAGATCATTTTGGCTGGAGGCAGCCAGTGCTACCTAGGACTTCAATGTGCATCTGCCTGTGCATGACTTGCTCAAATGGACACAAGAAGTCAGGGTCAAAGCTGGGACTGAAGGTACACCTGCCTGCACTCTCATCTTGCCCCCGGAGAGCTTGGTTGTACCTCTTTCCTAAATGCTTTGGTCAGACTATGTTGTTAAAAACAGGGATGAGGTGAAAGAGGTGGGCTTGGGGTGGCAAATACAGTAATCCCAGAGTTAGGGAAGGTTTGACCCTGTTCAGTTTGCAATGCACCTTAGCACCTACAATTTTCCCAAAAACTACACAATGCACTGTGAACTGGCACACTCAGGCACAGTAAACCTGTTGCAGCTTCTTATTTGGAGCAAGCAGTTCTGAAAGAGCTATTACATGGGAAAGTGCATGCAGAAAATCTCCTGCAGCCAAGCTGCCAACCCTCCAGCAAGACTAGAAACTCTTGGGAGGGTTATACATGGGCCCCTTTCTATGGGGGACGATGAAAAAATCCCTGGCCACTCTTCCAGACTTCTTGGAAATGATCTTCACCTCGAAGGAGTGCTTTGGGCTGAACTTCACAGAGCTGAATGAGGGGGAGGGAGAGAGGGGGATGGCAGGGCCAGTGGAAGAGACAGCACCAAGCAGCCGGTGGTCACAATGTCACCGTGCTCTCCCACTGGGTCATAAATCACGTGTGTGTAACGGCGGAGTTCTGGAGCACAAGGCATCACCATTGGACTGCAGCATGGGATGGAGAGCAGGTGCCCACCGAGTGACTCCCATATGCTGTGCCAGCTGCCTGAACCCTCGCAGCAGGGTAGTGGGTGCTGCTGCCCACCACCCTGCTACTTTTCACAGGGATGTTGGGAGAGCTGAGTATCCTGAGTTCCTGGAGCTCTGGGAGTTGAGTGCCTGGCTCTGCCCTTGCTAGCACCCTCCTGGGACCAGGGTGGCACAGTGAAAAGGCAAAAGAGATGCTTCGTGCCTGGGCAGAGACTGGTTGATCTCAAGAGGAAGCATAAAAAATAATTTCTGGTTTAAAATATCCTCAAACAATTTCTTACTGTCTATTCTGGGTGGGTATTACTTTGATTAATGACAAGAGGCTCTTGCGTGGCAGGTGGAATAGCTGCTCAAAACAGCGAGAGGGAGTGTGTCCAGCCAAGACAGCTTTCTCCAGGGCAGCCAGGCCACAGCCTGTCCGCTCAGTGAAGGCAACCACTTCAGCTTTCTGTGAAACGTCGGCATCTCAGCCCTGACATCTGCTAAGACCTGTGTTGAGGACTGGAGGATGACAACAGCCAGGCTGCCCCAGCACACTGCATGCAGTACTAGAGATGGGCGGGCAGGTCAGCAACTCTGGAAACCACTGTTAATATAGCTGGCTGTTAATTTTGATGGAAAGATGCCTTGCATAAAGTCACAAGATAGAAAATTAAGGCAGAAGGGGGGCCATAAACCGTTTAATTGCTTGCATAACTCATCTGAGGAAGCTGCAAAGAAGAACTTGCTGTTCTTGGCCATTTGCCCCAGGGCTGTGTGCAGCCAGGGAAAGAAGAAGTGAAGGAAGAATCTCCAGCTTGGGTACCAGAGGGAAGCATGGTGTTGCTAGAAGAAGTCGAAGCCTAAGTCTGCAGTAACCAGGCCAAAAAGGTATGCAGTATGTAAAAGCCCCAAAGCAGCCCTGCCTAACTGTACATGCAACAGGAACATGTGGTGTCAAGGGGATCTGAGTTCATTGCCCAATTTCTCCTCTAACCTGGACAAGTCCCTTTACCTCTGTCTGACTGTGCTTTGTGTTGATCTGCTCAGATTTCAAAATCTCCTGACCCTCCCCACGCATTTGACACAGTGCCTAGGACTGCTGTAGTCCCACTAATAACAATCAAGTGGCAAGACCTTTTGCAATGTCCATCAGCCCTGACTGAGCAAGGAAAGCCCCTTATAACCTCCCACTCCTTGAAATGTTTTGTTTTGTACAGTTCTTGCTCTTAAGTAACTCCTCACCAGAGGAGTTACTCAACACCAGAGACCTGGGAAATCTGACTCTGAGCACAGGAGCTCCAGAAACATGATGCCTCAAATCCTGATGACCCACTTCATTGTGTCTTGGAAGTCAGACCATGTTTCTTTGCTAGAGGAAAGGTGGCTGTTGAAAAAAATCAGCTCTCAGTTATTATTTAGTTCCCACTAATTTAATTCCTCAGTGTTTTAACGGCTACTTTCTCCTCTGTCATCCTCCCCTTAGTTTGTCTAAATGAATGTCTGAAAGGACTCTTACTCCCTTTTGATTAATGTTAGTTCTCTCTGCTTATTAGGTGTCCTCATCTCTCCCAGTTTCTGAACAGTTTAGAATTCATTTAAAAGGAAATACAGTATTTTACTCAGTTTATAAATATATCTAGTGGTGCTGTACAGAATCACTCTGGATGCAAATAACGACTTTTACATCACTTTTTTTTAACATGTGTTCAATCCTTCTTCAGGACCCTGATTGTGACTGAGGAAATGATCCTGCCTCCACCACTCTGGCGCTGTACAACACTTATGTGAGTGTACATGGACAAAAAAAGCATGGGGATTGGTGAAGCATCTCTGCTGGTGCCCTGTAAAAGGTGTACACCAGGCCCTGGTGTACAATGCACTGTACGTGCAAGAGGCACTGGCTGTCCTGGAACCTGGAGGCTTCATCCACCTGGGCAGAGCCTGGTGGGCTCTGGCCAACAAGCTCCCACAGCTCCAGCGGGTTCTTTCCTGGCAGAGCCCCTGCCTGTCTCCCCACAGGTGCTGCCATGCTCCCTACAGAACAGAGCAGCCAAACCCCAGCACTGCTGTACAGGCTGAAAAATAAATAAATCCTGTCATGCAAACTAGGTGGAGGATGTGGAAAAACCCTGTCATAGCCAGTCTCCCTGGGACTGGTTTCTTCCTAGCCCAGCCATCACTCCATGGATGTCAGTGAGGCTATCCCAGCTCTGAGCAACCCCTCATGAGTGCAAAGAGGAATGAACATTTGGATTCCTCCAGATAAAAAAAAATTATAAGTAGAGATGAACAGAGCTGAACTGATGTGAACATACCATTCTTGCTACTGCTAACTAGGGAATAAATGGGGTTACTGCAGTCTCCTCCAACAGCTGTATCTGGGGTGCTAGAAGTCCTAGGGCCTGGATTTGACTGCAGGCTACCAGACCTGTTTATACCAGTTGTCAGGATAAAACTAGATTTAAATTGAGGAAAGATCTTGTGAGTGGGCAGGAGGCTCCTCTACCTGGGAGGCTGCTAGCTGGGAGGTGGCCACCAGCCCCAGGCAGAGGCTACCTGGGGGCATGGGGTGGTCTCTGGGGGTAGCCCTTGCTGCATCATCTGCTGCCACTTCTTTGCTCTCTCCCTCGGCACTTTTGTGGGCTGCACACCTCACTGAGGTTTGCCAGATGCAATGCCTCTCATCGCTGCTTCTTTTGGGCTTAGTCCCATTTGCTCCTGCTCGTTAGTGAGACCAGTGTGGCTTCGTGTCACAAACCAGCCAGCCCTGGCTGTGCTATATTATTTTCACTCAAGAGACTCATTTCTGACTTGGAGGAGAGACGTGACTGGAGTACAATTCCCAGGGCTAATCCTTCTGGATTTTTCTCTCTCCATGATAAGGAGATCAGTTGATTTTATTGTCTGACAGACGTTACAGGCATGATCAGCTTCAAGATCTGGTTTCAGCCAGCAGCTTATCTCGGGGATCCCTGTGGGCTGCCAACCCCAGGACAATGGCCGGTTGTTCAGTGCCATAAGCAGACATTGCTCCACTCCACAACCCCCTCATTGGAGAGGACACGGCCATAATGCACCAGCCTCTGCCTGGCAGTGACCACCACGTACCAGCAGCTCCAGACTGAAGCTCACCAAAGGGTTCCCAGCCTTCATGACTGCCCCGGGAAGCTCAGATACTTCACAGGACATCACACCCTGATGGTGAGAGATCTTTCCCTCTGCAGCCTGAATTGTTGTGGAGACAGGTAATAGGTTATTTTTCTCATGCCAGTGTTTACCTTAAATAGGCCTTCCTCCTCTCTCAGGCACTTGCAGACAGCAATGACAGCTCCTCTTGGCTTTTCTTTGGGTACACCACAAACTTCAAGTTTCTCCTTACAACATTCTCCATTTCCTTGGTCAACTGGTTTGCCCAGTACTGGTTCTTTGTGGGGCACTTTGCTTTTGTAACTAACAAGAGTGTTTGTGTAGCACTAGAGCACTGCCTGGATCTGCTCAGGCATTCGGAGATGCTGTGCTGTATCCGTCTTCCTTGCATGGTTTTTCTCATGGGCAGGGCCTTGTAATCCTGTAACTTGATTGTTATTATTGGCAAATGGGCCCCTGTGCAGGCCTTCAGGTGAGACACTGACAATCAGAGCTACTAGCCCTAAAATGTTCATCTTTCCAGGACAAGGAAATAGATCCTTCCTCATTTCCAAAGTCTTTCCCTACACTTCTCCTAAAAATATGTGAAAACGGATTTTTTTGGCCTGATTAGTCTCCTCTTGGAAATAAGTCAAGATGTATTCTACATCTTCTCCAGCATAAGCTCTGTTAAGTTATTCTAGGTTTTTATTTTGGTATTAATATGGACATGCTTGTCTCCAGGTCTGGTGCCATTTTCTCCCCCCTAGCTTAGTTCAACCTGCTCTGTATGTGGTGATCATCTTGAGAAAGGGTTTAAGCACAACTTAGGTTTCTGGCAAGTCTCTTAAATCATTTTGTCCCCAGTGTCCCACGAGGAATCAGGTCAGCCTTGAACCAAGGGAGGGCATCTATGGCACCAGCAACCCAGTCTGCTTGGAAGAAGCTCCAGGACCAACAAAAGCAGTTGTTAACTTTAGCATTGGGTATAGTGTGAAGGAGAACTCATCTAATGGAAACCCACTTCAACAACCTTATCTGCTGAGAAGGAGGCAAAATAACATACCTTTTATACTATCGGGGATTTTTTTTTTAATTACTAGAAAAAAACATGATTGAAGTTGTGAAGTGTCTTGGAATGAGTGGAAGAGCATTGAATGGAGTCAGAAAAAACTCATTGTTTGAAAGAATTGTTCCAGAATAAGCTCATGAGAGGAGAGGAAAAGGAGGTTAAAAAGAATCAGTGGCTGTGGTAGGGGTTTTTGTTGGTTTTCTTCGTTGTTGTTGTTGCTGTTTTTTGTTTGTTTGGGGTTTTTTTGTTTGTTTAGTGTTTTGTTTTGTTTTGTTTTGTTTTGTTTTGTTTTGGTTTGGTTTGGTTTGGTTTGGTTTGGTTTTTTCCTGGTAAGATCAGCATCTCATCCCCAGTAGCTAAATTATAAGGGAATTGTGTGAGACCCTCTACAGTTTCTGCTTCTCATACCTTTCATGATGGGAGCTTTTGGGAGAGTTTCACTTAGTGCTAGGTGAGCCCAACACCACCAGTGATCACTGGAACCAGGGCAGGGGGTCTTCTCAGGGTGAAGGTGGAGCAGACAGAAACCCTTTTGTCAGGACATGCCTGGCAGGCCGAAGAAAGCATCTCTGTTGTTATCTTTGCAGACCAAGATGTTTGTGGGACTGTGGATCTTGTATTTGGGGACTCAAATTCACTAAAATAAGGAGACAGTCTCATATTCAGCCAAAGTACCTGTTTCAGGACATCATGGAGGCACATGTTTTTCTTTTTGGAGTAACAGTCAAGAACTGGTTTTGGTGTAATTCTTCTGGAATAGCTGCATCTGCAAATTTTCACATATGGGCAAGTCCTTGCACTGTTGTAATTCTGTATTACACCATTAAGCAGAAGAGAATAAAACTAGATTCCACTATCAGTTTAAACAGGATGAGGGTCTGGTCTGTTGACAAGTGTCTTTGCTCAACACATTTTAAGGCCACTGGATTTGGTGCAGAGTTCTCCTGCAAAGATCAGGCACCTTGACCCCTCTCAACATGAGCATCTGAAAATAGAGCAACCTAAGCTGGGATTCACCTCATGCAGCATCATCCCTCATCCATAAGCCATTCTGTGTCTGTCTATGCTGAGCAGAGAAAAATGTGTTTGGGGAGAGTGTTGACTCAGTGACTAGGCACTGAACCTGGCTGCACAAGAAAACCAAACATTTGGCTGAGGCTTAAGTTAGCTTTCACATGGCGTAAGTTGAAGGAACCCAAAACCAACCACAGAAGTCATGCCTGAAAATCATGACTGTGGGTTTTAATCCAGGTGCCACTGCTGTGACCACCAGAGGCTCTATGGGAAGCACATAGACTCTTGGACAATGGGCCTAAGGAAAAAGAAACATGATGAAAAACTGAACATAACTGGCCTTTTCCTGGTTAAGTAGCCATGCTGATTACCCCAGCGCGGCGCTGTTGGCCTATTGGTATTTTAATTGGAGGGTCCCATGAGCACGTTGCACTTAGTGTATATTAAACACCCCAGCCAGGAATGCAGGCAACATAGACAGGAACACTCAAAGATGAAGTGCCTTTTAATGTGTTTTCCTGTTTAAACAAAACCATGTACTCACTAAACACAGCTAAGGAAAGAGGCAACAGCCCTTGGCAAGCAAGCCTATCTGCAGCGCGCTCTCCGTGAGTGTTTACTCAATGGGTTTGAAAAGTGCACCAAGTATATTGACATTACAATGCTGTGCTCATCATGTGTCGTGCAAAGCAAGAAGGAGGGCTGGAAATCTAATCACTGCCCCCAGAGTTACTGTAACGCAGGACATTGTGATTTCTTTGCAAATAGCTGACGTGCAGAGGAACTGGATTAATTTCCAGGCAAATTTAGAATGAAATTAGTTTCTGCCACCAATTAAAGATCCAATCACAAAGCAAACCCAGGTAAAAGTACTTAGAGGGGTGACAAGGACCTTGCATGGTGGCTTGCAAGCCCTGACTGTGTGTGGAGAGACATCACTACCTGGAAGAGACACTGTTGTTGATATGTAGCCCCCAAAACAGCATTGGGATGCCATTGGAGATCCAAAGGTCTGCCGAAGGCAGGACAGACACCCCACTCCCTCCCTTCTTGCACGGAGGCTTAAGAGTCTCCTCTAGCACACTCATATCATTCTGCTTTTGGGATAGATCTAGGTAAAGGCAGGACTGCCAACCACCAACATCTGGCCACTTCCTTTGTGTGATGAAGTTGAGATAAAATCCTGCTATTTAAAAAAGATCGTGTACACGGCATTCTCTTTATTTTGCTCTTTGGTGATGGTGCATGATCTCACTCTTCCCCTGAAACCAAAAAGCCAAAAGTTGAAGTGAAACTGAGATGCTCAGCTGGCCTCTGAGCGTGGGATCTGTGTGGAAGCGCAGCAAAACTAAGAGCTGAGAGGCACAGGGACCTTCTGAGCTCCAACCCATTGTGACAACCTGCTTTTCTAACAAGTCAATGCAAAACTCCCAGTTCCTTTGGGTACAGGTGGTCTGGGATTTCTCCCCAGCCCTGCATCCCTCCACAGCAGTGTGTGTGCCCTCCCAGTGCCCCAACACCTGGGCAGGAGCCTGGGGTGAGATCCCTGGAGAAGGGAAGATTGTGGCTTTGCTCATGAAAGACAGAGAAAACAGACAGTAGCTGCAGATGGAGCCAGCAAGGCCGTAAGGGAAAGCAAACACCCTGAGGACATCACTGCAGTGTCTGAGCTCCGGCAGCATGGCCGCATGGACACTCTGCACCTCCTCCATGCTAAGAGGGAATGAACATGCTTCACCTCCCCTGGATGCCACTTCATGTCCCATGCTGGCCAACCCTAGACACTCTCCTGGTTGCCCACAAAATCTTCATCCTGCTTGTAAACATGGAGGCTTTAAAACCATTGTGGTTAGGCATCTTTCACAAGCTTTTTGGAGCTTTTTGGATCTTCAGGATTGGATGTTTCAAGCTTTGCTCCCCCACATGTAGGAGAGAGAAGAAACCAGAGCAGAAAGTTGCAGTGCTGCTAAAGATGCATGACTGCAGTGTCTTGGTCCTTAACAAAAGTTCCAGACACTGGAACTCAAGATGAAATAATTCAGATTGACAATACTGTATTAAAAGCACTAAATACGTTTTCACTCTTATTATTCTATTATGTTCCTTTCTCTGTGACCGTACTTGTGATGACGAATCCTGCTGCTTAGGTACAGAAGCAGGCTTCGAAGCCAGAACTTGAACTAGGTTTTAGGGTTTTTTTTTCCTTTGGACAGAACTCTGCCTGTTTGGTTTGTCTCTTCCCACATTGAAAAGAAATAGTCTTAAACCAGGAAAGCTCTGTTTTTCCCTGAGTTCTTTTTCAATTCCAGTTTGTTTTGGCTCAGTGCCTCTTTATGCCATCCAAAGCATCACTCAGAATTCAAAGAACAGAAAAAGAGAAAACCATTCAATTAAAAAATGACATAAAATAAAAAGCGCTTTGGAGGGCAGATGTCAGAGCTGGGCAACGTTCTCACCCTCTGGCTCTTAGGAGTTTGTTAACCTTAAGGATTATTAACAGAAAATTCATTTCCTGTTCTTACACAGATTTCATCTGCAATTTGTTGGAGGTTGGGTTGGTTTTTTTCCCATTCTGAAAATGATTTCTTTTGTCTGTGTACACTAAGAAATTCCCATTGTATCTCCCAAGGAAAAGTAATATCTCTATTAAAAGATAAGCCATGGTGCTTACGCAGTCCCCGCCATGCACCAGGGTGGAGGGACTCCTTCTCTGGATGCTGTGCTCCATCCAGCACAAGGACTCCCTGGCTGCTCTGGAGCACATTATTTTTGCTAAACCTGATAAAATGTCTATTTAAGGGATCAGTATGCATATAGGCATTTTTCCAAAGCTGCTTCCTTCAGCACAGAGCAAATTAAATTCAGCGTCAGCCCCAGGTCTGCTTCCCTCAGGGCCCTTTGAAAACCCCAGCTTTTATGTCATGCCTCAGACTTGCAGCAGTTTACTGTAAAACTTAACAAGCTTAATTTGCTTGGTTTTCTTTCTTTTTTTTCCCCAGACCTAATTTGTCTTGGAGCACAGAGTCTTCACCATATCCCAAAAGAGTCTGTTTTGAGCAAAAATGTAGCAACATGATATGTACAGACACAACTCCTTTAAGTTGTTCTTCCATAAGGTCTGCTAAAAATCGTGCACGTTTAGTAAAATGAGGTAGGGAAGAATTCATCATGAGTTGGCCTGGTAGAGATTTCAGTGGGATTTGAGCAGGGGATGGTGGGCAATAACAGTTTAAGTGTGGGGTCATGGTTTTGGTAGCGTTAGGGTAACCATTGGGAGCTGGGGTAAGAGGAACTTGCACATCTCCAGTCAAAATCACCCCATGAGCAAAGAGGGGGAGAAAGGATATAAACCCCAAGCACCACTGGGGCCACCACAGCAGAGGTGGGAGCAGGCAGGGGTTTGGAGATGAGCATCTCCTCACACTGAGCTTGTGGCTCCATTTGTACTGGGGTGCACGAGAAGTTTATGAATATAATTCCAGGGAGGATCTGTCTGAAGTGTCATCATGGGTAATTTCCCTAATTAGGGGAAGTTCATTTAAACATGGAGATGTGCCAGAACTAATCTCTGCGTCTGGTTACCACTCTGCCTGGGAAATGCCAGTGTCTCTGGGCTTGAATGCTGATGCAAACTGAGCAGCCATCTGTCGTGGGACTGCAGCGGCCAGACACAGAAGGTCGGAGAGGGGGCGAGAAGGTGTGAGGAGCAGGCTAGCACTTTCCCTTCCTTTGGCTCTGAGCACACAGATACTGATGTGGAAACACCCACCCACTCCCTCAGAAGAATGAAAATATAAGGGGGTCTGATCTGTTTTCCTGGCTCTAAACCACCATTGAAATGAGGGAAATGCAGGGCTGCAGCATCACTCCAGCTCCTTGTGCTGGAGGAGGACGTGGAGGAATTGAATCAGGCTCCTGTGTGCTGGGTGAGGAGGAGGAGGGCTGAGGCTGAAGGGAGAGGCGGATGGCTTCACCACCAGTGACTTTTTCCAGCTGAAACACCTGACCTCTGATGGAAATACTGAATCAATTTGAATTGCTGAGAAAAACACTGGTTAGTAGCAAAAGTGAGGAGCTCAGGTGAAGGGCTGCTTTAATTTCAGACAGCTGAAAGGCCTCCCAGAGAAAGCCCAAGGTGCAGTACAGAGGAAGCCAGAAACAGAGACAGGGGCTGCAGATAAAGGCATGAGATACCACTAGCTCTCAGATATCACAGCCACAGAGCTCCATCCTCTCGCAGATCAATAAAAAAGATGAGAAAAAGAAAAGAAGAGAGGAAAAAAGCCATGTTCCCTGGTGAATAATTCCTGAAGCACCAGCTCTTGGCTATATTACCCGATACCAGCCCTCTCTGAACTTGGTCCCCTTCCCTTCACTTCCAATCAGTAGCTATTGACTCAAGCTTCATTTTCTGTTATTTCAAGTTATTTTTATTGCAATAGCGTGAGGTGGCAGGACTGCTGCTGTGCTGTGCAGTGAGGGGCAGCCTGCAAGCAGAGGACGTTAGGGACCATGGTGACGAAGAGGCTGAGTGCCCCCATTTCACAGATGCTGACCGCAATTCACATGCAGACAAAAAAGTCTAGGAAAGGACAAGAAGCTGATGCCAGGGTTCCCCATGACAATTCTTTTGCATTTTTGCTTCCCCAGCCAGGGCAAACGTTTTCTCTCTTCCCCCCCATCAGTATCACTCCTAGTAGGAGTCTTTAAATCCTTTAAAGCTTTTAAAAGCCTTTGCACTTCAATTTTGGATTTGAGATCTATGTAAGTATGTATATATATAAGTATGTGTGGGTGTAGGCATGTACCTTAAGGAACTCCTAAACTAAAACGCTTGTCAAGTTTATGTGCTGAGTAAGTATTTTGCTCCATCACCCTCAACATGGTTCTCCTCCCCAGGGCTGATCCTGCACCCGGCATGGTGACGCACAGCACCCTGTGCAGGCTGCTGGCCCCCTGGGCTCTGCCCAGGACCCATGGTACATTTCCACTGTGCATGCCTTGTGGCTAGGGCGGGGTCTCCACCAGGTTGTTTCAGAGACACCAGTGTCCTCTTTGTGCTTGAGGGGAAAAAATAGCAAATACAGAGTCACAAGACTGCACAGGCAAAGCGAGTCCCAGCTCAGGTCCAAGGAGGCCATGAGGGACCTCTGTGTGGCCTGGAGCAGCCAGTTGCAGCAGGAAGCTGCAATGTCTACCACCTCACCGATTTACCAGACCTGGGACTCTTCAACACCTCACCCTCAGACATTGTGTGTCCTGCCCTGCTGCAGCTGGCCTAAGGGAAACCCTCACCCCCAAAGCGCTGGCCATACACCAGGGGACACCCTTTGTGGCTTCATCAAGGGAAAATCATGCCTAACTAATCTAGTGTCTTCTGTGATGGAATGACACATATTATTGGCTTTCTGGGCTGCAAGCACACATTGCTGGCTCATGTTGAGCTTCTCACAAATGAACACCCCCAAGTCCTTCTCCTCAGGGCTGCTCTCAACCCGTTCTCCACCCAACCTGTACTTGTGCTTGGGATTGCCCACGTGCAGAACCTTTTGCACATGGCCTTGTGGAATTTCGTGAGGTTTGCATGGGCCCGCCTCTCAAGCCTGTCCAGGTCCCTCTGGATTCCATCTCAACCCTCAGGTATATTGATTGGACCACTCAGCTTGGTGTTATCAGCAAACTTGCTGAGTGTATGCTGGGCTGTATCAAAAGCACTGTGGCCAGCAGGTCAAGGGAGGTGATTCTGGCTGTCTGGTGAGACCCTGCCTGCAGTCCTGCATCCAGCTCTAAGGTCCCCAGTACAAGAAATACATGGCCCTGTTAAAGCGGGTCCAGAGGAGGCCATGAAAATGATCAGAGGGTTGGAACACCTCTCTGAGAGAGGTGGCTGAGAGAGTTGTGGTTGTTCAGCCTGGAGAAGAGAAGGCTTGGGGGAGACCTTAGTGCAGCTTTTCAATATTTAAAGTGGGCCTATAGGAAAGATGGAATGAGACTTTTTACCAGGGGCAGGACAAGGGCTAATGATTTTAAACAGAGAGTAGGTTTAGAATGAACATAAAGAAGAAATTCTTTACAATAAGGGTGGTGAGACACAGGAATGGGTAGTCCTGAGAAGCTGTGGATGAGCATACCAGGCAAGAGCAAGGGTTGAGGCACAAGGACCTGGAGAGGCTCTTCTGTGCCACGGAGAGCCGTCCCGGCAGTGCTGGGGAGCCTGAGCTGTGCCACACACCCATGGCTGCCCTGGCCCCTACTTTTAGCTTTATTAGGGGAATTTTGCTAATTTTGTGGACTGTCAAGACTGATGTTTCTCTGACCATTTGTCAGAAGTGCCACAGCAAAAGTAGTACCATTAAAAATGGATTGTACATGTGACTTGAAACTTGAAGCCATTATGTGGGCTCTAAAATTTATACCTTAGCAGTGTGAGATGGTTTTATAAAGGAGCTCCATTGCAGATTCCCATTTTCATTTCTTCATGCAGCCAGCGCTGAATAATTACGAGCTCTTTTCTGACAAGCTCTTTGTTTACACCCGCTCTCATTCATCCCCAAAAATCACCAAGTGAGTTTTCCAACATCCCATTAGTCACCTAAGAATACAATTCGCACTGATATTCATTATTTTCAGTTTAAGAAAGATCTGTGGCATGTGGTAACAAAAGCTTGGTTAAAAATCCTTTATTTCCCAAGGAAAATTCCATCCCCCTAATAATACTTGTTAACAATCTTTATCATCACCCAAAAAAATGCTTTTTATCAGCTGGGCACACTCACCATACTCAGGGTCAGGTCACAGATATACACAAAATGAACAGCAGGAAGCCATAGTCTGTGCACTCATGACTTTCTTAAGATTCTGTATACACACCCAAGAAAAATCAGAGATTTTTATTCCAAAGGATGGGATCACCCATAGACATCATGCTTCCAGGACCTCTGGAGAGAGATGACCCCCGCCATCAGCTCCCTTGGTGAGCAGGCAGGGAAAGCCAGGCAGGCAGAGCCCTTCGCCCTGCACGGGTGCCTCTCTCCTGCCTTGGGCTGTACTCGCCTCGAAAGCCCTGTGACTCCTTCAGCGCCTGCATTTGACTATTCTTACATATGACTGCTTTTAAATTATTAACGTGCCTAGCACCCGGTCCTGTGGCTTTGTCTGAAGCCTTTTCCTTTGATCTCCATTGCCTTTGAAACTCTGCCTGGGTGCACAGGCAAGCCACGCTGCTTTTCCTACAAACCACCACCCTGCGGGATGGTATTTCTCTCACTGAAAGAGGTGCAAAAGGTCCTATAAACCCTCTGAAACTCAGGCCACGAACTAATGTGTTGTTCTGATGCTTTTTTTTTTTTTTTTTTTTTTTTGTTTGGTTTGTTTTTTTCAAGAGCCTGGACAGCTGCCTGTGCCTCCCAAGGTGTGGAGCATCTCCTGAAGTCACCAGCAGCAGGTGAGGGCTTCAGCACGTCTTCAGAGGCCCACAGCACCTCACAGGATTAGATCCACCTGTTACTAACCTAGGTTTATATCCTTCAAGTGCCATGCAAAAAAGCTTGAGCATCACTACTGCAGATATTTCAGTGTATTGAAAAAATGACCACACTGTGCCAGATCAGCAGCTGGGTTGCCCAGAAAGCTGTTTGGGAAGTAATGTCTCCTGCCAGAGTGTCAGAAAATGGATGTGCCATAGCAATCTTACCCAGAGTGTGTGCTTGAACCCTTCAACCCAAAGTCCTTTAAAAATATTATGAGGCTGGAGTTTAAAGCCAGGCTTTGGCATGTGGTACAGACTGATGATTGCTCCCCACCTTGACCTTAAATTCTGGAACGTGTCAGAGAACAAAACACAGGCACAGGAAAACGTCAGCCATGACTCTCAGCAAATGAAGTGGACCGGCTGATTACCTGTTGATGAGCAATTTAATTTGAACGCAATTATATGCTCTGGAAGTCTGGCTCTCTGGGAGGTAATTACCCAAATTTCCACCCTCAGATGAGGCCCCACCTCCCCAGCATGCTGGGTGAACATGATGCAGGTACAAGCTCTGGTGCCCATGAGCATCCTACCAGCTGGCAGACACCAGTCTGCCCCAATAGAAGTCCTGACTGCTGCACAGGGAGGAGGGCAGCCCTGGGTGCACGGCACAATGAGGAGCTATGCTGCTCATCTCACGCCACGGCACTTTTGAAACAGCAGTTAATAGAGAATATCTTAAGAATGCTTTTAATTCAGAATAAAACTAGTTTTCAGACATGGACTGAATTTGATGATGTGGTTTGATTTGAGGGGAAGCCAGGAGATAGGCAGGGAACCAACGCCCCCTGACATTAACGTGAGCTGGCTGGGCCCCCGAGCTATCACAATTATATTTACTGAAGACTTTATCTTTTGTGTCCGGTTTATATTTAGGCCTGGTTGTGCAAGGCTTTCCCATGCTGCTGGGCATTCACTCATTTCCTCTGACATTCATGGCAGCACTCACGTGAGGAAAGGTGAGCAGAGGGCAGCTTCTGTGTTCTTGTGTGAGAAAATGCAAAGTTTTAAGAAAGGCAAAAGGCTTCCTTGTCCAGGACGTTTCAGCTGCAGCTCACATTGCAACAACCACCAGGTTTGGTCAGGGCTCCATTTTGGGAGGACGTCATGCAACTGCAGGGAAAGATAATTCTGGCTGTGGCAGGAAGCTCCAATTCTTTAAACTCCTAACACTTCAACACTTTCTCCAATGATTCTGTTATGGTCTTTGGTAAAATCTTTGAACAGTTATTTCTTCGCTGTATAATTATTTGTGCCCTCATCTTGCTCTTTCAAAGCAAAAGGAGCAGGCATATTGTGAACACAACCGAAGCGAGAGTAATAACGTGATTGCCTAAAAATCAGTAGCACTAGGGCATGCACCGTGAGCCAAGCTGTTGGTATTTCTGAAAGTGAATGAGGTCTTATATTACTTTTATCCAGGATATACAGGAGGAAATCAAATTTATATACTTAGAGATCTTATCATAGCATGCTGTAAAATGCAAACAGTATTTGCCATGAAATATCTGTCAGAGCTTTGTGGACACAAAATGGATCATTAATTAGGAAGGAATATTTCTGCTGTTACAAGACCACGTATATTGAGGGTGGAGATATGGTGCATAGTAAAACTGGGGTCTGATCTTACTTCCACCTTGGTTTGACAGCAGCAGCATAAGGTCTCAGCTGAGCAGAAGCCTTCTCCAGCTTCTGTCCATCACCAGTTCTGGAACAGGTCTGTTCCCTGAGCATTAACCTCATCTGTCAGCATACAAATGGCTACTTGCAGCGTCAACATCCAAAAACACCACTTGACAGCCAAGACTTCCCAGTCTGGCTCCTCAGAAAAGAAGGTCTAGCTGTGCAGTTTCCTTTACTTAATGCAAAAAGAAAGAAAGAGTGGGAGAGAGACAATTATCAGTCAGATTTACATGTCCTAGATTTCTATGGCAACTGTACGCAGTGCAACAATGACACTGGCTCAGCCAGGCACCCTCTTAACAGCATCCACCTCAAACCAGGAGCCTGCAAATAGGGCTGGAAATCTGCCCGGCCACCCTGAGAGTGAGGCACGGGAATTAGAGAGCCAGCACAGAACCCCTCATGGGCATTTTGATGCCTTTACGAGAGGGCAGTCAGGCACGAGTCATGATGTGCAGCGCACAGCACATGACACCAAGGCAGCCACATGCCCCATTAGGTGAACAAGCATGTGTTGTCAGAAGGTGTTCAAGTGACTTAGCGAGCAGTGAGAGCCTGTAGAACGAGAGGCTGACCTTGCTTTCTGTGGGCTGGTAATGCTTTGAGGGGCAGGAGGGGAAGAGAAGGCTTGTGACCTTCACCACCTCCCAGGCTTGCTCCTCTTGTGCTTGAAGGGGCAGCAGCCTGGACTTCGAGGCAAAAGCATACAGGTCTAACTCTGCCTGTCCTGATGGCTGGACTGGTTTTTTCTACTCAAGTCTTAGGAGATCCTCAACTTGGATGGGAACTAAACTTGTTTAATAACTCCAAAGAATATTTCTCCATACCTTACACTGTAGCTGAATATCTTTACTAGATTATGTCCCCTTCGTTCTTTCGCATTTTTCAAGTGATCCTTTTAGTCTTCTTCTAAGCAAATACAGATTTTAGGCTTCTTGAGAAATCAAATATTTAAGGAACTCTATCAGTGATGGCATTTTCCTTCCCAGCTCTGTGACTAACACATTATTGGTCGTCTAGAGCTCCGCGAAGTAGTGGGGTGAGGGCTGCCCACCTGTGGGCCCACATCAGCTAGAGCGTACGCAGCACATTGAGGGAAATTATCATTCCCCTCTACTCGATACCCATGAGGCTGTATCTGGGATGTTGTGTCCAATCTTGGGCTCCCCAGTGTGAGAGAGATGTGGCTATATTGGGAGGAGGGGAGGTCTGAGTGGGGGGCCCTAATGCTGTCTTTGAGGGGAATGTAGTGCAAGTCATCCATTGCCTAAAGGGGGTTACAGGGAAGACAGAGGCAGGCTCTTTCCAGAAATGCAGACTGAAATGACTAGAGCAATGGCCACAAGCTGCAAGAAGGGAAGTTCTTGTTCAATATATGGAAAGTATTTCACCATAAGGGTGGTCGAACACTGGCACAGGTTGCCCGGAGATAAGGTGGGATCTCCATCCCTGGGGAAAATCAGAATCAAAGGCCTGAGGTCTAGCTTTGGAGCTAGAATTTCCCACTGAAATTATTCTGTGACTTTGCAGTTCTATTATTAACATAGAAAATTATGAGAGAAGTAAAAAAGAGAGTAGATGTTTTGTTTCTGTTTAAATTCCAATGGCAAGAAAAGATAAAGCAGCAGTCTTGAGCACAGCTCTGACATGATTCAGTCTGATGAGTCTGCTGCTGGTTGTGCCTGAGAATAACAAAAACTGTAAAATATAGCTGAACATTGTTTTTTCTAAAACCAACACAAGATTTTCCCTTTTTATTTTTCCTTATGAGTTTTCAAATTCACACAGAATGCTTTTGCCCTGCTGCCTGCACACATATCAAATACGGTTTTCGTTTTGCTGTGTGAAAGCAGAGATCTGGAACTACCTGGTCTAAGGCTGATAATGGTCGCTCGTTATGGCAGGGTAGCCATTTTATTTGCTTCTGCTCTGGAACTGAAATAAAGTCTTCTTTTGATTTTCACACTTGATCTTGGTTATTCTTGAGAACTATAGCCTTACCGCTACAAATGTATGTGCAGATAAAAGGCCCGGCACCTGCCCTCGGGTGAGGGCTTTTTGCTAGGTGAGCCGAGGGGGCTGCCTCCTGCAAAGAAGCTGTTTTATTCCTGCTGCTTTGCTACAAACTTCCCCCGTGCTTTTGTGTGCCCAAGGTCCTCGGGCTGCCTTCACAGGGTGGAAACTCCTCTCACAGCAGCCTTTATACTCCTTTGATTTCTTGAAATCTCTCAGGGATATGATTCAGATTCAAGTTTCCTTCGCTCCCAAAAGGTTATTGACCCCTAATTTCTCTAGGAGGTAGTGTTTCTGGCTGCTCTTGTTTCTTTGGAAAGCCCAGGGTTTCTCCAGCAGAGCATATGTCTTCTCACAGAGATAAGATACTCTCCCCCAGGGTGGGCAATCCCAGCCTGAGACTCTGTCATCGTTAAACTCAGCAAAATCACCCATTTGGGCACATCTGACCCAGGTTAGACACAGTCACATACATGGGTGTGTTTGTGTCAAACTAGCAAACTAGCCAAGGAGGTGGCACAGGGTTGCACCAGCCGCAGCGAGACAGACGGTCTGTGATGTGACACAGAGTTAACCTGTGAGCTTTCAAAAAACAGGTTCCCACAAGTGGAGTGTGTTTATTCTAGATGATAAGCTTTTTGTATCGGGGGGCTATGGCATTTCGGGTGCATTGGAAGAAGTCCTAGAGCTCCACTCATTCCCCTGCCAAGCACAAACCCTCTTTCTGCCACACTGATCAGTGATTCTCCTAACACCACATGCCCCAGCAGCCACACCAAAGAGGTAGGTGTAGGCATGGCATAAATACTGCAGGTCCATGTTGTCTTGTGAATGAGGCAGGTCTGGGAGCCATCGGCTGTTTAAGGTAGTGAAGAGCCTGGGATGACTGAACCCCAGCACCACCTCCCAGAAGATCCCACAACATGGATCTCTACAAATGCTGCAGACGGCAAGATGGCATGGTGAGCCCTGCTGCCCCGTGCCACGAGCACTTCACACAGAGCCTCTGGGATGGCAATCACCATCAAACAGCCCAGAGACCACCTGAGGTAGCAGCTGAAGCCATGGACACTCAGATACACTCCTCTTAGCTCCTACAGCCCCTGCAAAAACCTGAATAGGTCTTGTGGAGGTTTCCCTTGGCTGGTCTCCTCTGCCAGGGACTTTCCTCCACCTCTCAAAAGCAGCGCTCAGCTCCTGCAAACTCTTGTGTGACTTTGGACACCAAACCTCCTGAAGGGTAGCAGAGAAAGGTAAGAAGCCTGGAAGTCTCTGCTGTGTGACACCAGCAAGCCAAAACAGTGGGTCTAAGGACCACAGTGTAAGAGGGGATAATTCACAGCTGCTAAGATGAATCCTCCATGGCTTGCCTGCAACTAAGCCTTCAGGTATGGCACTTCTCTGTCACAGGAAAGGAGTCACTCTCTTGCACAGCCGTGAATGGTGATGAGATATTAGGAAGGAAGAGAACCATCACAGTGACAAGCTGTGTTCATGTGATGTACTGCAGCACAGATCAAGATAAGGCAAAAATAGTATCATGATTGTCTGGACAGGTCAGAGGATGATCATGAATTTGAAGGGGTGGTTTTCAGGGCAATTAGAAAGGTATCTCTGCAACACCCATGCCCTGTTCCTGTGCCGTACAGGTGGTGCCAGCTCTCGTAGCTCGTCACAGAGTGTCCCCACAAAGCTCAGGGACAAGGGCTGTCACAGGGTGTTAGGGGGCGCATCATGGTGTCCATGCCAGGCAGGGTGCTCTGAAAGGGACACTGGAGCACCAGGGACCTGCTGAGGTGACACCTGCCCAAGGAACGGGGCAGACAACATTGTGTGCTGAAATGATTGCAGCACGTTGGGCAGGGCGGGCACCCCATGAGTCATGGCAGGGCTGGGAGTGAAAGGTTCCTGCTCCTCACCTGACAGCCGTGGCTGGGCACAGCTGGCAGAAGGCACACAGGGCACTGCCACCTCCAGCTCCAAGACCTTGGCAGCTCCTCCGTGACAGTATCTGGTTGCAAAGGGGTTACATCTGAGGTGACCTGGTCCTGGGCTCTTTGGACTGGTGGGGGTTTGTCTCCAGCCTCTGTGCTGAGAGGATGTGCTTTGAAAAGGACACCATTCCCACACACTCCCTTTCTTTCTCTTTTACTATTTTTACCCCTCTCAAATGGAGAACAAAGCCAGCACCAAGGGAACGCAACCCACATCTCTCCGAAGTGATACACTGGGGAGAAACCCGAGAGGGATCCACGCATCGCATGGGAGACATATATTTATAGAGAGAGACACAGCCCTGGGAGGTTTCTCTGGCTGGTAGCCCCCAGCTCAAGGTGACCATCTTTGGTGATCCTGCTCCCACCAGCTGCAGCCTGGGCTGCTGGCAGAACCTCTGGCAGGGCTGCTGGGATGAGGCCAGGAGATCTGGTTTTACAAGGCACGAGATGTGCATTCACACCCAGCTTAGCCCTGCCATCATCAAGCCTTCACCCGTATCCTCTGAGATGCTGCATCTTTTATAATCAAGAGGCCAGAGCAAGCCCTTGGCCCTGGGTCTCACCTGTGTGCTACAGGAGGTCTATTGAGCCCAGATGGCCGGCTGCTCTCCAAAATCCTATTGCACAGAAAAGCCACTCAGCCCATCTGCTTGGGATGTTTGAGAATTGCCTCAGCATCTTGGGAGACTTCACTGATCATTAGGCAGGTAATGAGGAGTGAATCTGCCCACCTTTCCCCCCTGCACCTGCCTTGCACACAATATGCTCAGGGAACCAATGCTATATTTCCGTCTTTTACTTGCTTGTTTCAGACATGTACATGGAGTGATTATGGCACACAGGAAAACAGCAATAAGAAGTGTACATAGCAGAACTGCCGTCTACTTTTTTGACTGCAGAGTTGCCTTTTACACTGGGCATTACAAAGGTTACTCACCACCTTATTTCAAAAGGTAAAGTGAGTGGAAGAGTCCAAATGACTCATCAACCCGCAGAAAGCTGTGCTGCCGCTCCTCCCTCCTCATCTCCAGAGGCACTGGGTCCCTTTGGGCACCATGCTGCTGAGGCCCCTTCTACCAGGGCCGTTGGACCTCAGCAAAATACCAGCATGTAAGGAAAAATCCGAAGTGCCGCCAGAGGAGTGCACATGAGAGGGTGTGTTTGTGTGTGTGTGCACACAGGCACATGTGTACAACTATGAGGGACTTGTTTGTGCAGCAGAACAGGCAATAACCTGGGTATGCAGCTCCCGTCCAGAGATCAGCTTCTCGAGCATACAGCTTTCACAGAATCATTCTCTCTTTGGTCAGCAAAAGGCAGAGATTAGGAAAAAGGCAAACCTGTATCTTCAGGGCCACAGCTGCCCTTGTCCCTGTACCCCAAAGTGATGACAATGTGAGGGGCTTGCCCAGACTCACACAGGAGCCAGTGGCAGGAAAAATTCCGATTTACAGAGTCCAGCATTGTGCTTTGTGCTGAGAGAAGTTTAAGCTGAAATTTTCCTTCACCAGCTCCCATACGCAGATCAAAGGGCAGGGTTTTTTGGATCAAAGATGCTTTAAAAGGGGAGAGGCATTTATTTCTGCCCCCTTCTCTCCCCGCTCCAAGATGAAGGATCACACTGGGCTGGCTGGCAGCCAGGCTGGGAAGATGGCTTCCCCCAGAGGAAGTTTCTACCACATGACTTGTGTCTGCGGGCATGGGAGGAACAAGTGATAGCATCAGCTGAGATAAGAGGGGAGAAGCCACTATCCTTGCAGCCCGGAGGTCAGAAGAAGAGGCAGCTGAGCAAACCCTGGCTCCAAGGGCCTAAAGCATCACAACCGGCACACCATGGATTATATTGGAATAAACACACACATGCCGCTCCCAGTGCTGAACTGCTTTCCTGCATCCTTCCCAGAGCAGTGTCGGGGTGACTCCAGTCCTCCGTGGCAGCGGGGCTGTGCCAGGGCTGCTCCATGTGCATCTGACGGTCAAATGCACAATACAAATCCCTTGTGGAGATGAGCGCAGCCCAGCTGCCGTGGCGTACAGAATGGCCTCCTCCAGTAAATAAACCAGCACAGCCTCCTGCAGGACAAGTCACTTTATCTCTGCCTTGCCCCAAGCTGGCAGGAGTAAATATGACCCAAGGCAGTGAGGTTTTAGCAGCCTGACAAGGTTCTGTGCTCAGACAAGCAGGCTGGGAGCAGTGTTAGGAGCTGCTGCTGTGCAGCTGAGAGGGTTACAGAAAGGAAGGTAAATTTAGGTCCACACCGAGTACTTCCATCTGAAAGATTTATTGCTCTGCCTGGTAGCTGTGCCCACAGAGAGAAATAAGACGCTATCACTGGAGACATGACTGCTCACTTTAAGCATAAGCTGGGCCCAGCTCATCCTTTCTGGGTTGTTCCAGATTTGCCTGAGGAACCTGTCAGAGAAAAAAAAAAAAAAAAAAAGAAAAAAAAGAAAAAAACCCACAATATTTTTCTGTCACACGTACCTGCTGAGGAAATTCTTTTCCCCACCTGATTTGGCTGCACAGTTCTGGATGCAAAACTGGGTGAGATGGGCGCTCTGCTCATGCCCTTGGTGGCCGCTGCTGCTGGTACCTCTGGCCTGGTGCCCCCCTGCACAGGAGGATGCACCCCACGGCACCCGGCACCATATTCTGCACGTCCAGCCTGCTTCCCTGTGGGTGCGCACATGTGTGAGCATCCGTTCCTGCCTCTCTGCTCCTCTTTGGAGTAATTTCTTACCTTATTAACCAATCTCAGCCACATGTGGCAGCAGGGCAAAGAATACCCAGGTAATCAGGTTTATACAAGTTCAGTAAAAAAAGGCTCCCAGGTAAGGCAGGATGCCCTCTGCACTGGGGAAAGCTGCACAAAAAGCTGGTGTCAGTGTGACATCAGGAAACCCAGGTGAGCAGGTTAATATCATGGGGGAGACTGTGTGATGACTCAAACATTCATAGAAAAAGCCTGTTTTTCCCTGATAAATTTGCTGAGAACTGGAAATCCCTGTGCATGCCGTGTTCCCAGTCTGTTTCCAGGTCAGGAATTAAGCCAACTTTGCAGGCAAAGCCACAGGGACACCAGGGAGCTGTCAGCCCAGCCGATGATTTAATAAACCAAACACCACAAGAAGGGCCGGGCCCGGGCTGGGCACTCCGGCCGCCCTCACGGCAGCACGGCGTCACCTTGGCTTCGTGCTGACCCCAGCTCACGTGCAGCCGTATGCCTGAGCCGCAGCAGCAGATGGAGCATCTTGCCACCCTGCTGATGGGCTTGTCGAGGGCTGGAGGGGCACGGGTCCAACAGGAGCAGTTTTATTTCCTGAACTGAAGAGGTTTTTCTCCTTTTGGAAAAGGACTATCAGCTTTTTCTGACGTTCTTCCAAGGGACAGATGTTTTTGCTCTTTCACTCATTCACTGCTAAGGCTTCAGGCAATAGCTACCGCTATTTCTTTCAGGTTTTGGATTCAGTTCCACGGCAGCGGTCCCTGGCTGAGTTAGCCTGTTTAATTAGTTATTAAAATGGAAGCACTTTTTTTTCATCACATCTCCTACCACTCTGGAACAGGTCCACTAATAGTAGACACAACTCAGACAAGCATCTATTACTCTGCCTTGAATAGACTAAATAGTTTTGTCAAGTCAATCTTTCTCCTTTGGATTTGCCAGGCATCTGACTCCTTCACCTTTGGGAGGGTATGGCTGCCAAAAGCAGAGCAGCCAAGCTGGGCATGGTCCTCCATCACCCCAATGGCAGTGTTCCCACCCAGCATTACAAGCGGATATAGGGCTGCTCCATCTCATTGGGGTGATGGCTGGCTCTGAAAGCCTGATTAAGTGCCAGAGGTGTCTCGTGGCAGGATTTCCTGTTTACATTACCCTACACCTCGTTATTAGCATCACACCTCTACCAAATGTGCATCCTCACACTGTAGCTCTGTGGGATGGGGCGGGAGGGGGTGGTTTGGGCAGGTGAGGCAGGAAAGCACTGGTGGTGATGGCTCCAGGCTGGGTGGAGAAAGAGGAGGAATAATGTGGGAGCAGGTGGACCACAACATTTGGGGACAACTCCCCACATTCCTCCACTCCAGAAAGATCTTGGGTGGAGACGGGAGCCCACCGCACATCTAATGCACGGTTTGTTTTGGCACAAGGTGTCCAGGAGACAGGCATCAGACAGGCAGGACAGGGGAAACCACATATGAACTCTAGCTCTGCTGTCAGCTCTATCAGCTTGCTCTGCTTGCTAAGAATGATTTTGGCTCCTGCTATAGAACATATATCTTAACAGAGTGATGTCAGTGACATAGGTAGATACTGGAAGTGCCCAGGTTGCCTTCCTCAAGTGTTTTTTGTCCTTCCATGTGTTTTACCCTTCCAGCATGCTTCTCTCCCAGGAGGAAGGTGCTTCAGGCTCTGTCCCATTCATGGAGCCTCAGCGGGGCTGGGTCATCCTGGTCCTACCATGCACTGCTCCACTGTGTCCCAGACCAAATTAAACAACGACTTACGAGTTGGCTTGGCAGCAAGGAATCAACCCTGGGTGCCTGACGGAAACAAATCAGCATTTCACTGCGGGATGCAAGTGTTGCAGATGCTCCAAGGCAGCATGAGGTAAGCCAAAACAGACAACAGGGTGAATATTTTGGTTTCTTGGCTTTGTGGCAGGCTAGTAATTAGCCTGGCCTTTGCGTTGGACTAGTGAGATGTCTCTAGACAATGTGACACACACCCCTGCATCCCCCTCTCAGGATGCATGGGACAGTGCTTCATCCCAGCACGGCTTTAAGCCTCCCTCCTTTAGAGGAAAAGTGATGATTTCTGAGTCCTCAGCATCTAGCTAACACTGTTCCCTCCCCTGGCGAGAGGTATTTCCTGGGCTGGGTTTTTCTCCTGGCAGACAAAAGATGGAAGGACACAGCTATGTGGCACCTTCAACTATCCAGTGTTCCCACCATGCATGGTGGGTAGTAGCTGAAACCTGGGATGTTAGGATTAGCTTTTCCAAGGCCCTTGGGAAAAGCTGAAGGTTTACTGCTGAAAAAGGTAAAGTTATCAAAAGAGAGATTTTCTTGTCAGACATGAGTGTTTGCCACCACAAAGCAAATAAGAAATGCCTTGGGGCTACACCAAGCACTTAGGATCGCCCAGTTTTTTATATTTACATGTGTGGCTGAGGGGAGGGATGGTTGCACCCGCTCTGCCACTGCATGTGACCTGCCACACCTCCCTGGGAGACAAATTTGCTGCTTGTCTGATCTGAAGTAAAACTGCGTCCCCACTAAATGGCTTAACTAGTGCCTCTAGGAGAGAGGTGGAAAGCAGGGCACAACACCTCGCCATTGCCACAACCATTACCCATCGGAAGTGGCATCATTTCACCAGGTGACGGAGCTGTGGACTATGCTAAAGTGATGGTGGGGCTCAGTACCTGCAGAAACTAAAATTTCAGGGCTGACTGTTATGCACACCCCTGAAGCTGCAAAGGCAGATGGGGTAAAGGTGGCATCCAGACTCTCACTCCTTAAAATGCTCATGGCCACAGTGCCAGTGGGTATGCACCTCTGTGCGTGCTGGGGTGATCCCCTGGTCCTGAGCAGTGGGACGTTTTACTGGGCCCAGCACCAGCTCATGCTGATGCCAGCATCACCGCTACATCCCAGGGCTGAGCGCTGCCACTGGCCTGGCTGGCATTGAAGGTCTCTAACCCTGATAGGTTTGGGTTGTGCCTCTCTGGGTGCTGCTCATGGCCCCTGGGTCTCCTCCTCAGGCTATGCCAGCAAAAGCCACCCCCAGCCCAAGCTCTGGGGCTGGAGCTGCTATCGCAGGTGGGCAGGACATGTGGGGGACACCCTAAAGAGTGTTGGGGTGGTCAGGGTGAGGTATCTCCATCCCCGACCCTGACCAAGGTGCCATTACATCCCGGATTACTACAGCATGTGGTGCATGTGCTTTCTCAGCTGCCTTGGCAGCATGCAGGGATGGGGTCTGAGCCCTGCACCAGGTTGCACACCCTGGCATACAGCACGTGCCCAGGCAGGGCAGGTCACAAAAGACGAGGTGGGAGGACGATTCCTCATCCACTTTGAGCTTCCAGCTTGGGCAGGGTCTCTGCTTCTCATTACCTGCGAGCTGGGCTGAAGCCTCGCCAGTCCAGCTACACCATGGCAGTACTGCCAGAGACCTCCCATGCTGGACGTGGCTGCAGGCAGCTCCACGGGCAGACAGACAGACAGACCGACAGACTGCTGCTGTGCTGCAGAGCCAACCTCAAGATGTTCCCTGCCAGGCAGCCCTGCCCGTGTTTTACCATTACCCTTTGATTGTGCCAGTGAGGTGCGTGTGTAGCAACAGGCTAAGCTCACCCCCTGTTTACAGGCCAGACAGAGACCAGCGATGGTGCAATACACCAGGCACCTGCTGCAAGAGCCTTTCTGGCTCCCTTAGGAAGGGACTAAATGGCTGTGGCAGCAGAAAAAGAGCTATCAGAGACCTGTGATCATGCTGTATGGAGCACCAGGCTCTGGTCTCCCTGCTCGCTGCAAGCCCAGAGCTGCCCACAGCTCCCTGCTAACGAGGGCTCTGCTGAACCTGCCACCAGCCCTGGTCCCTGCACTGGACGCGTGGCCTCAGCTCATCCACAGTGGCATTCCCTGCTGCAGGGAGCTCTGAGGAAAGCTGCTCAGGGAAGATGATGCTCAGGTGTGTCTGGAACTGAGCCCCAACACCCGTCCTGGCCAACCTCACGTGGTGGGACGGCGGCAGTCTAAAAAGCAGTGGCAGTGACAGCTGCTCTCTCTGCTGCTGGGGCTCTGTGTTGCTCACCCCCACACTCTTTTTAACAGATTGCATCTATCTCCTCAAAATAAAGCCTTGGCAGGACAAAGCAGGCTTCTATTGGCATGCTTCACCACAGAGGAAGAGGAGCTGTGTCCACTACAAGCATTCTCCTGCTAAATTGATGGTTTGCTGAGGTGTGCCATGAAATCACCACCATGGCAGAGCTGGAGATGGGGAAGGTGCTGCAGTGTTTCTCCTTGCTTTGGGAGGACTGATGAAGGTCAGTGTTGTTGCTTGGATGGTGAGGGTCACTTATAGTCCTTCCCCCATAGCAGCCATACTTTTGAAGAACATTTTGAAGGGTTAGGTGTCCCTATAAGGGGTACTTGTTTGCAGTTTTTGCAGTTTAAGATCTGAGGGAAAGCTGGATTTAGATGATGCTGTGCAAACAGAAAATAAAAAGTAATCAAAGTACTCAGAAAAACTGATAAGTCAGCATTTTAAACCACTATTTTCATCCTTCAGAACATGTTTCTACCAGCATGGTATATGATATAGCAAATAGCTGGTCTAAGGTACACAAACACAATATATTATTGCTCTTGCTTAGCTGTACTTCAGCAGCGTCCAAGTAAAGTTGCCTGTGCAGCTTTCACTTAACCTGTAGATTAGGAAAATTAATTACATGGTCACATACTAGAGATCAGCTGGGACCCTTGCTCCCATCTGTGACAGGAAAGATGACACTCCATTAACATGTTGGGGCTGTGCACAGGAAAGGGTCCTGCCTGCGGGATCCCTGCCTGCATAATGCAGTTGGGAAGGAAAAAAGGGGACTGAAAGGGGAGGAGGGACAGTGACTTGCTAAAGTGACCAGGAGCTGATGGCCCTGCCCAAGAACAGGGCTCTGGCCCTGCTGAACTTGTGAGGTTTCTACCAGCCCATCAACCCAAAGGTGAACTGACCTCCCCATCTCCCAGACACCCAGAGAGCAGCGAGAGAGATGCATGGTTTTGAGGACTGCGCACGCACAGCTGCGCCAAAACATGCTCTGCACACTGGGCATACCCTGTCCTGAGCATCCCAGATGAGACAGGCAGGCTGACCCCAGCTCCCCTGCTGCAAAACCGAGAAGGGAGGCTTGCTCACACCTGCAAGGGGACAGAGGGGACAGCATTGCTAGTAACCGCAGGTTGCTGCACAACGACAGCATCGCAGAAGCACCTGCAAGGAAATTAATCACTATAAAGCCTGTGCAGGGGTCACCTGGGTCCAAACAACCAAGCCACACACTCAAGGTGGATGGTAAAGGCAGAAAGAGGCTAAGCAAAGGAGGTGAAGGTCCCAGACACAGAGTGACGGCTGGTGTAGGAGAAGATGCCAGGCTGGAGCTGTGACCTGAGCTGATCATCACCACCAGCCACGCTCAGCAGCACCACACCGGGAAGCTTGCTTCTCCTCTCCTGCCTCCTCCCGAAAACCCTCACCCAGCCCTGTGAACAAACTGGTGTGTCACAGTCAATTACAGACTGTCAACCCATGTCAACCCGAGGTGAGTGAGAATTGAGGCTCCACTGACACCTAGCATTTTTCTCATTTTTGACAGTCTGACTAATTTCAGACTAATTTGATGTCTTCTTGTGTTCTGTCGTTTAGGGTTGGTTTTTATCATTATTACTATAATTAGATTTATGCATGTTTCTATTTGATTAAACATCAAACAGTAAATACTCATATGCAGTAGTCACAGCAAGAAGAAATCCAGGGCTTTGCTCTCCTGTGTCTAGCTGGCCTTGGAGCAAACAGCACTTGACTCAGAACCTTCACCTTAAAGGAATGCATGAAATCTGGAAATGAAAACCAGAGGCCTTTGGGTAAAACCAGAAAACACAGTTTGCTCTTTGGCTCCGCTACAGCAATCAGGCATCTTCCTCTCTTTACTCACTTGCTGTTTGTTGCTTAACAGTTGTGTAAACATGTGACACATGAATATGGTCTAGAATATTTATGCAACCTTTTAGGATGCTTGAAATTGTCTTCAGATGCAGTAAGATACATGAGCACCACCACCAGCAATATTCAGTAAGGCACCTGCAGCATCACTTGACAACGGCCAAAAATTGTCTTTTGGGGTAAGTTAGAATTCTTCATCCTGCATAACAGATCCAGCCCATTTCAGATGGTGCCACCTCAATTTGGGAAGTTATTAATATCTGTTAGCTGTGCTGCAACAATTCATTGTGATCACATTCATCAGATCCATTAAAATGGAAATATTTTCTGGTGCAAGCAGGTAAGCCAAGGGCACACGTGTAGGTTAGTGCCACTGGGTTTAAGGTGGTGGTGATGACATTTTGGTGATGAGTGACCACATCTGGTTTATCAAGCAACAGCAGAGAAAGGAGGTGAAAGGGCACAAGGGTGGAAACGCCAAAGCCCCCTCCATGTGAAAGCCCCTGGTCCTGGGGAGCGCACCCACCTACCCCTGCAGTCAGGAGTCGTGCGCCCGAGTCATGAGCTGAGCCAGGTGGGCCAGGGGGGCCGGGGTAACAAGAGGGCAGATGTAACAAGGGACAGCACGACAGAGGGAAGTAATTAAAGACAGAGGAGGCACTTCATCATGATTGCTTCCAGGGTGGAAATCATTCTGGGAGATGGCACACACCCATGAGCTGTCCCAGCCTCAAGCAGCTGGGTCCCTTAGCACTGTTTCATTTTTTGATTTGTTCACATTTCTTCAAACCATTGGGAATGAGAGAACCGGACCTGAAGACCTCAGCTCACTTCTTTAAGGACCTGCAAGTGGGGTCTCCCACATGGAGCATCCCAGACCAGGGCAGGTGGTGGCTGTCACCATCAGAAGGCATTGCAAAAGAAGGAGCGTTTGGGGGTACCTGGCTGCTTGTGAGAGGATGGGGTGGCTCTGAGGCCTGGCTTATGAGGGCAAACTGGCTTTGCCAGGTGGGGACAGCTCTGGCTTGGCACCATTTCAAATCTTACAGAACCATTCTCTGGAGGAGATGTGTCTTGTTCTGCTCTGTGACCGGAGACATGACTTCCCTGCTCCCCTAGAGCAGAGGGGAGGGTCTCCAGACCTGGGATCCACAGGAGCTATTTTGGTTGATTAAACAGGGGCCACATGGTTTAATTTTTTTTATGCTTTTGTTCTGAGACACGTTTCTTCCCTGGCCACTGCCCCAGCACATCCCATGGCTGTTTTGTCTCCAGGATCGTCAGGCATTTCCTCGGGGTTTGACCCAGCCAAGCACTTAGCACACATGCTAAATCTGAAGCACATCAATAGGCTTACTCAAACCATGAAGTGCCTGGATCAGGGCCTGTTTGCACACAAGCACAGCCTTCTTCCATGGCTGTCACAGGAAAGGCATCATTTTGCACCCCTTATTAGTTGAACATCAATTTGTAGCCTAGCAGGAAGAGACAAAGAGGGACATCTCATGCCAGCTGCCCCGAGGAGGAATTTTAATCAAATGTGCCCATTTTGGACTGGTGTGACAGCTCAGGGGCAAAGAGAAACCCACTTCATGTTGCAGTGTGTGGTCACTGCTTGAAGGGCTTGGAGAGGACCACTCATGATCATTCGTGCACACATGCAGGCAGCAAATGTAGGAACTCACCTATAAGAAAATATGCAAAGACATTAAACCCAGGAGCTTTTCATCACCCCGGTCAGACCAGTTGCTGCCTGACTAACAGGAGGCTAAGCCTATATTTAATGCAATTTATATAAATCAAGAGAGATCCCATGAAAGACAAGTAACCAACCTAATTGCTCTAGGGACAAATTCCATCTGACACATACATCTGATAACATCAATTACCTCCCAAACAGACTGATTCAAATGCTGTGGGTGTTTTTAAATGTGATAAACATTATGGGAGGAGTCTGGGACTGAGGCTGAAAACACACTGGCAAAGGCATGGACCTTTAAGGGACAACATCCATCAGAGACCATGCACTCATGGCAACAGAGTCCCCAGGCTGGCCTGTTCACATCTCCCTGCACACCACAGGCCAGAAAGAGCTTCCAGCATCTTATAATAAACTTCAAACCTCTAGTAAAAAACAAATTCAAAGCTACACTGTGCTAAAGCACACTGCTGTGTCAAAACCTCCTGCAACAGCGGGCCACATGTTGAATAAAAAACGCTTAAGACTGTGTGGACCCCTCTCCTCAAAAGGCTTATTGAACAAACCCATCCTGCTCTCCGGCTGGGTGCTCAGGTGAGGCAGGCTCTCTCCAGTCAGCAGGTCAGCTGGAGGCCACGCACGACCAGAGGAGAAGTGGATGACACGACATCCATTACTATTCATCACCACTTATAGAGCAAATATCTATGCTACTCCACTGCCAGATCAGCACCTCTGCACCCTCACATGCCTCCCAGGAATGGTGGCTTCCTGCGGGGAGCTCTGCAAACTGCAGGAGAAGAGGGTCCAGGTGAGTTCAGCCAACTAGAGCAGCAGGTCTCAGCACCCTGTGGTCTTGGGAGACTTGTGCTCAAGCCCATATTGCTGGTGTTGCTTCGCGGGACTAAGCTTTCATGGCTGTGCCATGCAGGCACTTCTCCATCTGATGGCAGCCACTTCAACCTCTTCCCTGTGCCAAGGAGAGCATCCCCACTCTGGCAGGCACAGGATGGCTTGTGCCCGGCCCATGGTGAGGTGGCCTGGCCTCTGAGAGCTGGACCAGGCTTGGGGCCCCACACTGTGTCCCTAGGGTCATTAGGTGTAATTGTTGTTTTCCTGTGGTTTTCCACTTCAGAGGGTCTGAAATAATAAGAGGGCTGTGCCATAGCCTGCCACCAGTGGTGCCTTCTCACAGTAATGGGTGCCAAGGGTATGTTTTCCATGCCTTGGGGTGCATTGAAAGAGCTTTGGGGGGGGCATCCGAGGGCAGAGCTGCAAGAAAACAGCACTGGAGGACCATCAGGCTCAGCTAAGTACAGGCTGTTTGCAGCAGGCTCCAGAGGCAAATTTCCTATAAATCAGCTGGGTGAAACTGGGGCCACCGGGATGTTAGCCCTCATTTTGGTATGCATTTTAGGGCTCAGAGCAACTTCCAGTCTCTGTGCACCTTTGCAGCAGCTGTCCCATCCCGGTGAGTGTCTCAGTCCTGGGAGGAAAAAGGAGGTGTGAAAGGGGAGGAGGAGAAGCTGGGCAGGAGTTCAGAGAAGCTACTTGCAAAATAAGAAAGAATGAGGCATGATGAAAGTGAAAAGTAAATAAAGTCACTGGAAAGCAGTAACCACAGGAGTCTTAAAGAAATCTTGTAAATCTTGGAAAGAAAGAGGACAGAGTCACTCTTACGGCAGAAAGGAAGCCTGAGGCCTACAAAAGCTCTTTGCAAGTCTGTGAGAAGTCGATACCAAAGCAAATGCATCACTGTTCCTACTCCTGCACTCAGAAACACTGTAGAAAAACACCTCACTGCAAGGAACAGCTGTAACTGAGGGACAGACAGACTTGAGCTGGGAAGGACCTACAGTCTCCAGCTTTTCCTAGGAGCTGAAGATCAGTCAGTCACAGGTGAAACACGGGAACAGAGGGAGAAGCATACGGAGCTAACTGGTCCTGATTTGAAAGAACTAAAAATAGATCCTGGGGGAAGACCTCAGCGAGCAGCACATCTCCTGGGGACGCTGACTCAGGCAGAAGTGGCACGTTGCAAATGAATGGGGAGGCAAGACTGTCCTGAGCAGAAATCTCATTACAGCTACTTAGCTATTCCTGCTAACCTGCCTCCTATTTACTGCCCTGAGGGCTTAAGCAAAGAACGTTAAGAATGAAATCAAGAAAGTAGAAATGTAGGCTGAATGTCTGTAAAAATCTCCCTGACGCAGTGGGATGAGCAGAGTGTGTCTGCAGAGATCTTTGCCATCACTATGAGCTGAGATGGAGCAGGAGCAGGTGCTGCCCTGCAGCAGCAGCTCCTCCAGCCCCAGCCGAAACAGCCTGGGGATGCTTCCCTCCTGTCAGGCACCTCCAGGCTCCTGGTCCCCAGTGGATGGGAGAGCATGAGCCCCTCAAAGCACCCTGTGGGCAAGGATGTTCCTGCCAGCTGAGTTACCCCCCAGGCTGGGTCAGTTCACCACTTGCCACTCACCCTTGCTAAGGGTGGGGAGCACCCTGCACATCTCAGGGCTCAGGGTAGGGTTTCCTTGGGAAGCGGGGAACACCTCTCTGCCCTGCATCCCACTGCCTGGCAGAGGATGCATGATGGCTTGCAAGTTCCTGAGCAAAACTATGAGCCTGGAGCACTTTTTTTTTACTGCTGTAGCCTCTCAGCTGCTCCCACAGCCCTCAAAAGCATTGAGGCCCATGCAGGAGCAGCCGTGGTGTAGTGGTGAAACTTAAGCATGTGCTTGTCCAGCCAGCAGCTTACCATCTCTCACCCAACTCTTCTTCTGACCCTCTTCAAAAACAGAAAATTAGAAAATAAAAAAACCACTGGGGATCAGCCCTGCTAATGGAAGCAAAGCCTTCTCCACTTTCCCATCCCCACTGCTGTCCTCTGGGGCAGCGATACCTGCACCGAAACCCTCGGTGCTGGCACTCAGGCTGGTGGTGCAATTAGAGGCTGGAATGTGCTGTCTCTCCTGTAATTTGCTGCATTGGCACAGGCATCCATGTTGGTAATTATGCATATAGTGGGATCCACAGCATTAAATGTAGCCGCTAGTGTGAGCAAAGAGCCAAAAGAGCAAGGCTTTGCAAGAGCTCGGCTGAGCAAGAAATTTGGCACATGTTGAAAACTTCACACAATGTGTATTGGTGCCTCCCTATGGACGGCTGGTGGGAAATGACTGCAAATATCCACTTTTATAAACAAGAGTTGGGTAACAAATGCATAAATAATAGCATCTTTGTTCTGTTTTCCATCACTTCTGCTATTGCAGTGTTGCCATGCAGGCAGAAACAGTGTCAGAGAGTTACAGGTATCTCTGGGACGGGAAGTGGAGCTGGGACAAGGACTGTTCCACAGCTCACACTAACAGAGCAGCAGCTGCTGCCAGGTTTAGGTGGCTATACAGTGCCATGAAGGGTAATTCCAGGCCAAAGGAAGTTGAATTCCTGTTAGGTCTGAAGAGGGGAGCAAATCTCCAGCTCTCATGTGGACAGTCCTGCGTTCAAGCTTTTAAGCAGATGTTTGGCTTCAATCATGGGTACAGGTTCCTACAATAGCAGAAACATGGGACCTGTGGTTCACAATCACGGCAAGATCCCATGCAGGCTGCCACAGGCCACCAGCCCCAGATGTTATCAAGAGTTCATGGAGGTTCACCAGACAGGAGAAGGCAATAACTTCTTCTTCTCAGAAGCATTTTGGACTGAAGACCTGTTTCCAGCAGTGAAGGATGCGATACATGTCTCTTCTGTCCAGACCTGGGCCTTGGGCCCCAAGTTTCCCCTGCCAGGGATCTCTTACAGGTGCTCCCACTAACACACAGGGTGAAATGGCTGCAAAGCACCAAGATTGTGGAGATCCTGGCTCTGCAGCATCTCACAAAATCCCCGGGGTTGGGAGATCCTTGCCTCAAAGTCCAGGAGCTGGATGGGGAATGTTATTCTCTTCCAGACTCTGTGCTCACTTGCTGTCTGATCTTGGGCAAAACTGTAATCTTTTTCGCTATTGTAGACTCAGAATAATACTTAAATTCTCCAGAAAAAAAAAAAAAAAATCCCTGAACAGCATCCTGCTAACACAACATAGTACACTGATTTACAAAAGGGTGAGAACCTCATTTTTATCTCCTACTTGAATTGTTAAAATAATTAATTACTTCTGGGCACTTTGGCACTTTTAATTAAAACACCGTTGTATTGCTAGTTATGTATAAAACACTTAACATTGAATCACTCCATCTACAATTTCCTGAAAGCAGCAACCACTGCTGCCTTTAATATTCCATCCCAAACTGTCCTGGAAGTGTTATTTTCATTTGTACACTTCAGTGGCCACAGGTAATTCTGTAGCTCAAATCCACTTAACACTTCTTCTATTCCCCGAAACAACACCAAGGTATTTGTGAGAATTGCAGCTGTCCAACCAAGTTATCATCAATCACATTAAATTATAAAGCATGAGGGGGACAGTTCTGTTTTAAATCATCATTTTTGTTTGAGACTGAGCAAGAGAAATGAAGTTTCTATCCTCCCCCTTTAGCACGCCCAGACTGCACCCCTGGTTCCCTCCATTCCTGCTGCTGATGCTCTGCAGGTGCCTCCAGGTGTGGGGACTTGCCTTTGATGATGACAAGAGTTTGGAGAATAAGCCATAGCGTTGCCCATCCTGCACCCAGCGGGGTAGGCTGGGGAGCCTGGGAAGCTTCTGTAGGAACTTGGCCCCCTGGGGACCACCCTGGAGAGGAAACAGAAGGAGACCGAAGCTCAGCAGGAGAAAGCTGTCCACACAGAGATGCCACCACATGCCACAGTGGACCTGAGCTCTCTGTGGGATGCTGTGGTTGAGCACCTCACTCAGGCATCCCCACGCTACCTGGCTCAGCCGTGCTCCTGCCGCTCTGCTCCTCCACAGCCCGCAGGCACCCATGGCGAGGGCTGTATTCTCTCCCTGGTCCTCCTGGTTTGACTCATCATGTTATGAGAAGCAAAAGCCACATTTCCAGAGCTCTCCCTGCATAACCATCACTTGGCATTGTGCACAGCTGGAGATCACACCTGTCAGGGCATTAAAAAGCCAGATATTTTTTCACCTGGTATCTCATTCTGGTCGCTGACATTTGTATGGAAAGAGCCTTTAGAGAAAAACTGGAGTAACACTGCATCCTTGTGTCAGGTGATGCTAAATAATGATGCAACTTCAAAACTCAGCTTATAGTCACAGTTGTCCGCTCTGTTCCCCATCTGTGTTCATGCCTTGGCATGGATGGATAGAGCATCTCTCACAGCACCTTTGAGAAATCCTTTGATAAGACCTAGAGGTCTTCAGGCAGTGAGAAAGAAACTGATGGAGTGGGGACTTTGTCCTACTGCTTCTTGGTCATAGAGAATAAATAAGTAAACTCAGGTTCTGGAGACCCACCACCCCCACCACCTGAGCAATGTGTGTGAGCTATCAGGACCAGCTCTGCCAGCTCAGCCAGCTGTTTTAAATGCAGACCACCGTAATCAACAGCATTGTCATCTGTGTGGTGGTGCTGGGGCTGGATGCTCTCTGACCACATGCCCGTAGCTGATGTTGTTCTGCTGCACTGAGCCTCCAGACTCCCAAGCGCTCGCGGTGATGCAGGGTATGTGTAAAGGTACCAGCTTTCGCTGGTGTTCACCTGCAACGCAACACTGACTGCTGAACATACCAGCATGGCACTATCAATTCTCTTCTGTGAAAAAAGAGATTTGCTTTAAGAAATAGTATTTAAATGTGCTTTTTAATTTCTATTCAAGGGACACTGGATTTATATCCAGCTAAACCAGCCCAGCGTCAGATCTCCTCTGCTGGGAGCAGAAGCAGCTGCAGATGACATTGGAACATCAGAAAACCCAGAAGCATAAATAGCATCCAGGGACACTGAAGCATCTGAGAATCGGCATCAAGCTCCTTCGTTCCCCCACCCTCTCTGTGCAGCACAGGTGCCCCAGCGCTTACGGTTCCAATTTTGTTCAGCATTCAATGGATAACTGAGCCCGGGGAAGCTACCAGCCCGCAGAAATACCATTTCTGCACACTTCCAGGAGCAGATGTGGCATCGCAGGGAAGCCTGGTTCATTCCAAAAGAACCCTGCTCGCTGCAGAGCAGCATGTCCACGCTGGCTCTTTATTTTCTGTCAAATAACCAAGCGGGCAGTTGTACGGAAGGGAGACGGTAGAGGGCAGCTCCACCCTGCTTAACGCAGGAAATCATGTTTGCAAGGAGCTGCAGTTGACGTGCTGCGTGCAGAGATGAGGCAGAGAGTGTTGCACACCGGGATCATGTAAAGCACAGGGAAGATGGTGGTAGACACCAAATTCTGCCCTTGCTTCCCACCCTCAGTGCCCCTGTGCAGTGCAGAGCCCACCAGCCCTCTCTGCAGGGTGACTTGTGATCTGAGTGACAAAAACGCTGTCGTCCATCCTGTCTTCTGGGGCTGCTGGGGACTCAGCATGGTCCAGCTGCCAGCAAGGGCTCGATTTGGCCCTTGGGATGCCCCTGCTGAAGCTTCGCCTTTCTGCAGTTAATGATGGGGTGGGCAGATGTCAACCCCCATGCCTGTGTGGGGTCCCAGACCCAAGGGTGGGTGACAGGGCAGCAGGGATGCCAGCCTCATCATGGCCCTGATGGGCATGGTTTGAACTCTTCTTGGAAAAAGTCCATGCAGCCCATGCTAAAAATTGGGTGAGCACCTTTCACCTTCCCTTGTGTGGCGGGTCCAACCCCCTGAGCAAGGGATGCTGCCCCATCCCTCTCAGTGCCCCCCACCAAACACCCGCCGCCACATTGGAGTGAAGTGCCGAGGTGGGGCAGGATCACCCTGTGCATCACAGAGCCGCAAGAAAGGGCATGACCTTGTTAGAGATGTATTTTCTGCAAATCATTCTTCAGTAAATAAATCAGAGGAACCCTGGCTCTTACAGAAACATCAGTGAAGAGGGTCACTGGCAGAAATTTTAGCCTAGAAATTATTTATAGCCTTTCATTCCCAATAGCCAGGACCCAGACAATTTGTTAGGTGATCAGCACCCGTGTGTGGCAAACAGACTGGAAGCTCCTGCTGGCTTCAGCAGTAATTTTGCCAGTTTCACAAAGGCAAATGTGGGCACATGCTGTTGGGGTCCATCTTCTGCCACAGCTGTTTTCTTTCTCCTCTTTCCTGAGGTCTGTTTCAGAATTTAAATCCTGATTTTCACCACGCTTTATCTGCATGTGTGATACTTCCTGGGAGGGTTTGACTCTCAAAGCAATCAGACAGCAACCAGCAACCACAACCATCATGTTTCCATGTGCAACACCCAATCTGACTTCCCCAGCGATGGCGAAGGCTGCCAGAGACACCTCACATTTCCACTCTGAAAAGTCAGCAGGGAAGAGGTCCCTAGAAGCATGAATAAACTTTTAAAAATAATTAACTGCTACAAATAATTTGGCAACCTCTGTTGCTGTTTTGCACCTTCAGGATAGAAAAACACTTGTATCTCATTCCATTGGTTCTCCACAGTGTTCATAAGAAAACATGGGAGAAGGAGATGCTGCTCCTCCCAGAGGTGTCATGCACACCAGTGGGACCAGAAGCAGGTCACACACATGCTCCTGGCTCAGGCTCTGGCAGAGCAGCATGGCCACCAGCAAGCCCAGGAGCAGCTCAGCATGAGGAGCTCACTCCACTGCAACACTTTTGGGTCACCTGCAGTGACACAGGAGCTTGGGAGGTGCAGCACGGCTTTTCCTAACAGAGAGCAGCATGATGTTAAAAATCCAGGACATGTATTTCTGCAGGAATATACATCCAGCATATTATTTGAGAAATGCTGAAAATGAGAGCCGTCATTTGGCTATTGCAGGATATCTCTGCAGACCTCCAGTGCATGGTGCTGCCCACCCTTGCCAGTTCAAAGCAAGGCTGGACAAGGGTGCTGCAGCAGCACAGCTGTAGTGATGGTGCAGCTGAGGATGAGCAATCCCAGCCCAGTGTCCGCCTGGGACACCCCAGTCTTCAGTAAACTCTGGGCAGCATTTCTCAGAGTCACAGAGGGATTGAGAAGAGAAGGGACCTCTGGAAGCCATCTGGTCCAACCCTCCTTCTCAAGCAGAGCCACCTACAGCCTGTTTCTGAGGACCGTGTCCAGATGGCTTGTGAGTATCTCCAAGGACGGCAATTCTACAGCCTCTCAGGACAATCTATGCCAGTACTTGGTCACCCTCACTGTGCAGAAGTGTTTCCTGATGTTCAGATGGAGCCTCCTGTTTCCATTTGTGCCCATCACCTTATATTCTGGGACAAGGTGGAGGTTGGCCGAAATATTATAATCCCATCCCTGAGGTTGGCAAAGCTCTAGAGCCTCTCAGAGGCTCTCTACACATCCTTGAACCCAAGACAAAGTCCCTGCTGATGGTCCCCTGGTCACTGTGCACCCACCAACCTCCTTGTTTGAGTACCCGCCTGCTGCTGCCGCCATCTGATACACATTTTTATTTCACCATCCTTGAGCTTTTCTGTTTGTGTAATTGCCATAAGGCCCCGAGTCAGAGACCTTTGTGGTTTTAGAGGGGCTCTACACCTCAAGGACCAAGCTGCTTCTGCATGAACATCACAGCCCACAGGCTGAGCAAAGAGTGAATCTCCATGAGTCATTAAGCTCCTCTCCCCAGAAGCAGTTTGCTCTCAGTTACATGTCAGAGGTGCACGCGTCTTCAGCAGAAGGCGGGAAAAGGAAGCTTTTAGCTCTCAAGTGTAAAACAACTGTTCAATAAATAGAATAATTTTTCAGCCACAAAAAAGCAGCATTTGAGTCACCAGCACCCTGGGGCTATTTTCTTGGCTACGCAACTGGTGGCGTGTTGAACACAGCAGCTCCCGAGTTTTGTTACGCATGCTGCGGGTTTTTGCTTGAGCGCTTCTGCTGCCTGTCTGGTTTGCTCTTAAATAAGCACAAGGCACAGGCCAGTGCTGGGGTAACACCTCAAATGGGGCAGCCCAAGCTCAGCCCTTCACAAGCACTCAGAGGAGATCTGCTGGGGAGGCAGGGCAGAGAGATGGCTCAAGTTTGTTGGCATTGTCGCTTGCCCCTTGCAGTCTGCCTCTTTTTGTGAATTACTTTGCTACAAATTGATTAATACACTTGGAGCCTCAGCCCCTGCCAGGACCCATCCCCTGTCACCCTCCAAACCAGCTGGGGAGGCAGCAGTCAGTGGTGCTTCCCAAGAAAAAATTTGCATTGGAATGAAGGTCCCAGGCCAGTACATGCAACGTGTTTGGGTTCAGGCACCATTCACTTGGTGGCATGGGCTGACTCGGCTGCCTTTGAAGTTACTGGCAGGATGATGTGCTTCACGGGATGATGGGTGGCTTGGGTGGTTTGCTCAGATGGCAAGTTTCATGTCACATAATGATGATTGTTTGCTAGGGTCTGATTCTGACCAGTTTAAGGCAAAGCTGGGCTTCTTATTTAGTGTACGATCAGAGCTCTGCTCTTTTCCAGCAGTCCCTCTCAGCATCTGTGGTCCCAGGGTAAATCCAGCAACCAGCACTCCCCTCTGCACCTCTTCTGCAAATTCACATTAGCACTCATCATGGTTTTCACAAAAACAAGTAAAAATGCACCTGCGCTGGACAGAAATTTGGAATATTCCTTCAAATATCCTGTCAGCTATTCCTTGCCTATATCCCTGTTAGCATCGTGAGCATGACAGGCAGTGCTCCGCGGGGCCAGAGCTCAGTGGCCCTCCATGGCTCGTGCACACTGACTGTGATTGTTCCAAACCTTTCCTGGGGGTGCTCTGGGAATTAGCATGGGACGAGGACCTTTCCCAGTAGGCACCTTGAGTGCACTCACTCTGTTTTGGGAGATGGAGAGCTCAATGACACAGATGTGGGCCACCCCAATCTAGCTGCCACAGAGCCAGAGAACAGCTCAGGGCACCTTCCAGTCACTGGTGCAGTCATAGCCGCCAAGTGTTATATCCTGAAGACTCCCAAAACAAGCATGTGTGAGGTCCAGCATATCATCTTGCAGCCTCATTTGTGTCAGGACCATTCCTCAGGCAGCAGCCACGGCACAGCGAGCATCTGATGAGCAGCCGGCTGAGGGTTTCAGCTCTGTGCCCAGCACTTCCCCTCAGTGGGTTGATGTCAGGTCCCTGCCCAGAGAAGCACAGACGTGTTTGGGTGGCATTTGCCTACAGGTCACCTCCTGTCCCCTTCTGGGGAGTTCCCCACTTACTTTCAGGTCCTTGTAGGGTCTCTGACCCAAGACAACAGGATGTCCACAAACTTTCCCATGTGGTCATTCCAACACAGGAGGTTTGGGGCAACTATCATGGCAGAGGGTCTAGGCAGGGGCAAATCAGACTTTATTTTGCTTGTAATTGTAGTGTGTTTGTGTAGCTACTTGGTACGTACTCCTCTTCACCACTGAGCATGGCCAATGAGTCACACCTTCTTCTTCCTTCCCTCTACCCCATGCCTTGATAGCCACATGCCTTGTCTAGTTTGAGACCTTGTTAGCTTAATTTAAGAGGTTATTTTGCGAGGAAGACCAACCCATGCCAAAGCTAACACAGGAAAAGAACTGTCATCTGTTTCCTCTTTATGAAGTGCTATTGATATGCCAAAAACACGCCCCAAACCCCTGATGTTTGATCCAAGCAGCAATAAAACCACTTACAGTTACAGTCGTAGCCCAGTCTAGCCAGAAGACAGGGTCTAATGATTGGAAGACATTCTTTTGGGAGACACTGTCTTGGGAAACACTTCTTGGGAGATACTGTCTTGGAAGACCCCATGTATATGAATAACTTGTCATGCAGAAATTAATTTTCCAGAGGACACTATTTTGTGGTGCCAGCATCGTTATTCATTAAACTGCATGTGCATTCAGTATCTTCACAGAAAACCGGACCAAAATAACCACCACCAGAGAAACTGTTACAGAGCAGCTGGCTGAATAGGTAGAGTAAAAATTATTTAAATCCAAAACTTCTTTATTCAGAATTAAATCATTTTACTTCAGAATAGTGAGTCCGTGTGGGAACTGCTTGGGAGCAGGTTGTTCTGTTACAGGTATGAACAGCCCTCTGTGGACGGGTGCCAACAAGTTCAACATGAGATTAAAATGCACTTTAAGGCGGGGGAGGAGGGGGGGAAGGCAACATAAAAAATAAAACAAAAAGAAAACCATAAATAAATAAGTGAATGAAAAACCCAAACCTGCAAACTCCTGGAGCAGGTCCAGGAGCTGTGACACTGAACCAGGGTGCCACAGCTGAGCCACCCAGCAGCTGCTGCAGCAGGGATGCTGCCCAAATTGGCGTGACAACCCAGGGAGGGGAGGGGGCGAGGAGGAAGCCTATGTGCTGAGGCGCTCATGGGGTTTGCTGCTTCTGACAACAGGCTTGCAAGGAAGCAGGGTGAGACCTGTGAGGGGGAAAGGTGACAGGCACAGTAAATAGTGACTCTGCCAAAGGCACCCTGCGTATAAGAATAATTCTCTACCTAACTGGGCTGTCCCACCCAAAACAGCCCCGCTCTGGTTTACGGTCTTTGGCAAAATGACAGGACTCATGCGGTGATGCCGCAGCATTGGCAGGAGGCACCCAGCTGAGCAAGCAGGGCAACTTCTTCAGCCAAACAGTGTTGCTTCACCAGGCAACCGCCTCTGGATCCAGCCTGTTCCCACCTGGCCAGGTTCATTCAGGGCATGGGTGGATGAACCCAGCTGGGGCAAACAGGAAAACCAGAAGCAGCAAATGGGGATGCCCAGAGCCCTGCCTGTACTGAGCACAGCTGCAGCCTCCGGACTGCTCTGCGGGCTGCCGTCAGTGCACTGAGCTGCAGCAGGGCTCAGGGATGCTGCCCAAGCAAGGGACAGCACATCCCAGCCCCTGGCAGGCACCACGTGTCTGAGCCCTGGGCAGTACCTGCTGCAAAAAGCCACAGCAGGATGCGAATAGACAGAGGGAAGTGGGGTCTGGTGCCAGCAGGGTATGGTGGGAAGGTTTATCGCTGGAGGCTTTGCCATAGGCACTGGAGCATCATCCCTAGTTATGAGAAAGAGGGAGGAAAGAGATTGACTCTGACCAGCCTGGGCTGTGGGGTTGCAAAATATAATTGGGAAGATGGATTGGCTTGTGGATAATACCTGGCTTTTTGAGCTTCACTATTAAATGTTGAGCTCCTCATCTAATTTACTACCACATTAAACATATAAAACAACAACTTATTGTTTTATAATCTCTCCCAGGGGAAGTTAAGCTGTTGCAGCATCCTGCAAGAGCTGCAGTGAATGCTGGAGTAACCTCCAGCCCTGCCAGACATCTCACTGTGAGAGTTCTTCCAGCCAAAATACAGCCCACAAACATCAGGCTCATGCCAGCACCATGGCAGACACATCTCTGGACTTCTCTGAGCCATCCTCGGTGTGACAAGGACCAGCTCACACCGTGCCGGCAGACAGCCTCCCTCAGGCTCACAGCCCCTGCTGAGCCCTGGGACCCCCGGCAGCACAATGATGCTGCAACGCATAGACCCGAAGTGCCTTTAGACTTTCTTCCATCTTGTTCTGCTGCTGCCAACACCAACTCCTTCCCATTCTGGAACACAGGCTGGGGGCATATCACTCCCTACCAGTGCTGCTGTGGTGTTCCCAGTGTGGTGACACCACAACCAGGTTGCACATCCCATAACACAGGGGCAGTTGGGCAAAGACCAGGTTCAGGAGTCCCTGTGACTCTGAGCCACACCTGCTGATCCCTGCTCCTCAAGGATCCACCTTCAAGGCTGGAAGAAGGGGATGTGATCACCCCTACCTCAATGGTAGGGAACAGTGGCACCACTTTCTGGGGAAGTCTGTGGTTGACAGATTTCCTGGGTCTGAAGGTCTGAACTGTTTGCATATGAACTCCTCTTTTTTTCTTTTTTTTTTTTTCTTGTTTTTGTTAGCCAGTAGCATTTTCAGACTACTTAGAGGTCACACTGGACACATAGTCAGAAACAGGTACCAGCTTGCAGGTATGTGGCTTGTCACCAGGATGTGCCACCACTGAGCTCAACAGCCAGCAGCGAACTGGCCTTTCTCGGTGCTCCCCACCAACCCACCAGCATTGAGGGAGATGTCACCTGTGCAAATTGAGTGCTGCCCACAGGAGCTCCTCACCTCTTGTTTGCACAGCAAAAGCCACAGCTACGTCTTCCCTTTTTGTCCTGAAGCTGCACTGAGATAGGAAAAGGTGAGCAAACTAGAACAAGAGAAAAGACATTGTGCTGGAACAGCTGCTGACAAAACACTATCGTTTGATGCCACTTTCTTCTGTGTGGCCCTGGTTTTAGGTTGAAGAAGCAGATGTGGAGAGGCTTACAGCCTGGCATGGCCAGCAGCAAGTGCAAGACTTGGGATGGGGTCTGCAGGCAAGGTCCCTCCTCTCTCGTAGGTGTGTGACCATCGCTGCCAGACACCTGCATCTCTGCTCCCCGCTCTTCAGCCGCCAACCACAGCCTAAGCTGCTGGATTGTGGGAGCTCCTGCTGGGAAGCTGAAGATACCACCACCACAGCATGGAGCCACCACCATGCCCAGCAAGGCTTGCTCAGGAAGTTATCAGTGGCTCTGTGTCCATGGACAGGATCTCCTTGCTGACAAAACCCAAATGCCTGTGACTTGCCATATGGGGGTGTCGATATCCAGGAGGGATGCTGTTCAGTTGTGCTCCATGCCCTTGAAGCCAGCAAGGCCAAAATCAACAGAGTTGGCTGGAAAAGTTTGAATGCTAGAAATTTCACCAGGTTTCTCTAAAGCGAAGGAAGTGTTGTATTTGCCAGGATGGCTGGCAATAAGGGCATCACAGTGGTGTTGTTCTCTCTGGCCTTGGAGACTTCAATTCCCCTCTTCTTCCTGACCCCTCAACTCCTCCAGCTTTTCACTGGGCCGTTGGATCATGAAACCACCACAACAGCAGCTTTGCACCACTGCCGTGAGAGCAAGGCGCAAAGGAGATGCACAAGTCCACACACTTGTAGGACACATTGAACAACGCCCGAGGGACCAGCCCCTAAATGACAATCACCCAGGATATTAGCTGGGGTGCCCTGTGCAGCATTTCGATGGGAGAAGGAAATGCTTTGGACACAAGCCTCATCTGACACTTGCTTGCGATCAGCTAGTGCTGCACAGTAAAACTCCAGCGTTGCCATGGTTTTCTAGGTTTCAAGGGATGTTTTTACTCCCTACTGTTAATTTTTCACAATCTGCTTGTCTTAACTCTTTACATAGGTTGATCAAAGCTAGGCAAAATGGGGGACATAATTGTAAAAATTCTCCGAAACTATTACTTGTGATACCCAGAGTGGTAGATGCTCTCAGAGTAAGTCAGGAGTAGTAAAAAGCACCTGAATGGCATCGATAGGTCTGTGTCTCTATGTCACATTGGGTTATTGTACACAATGTTTGTATCCTCAAGAATAAAAATTGCAGTGCAGCTGCTCTCCCTGCCTGCGGAGCGAGGAACCTGCAAAATAGGATTTTGCAACTTGCTCCTGCTTTGCTGCTATCTAAAATAACCTGCACTCCACAATACCCTCTGCTGAATGCAGCGAAACAAGGCATTATGGAGGTCATTAATGATCTTGAAAAAAAACAAATAATCAGCCGCACCCATTCTCCATGTAATCCTCCAGTTTGGCCCGTTTGCAAGCCTGATGGGCGGTGGCGCTTAACTATTGATTATCGAAGACTGAACAGTAACAGTGCACCCCTAACAGCTGACATCCCAAATATATCCTCAGTGGTGACTGCAATACAAGCAGCAGCCCATCCATGGATGGCCACCTTAGATGTCAAAGATATGTCTTTCATGATTCCCCTAAGGGAGGAAGACAAAGCACAATTCGCTTTTACCTGGGAAGGGAAACAATATACCTTAAATCGGCTTCCTCGGGGGTACAAGCACTCTCCTACCATTGCCCACAATGGCCTTGCTGTACTCAGTGACACTGTTAAGGTGCCCTTGGGCATTCGCATATATCAATATATAGATGACACCTTAGTGGGCAGAGACAATAAGGATCAGGTTGGGCAAGCAGCAGAGACAATCTGGAACCTATTGACACAGAATGGATTGGATATTCCACCTTTCAAGTGCCACAGTCCTGGGCAGGAAGTTAAATTCCTAAGGGCTTGGTGGATAGTGGAAGTCATGGCAGTGCCTAATGATCACAGTATCACAGTATCACAGTATGTTTGGGATTGGAAGGGACCTCAAAAGATCATCTAGTCCAATCCCCCTGCTGGAGCAGGAACACCTAGGTGAGGTCGCACAGGAACATGTCCAGGCGGGTTTTGAACGTCTCCAGAGAAGGAGACTCCACAACCTCCCTGGGCAGCCTGTTCCAGTGCTCTGTCACCCTCACTGAGAAGAAGTTTCTTCTCAAATTTAAGTGGAACCTCTTGTGTTCCAGCTTGATCCCATTACCCCTTGTCTTATCATTGTTTGCCACTGAGAAGAGTCTGGCTCCATCCTCATGGCACTCACCCTTTATATATTTATAAACATTAATAAGGTCCCCCCTTAGTCTCCTCTTCTCCAAACTAAAGAGACCCAGCTCCCTCAGCCTTTCTTCATAAGGGAGGTGCTCCACTCCCTTAATCATCTTCGTTGCCCTACGCTGGACCCTCTCCAGCAGTTCCCTGTCCTTCTTGAACTGAGGGGCCCAGAACTGGACACAATATTCCAGATGTGGTCTCACCAGGGCAGAGTAGAGGGGAAGGAGGACCTCTCTCGATCTACTAACCACCCCCCTTCTAATACACCCCAGGATGCCATTGGCCTTCCTGGCCACAAGGGCACAGTGCTGGCTCATGGTCATCCTGTTGTCCACCAGGACCCCCAGGTCCCTTTCCCCTACACTGCTCTCTAATATGTAATCTCCCAACCTATACTGGAACCTGGGATGCCCTAGCTACTATAGGAAAGGGGCAGACCCCAAACACCAAAGCAGAATTGCAATGTCTATTGGGCACATTAGAGTATTGAAGAAAGCATATCCCAGGATTCTCAATGATTGCCCACCCCCTAAATGACCTACTCTGAAAAAAACAGGAGAAGGGATTGGACCTTACAGCATACAGAGGCCCTTAATGTTCTAAAAAATTAACTTAAAACCTACCAGAAATTGGTCCCACTGCACCCACAAGACCCGCTAAGGGTGGAAGGGGGATTTTCAGAACATGCTTCCTATTGCGGCATATTCCAAAGGGGGCCAAAAGGGCCAGCCGGACCCTTGTTGTTTTCTTCCACTGCATTCAAGGAAACTGAACAACAATATTCAGAGTGGGAAAAGGGACTCCTCTCATTCATCCCAGCAGTTAAGGAGGTAGAGAGACTGCGTATGTCACAGGACATTATTGTGCAAGGTCCTTTTCCTCTGCTAAACTCAATCCTCAAAGGGTCACCCCTCCGGCTCTGCGAGGGGGTGGCACAGAAAGCAACATGCCTACTTGGAGGAATTAGTCAGTTGTTGCCATTGAAAGAGGGTTCTGTAAACATTTCAAAACTGTAACAACCTGCGAACACGGATCCAATCCTGCTGAGTCTGCCTTATAAGCCCTCCCCAATTAAAGAAGCAGCTGAGTTAACCCAGGACTCAGACACACAGGGGTCTGGTTTACTGATGCATCAGCCCATCAGGTAGGGACAAAGTGGCAGTATAAGGCAGCAGCACTGGAGGCTGCCACCAGAAAAACAGTAACAGAGGAGGGGGAAGTTGCGTGCTCTCTTATTAGCAGCAGGAGGAGCCTCCACAATTTACACTGATTCCTATGCAACTTATAAGGGTGCAACTGAATGGGTATGCCAATGGGAATCCAACTGGTGGAAAGCAGGTCGCACCAGAGTGTGGAGAGACGAAGATTGGCAGAGACTGTTAGAGATAGGCAGGTCATAACCCTTCAGTGTGGGCTGGGAAAAAGGACATGCAAAAGACAGAACCCCAGCTGCCAATTGGAACCAACAGGCTGACCATCTAGCCCAAATTAGAGTGACTAAAGGCATACGAGAGGAGTGGGCACAGTTAGCTGAATGGCTGCACATTAAACGAGGCCACTCTGGGAAAGCAGATCTATATTACGAATGCCGGTCTCAGGGATGGTCAGTGTCCATGGGAACACGTGAAGCAGTCCTTACAGCCTGTCCACAGTGCCGGATAAGACTTAAAACTGATCACCCAAATCAGGCCCTGGCCCAGCATTTCAGACAGGGCAAGGTCCTCTGGAGTACCTGGCAAGTCGACTGTGTCAGGCCATTAAAACCCTCTCATGGAGAGAAATGCATCCTGGTGGGAGTAGAGGTGGTATCAGGACTATCAATGGCTACAGCTGTCAGTGCTGCCACTGGAGACCAAACAGTGTGAGCACTGTGTGAGTGGTTTAGTGTTCTAACCACCCCTGAGAATATCCAAAGTGATAATGGCACACATTTTTTAACTGCTGTGGTTCAGGATTGGGCTAGGGGGGAAGGTATTAAGTGGGTGCTTCATACACCATATCACCCCCAAGCCAATGGGATCATGGAACAGTCTGATTAAAAAACATGCTGACATATCACGTCCCAGCTGGGACATATGGTCGGCACAAACTATCCTCATTGTCAATAACCACTGAGGGAGCTATGGAAGCCCCAAAATCAGGGCATTTTGCCCCAAGAGGCCACTAACAGACAGTGACTATAACAGACAAGGAAAAGACCAAGAACACAAGTGGGCCAGCCTGTCATGGTGAAACTACCTTCCACTGGTATTGTGCCCATGATTCTAGGAAAACCTAGAGCCTTATATGCTTGAGAGGTCCTTGATGAAAATGGGAAAATCCACCACATTAGGGTCCAGTGGATAGTCCCGGACTTCTAGCTCCAAAATCCCGGTCCCAAGGGACCGAGGCCCATCTTTGTGTTCTCTTGCAGGACAAAAGGAAGACGGACAATCCTGACCTCTCCTACCAAGGGACATATGGATGGGGTGGAAGAAGCTCCAGCTGAGACTGAGTGGTGGTTAGAGTCAGCCTTCGGAATGAGGGTGACACCAGGGCAACACCACCAGGCCATTCAGAAGGCAAGCCTGCAACTGGAAACACTAATGAACTCTATGCATGACATCACATAGGCTCTGTAAATCATCAGCAACATGAAAACAGAAGGACTGTCCAAAGCCAGGCCATATTGCCCTTGATACTATTAAAGGAAAAAGGTGTATACAGAAAGCCGTGTCTACATCCTGAGCATCTGGGTGCCATTACAAGGACCACAATGAGGACAAATAACAGAAGACTCAAGGGCAATTGTTGCCGTACTGGGGACCAACTGGTGAAAAAACTTTCAATGCATTTGCTTTCATTATCGGGATGACTAACCAGCCTCCTCCAATATTTGATAATAACTGTAACTGTTGTAATTTGCAGTATTCTATTGTTTATTAGTAGGTTGATTTGTAATGATAACGCATAACAGGAAAATGACACATAAGATATGATGATCCACAGTGGGCATTAAAACTCACCAACAGAGTGCCCCCTTTTGACTTTGGAGGCAAGAGGTGACTGCACTACCACTCCAAAGTAGCCTGTCAGATCATGACTGTGGTCATGGGGTGGATTGTGTGGCAGTTGCACATGCCCCTGAGATCAGGAGCCTAAAATGGGGCAGTTGATGGCTCTTTAAGCCCCTTTTGTGCCCCACTCTGCCTGTCCCCACATACACACCTAGGGTGGTACCAAGGTGCTGATACTCACATCCTCCCGACTACGCCGGGGCAGGGTGACTTCACCCCCACCAGCTGGTGGGACAGGAGGGGTGGGACCCTCGGTCAGTTGACAGGGTCCTTAATGGGACCCTGAGTCAGTTGACAGGGTCATTAGCAGAGGGGGTGCCCAAAGTATCTGCAAAGTTTCTGGACCATGTTGTAATGTCCACAGCCAGATCTGACCAGATTATAAAACAGGGTTCCTGCTGAAGGCCACCTTTGGAGTGGTTTTCATCGAGCAGTGGGTCTGTGAACTGGAACCCTCTCCTTAGACTGGAACACTGTCTAAGGAGACTTCCTGGAATTGAGAAAGCTTCACCTCCTCGTTTGGGTGAGTGGTTATTTACTGGATATATCCTGGAAGGAGTCCTTGCATAACCAGGTAAGTGATTATTTCTTGTGGGTACCTTGGAGTCAGAGGGCTCCGTTTTTGTTTCTTGTGTATGCATGCATTCTGTGGATCCTCATTATTCTTATTTTGCTGTACCCCAATAATTTCCTCAACTGATATCCAAACCTGTATTTTATGTTGTCGGAGTGCTAACTAATTGTATAAACCCCGTTTCTAGTCGGTTTATTTGCTACGCTTTTCTGGCTAGAATAAAGTCTGTTTTGGAACTTCTTGTCTGCCTAAAACTGACTTTGGGGTGTCTCCGTGACAGCAGGGGGTTGAGCTGAATGACAGAGGAAGTTTCACAAAGCTGCCGACAAAGCCCTCTCTGACTGTGGCTGGCCTGATCTTCTCGTTGGGAGCACTGGGGCTGGCTGGAGTGAGGGGGACCAAGGGCCCTCGGTTCCCACAGGCTCTTTGTGAGAAGAACACTGGTGTGACTATCAGAAACACATAGAGTGCTGGAAGGAAAAAGTTGTCCAGGAGCAACATATCCACGAAGCCTGCAGCTCTGCTGGTCCTGCAACTTGCTGGGTCATAGGAAAGCTCAAAGCTTCCTTACTGGGTTTCTTCCATATCCATAGTGAATTCCTCTTGGACAACAATGTCTTCCTGGGCTCTCTGTTTCCTTGTTTCTCATCCCAGAGAAATGGCTCCACTTCTCAGCAGCCTCCCCTTTGCCCAGCAGCTTTCACAAGAGCTTTGGGAGTTTTCTCTTCCTTTTTTTCCCCCCTTCAATTCCATTTCACCAGCAAATATCTTCATAGGTCAAGTCACTTCAGATGCTGAGCTGTTGGAGATGAGAGAAGTAACAAGTTGTTTTTGTTAAGTCTGTTCAGTTTCTATGGGAACAAGATGAGAAGCTTTTAATGAGACTCCACTTTTGTGACACCACCTCCAGAGCAGTTCCTGGGCTCTGGCAATGAACAGTCCCCATGTGACCTGTGGCTTTAGGACCTGCCAGACCCACAGACATGCCACGGACAGAGCTGGCTGGCAGTTTGCTGTCTGGAGCATGATATATGCAGTTCTCCAGTCTTATATCTCAGTTAGGAGATCAGTATGGAGCAGGAGCCCTAAGGTTGAACTGCTGTTGAGTAGTAATTCCAGGGGAGCATGGGGGGAATAGGAAATCTTGGTGAAGACAGCCTAGTAGCTGCACTAAATGAGCTAACATCTGTCCTCCTTCAAGCTGTCTCATGGATAGAGGACACTGGCTCCATCCCTATGACATAAAAACAAAAGACTGTCTTTTTACAAAGATATAAAAAAGAAAAAAGAGACGAAATGCTGTTATTATTCATGACATTATGCAGGGCTGAAAGTCCAGAATCACAAATTTAAAAACCAGGAAGAGCTTTGCGATGGTGGAATCATTTCTGTAGGTAACAATTCACTTCATGTACCCCGTGGACAAGCTCAGGTCTGCTTTTCCACCAATGCCATTTTACAACAAATTAAAGTGTGTTGGGTGCTTTGGGAAGAGTACTGAGGGAGACAGAGCCTGGAAACAGTCTACTCCTGCATGGTGCTTTGCCCATGCACTTATAGGTATCCTCCAAAACGCTGTTTTGAGATTTCCACAGATACAAAATGTATCTGTCAGGTTTGTGCTGACAGAGCACATCCTTTTTAGATGTAGCTCAATATTGGTTTTATTCTCAGTCTTATTGCACCGATAGGAGCCTCTGCTGGCACAGGAGGTAGGGTCAGCAAATGGAACAATGAATGCCATTTTGGAGAGATGTGAGGGCATTGGGGAGGTGTCTGGAACTGGGGAATGGAGGAAGGAATTGGGAGAGAATGAGGAACATGGATGCTTTTGGTGGCCTGGCCAGTGCAAATCAAGCTTAGGTGTTGTTTTTCCACCAAAGGTGACCACTTTTTTCAGCAGGCAGCAAAATTCTTCAGCTCCTCAGTACAGAAAAAAAAATATTCTGAAAGAGCAGAAGTTCAGGATAGGGGCACATTACATGAGGAATGGGACTTTCCTCCCTAGCTTCAGCCATCTAAAACTCTCATTCCTGATCCCATGAAAGTGAGACACTGGCTCAGTGCTGAACCTGGCACCCACAGGGACTTGGTCCCTTCCCAGTGATGTGGAGCCATGTGGGTTCTTAAGATACACCTGCAATCAAACAGCAAAATGGGTTGTTGCCACTGGCCAAGTCTAAGCTGGTTGCCCCGCTGATCTCCTTATGACAGTCTCACACTGTAGCCAATAAAGACAGACAGTAAACTCCAAATACCATCATCAACACTATCAGCTCGCTGACCTTAGATACACACCTTGGGATGAGCTGAATCATCCCATGGGAGAACATCTCTTTCCACTGAGGACAGTCAGCCAGCTGGGCTGGATGCTCTGCCCCCAAGAGCTGAAGGTAGGTGAGATTCTCCCACCTTACATACCCTCTCACATCACCCCCATCTTGGTTAATGATGCTCGTTAGTCTTCGTCACTGCCAGTGACCTGAGCATTAATTAGGATCACAAAGCCAGAGTGTCAGTGTCCAGGTCTGACTACAGGTCCTTGGTGCACCAGCTGCCTCTACGAAAGCTCCCAGCAGCGCTTGTAGGGCTTCTGGGGCCTCTCTGGACGAACAGCACAGCCCCCTCTCCAGCTCCTCTGTGCACTGACCTTGTCCAAGGTAAAATACTGCCTGATGGGCTGAGGTCACACTGCTGGCTTTCATAAAAGTGGTGCTGCAGGAGAATGGGGGTTTATCCGATTCCTATGGCAACAAGCCATCTTCATAGCCTGGATTTCAAGAGACCATGGTTGTCAATTTTAGGCGGACAACAAGTTCCAAAACAGTCTTTATTCTAGCCAGGAAAGTGCAGCCAATCAACCAACTAAAAACAGAGTTTATACAATTATTTAGCACTCCAGCAACATAAAATACAGGTTTGGATATCAGTTGAGGAGATTATTGAGGTACTATAACATAAGAATAGTGAAGATCTGCAACATGCACACATTCACTCACAAGAAACAAAACCAGAGGCCTCTCACTCCAGGATACCCAGAAGAAATAATCACTCACTTGGGTTAGGTAAGGACTCACACTTGGCTGGGTTAGACAAAGACGCATTCAGGGATATATCCAGTAAACAACCACTCACCATAGGAAGAGGTGAGGCGCTCTCAGTCCCACAAAGTCTCCTTAGATGTCGTCCCAGTCTAAGGAGAAGGCTCCAGTTCACAGACCTGCTGCTCCGAGAAGACCACTCAAAGGGGGTCTTTGGTGGGGATCCTTTTTATAGCCCGGTCAGATCTGGTGGGCATTACAACATGGTTCAGAAGCTTCGCAGCTACTCTGGGCACTTTGTTAAGAACCCTGTCAGCTGACTGAGGGTCCCACCCCTCCTGCCCCACCAGCTGGTGGGGGTGAAGTCACCCTGACCTGAGGTAGGGGAGGATGTGTCCAGGTTCCTGGAGCACCAATGCACCAGGAGTCAAAACTCAGCGTTGTACCAGCAGGTCGGCAAGGTGGAAGGAGACACCTTGTCACCCTTGTTGTAAGAGCAGGAGCAGTGCAACGGGGTTTGCAACAGCACAAGCATCTTATCAATAGCAGCCCTTAAAAGCTGTTGTGCCTGTTTTACAGATACAGGAAAGAGAAGAGACTAAGGAACTATCTCACAGAACACCTTCAAAGACCAGGAGACCCGAACTGCTGGACACAGGGCACACTACCCTTGAGCTGCCTTGCGGAATCCTTTGGAGACTTCAGAGCAATCAGAGTCAGGTCACTTTCTCTAATAGAGGAAGATGAGGCTTATGCTGAGGACGTGTACTGAAAATCTATCTGCAAATGACACAGTGACTCTGTGTTCAGCAAGTGTCACCAGGCATGGGGAATTAGGGAATTTAGGAAAAACCCTCCTGCCCATGAAAGATTTTGCATGCAGAAGACAGCATAAAGGGCTGGGGGTGCCTTCACGTACATGGAGCCCTGATGGCCCCACATGGTTTTCAGGGCTGATCTAACAGCACCCAGCTGCAGGGTGAGCCCAGGGAAGACCAGAGGTTGCCTCACACCTTGGCATGATTTAGCAAGGGTCTCCCAAGCACAGAGGTGTAACTCAGGAGTAACTACTGTCCCCGCCACGCTCCAGGGGCCCCGGCGCCCAGCCTGCCCACCGCCCAGGAGCATCGCAGCAGCGTGGGCTGGCAACAGGCTCTGAAGGGGAGGAAACTGTTTCCTCAGCATTTTATTTCAACTAATCTGTTCACACGAGTATCACACTGTGCTATTAATGCTGCCCCGGTTTGTAATTCTGCTTTCATGTTGGCTCCATTTTTCTCTTTTTAATACTGCTATCTAGCCTTCTGGTTCTCAAATGTGGGACCTATTTTTCTGTCTGCTGTAGCAGAAAGAGCTAATTTGGTCCTTCTGTGTATAAGCAACAGGACTGTAAAGTGGAATAGAATGAGATTTTATCTCTCTCAATGTCCTTGGTCAGATTGACACAAGAATACTGCATCCTGCTGAGGTGCCATATTTTAAAGAGGACATCAAAAAATTGGAGTGCATGAAGAAAAGAGCCATAAAAAATGGTTTGAGAGCTGAAGAAAACCACTTACAGGGAGAGACTTCTAGAGGTCAGCCTCTGTAACTTGTCAGAAGGAAAACCGAGAAGTGATTTGATGATGTGTATAAGTACATGTGTGGAGAGAAAATACGGGATGCTAAGGCAATACGAAAAATTTAGTCCGAGAAAGGCACACAGATAGACAGTGACGGGCACTGGAGAACACACTGAGCTGAATTAGAAATCAGGCTCACTTTTTAACCATAAGGATGTTAACCCTCAGAAGAAAATTGCAAAGTGAGCAATGAGTACTGCATTTCCTGAGGTGTTTGAGACACATTTGGGTGCTAATTCTGCGTGTCAGGGTAGAGGCAGGGATTCCTGGGCAATGGAAAGCAAGCGGAGTTTGCCTGAATACAACCTGGGAGGTGACAGAAACCAGTTTCACAGAAATAAAATTCCACATTTCATTTCATATGCCTCTTTTTTTATGGTTGCCCATCACACTCTTGGCCAAAACCACTGGGGAAGCAACTCAGTCCCCTAATGCAATTAATGAACTGTTAGTAAGCAAAGTGGTCACTTTTAAGGCTGGGGAGGGAGCACTGGGGCTCTCAGACACAGCGGGGTATGAGGATGGATGCTGTGAGCCTGCTCCCATGTGAACACCTCCAGGACCGTGGAGCCAGGAAGTGAATGCTGGTGCAGTATCTCAACCATCTCAGCCAGATGCAGTATCTCTGCTCGACAAACCTCTGGCTGGCGTGGTCATACTCAGAGATGCTGAGAAAAACGTCATCAGGCTCCTGAAACTGAGCTTTTCCCACTGTACCAGCAGTAGTTCCATAATGCAGCTCATAAACTCATGTCTTCAGCAAGTAGCAGAAGGGGTTAAAGGTTGTAAAGCGCAAATCATGGCAGAACTCATCAGGACCCAGTCTGGAAGATCACCTAGTCTGCTCGCCTGCTCACAGGTAGAATGGCTCCTCCTGGGCTGTTCCTGTGGGACAGTTTGTAGTTCAGACATATGTCCCTGGAATGAGATCTCCACAACACTTCCAGTTTTTCTTGGGGAAATATTTGTATTCTTTCCCTTGATGTTCAACACACATATCCCATATGTTAACTCGAGCCTGTTTCCCTCTGCCTTACCCACAGCAGACACTGAGAAAGGTATGGCCTCTCCCTCTTAATAAATTTTTAGCATATTTCCTTTTTAGATTTTTAAATATTTTTTTAAAATAGTTTTTTTTTTTTTTTAACTATCAGGTTAAACTACCTCAAAGTTTTCTTGTTCAGAATGTAGCTACCCTCATTCTGAGGATTTTCCTTCACAGACCATGTTTCTCTGCACCCCTTCTTCTTCTTACTGCCTTTCTGTGGAGGCCCTCAGATCCCCCCTGTTCTCTTAACCACAGTTCCAGGACTGGAGACAGATGTCCAGGGGACGAGGACCAGAGGCGCTTTCTTCCCCAAGGAGAGAATGGCACCAGTCCCTCAGGCCCAGCTGGTGATGCCCTGCGACACCCAGACCCTTTCCTGCACCACTGCTGCTGCTCAAGTCACTTCTCCATCCTGCACATGTACAGTTAATAAATACATCCCAAATTACACAACTCCTCATTAGTAAACATGGACCTCTCAAACAGCTCCTACACGTCTGCCTCAGAAAAATAATGCATCAGAAAGCCACAAAGAGAAAATTCCAATTAAGCTCACTTTGTAAATCATCTGTGGTTTCTAAACAAGCCTGGCACGTACGCATTCCTCTCGGTTTTTCTCCTGGTGGAGATTTGCAGTCAGCACTTTGCACACAAACTCCTGCAGTTGCTTTAAAGCTAAAGCTGCTCTGAGCGGGAGCCTCATGCCCTGAACCCAGCCCCGAGGCCGAAAACTGCGTCAAGCCCCCAGCTACAGCTGCTGGACGCACAAACTGAAAGCTGCTGGGCATGTAAAGCAACTATTAAGCTACTTCTAGCTCTTAAATCTTCCTCAAGTGCTTATGAATCTCAAAAGCTGTTTGAAGCCTTCCTTTCCCTGATGATTTCTTGCTCTCTTAAGGACATAGTTCTGAAGATGGCCACATTCGGGAGGTTTCTGTTGGCTATAGGAGTCAAGTGGTCTTCAAGAATTCAAATCTCAGCAGGACTTTGAATCCCTTCCAGCTGAGCTCTTGTGCTCTGCAGCCTCTGTGCAGCTTAAGAAATTTCAATATTTACCAATCTGGTGCTAGCATAATATCCCGAGGAGCCCTAAATCAAAGGGCTTATAAGCTCCATGTACACGGTGTAGAAAACTCTATTCAAGGGATTTGTGCTGGCTGAGCAAGTGGGTTCTGCACACTCAGTAGCTGCATATTCCTCTCTGTACAGGAAAATTACACAGAAAACTCAGAGGCTTAAATAGAAAATAAGGCTTAAATGCAAATTCACAATCAGTCCTGAGGGACTGGAGGAGATACTGAACCGTTTGTTTTATAGTGTGCTAAACTCATTCTCAAGGAAAAAAATTAATTTGTCTTGAGGTAAACCTGAACATGAAAAGCAGAGCTTCCCAGAGACACAAGTGATCCAGCTTGGTGCCACATAGCAGCAGCAGCTGAAAAAGCCTGGTGGGAGCAGAAATCCTTTAAGAAGCCAAGCCGGGAGATACATTGCCCTCTCTCTTCAGCAGCAAATGGAAAAGGTGCCAGCCCTGTCTTCACAAAGAGCAGGCAAAGCCCTACCCAGATGCACGTACCCCACGGTGTCCCAGCCAGCCCTGGGAGATGCTTGGCCGTGTGACAAGCCAACCCATGGCTGTAGTCTGGACAGCTTCCTTCAAGCAAAGGCCACGCTTGATTTCAGCTTCTTGGAGAAGACCATCCATAGGTCTGCTAACAAGCATCGGGGACAGCAACGAGCCACCAGCACAGCCTGTCCATGTGCATGCTACATCTGCCACCGCCACCCTCGCCTCTTCCTTCGCTCAGCTCAGCTTGTTTGGCTGGCACCCTGGGTTCCTCATTGAGGCTGGGGCGGTCATTCCCTGCGTGCCTGTCCAGCACCTCGCACGACCAGTCCACTCCTCTGCCACAGGTCTCTGAGGAGGTGCTGTGTCCACAGGAAGATCCATCTTCTCAGCACATCCCTGTAATGGGACCCTCTGTTCTCTCCCCGTGAGGAGAGTGAGGTTGGTGGGTTTGTTTATTCTCCCACCGCAGGGCCGACGGGTGGGAGCAGGCAGCCTGGTAAAGGAGGGTGTAGCCCAGGAGGAGAGTCTGATTGACTTTTGATCCCCAGAAAGTGACATATTTTCATCTGCCTCATGCCTGGCAGCAGCAGCATTGCCTTTGTGTTCCACTTTCACCCTGCAAGGAGCAAGCAAAGCCCCAGTGACACACAGCAGCTGATGGACCCTTGTCCTCCTCATCCATGGCAGGGGCCTGAGCAACATGGCAAATGCATTCCTCAACTGGAGCTCCTGCTGCAACCCTCTACCATGTGCAGCTGATTCCTCCCTTGGCTTCAGCCTTCTCCTGTATCCTGTGTGTTTGGCATGGGGATCGATCTTGTGGGCAACAGCCCTGGTGTTTGAGGTTTCATGGTGATCTAGAAGAGAGGGCTGGGAAAATACAAATAATGAACCTTAAGAAAAGAATCAGTCCATAGAACATATGGCACTATTTCATTCCCAGCAGCTCACTCAGCAGCTCTGATGTCTCTGCTGGTGGCCGGCTTTAATTTCCATCTTGGACTCGCTGAACAGAGCCAAAAGGCTGAAAGTCTTCATACATGCTTAACGGGTATTCACTGGGCAGGACAGAGGATCACCGGCATACAGAAGGAAGGGAAGATACCACATCTCCTTCAGAAATGGGTTTGCATTGCCAGGAGAAGACAGGTGGGAATGGGCAGCCTGGCCATAACTATTTAGGTCAGGAGAACAGACCATTGCTGGCCACAAAATGTTTCCAGCACTCTTCTGAATCAGCCTGAAATCTCTTGTAAGAGATCAAAATCTAGTGTGCTGCAAGGAGAGAGAAGGGACAACTAATTCTCGGCAGTAGCAGGGGGATTCTTGGGGGGAATTACCTCACCTCAGCTGCAGAACACCACCATCTACCCGAGCAGGAGAAGATACGGGGATCTGAATCCTTCTGCAACACAGATCTAGGGATTGGTTTTACCACGTGTTAGCAAAACTCACCAGCTATGAGAAACCACGATTTAACCACCAAAGCCATATCAAATGTTATCTCAGACCATAGACCACAGTCAGAGAACACTCATCATCTCCTTTTCAGTGCTTTTGGTGTAAGTAATGGTATTTCCAGCCACCTCCTCCAGGCGCACCCTCAGCCCTGTGCAGGGTAGATCTAGCTGGAAATGAGCTTGACCTCACCCTAGAAGATGAGAAGACCTGTCTGTTTTCATGCATCTCCTCAAGTGCACCACTCAGCACCTCCTCTCCTGAATCTTCATCCCCTTTGCCAGGGTGAATGAGAAGACATGAACCCAAATGATTTTTATGCTGGTTTGAGCACAAGTGCAGTCTACCTATATCGTGTCAAAACTCCACAGCTTGAGACAAAGGAGCCAAAAGCTATAAGTCAAAGATGGAAAAAAGGCTTCCCAGCCCCACAGACAACCAGAAGAAGCCATGTAGGACAGATATGTAAAATAGAACACGGTGCAAAGAAACACCTCTTTCCAACACCCCCTTCTCCTTTGTCCTCCTTTCCCGAGGCTCAGATTTGTTAATAAGTTTCGTTAAGGAAGGCCCAGACATGGGCAGTGTCTGTCTCTTAGCATCTCTCCTAACCTGGCTGTTGCACTGCAGGGTGTTGTCAGAAAGCCACTTGCTGGCCCTGGCTGGACCACGCTATGTGTGAGAGCCGAGCTGTCCCCCACCCTTCCTGCTGCCCAGCACATCTGCACAGCAGGTCCACGGGCAGCTGTTGGGCAGGAGTGCTCCGAGGGAAAGATGACTGTGTCTCGGCATCTGAGGGGTGCAGTGCTGCAAGGGAAGGATGCCGTGAGAAGCGTCTGTACAACAGTCCAAGATCTGGATGTTCAGCCTTCCTTGGGCCCTTGGTAACACCCAAATTTTCCATGCCTTCCTCTCTCTTGCTAAAGGAAGAATTCCCTCTGCCGTCTCCCAGCAGCTCCTGCCTAATTAGTACCAGGACCTACAGTTCCCCTGGGAAAACATCTCCATCCTGTCCCATCTGCCCCGGCTCACAGTGTTTGCCAGGAGGGGCCAGGAGGAAGGTGCACAGCCTCGGCATTTCCATGCTACCCACTCAGTCTCACTGCTTTGAGTGTGCTGGTCCTGCTTGGCCAGGCTGGCCTAACTTCGGTTTGGGAAAAACTAAAGCCAGGAGCCTCGCAGGGAGAGAGGAGGGGGTTTAACCATTTGCAAAGGAGGACTGCACTGAGACAGAGCTTGGGATCAACTTAGACACCAGTGTGTTCAAGGCTGCGTGTGTTCTGTGTCTGCACCCAAGACACTGAGGGACCACAGGACACCTGTTGGTAGGTGACCACCAGGCTGGTCGTTTCTGGACAGCTCGAAGGGAAGAAGCATGCCCTGGAGAACCATGTACCAGCGGGGTCCTGCACAGAGCAACAGGGCACACGTGGGGACCCGAGTGTGAGTGCCAGGATAACCCATGTCTGGCTGGGCTCTGTGCACACAGAGGAGAAAGGCAGAGACAGGAACACTGGCAGAAGGTAGATGTGATCCAACCCATCACTCCACATTCATCCACAGTTACTGGTGGCTGTGCTGTCCTTGGAACTTATTAGATGGGCTCAAATCTCTTCTTCCTCTGTGTCTGGGCAGCATGCAAGCGTCCCCAGAAATGCTGTGGACTCAAAGCAAGTGTGCATTGCCTGCAAACAGAATACCCAAATCTTTTCTCTTGCCATCCCCTGGCGAGCTCCTGCATCTTCCTCCCATTCCCTGTGCATCCCACTGCCTAGCATTGTCTCAGTTATCTAATCACAGTATCACAGTATGTTTGGGATTGGAAGGGACCTCAAAAGATCATCTAGTCCAGTCCCACTGCTGGAGCAGGAACGATGAGTCCTAGTTGCTGTTCAACAATATTCCTAAAGCTTCTGACCTCTCATAGGTTATACAACCAACTACTTGGTTTATTTGCTTGATTACAGCAATATGTACCATGATGGCAAATTTTTCCTTGCCTTTTTGGGTAACGTGCTGTGTGCAGCTTATGGACGCATGGTGTACACTTCTGGCGGTCTGTGTTAAAAAAACAAATGGGCTCAGGTGGGAAAAAAGGTTAATGAAGAGGATCTGTCTTATAAAAGAGGCTGAAAGAGCTTATACAGTCTAACAAAGCACAAGGTGTTGCTTTATATGATGACTCCATAAACACATTCAGGGATGTGGCAGGGACTAAAAACTATTTGCTATTATAGAAGATGACATTAGCACAAAGTCAGATGGATACAAATCAAGTGTGAACTTACTTAGATTGGAAACTAGTAGAAATTTTGCAAATAATTTGTGAGAACACAAAACATCTGGATCTGCCAAAGAGTTGGAAAAGACCTCCTGGGTCACTGGCTGTGGGGCTCCACTCCATCTTAAAACTGATTAATTTTCCATTTGTTCCTTTGTTTTAAAATAAGTTTCCTGCTCTTCTCCCATGCATGTCCGTATTGAATGCCAGGGGAATGTTTTCCCTCTCCCCAACACTTATTTCCCTAGCCCCTGGGCACAGAGGGACGCAGCCCAACGTGCCATCCCACCCCACCGCTGCCCAACCTCTTCCTCCAGCATCTTGCAGCCAGAGCTGTTTGTTTGCTCTCACACGCTTCGCTTGGGCTCGTGTCTCGCAAAAGCGCAGCTGCCTCGGTAGGTGAAGGAGGTGACCACGGACGGGGAGCCAAGCTTTGCTTAGGCTGGGCAGGTTCCCAGCTTAAATAAATCAGAATCCCCAGCATCTAGAGAGGGAGGCTGACCTGGCAGTGCCACCAGTGAGCTGCCGGCAGCCTCGGTGGTGGAGGGGCCAGCTGCCTGCCCCACTGCCCCCGAGCTGAGGCACTCGGGTCCACCACGCAGGGAAGCAGAGCTGAGGCACTCGGGTCCACCACGCAGGGAAGCAGAGCTGAGGCACTCGGGTCCATCACGCAGGGAAGCAGTGCGTCAATCACAGCTCTCAGCTCCTCGGCACGGGGGAAGGAGCCTGGTCCCCCAGCACTGTGGTAGAAATGTCTAATTAGATACAATAGAGGGATAGATATGCACACTCAGGGACCTTTCTACACAAGTATAAATTAAGGAAAGCCAAATATTTATTTTAGATGGCTGTGCCATATGCTGATGGAACGCTAATTTGCACGAAAGAAAACACATTGTAAATAAAGTCCCCAGAAGCACCTGACGTTCACTGAGCTTCATCTTGCTGAGCAAACTAAAAAGATTAAAAAGAAGAAAATTAAATCAACAGCATCCATTATAGACTCCCTTCCATAAGAAAGTCAGGCAAACTTAGGATGACATGGGCCAGTGCTTTGCAAACTATCTGCAGCCCCCGGGAGCACCACAGGCTATTTGTTAAGGGCTTGCAGAAGGTATCTAAGAAAAAAAAAATCTTGCTGTGTTTAATTCACAATACAAAGATGTTCAGCCTCAGTAGAAAAAATGCTAGGGGGCTGCAAATCAAAATCAACTGAAGAACACTACTGTATGCTCTTGGATCAGGAACTGGGAGTCAGGCACACAGTTTTGTCTCTTCCACTGATCCCAGCACCTTGGGCAAGTTGAGTCTCCTCAGCCTTCTACCACCCCAACTCCCCATAAGCATTTGCAGAATCTCTTGTGCACCCGAATGGCATCCAGCACAACAGTGCCCCAGGGTCCTACAGAAAAACATCAATATTAACATCCCCTTGTTCTTCTAGCCCTCCAAAAAGCATATGCAAAGTTTGAACATATTTCAAGATGAGAAACAAGCTATTAGGAGGTCAAATTCAGTTTTTGTAGTGGCTGTAACAAACGTGACCTGGAGACTGGCAAGTTTTGAAGCAGCAAGGCTGGGCGACGAAACCTGTTAGCAGTGCCTGCAGTTGGCTGCCTTTGGTCACCAAGCCACTTCCACCCTGTTATGTACGTTCCTCTCACTCGCAAAGACGCAAAGACCGCCGTTTTTATCAACATGCATATTGCAGTGTTGTCGGCCACTCCTTAAGGTTATTCCCTTTTTCCTCTCAGTTATATTTATAAACCCTGTGCTGAGTTGCCATGGTTCCTGTTGCTGCCAGTCCAATTGGTATTCAGTGCCGTTCCTCTCACCTTCACCGTTCAGGTGACCTTTACTTCACAAGGAAGATCTCACGCCATCAGCCTGTTCAATTAGATGTCACACAACACACTGTGCAAGAACACCAACCGCTAAGCAAAAGCAGGCTCTGTGCAACCAGTTCATCTGCAAAGGCTGAGAGATGGATAAACAATGGTAATTATTTCAAAACAAATTGGAAACAGAAAGCGCAACCCAGCAGTGTAACTGTTAGACAAAAAGGAAAGCCACAAAAGGAAGAAATTTCAGCTTTCAACATCCCGAGTACTCCGGTATCTTCCCCTAGGCAAATATTTTTCTACCTTTCTTGCTCTTCAAAGTCAAGTTTAAAAAACTCTTACTTCCAAGACAGTTTATTTTACATCAGTTGGACAACTTATGCAAGGGGCTGCTTATGAATGGGAGAAACGCAGTTGTAAACTGGCAGGAAGAACTTCTCTCTTTGCCAAACTAATATTTTAAATACAATATTTAAGCAACTTTGCACAAAGCTACACTGCTTACTGTACAGCCAGACTGGGGTACATGATGCTTTTCTCCAAAAGTAAGCATGCTGAGAATCATAGGATCATAGAATGGTTTGGGTTGGAAGGGACCTTAAAGATTATCTAGTTCCACCCTCCCTGCCATGGGCAGGGACACCTTCCATTGACCAGGTTGCTCAAAGCCCTGTCCAACCTGGCCTTGAACACTTCCAGGGATGGGGCATCCACAGCTTCTTTGGGCAGCCTGTTCCAGTGCCTCACCACCCTCATGGGGAAGAATTTCTTCCTTATATCTGACCTAAATCTACACTCTTTCCGTTTAATTAAGGGGCTCAGCAGCTTCATGTACCAACCAGCTCATGGGATTTGCAAAACCCTAACCCAGACACTGAACAGAAAATCCATGTCTTCCCACTAACTCTTGAGAAAAATGTTCTTACTACAACAAAGAAGTCACAAATACACAAAACCCAGAAAATGGAGCTTGGACACAATATGACCCTAACTCTACTCCTGCAGTAGGAGTGGGAACATCCCCAGACTTTGTCTCCTCATAATAAAACCAGAACTTTCCTTGTGGCATTTCCTTGGCTGTTGAGGTCTGTGTTCATGTGCTGGGCAACCAGGCTAGCCAAGATATCTCATCCCATACACTTTTAATGCTAGTTAGGGTTTTCTAAAGAAGAGGAAAAGTGCCTGGATCTTTCCAAGACACCTAGGTGCAGAGATGTGTAGGAGCATGGTGCTTTAGCTGATCAAAAGACAGCTCGGTATTGCACCAAGGGAGCTCCTCTGTTAGAGGTACCAAACAACTGCACATGCAGTAAGTGGATCAGAAGAACAGGTCACAACCAGCACACAAAGGCTGGCTCAGCAAGCAGAGTGGGTCAAATGTCTCTATGCTGAGGGAGGTGGGAACATCACTTGTTGCTGCAGCTCTGTTAGCTAAGGCTGGTGTGGAAGTTGGCTCTGGAATGTGGGTGACTGGGGCATCTACAGCCACAGCCAAGCTGTTGCACAGCGCTCCCATGGAGCAGGAAACAAGACTGTGTGCCACATTCTCTAAACTGCAACATCTCTCTACCTTTGCCACCACCAACATGGTTGGCTTCATACAGGCTGCTTTGTTCCATCAGAAGGCTGCTGAGACTACTCCTGCCCCGCTTGGCTGAGCCTGTGCCGGCAGCGTGGTTTGGTGCGTAGTTCATACTGAGTGTGTCCCAGCTGCCACCATGGTGCTGACACCCACCTCACACTCCCAGGCTCCCTGCTTGGATCCCTGGCAGCACTTTCACCTCCATGTTCATCACGTTCTTATCTGTCACTACAGGTCAGAATGAATCGTCAGTCCATTAATGGATTCAGGGTGGTTTATTTCAAAAACAGACAAATTCTCACTATTTCCTCTGCTGCTTCCACCTCCTTGTGCCTGGACCACACAGCCAGGTCTTTGCTTGCTTGATACAGGACTTCTTTAGAGCACACCACCTCTTTCATCTTCATAATGGTCAGAACACATCAGTGCATCTTTGCTGTTTCACAGTCTTCTTTAAACTGGGGTGAGCTGAACTTCCTATGCAAAGATTTGACCTCTCCTGAAATCCCTTGATCAGCAATTTCCCTTGCTCGCCCTTTCATGCTCGAGGCGTTATGAAACACTGGAAACTACACATACCTTCATAAGGAAGTTAGTGAGAAAATTCAAATAATCAACTCAGTCCCAAGAGACTTGGGGTCTCCTTCCAAGTTTGAAAATTCTTTCCTAACAGAAGTTTTGCTCTTGAAAGTCTCCTGGTTAGCAGGCAGCTGATGATATAGCTTCTCTGGAGCCTGATTACACTTCCAGCCCAGGGGCAAGTAATAAAGTCTGCCTGGCTCTGTGAGGTCTGAATCAGGTGCTAACACTGAACATCTGCTGGGGCCTCTGCTCTCCTCTCCCCCACTCTCCTTCCACTCATTGGGCATTGAAGCGTTCCCCATTTTATAGCTTGTGGCAACAAAAGGCCAATTTAAGAGGGAAAGCATTGCTGACAGTGTTATCCAAGAAAACCAGACTTTGCTTTAACTGCTCTCCATCCGGGACTTTGGTGAGTCCAGCACCACCGTGACACACTGAAAAGATCTGCATCCTGTGGCAGCCTTTGGAAACAGTTGCCAGCAAAGCATTCACAGCCCAGCCCACACGAACAGACTCTACATGCACGTTTATTACTTCATAAACCCAGATTGCTTATTGTACAAAAATTAACAGTGCCACCCAAGAGAGACTTCACAGATGTTTGGAAAGAGACATGTAAACACAGCTTTAAAACTTATTTTAAAATGTAATTTAGGTACAAACTACTGAAGCACCACACATTGTGTGTGCATATATACATGTGCACACGTGTGCACATGTATCTCCACACACACACAGCCACAGGCTGAACAAGTTGTCGCAGCAGGCTGTGATGTGCTTGTGCATTGCTCTCCGAAGAATCCAACATCCCTACACAAGGGTTTCTACCAGTGGGACATGAACCGGACTTAGGCTGAGCTGTAAGCTCATCCTTAGGGCCTTTAGTTGCTGCCACTGTTGGCCTGACCTTCCTTCCCTGGTTGCTCCCTGCTGCACCTCACTGCTGGTTCCCCTCTTGAGTTAATAACCCGTTTCCAAGCCCACCCAGGCGAGCACACCAGTGTGACTCGGGAAAGGTGTAAGGGTCAGCACACGGGGTCAGAGCCCTGTCCTGAGAAGTCTCAGCAGCAAAGGGATGGTCTCTGTCTTGCAGGGTGCCTGATCCAGCAGGGCCCAAGTCAGTGTGTAACGCTTGGGCACAACCATTGTACAGGTAAACATCTACGGCTTGGAAAGTTTCACTTTTCTGTTCTGCAGCAGGAAAGGACCAGTACAATAAAAAATGTATTCGGGGTAGAAATCATGACCTTTAGAGAAAAAGGCTGCAGCACCTGAATAAATCCTACTAGAGGGAATACCCAGTACAGTGAATTTTGCTTAACAGCCAAAAACGAAGTTTAATGCCTTAAAGTAGAAGATGCATCAAAGAGCTAAGGAATGACATTTTTGCTAAACACTGTGCTTTCATCAGCAGGAAGGGTACTGCTGCTTGGAACACGGAACTGAGAAAACTGGTACTTAGACCTCCCTAAGCAGCAGCAGCAGCTGAATCCCAGCACTACTCTGAACAGGGCAAGTCATTTGGATTCATGTCTATTCCCTTCTAGATCCTGCTTGTGTGGACTAAGCTCCTCGGGCAGCAATGGCCTCTCTAGTGAGAGACCCTGAAGTGCTAGTCTGGCACTGGCCACAAAAGATTCATGTAGCTTTATTAATTTCTAATGCAGTAAAACAAACAAAGAGTAACGGCTACAGCCTACAGCTTTCATAAGGAAATGACAGACTGTAGCAATGTTTTCAAAGCTGTCTCTCTATAAAGGTCCTGTTATTCCCTGGGAGGAACAGACTAGCCCTGGTTGGAATTTATCCAAAAATTATAAAGAGTCAACATGGCTTCTGCTTGCTCATCTTCAAGTGCAGAGAGAGATGTTCCTTTTAGTCTGACAGTCACATGTATGACGAATCTATCCCAAGGGCTCTACTGTGCAGTTAATGCAAACTAGTCAGGAAAGAAGCGACCGGACCTCTTCTTTCTTCCTGGAGGTGAAGAGGGTAGAAGCTGACATTCCTGCTGCAGTAACCTCCCTGTCAGGAGCGTAACAGGGCCTAGTCAGGGGAGATGCTCTGTTCTTGAAAAGAGATGAACAGCAGTTGTGTCTCAACCAGTCTGGGGGCCCCAGAAGGTATTTTCTTCTGGAGTACCACATGGAAACATGCTTCTAAGGCCCCAACTGAGGTTCACGTCAAATGTAAGACTGACAGAACCTCCATGGTGTTTCTCCATGCAAATTGGGGCGGCCCTCTAAAATGACAGGATCAATCCAAGACGCGGTCCTGACATACAAAGAAAGAAAAAGGAATACTGACAGACAAAGCTGCAATGGTAAAACAGCTTCAAAAGTCACTCATGTATCAGATAGATGCTGCAGAGCTGTCAGGCACACATCCTGACAGACCTTGCTGTATTGAGCAGTAAACACACCTGAGCAGCATTTGCCGCAGTGGTTCATATGTCATGGCCCAAGAGACCAACGTGCTGAATTACTGATACTATTTGGAACTTCCAAGAACCAGCAAAAAGGAGCAAATAAAGATATACTCCTATTCAAGAGGAGGTGTTATCTGTTTCTTACCCTAGTTTGCCACACCTGGCTATGCCATTAGGAGTCTCAGCAGAGAGCTGGAGGGTAGAATAGATACCGAACTGCACAGCAACTCACATCCGCCAAGATACTTTGGGCCCAGATCACAAAATAACCAAAAACTTGTGACACTGCGCATTCCTCTGTAAATTAGACTTCTTCTCATTCCTGCCATGGGAAACCTTTGTATGTCAGACTCACAGCCCCAGTCTGTGCAAAGCTCACATAGTCAGCATAAGAGTTATACTGCAGAGAGAGAATTTCTCATGCTGGACTTTATAGCCCAGCCCTTCTCAGCCCCACACTTGTATGTGGGAAGAAACAGATAACAACATACATAAGATTGTACAGATTATTTTTCCCTAAATCAATAACATTTATACATTTTTAAGAAATATTCATTTAAAAAATTAAGCATTAACAGTTCTGCAACATAAACAGGAGCAAATTCCATTGCCTAGTAAAGCTAGGAAAGAGTTCATGTCTAAACAGAAGTGGAAGTCCACAGCCACGTGTTTTAAAGACGGCCCTGATATTAATGTCTTTATTGTAATAAACTCTTGGTACTTAAATAATAATATCTAGACAACACAGACAAAGTATAAGGTTATATATAAGCATAAAAGTGCAAGATGTAAAAAAGTGCCTACCGGTCGAACTTCAAAGTATTTACTGGTCAAACTGGTACAAACTATGTTCAGAGATCAAGCACAAACCAGACTGAGAGCATTCAAGGCCCTTTTCCTCTGATTTCCATCAGAAGTCGTCACAGGTAACATCACTCCAGTCTGAAGTGACAGCAATTCCAAATGGGAGCACGTGGGAGGAGAGCTGAGCTCATATCTTGATGGAAAACTGGTCCTCATTTCCTCAGTGGAATCCCAATTAATCCACAGGCTTTGCTCTGAGTATCCAAGCAGAGAGCACAGTTACTTCGATGCCACATTCAAGGGAAGCAGAGTCAGCAGCTCAACAGAAATGTAGCACTGAAGAGCAGGGGGTACAGCAAGCCCTTGTCAGCTCCTCTGGAGTCACATCCCCAGCTGATTTACTGATTCCAGCCATTAAAGATGACTATGAGGAGGTTAAGTAACACTGCTCTTCATTGGAAAAATAAAAATATTAGCCTCACAGTATATTTTTTCAGTACCTGTTAGTCTTATTTTACTATTCAGAGATAATATATCTTTTACAATATCAACTTATTATTGTGTTCATTCCCTTTAAAGGCAAATGGAGCTTTAAAGATCTTGTCACCAGAAGGGGGTGGGATGCGGGCAGAGGCAGACCTTTTATTAAACCTTCAAAAGGGTTTCTAACTCATTCTGCAAGTGAAAACAACAAAAGCCATTAAACTGTACCAAAGGAGAGCTGTCACTGAGATTAAGCAGATCCAAACTCCGCCATCCATTTTTCATACTTCTCCAGGTCTGCAGCAGAAACAGATTTGGAGATTTTCTTCAGAGCCAGCTCAAAGTCCCCCCTGGTAACCGGCATCTGAAGCTCCTCCTTAGAAAGCGCACGAATCTCTTCTGGAGTTAAGCCATTAATACGCCGTCTCATTGCCATTAAAGAGGCATCCCTGGAAATACAGGACAATGTATGAGACCTAATTGCCAGCAGCATGTGTTGTAAGCCTATGAATTTTGATTGTATTCTCTTGCTAGAAACCACTGCCAGGGACGCTTAAGAGAGCACTTATTTACCATAGAAGATGCCGTTCACATCTTTCCTAGCTTCCATGTTCCCAGATCACTACATTAATTCAACATAAAGAATGCATTGGTACCAAAATCCATTTAAGCATATGGTAAATGTGCAGAGATAATTAAAACTATAAAACTGAAAACCTTTTACAATGATTCATGGAGATGAAATTTCACAGTGCAGGAAAGGGCAGGGTGGGAGAGGAACTGCACTCAAAAACTTTTTTTTTTTTTAAAGGAGTCTGGGTTTTGTACCCCCAGCCCCTTAGATTTCAATCTGCTCCCCACCGTGCAGCCCAAAAGGCCAGTCAGCAAGTGTTGAGAGCGCAGCCCAGCTCTGGCGCCTGCTCGCACACAGCACCTGAGCCTGTGGCGGGCAGAGCAGGAGGCACCAGACACCAGTGACATGAGCCCCGTGGGGCTGAGGCCACTGGTACCTGTGCCTCCTCACACTCTACCTGCTCCGCGCCGTCTCTCCAGCTCGGGTGCTGCCGGCGTGGCCACCAGCACAGAGATCACTGCTCATTTCTCACACTGTGACCCACATGCAGTCTGAAATTACATTTTCTCTTTCCCCAGGTTTTTCCCAGCAAGGGATAACAGAGGCCTCAAGGAGAACAGGTAATTTAACTATTGCACTGTGTGACACACACCAAGTTTTCAAAACCATGAAGTCACTTCACAATTTCAGCAAAGCAGCAGGGGAACTAAAAAAAATCCCAAGCCATGTTCTTAAAGTATCCATTTCTCTTGGCAGGGATCCTAACATTACAAGGGGCACAGACTTCCTTCTAGTAAGTTTTTTCAGATACCTGTACTCCACCAGAAAATACTGATTTCTCAAAAAATGAAACAAACTGTGGGAACAGGATGGAAATAAATTCAATATTAATGCTACAAACTATCTGTATCATCCTTGCACATAGAAAATTCATGCAGAAACGAAGACCATGCTGCACTGAGGGCTGTTCAAACGTAGGGCATATAGAAGCCCCAAAGAAACATTCTGTGAAAGATTCCTCCACATCAGAAGATTCTAGCTCTTAAACTCATGGGATTTAAAAAAAAGAAAAATCCAATCCCGTTTTGCACTGCATTAACAAATGCAGACAAATGTAGTAAATGCAGCCAACTGTAACATGAGATTTGCTCAGATAATTTTTTTCTCTTCAGATCCAAGAAAACTTAACCACATCTCACAGAAAGACTCCCTGGTCTTTAGACTGCTTCACATGACAGCACCACATGGTTCCAGTAAACAGATTTGGGCTTCAAACACCATCACTGTTCGCATGGCTTCAGCTGTGCTGGGTGTTGCCTTTTATTATGTAATGCAAACAGTGACTTTCCATGCAGTTTTATTTGCAGATTAAAGGGAATGACATACCTGCAAACATTAGTGATGTCAGCACCAGAATAGCCTTCAATCTTCTCAGCAATTTCTTCAAGGCTAATATCAGGATCCAGTTCTACTTCCCGAAGATTAATCTTAAGTAGTTCTGCTCTGCCTTTTGCTACAACATAAAAATACTTATTTTAAGATTTGGAAGATTAAAACAAACAAAAAAAAAAGATATAAACACAACTTAGATTTTTTCCATGAAAAGTTCAAACAAAAGTGTTTGATGTAAGAAAAGGAAAGAGATGGAACAAATCACAGTAACGTGTGCAATCAAATACAGTAAAACATATGGTTAAAAGCAGTATATTAAAATAGCATGCTCTAGAGACATTTTCCAAAGTCATACGTCATTAAAAATGTCTGTTATGTCTCAGGTGACAAAGCATTTGGTTGCATACTACCCAAAGGCACAAAAGTGCAATCCTACAAATGCCTGCTGCTTCTCACATCCCTTTGGATTCACTTGTGTTTAAGTGTTTGATTGCATACTATTGACACAGTTTCATTAGAACTACAATGAGGATTCTGTTAACAGAGCTTCAGAGAGCACAAACCCCTTAACAACAGGCTGAACTTTAAGCATATATTTAAGCACTGTACTTAGTTGGGACCCAAGAAAGCTGCTGAAGTCTGACAGAAAACAGATACATTAATACAGTAAATATATTATTATATTTACAATACAAATGTCCTGGTATCTCACTTCCAGACCTAGACGCAGTGTGCACACAGTGATAACCAGCTATGTAAATGAGCACTTATGAAGCCAGTTAACCATTTTTTCTTGTAGATTGCATGTGCGTATGTGCATTTGGGTACATATGTTAAGCAGCCTAGGCTTATAACAGGGAATTCACATTTGAGAGCTTAAGCCTCAGTGTTACTCTGCACAAGGGTGGTAAAGAGAGGATGAATGCTTTCCTGGCTTTCACTCTACAGAAAAATATACCATCTCAGCATCTTTATTTCCACAGTGACCAATTTTTATGGCCTAGAAAAAACGACAACTGTAACAGAAAAAATAGCAGTAGGAAAGGCTGAAAGTCTTAAGGAAATATCGACATTTATGTTTTATTTATTGATGTCCCTAATTAAAAAAGGGGGTGGAGGGGAAATATAAAAGAAATTAGAAGGCTTGTCTAAAGCTGCTTGGTGTGCTTTTCAGAACTGTCAAGAATACAGAGCTATCAATCACACACCTGGCACTAGCTATAAAGTGGGGATTTATTATTTACAGAGCACAACGTACATACAGCATACCTGCAAAGAGTGTCCTGCAACACAGAATATTCTTCTAATCTTTGCTATGGGGCTGAACAAGTCCTTGCAGTATTTTGAAAATGAAACATGGTAGAATATATACTTGCACCAAATTCCACAACGTACAAGTATCCATATGACATATCGTATCCCTTTTTCAATTAAAATGCCTGACCACATCAAATCACACAGCAGTTATAAAGGCAACATTTAGACTTCCCCAGAACAGCTCAACATTCTTATTTACAGAATAGATGCAACAGAACATAAGACTGAAAATAAAACTGGAGCACATCTTGTATGTTGTCCAGAGTGTAATACACTATGTCAAAAAGCAATCTGCTTTAATTAGAAACAAGAGCAAGCGCTGGTAGGATTTTAAACTAATTGGTCATAAAGACAGGCATCCTGTTAGGAGCTGTTACTGCCTGTAAGGCACAAAGACAAGCTGTAGAACTATTAAGTGTCCTTATACCTGCTAAACTCAATCACAACTGCTGTCACCATGAACACACATTTTGTTATCTTGAGTGCTCATGCAGGGAGATGAGGCATTCACTGTACCAGGAATAAACGAAGCTATGCAAACTTCAAGTGATAGGAATCTCAAAATTAATAGGACAGGTGAATGACAGCTAGGAAAGACAACACAAGCTGAGACATCCTAGGGCAGGAAAGCAATCAGCCTGCTGCATTCTGAGTGACTCGAAGCGCAGTCATAAAGGCGAGCAAGCAGTGATTTAAATGAAATAAGCCTGTAAGTGAAAATTCATGGATCCACTTCTTTGCATTTGTCTGCAAGGGCATGGAGTGCATTTGCAGTATTTCTGAATATGTCCAAAGGCTGCCTTTGATGATCACTCGAGGACTGACTGTTAAACATTTAAAATAATTCCAGGCTCATTAAAACTAACTCTCTTTCAAAATGTAAGAACCCATCAATGGGCTTGCAATGAAATACCGCAGTTCTTTGTTTTTAAGCCTCCAAGCAAGTAGTATTTTTTTTTCTTTCTCTCACTCTCTTCAGAAATAAAGTGGCCCAGACAAATTATTAACCCCTGACTTCCACTGTTCAGCCCAAAACCATCAAGATTCCTCCCAAACCCAACAGTCCTGCAGTAATCTTAAACTCATCTTGCAAAGGTCGTTTTAGAGGAAAATGCTCGTAGCGAACATACCTGTGGGCAAAGGTATATAAATCCTCTTCTCCAGTCTCCGTCTAAGAGCTTCATCGATATCCCAGGGAAAATTTGTAGCTGCTAATACCATAACCATCTTGGAAGGGTCATCATTTTCCAGAGCACCACCTACCCCTGCAAGCACAACACTTCAGAGCCATTTCACTCCATACCTCCTATTGATTCAGGTGCTTGCTAAGAAACACTGCACAAACAACCAAGCCTGGACAAAGCTAAGCAACAGCTCTATATAGTCCTAATGCCCCTTCCCAAACCTCCCATAGCTTAGGTGTGACAAGCCCATCATTGTCACAGAGAGAGGGACAGTTCACTCTACTGCCGAGTCGGTGGAGCGCTTTCTTTGACAGTGCTAATAACACCATCACACGTGAGCATTGCCCTGCTAGTCCCACCAAAAGTGCTATCTTTGTCAAGTCTGGCCACAGAAGAAATAGGAATCACTCCTTGGACTCCCAAATGAGGACTGCAAAGAAATTATCACTTTGGGGCAAAAAGTTATCTACATTGAGTTTACCACAATGAAGCTGCACATTTGTGGACATTATAAATAGTAGTTAAACAATAGCTGCAGTACAGGGGTGGTTATCAAACCCCTTCTCCATACAATATTCCTTGGATGGTCATCCTCGTTATGTGCACCTGCACAGAACAGGTATCAAGACTGACTAGAAGGGTAATATTAGCTGTCACTGCATAATACAGCAAAACCAGATTTCACAATGCGGGTCCCAAGCTGGACACTCTAGCAAAGGGGAGAAATTTGTTTAAATGGCATAAAAATTAATATTGATGTATTAAATTATTATTAATATATTAAATTATACATATGTAATAGTAATATATTATATATTAATGTAGTAAATTGTTCATATTCAAGTATTAAGCTGCACAAATCTCCCTTATCTGTTTCTCCTAGAGTCTGTCTCTTCAATATAAGCTTTCAACTTACCACCAAAATTGCCATTTTAGGGGGAAAAAAAAAAAAGGCAGAACACCCTTTTCTGTTATCTGCATTCAAACACTACTTGCAACTTCTGCCTTATTTTTCCCCTATCCATAAAGCCAGCTTTTCCAGATTGCTCAGGTTCTTACATTCCCACCTGTAAAGAAACAGCACCCCAGCCCCAAACTCGAATCTAAACACTTGTTACCATCCATTTGCACAAGTAGCTCTGACTTGACTCTGCGACTCGCCTCGTGTTCATCAGATGTGCCTCTGCGGCTGCAGATGGAATCTATCTCATCAATGAAGATGGTTGTTGGAGCATAAAACCTCGCCTTTATTCAAATGAAAACATCACTATTAAGCCCACAGCAGCAAGCACAGGCCCTCACCAGACCACAACCCAGTCCCACTAGACATAGTACATACATATCTTCCCTGCCCATCACAAGAAAATAATTCGAGATCTTGATTTACAAACTGCCTGGCACAAGCTCAAGTTCATACACTTTAAATTATATTCCTTGAGCCAAGGGTCTTTCAGTGTTGGTTGGTTTTCCTCAGCAATCGGTCTTGCAAAGGAACAAAATCAAATACAGGCAGTTTTCATGTCCAAGTTTTTGTGCTGGTGAGGGGTCAGCATAGGGGACAGAAGGGAGCTCAGCCTATCTCAGCAGAGAAAGGTTTTAACTGAGCGTATTGTAGAAGTGCAATGAGGATCCCTAAGAGGTGAATGACTCTTCAGTATAGGTCCACATGGGAAGGTCCTTCACATACCCCACACGACAGACTGCACCCACAGCTTCACTGAGAGACTTGTGTCCATCATTCAGAACAGAAACAAAACCAAACCATGTATTGCTTCTAGAATAACAGTTCCAAATCCCTTCCAATTTGAAATCTACTTCCTATGGGCTTGTTATCCCATTAACAAATAACTGAATTTCTGTCAAGGCTGCAACTCTACAGAAAATGCTGTCCCAAATATGGGTGATGAACCATTTCCTTCTTAATTCTCAACAACATACCAGAAAAGGATGAAATCAGAGACTGTGGTTTTCTAACTGGTTGAGGGGGTGTCAGTTCAATGAACTCCATGCTTCCAACCTGCTACTTGAGGGCAGGAAACCAAGAGAGATGTCCTTTCTCATCTTAGTAATCCCCAGATCACATCACAGAGGACATACCATTTCAAATAAGAGGCGGACCAGCTTCTCAGACTCGCCCCTGTATTTAGATGTCAGGGTAGAGGAAGAGACATTGAAGAATGTTGTTCCACATTCTGTAGCAACAGCTTTCGCTAGCATTGTTTTGCCAGTGCCGGGAGGACCAACCATCAGCACGCCCTGAAGGTGAAAATAAAGGTAATGAACAACAAATATAGAAACTTTGCTATTGATACTCCACACTAGGTCTCGATATGATCCAAGATCTGTATTTGAATTGTTTAATAGCATAATCATCATCAGAGGAAAACAAAATACAAGAATCCTGCTTTTGAGAACCGCGTGGAAGTGTTCTGTGATTTCTTCTGGCCACTCCACTGTAGAATGAATCACAAAGGCAATAACTGTTGCCACACTTATCACCTGGGAAGGGGACAACAGATTTACAGACTTGCTCTGAACCAGACAGGGCCTGGACTTGAACTCAGACCTTTCCCAGCTCATGAGGGGCTGCACAGGCAGATGAAGACAGTGAATTCTTCTTTTTGGAACAAAGGCCCCCTCACAAAAGAAAGCTTCACAGAAATCAAAATGCTTTTGCAGAAAGTTGTGTTCCCTCAGTAGAGCATTTTTTCTGTAGAAAAACATTTTACCAAAAAATCCTTACGATGTGTACGCATGAATCTGGTTGATTTTCAGATTGAAGTACACATGAGAGCATTCACTGAATCCAACAGTTTGTCATGCTATTTAATCTCTCCATCTCACTACTGATATGGCCACACTACTGCATTTTCACAATCCCTGTATGGAACACCATCCTCACCACGCTGTTGGATGGCAGAAGAGCACTGCTATTTCTGTTTTACAGATAAGCAACTGTGGATCATGTGGACTACTGCTCAGTCCCACAAAAGCCTAGTCTGAACCTCAGTGATTATTCAGAAAGCTTTAAACTAGAAAACTGAACTACAATTGTTAGGTCCCAGGCTGCCATCTACATCACCAGACTGCCTTTCCATCTGTGGTCTAACTAAAAGAGAAAGGAGCACACATATATCTGCAGCTCGGCACATTTACCCATCATCACACAAGCAGGTTTTTAGCGAGACAGACAGTGCTCTCAGGACCCACATTAAGATTGTAGCATGAAGACTGGTTAATCACTCTTTATAGCATTTCTAAATGCAGTTATCTTTATGGATAGTCTTTCCAACACTTTCAGCAGCAGTGCTGGAGAGAGACATCATGTTGCTCCCTGGCTGCAGAACACTAGGATAGGGCACTGCGATTTTCAGCATGGCACTATGAAAATGCAGTGCTCATGCAGCTTGTTTGGTTTTTTCCCCCTTCCAACTACACGATCTTATTACATGCTAACAAGTTTCCTCAAGTAAAGTTGTACTGTGTTGCAAGGGCAATCAAATTAGCTAGAATTAGAATAGCACATTGTTAGGGAATAGACTGCCTTAGTTTATTGAATGTGCTTTGCAATTAATAACTTATATAAAATGCCACAGCAATAAAATATCTGTTAAATGCAAGCCACATAGCAAATTAGATTTCATCTGTTCCTCACAAAAATTTACTTCAAAAAGCACCAAGAATGACATGGAAGAGATCTATAAAAACAAATCAACCAGGAACGCAATTATTCAAAAATGTACTACTCAAAAGCAATAGCCTCCCTGTACTCCATTTTCCATTAACTCTTAATACCTTTATTGCCATTTAACACTTAGCTAATGCAAGCTCAATATACATTCATCGGTAAATTAAGTTAGAAATGTTCACATGCCATCCATACAGCTAACAGTCCAATGTCACTCCTCAGGCTGCCCAAGGTTTCCTAAGCTCCAGAGCAGCAAGCATAAAAAGTAAATGGATGCTTTTTCTCCCCATGAACATTCAGACATATACTGTGATTCAAGTGGCTGCATAGTTATACTGATATTATAATAATTTTGTAAATACAACCCTGGAACAGCTGGGTGAAAATTACTCAGCCTGTCATATGCCGGTCAGAGATGACTTACAGCTCTCTCTGAGTTTGAAATGTGTTTATTTAATATTTTTTAAAAAGCTGCATCTCAATTCAAATCACTCTTGACCCCTGCATTTGACAAACTGTGTTTACTGCAGGATGTGGTGATACAAGGGACTAATGTAATTGTTTGCATGTTGCTTTGGTACTTCATCATTATGGAAGGTGAAATTCTGGCTTCAGTTACACACGCTGCTCATTGCTGAAATCAAAGCCCATTGATTCGCACCTCCTGGGTAACTATTACAGTGAGTGTTACCTTGCACATAATGCACGTGGCATTATACACGTGCATCACACAGATGCAAAGCAGCCACACCAGGTGTAAAGCCTGGGAAAAACCAAGCTCTCTGGGGATAAAGAGTATAGAAATATCAATTGAAAAAAAAAAGAATGAGTTCTCAGCAAAATAAGATGTGCACAGTTGCAAACAGAAACACATAGGATCAAGTTGCTCTTTCGGCAAACTAGGAGGCTGCCACTTACTCACTAGTTAAAATCCTTGACTAACACAAAGACTTCTTTATTCTTCCTCTAAGGCTCTGTTAATCCAAAGTATTCCAATAAGAAGCTGAAATGCACAGCAGGGAGTAAGTGTTTTGATGAAATCACTGTGGGGTTACTTCTTGTTTTTGTAACAATCACTAGCAGAGCAGTGGGAAGCACAGCGAGCAACTGGGCCTTCTTGGCACAAAACAGCTTAGAGAAAAAGAAACAGCAAGCCTGTGGACACAGAAACCCGTGGCTGCAACTACACAGCACCTGTGTTGAATCAGGGAAGACAGCTGGCTCCTTCATACAAGGCACCGTCCTCTGAATGCAGGCACAAACTGTGAGGGCTGTCTTGGGAATTGTTCTCAGGAGAGTCTGAACATCCAAAACCAGATTTGGCTGCCTTTCCCCTGAATTATTGTCCTGAATGCCTAGGCTCAACAAATGCCTGCTGCTACGCTGATTACTGCAAGAAACAGTCTTCCCTTCAAAACTTCTCATCCTTGTAGCACAGTCAGAGGTCAACAGTAGGGAAAATACATGCTGCTCTGTGTGAAAAATAAATTCAGGAGAGTTACGGCTTCACAAGCCACCAGGGAAAAGGCTAACAATGAAGACTCTTCATGGACTCGTCAGAAATCAATTTGCATTTCAGACTGAAGGGAGGAAATAATCTTAGAATTTTTTTCCATGTCTGCAACCACCTAGTTTTCAGAGGCGACACCGCTCAGTAGGAAAATGTAATCTCATGCAGAGAGATGGAGACTGTAACTCTTTAAATGACCAGGGTGTTGTTTCTTTATCCACTGCCACAACACTTGGAGGCAGAGCCCGTGGTATTCTTCACATTCCCTGCAGTCTGCTGAGATACCTGCCTTAAAGACAAGTGGCCACGACATTCTGTAGGTATGTTAAC